>NC_138966.1:140315500-140979000 GCF_055761805.1 Camellia sinensis | reverse complement strand
GCTTCTCACTTGGCCATTAACTGTGTTTTTTCTTGATTGATCATTTTACTTAATTTTTCCTATAGAATATAGTTGCAAAAAGGGATTCTTTTATTTTTTATTTTTTATTTTTTTATGTTTAAACAATCTACTAGACTAAGTTTAACAAAAGCCCAAGGCAATCTCTGCATATGCGCACTCCTCATATGCTTATGCGCAAAAGGCATATCTCAAGTTGTGATGCACAAGCCGTTGGGGAGTAATGCCTGAAAATCAAAGCCTTGATGCATTTTACCTTAGCCTCGAGGCAAGGCGAGCCTCAGCAAAGCCTTTTAAAACTTTGCTTTTTATGCATTAAGGCTTCTTTGATGGCCTTTGAGTGGCCTCATCTATTGGGTTTCATTCATTGTTTGAGGATGACACAAGCTTTGGGCTCAGCTGAATGAAAAATGAACTATAGGTCCCTGTCCACGTATATTAATATGTTGACATAGATTTTGGACTTATTTTTCGTCTCTCCCTTGTATGTGTGTGTGTGGAGGGTTTTATTTATTTATTAAATTTATCATTTACTGGTCTTTTTGTTCACTATTTTTTATGGGTTATAGGGTCGGCCAAATTGACTCTTGAATCTCCTATAAGCATTGCTCGTGTCCTTGTGGACTTAATGGGCTAGAAAATTGTGTGTTTTTTCATAACCAAACTAAGCCTTATTTTTCTGATTGTGCTCTAAACTTTTTGTATGAATGTGTTCTAGCAGTGGTTCTGTAAACTAATAAAAGATTATTTGAACATTTTTTTCTGATGACGTATTCAGGAAAGGTTGAATAGGTCTCTAATGGTCTGCCAAGACAAATTTGAGGCAGCCAAGCTCCAACAGATCAGAAGCGACGCCACGAAGGATTTGGAGTCATGTGTCGACCAGTCAATACAAGACAGCGTCAAGACACTGCCACATCTTGTAGGAAGATTGAAGTCCTCTCTGTCTATGAGTGAATAGAACGACACTGTAGTATATGAGTCCCAACTTTTGGCAACTTGTATATGTGATGTGATACAATTTATGAACACATCGTAGACCTGATTGGAGGCCAGAAGACATAAAAAACCATATGCTGATTATTTTCACAAACTATAGACTTTATTAACCAATTGGTTGACATAATTGTTTCATGATGTTGCTCACACGAGCGACAGTGGTTACGAACTTTGGCTACCATCTGAATTACACGGTGATGTCATAGATTATTTCAATGCCAGTGCATTGCTGAATTTGTGTTAAAAATGGGATTGTTCTTTTGCACTTTTCTCTGTGCTGATGTTATTAATATTTTGTTATCAATCTCTTGGTGCAAACTGGGCAATGTAGCTCAACCTCAAACAGAGTCCTCACCTAACACAGAACTAACATTTTATTCGGTTACACCATGAAGCAAATCTGTATTTTTTAGCATGTGTTGAAATAGATTGTGAGGCGTCTTTACCTAACACAGAACTAACATTTTATTCGGTTACATCATGAAGCAAATCTGTTTTTTTCTAGCATGTGGTGAAATAGTTTGTGAGGTATCTTATTTTGGTGTAGGTGCCTAAACTTTCCTAACTTCCCTGGTGGTTTGCTTCCTAACTTTCCTTGCAAAAAGTGAAAGAATGACATGGTATTTTTTGATTTTCTTTGAAAAAAATTCTACCATCCTTTGTGTGTGTGTAGAGATGTTTGATAAAGCAGAAGCTTCATTACATTGAAAATTTAAATTAAATAAAAGAGTAACGATAAACAAATAGAATAATTGTACATAATTTGTATAAAGAATGGCATGATTGTATTAAAACTAATTATTTTAAAGTAGAGGGTCCATTGAAATTACATATGATTGAAATGTCACTGATACATCATTTTGTATGGAATTTTTTTTGTAAAAATAGTATTTTTCCAAGTAAAAAGGAGGCAATTCACACTTATGTATCAGGTTCTGACTCTCCTTTCTGTACTCTTGTGCAGAAAGAGATTTCCATAATTACATGGATATCTCAAGGGTCCATCTCATTATCAGATTTCATGTTGCGGCTCAAGCTATACCTACATGCACCCGTCACAAACAACTCAAGTCTATTTTATTTTATTTTAGTTCTAAACAAATACATCAACATGCATGTTCAAAAAGAAAAAGAGTCAAAGAGGATTAGGCCTTCGATGCCAAACTAGATTGAAAACTATGTACTGAAGTTATTTTGAAGATCCAAAAAAAAAAAAAAAAAAAAAAACAACGGGAGCCACAACAAGAAACATTAGGCCTGGGATGCCAATCTTTGCTTCAACCTAGTTCTTGTTTTTCTGCCCTTCAAATTTATCAATAGCCACCTGAAGTTCATCGGTACCTCCAACAGCTCTCATGGTGTAGAAATAAACACCAAAAACAAATGCCGTCAACCCTCCAGCAACCACCAGATTCTTGGTCTTGGGTGCAAGGTTGCCAAAACGCAAGACCCCAGCCATCTTCCAAGAAATGAACTTTGTTTTGGTGTGCCTTCAACCTGTGAACCAAACACAAATTTAATCGATTTCATAACTTTTGCCGATAAAAGATACAGAATCCAATGTTGAGCACTGGACGTAAAAAATTAGGATTCTGAAACTATTGCTTTCCACCTGTGAATTTAACAAAACTCAAGAAACACCCTTGAGATGCAAAATCTACTGTAATTAACCTAATGTAACCAGCCATGGTAGAATTCTGCAACTGATTTTTAAGGCATTCAAGTTCTAAACTTTAACCATATTTGAGTTTCGGAAAGGATTAGTTATCTTGAGGAAGGTACATTAGTCATTTTGTGACGAAAGTCTCAATATGGGCTAAGTTGTCCCATCTTTCCCTGGGACAAAATGGGACAAAATTATCACACATATGTAGGATAAAAGGGCTGCCTGTATAAGTTATCAAGCCATCCCAGTTCACAAAATCTGAACCAAAAGCGGGATAATTTATCTCGAGAAAAAACAGTTCTACCCTGCCCCTTATCCGTGAATCAAGTGTGGCAGGTAGATTGCAGCTGGTAGATAGAAAACTATCTTCTTGTTGGTGTAAACAGAATCCTTTGAAACTTCCTTTATGTTTAATTGCTCCTTTGCAAAGTCATATAATACAAGAGATCAAAATTGATCACCACAAATGTAGGTTGTTAACCTTTTAGCCCGTGAAAGATGTGCACAGCAGAAGTGGAAAGAAAACTATTACATATTCCACATTTTATTGATTCTGCAAAATACATGAATTTGGAAAAGAAGAAATTAATATTTTTTACAAAGTATATAAAAAGCTATGTAGCACAGACACGGACACGAGAACACGCAAATTTTCAAAAAATGACTCATCTAACATTAATACCATGACTTGCCCCTTTCAGCTCATCTAACAATTATAGCTTCCAAGTGGACTTAAGTTCACACTAAATCTTCAAAATATTAGCAAATTTCTTGATGCCCTTGATATGCTAACACTCCGTTTAGATGGAGGGATTTGGTGAGAAAAGAAGAGAAATGGTGAGAATAAAAAATCCCTTCACTTGTTTGGATGGTTAAGTAAGTGACAAATTGTGAGAAAATAACTTTCACCAAAGCTTTGTTTTGTTTCTCATCAAAAGTGATGAGATTTGGTAAGAAAATAAATAGATTTAATGAAACTTTTCTAAAATGCCAAAATTACCCTATAGTGGAAGAAGTTGGAAAAATAACCTTTTAATATAGAAGGTTATTTTGATAAAATGAAATAAAACACTTTCTTTTATTGACTATCCAAATAAAATAGGTAAGAAACCACATTCTCTTCTTTTTATTCATGCAAACACAATGGTGAGAAATCATAATCATTTCGTTTCTTTTCTCATCTACGTGAGAAAATATAATCATTTCTTTTCTTTTCTCACCCCATGATCCAAACGGATCAAAGAGAGTCTCTATGTGAAAATAGGAGTCAATCAGAGGAGGCAGGCTTATTCATTCAAGCACATCCTCGTGGATACAACCATACCATTTTTCATCAACATTAGATTGATTGCATGGATAGAAAAGGATTATAGAGAGCATAATGACATCAATAGGTGTTGTTAGCCTATGGCATAACACTATTTTTCTTTTTGTTTCCAAAAAAAGTTTGGGGCTTTAGATTCATTGTGGCCACTTATAACAGCTCAAATTCATTGTAATTCACTTCATTTTGCAATCACTAGAAAGAAAGGAAGAGCAAACCAAAAGAACACCATAACCCGGTTTTTACGAGACCACAAAAATTACCAAAATCTTTTTGGTTCCCAAGAAAAAGGGAAAGAAACCGAAACGGAAATCTAAAATTTCTGAAATTCTAACGCTATATAAAAAGAAAACAACACAAAAACTCTCAAAGGAAGCCTATTTCAACTAATTAGGTATGATCAAGTAGAACCTTCATGTCAATTCCACCTATATATAGACAGATAAGATTCGTTTTCTAAGCAACCAAACAGGTTAGGATTCAGAATTCAATCAAACAGAAGAACAATAAAATTAAAACCAAGTAAGAGGGGAGGATGATGATGATATCAACCAACCTTACGTTCTCGAGATGAACTTCGAAACTTGAAAACCCTAAGCCCTAATCGCATTGCTTCGCGCTTGTTACTCTAGCGTGGGCTGCGTGAGATGGCCGAGTTAGTGAATGTAGTATGGTTTCGGGTCGGGTCGTTTTTGGTTTGGGAGGAAGGTTTCTTTTTTAAAATGATAAGAATTATACAAATGCTTTCAAAAAACTTTTGATATTTTAAAACTTGTTTCTTTTACTATACTGCTCTCATCTATTAGCTCTCCAATTAAGCCATCCTCACAAGTCATCCTTACAGTGTATTTTAAAGTAAAATTTTACTTTAATTCAGAGTAAAATTTTATTCTAAACGTACAATTTTATTCTAAATCACAGTAAAGTTTACTATGATTTAAAGTAAAATTTTATATTTTTAAGCAAATCAACATATTTTTAACCAAAGTAAAATTTTACTGTTACAAAAAATAAAATACATACTAAACGAATGAACTAGAATCAAATTTTACTCTTAGATCTATTAACAAATTAAAAAAAAAAAACCAATTGAAAACAATAAGGCAACATCTACAACTCAAATTGCTTTCTAGCCTTTGAGAGAGAGGTGAGGAAAGATAAAATAGAAAATAGAGAGATCTAAGAAAGAGGCGGATAAGGAGCTACAATTGGCTTTTCTTATCTCTATATCTCTCATCGACTTCATGAGGGAGTTCGAAACCTTAACCCTTCAATGATCGTCAATGTCTGTAGTCGATTAAAGCTCACAATGACGCCATTAACGTCGTCGTAGCTACGAACGATGGCAGGAAGAAAGATGGAGGAGAGAGAGAGAGAGAGAACAACCGTGATGTTCAAAGATGGTCACAACGGCGGCGGCGGCGGCGGCGTGGTAGAGGAGCTGAGAGGAGTAGCACCGTGACAACGGATGGAGAGAGATCGATGGGTAACGGCGATAGAGAGAGTCAGACCGACGGACGGCGGTGACAGGGGGAGAGATCATCGAGTGGCGGCGAGCGACGAAGGCAATAGTGGAGCCATGACAGAGGGATAGGAAGATTTAGATGAGGGTATAATAGTCTGATAAAATATTTAAATAATAAATTTTGACCTTTATATAAGATTTTGTAATTACGAGGGAGTTTTGAAAGTATAATTTTTTTCCTTGGTCCTTTTAACTATAAAATGAAGGTAAAAGGGGTCTATAGCCAAATTTGCCCAACAAAAAAGCTAGGGACCCAGGTAAGGATGGCAAAATTCTCTAACCCTGTTATATTTCTTCAATTTAATTTTAATATAAATAATTTGAAAGAGCATTGATTAGATACCATAAAGTATAGTGGTAGATAGGTTAAAACTGTCAAGTTTATAATAAAATATGAAATCGTATTGCTAAAATAATTGAGTTTAAAAGTAAGAATTTATGCACAAAATCAAATTCGTTGCCATACTTAGACCTGGATTTTGGATCCCAGAAATTTATTCGAAGGAAAATGCTATAGTTTCCAAATTTTATACCAAATAAATAACTAAATGTCTCACAAGGATGTGGGCTCCACAAAGTAGACCCCACACCCATGTGAGATATTTAGTCATTTATTTGGTAGAAAATTAGATATCCCTAGCATTACCATTATCCGAAATAGGTATGCATGATAGAACTGTATAGATCGGCGATGATGAAATGCAGATCGGTGACAGTGGATTTTAAATAAATATTATGGAAATTGTTGGTGAACAATGGCGGAGATCGAACAATAAGGTGGCGGCAGCAATGGCAGGTAGACGATAGTAGTAGTGGTGTCAGATAGTCAACGATAGTGGTGTGAACAGTTGCAACGGTGGCCGACGATAGATAGTGATGGTGGCAATGAATGGTGGTGGTGTGAAATTTCAAAAATAGAAGAAAGATGAGAGAGAATAAAAGATATTTAATGAGGATATTAAAATCATTTAAAGACTTAATAGTGCATATGAAGAGTCTCTAAAATCTAAGGGATAACAAGTTAATTAAGAGCAAATTAGTAATATCTCCATAATAGTGCATATGAAGTGTCTCTAAAATCTAAGGGACAATAAGTTAATTAAGAACAAATTAGTAATATTCCCATTTCTATTAGGAATTAGTTTAGAATGGTTTGATTAGGCCAATAGTAATAAGTGAGGCTAAGTTTAGAATTGCATGTGTTTTTATTAGGGCTTTGTTTGAGATGTGAATTGGGTTGTTAAAAAATTTCGTTTGTGATAGACTTTTTAGTTTTTTTGACTTTTATGAGAGAAAAATCTGAAATGATTATAGATTGAATGCAATATTTTGTCCTATTTAACTAAAATAGTCAATTTTATCCTATATGACTATTTTTGCCCAAATTTACTTCCCAAACGTAGCTTAGGTAGTGCAGCGTGGACAAAACCCAATCAAACCTAATCGATGTTGACTCCACCGCATGCCAACCATATGATGTTGAGCCTTACAAACAGTAACATCATTATTTGTTAGATGCAAATATTTTCTAAGACATGTCACGCATCAAATAAAATATAGTTAAGGGTAGAATCTGAATTTCATCTTAGAAAACTGTGGGTGTTGGTTTCTGACCACACAACCAAACGAGGAACTTAACTAGAGAGTATCGACAGAATAGATTAAGCCCAACAACCTGCACAAGAAGATGAGAATCCGACAGTGGTTTGTCTACCCGGGGACACTCCGACGATCAAGTCAGTAATCGATATCTCTCAAATATAGCAAATTGTGCTTAAACTCACAAGAAAGAACCTACCTCAAACCCACGAGGGTGCATTGTTTTTATAACTAGCAATGACCTGATCCCTTTAGAAGCTTTGCTTTAATAGACTCAGGCTCAATGCTCATCCTGAACCCTCATCTAGATAGAGATAAACTCTTTTTGAGCCTTATTTTTATCCAGAATGAGATCTTCCTCTGTTCTAGGACTCTTGTCCCTTATCTACTTATCTCAGAATCCGGCATCTCCGCAGATAACCTTGGCCTAGCCGAGATTATCTCGGCATCATGACCAGGCCACGTGGCACCTTGACTGAGACTTCGGCGTCACCTTAGCCATGTGCTATTATTCATAAAATATGTCCCCACAACTACTCCCTAAGTTCTATTACCTTGGTAACCTGAGATGATGGAACCTACATCGTTTGTCCATATAGCATGTCGACTAACGTTCACTCTTCTCTTCAACCGAGATCATGACTCGTCGGCTTCATATAACCATCACTCAACTGTCCACTTTACCAAGGATCAAGAATCAATTTCTTTAAGCATCTTAAACCAAATCACTCCTTTAGCTGAGGTTATTGCTTCATTTACTTCAAGAATGTCAAGAGTTCTAACCGCGTATGAGTTGTCACGCACAACCTTTTCAGCCGTTTCATACACGTGTCTTTTCCTCATTGCTTTGTACCTGACATGCATTGTTAGGGCGCGTCATTTCTGCCCACACTGCCTGACAAGCACGTCGTCCAAGGAATTTCATTATGTTTTACTGCCTTTTCGTATTTTTGACAAAATTTTTCTCTCTCTTTCTCCCTGTCTTTTCACTTTTGCAAAATCAATTTCCCTTTTGTTCGAGATTTTCTCTCTCTACATTCTACCATTTTTGAGTTCTCTCCAGCTCCTACAATTACGCCGTCCACTACTTCCGGTGAGGCACTCATTGTTCCGCTTCGGTGACTATTACTGTCTGATTTCGACAAGTATTGCTCTGGCGTCGTTTCCTCGGCCCTACTCGGTAAGTTCTTTAATTTTTTCTTTTCCTTCTTCAATTCTTTACTGCTTTTTGATTATGTTCTTCAATATAACTTCCTCTTGCTATATGTTCCATATTGTATATGTTGTTTGTAGAATCTGCATTTGTATTCGTAGTCGTAACCTATTTTCTCTGTTTTCACTTCAATTTCTGAATAATATAAGCCATTTTCTGTTCTTGAGTCTGTCTCACTCTTCGAAGTTTGTTATTGTATTTCTGGGATGCTCAATAATATTGTTATTGCACATTTGGCCACAACTTTTACAAACTTGATTGTTCTGTGTATGAAAATCTGATTTCTTGTTCGCCCATTTGAGTACTCACTATTGTACTGATCACATCTGTGTTCTTGAATTTTGGCACCATTCTTGCCATATCTGTGTTTCTCTCCATATTTTTGCTTCGTTTGATTCTTGAACTTTGTTTGTCTTTGATCCTTTTTAATTCTGAATCATGTTCCTTTTCTCTATTTTTCTTGCTTGTTTTCAAATCGTTGCCTCTGTTCTTTGTAGATTTAGGTTTAGGATTTGCCAGAAATCATACACCTAGGAAAATCGAAACAAATTTCCCTTTTTAGATCTTCTCAATCCTCACCTTAGTACTCTCTTGAGCGTAGCCGAGGTTCTCCAAATTCTACCAGTGTCTTTTCTCTGAAATCCATTACAAAATAGCTTAAGCCAAGATCATGGGTATGTTTAGGTGGAGAGTAGATACCATGACCGAATTGGAGCACTTATGTCGAGAGTTCTTTATCCCAACCGACGTTCAAATCAAGTTGGCTGGGAAAGAGGACTCTATCATGCCTGATGGAGATTCTATGCCCTTCCAAGTCGTTGCATTCATAAAGTGTGGACTTCGATTCCCTCTAGACACCCTGTTTAGGGAAGTCCTTCATCACTACAAGCTTAACCCCATGTAGCTAGCTATCAACTCATATAGGATTATAAATGGCATAATCAAACTGGCACGAGGGAAAAAACCAGGATAACCCTAGCCGACATCCAATTCTATTACACCATGTATGGCCTTAAGTCTAAAAAAGGCTACATATATTACCTCAAGCACAGATCCACCGCCTATAAACTTATAGCTGACCTCCCAGACTCCAACAAAGGTGCTAGAGATGATTACTTCATCGCCTCGAGCAACTGGGAGTTTGCGCCTGATAACGGTCTTCATCTGCGCCGAGCAATGTTTAAAGAGGGTGATGGTAAGAACGGAGTCATCTCGTATCTTACCTCTATTAAGACCTGTCAATTCATCTATCTGTCTTAATGTTTTCTTTTTTATTTCTTTTTTGCAGCTTTTCTCCAGCCATCAAAGGATTTTTGCCAAACTTTCTTCCCCAACCCCGATCTGAAAAGGCTTCTAGGTTTGGATATTAATAAGCGCAAAGCCCCTTTGCTGCTTAACTACGTACCAACCTACAAATCAACTTTGCCCGACATTCCTAAGCGAAGCAAGACTCTTCTATCTGCCACAACCCCTCCAGCCACTTCATCCCCAAGGCCAGACTAAGCCTCCTCTTCAGATCCAGTAAAGCAACCGTCCACCTCTGCCCCCTAACTTATCCCGACATCTGAGCGCCGATGCTGATGTTATGCTCCACAAAACGCTTTGGCTAGTAGAACTCGGAGTCGCAAATGCTGAGAATCTAAGGCGTCGGCTTATGATCCTGTCAATCCTCCAATTGCCCTTCCTACAATTCATTTCGGCACCTAAGTTGCCGTTGCTACGACTGCTGACGACATGGGTAGCAGTAAAGTCGTTGTTAAAGATCTTCTGGCCAACTTGCCAGGGGTCATCACAGTTCAATCTTCTTCGCCATCTCAATCCCAACCCAATCCAAAACCAAAACGAGTAAAGAGAACCAAGGCAAAGGCCACCGTAACCCAAATCCCAATAAACTTAGAGGACGCAGTGCTGATTTCCAAATTCGCAGAGGCTTAGAAGAGGCCGCCTAACCCCAAGAAGAGACCTGCCGAGGCCGAGCCCTTCACTACTAATTGGTCAAAGGAGCTAAGGTCTGAAGGTGTAGCGAGCCCAGGTTTTTTCAAAGCCGATGAGCCTTGGACTCCTGCCATTATGGTTGGAGATCAACAGATGAGAGCTGGCAAAAGTGCTATTGACAATGTCGAGGTTGGCGCTGCTTTATCTACCGCCGTGTTCTTGCCAACCGATCTGAACCATATGGCCGAAATCAATGAATATGAAAATTTTGCACTGATGATACAACATTTTGTGCTGGTAAGTTTTTGACACTTGTAATTTTTTCATTTCGGTTTTTTGCCTTTACTTATGCAATTCTAACTTGTTTGTTTCTTTCTCTTTAGGCCATTCAGCATACCCACTTCTTTGCGATGAAAGCTGAGCATATCAAGAAAGAGTGGTTAAAAAGAGTAAGGAAGTTGCTGGCTTCCTCTCTTTCCTCAACAATTCTAAGGCCAAGATCAAAGCCTTCATAGATCATGCTAAGACTGCCAACGCTACCCAAGATAAAGTCGAAGAAAGGGCTGAGGCGGCAGAAGCTGTGGCCGAGGTGCTTAAAGTAGAGGCCAAGGAGGCCGAGGCCAAAACCACCGAGGCAAAGGCGGAGCTCCAGGAGGCTCTAGCTACCAAAAAGGCCGAGATCAATGCGGCCAACAAGAAAGCATTCTCCGAGGGGCAGGTGTAGACGTCCTCGAACGCCCCGAGAGGACGAGTCCCGTTCTGTTCATATTGGGCTCACTACAGTTCGGACTCTCAAATTGTCACTGTTCTAAATCTAAACCAAAGAGTCCAAATCCGACAAATCGTTTTTGAGAAAAAACAGATTTTGAAAGAAGTGCCAAACATGAACTGCTTCACCAGATACAGAGTCGCCACCTAAATATTTTATTTTTGGGAAATTTAGGAAACCCTGACTCGTTGCCTAAGGCCACGTGTCTGTCATCACCAAAGTTGCCTCGGCTCGGGAACTTGGGTACGATTGGGGAAGGTCACTTCGTGAGCACCCCCGCTCGCCCGATCAAAGATCGGTCTCTACTAACCATGATATCTAGTTTTGAAAACTTTATGCGTTCTTATTCCGGTTTGTAGCGACCCTAATTTTGTTAAGTCATTTATTTATTATTATGATTATTATTATCTTATTTTATTTTTGGCTTCATTAATTGTGTGGTCACATGAGAATTTAATGTGATATTTAATGAATTTAATGTGGTGATTAATTAATTTAATGTGTTATTTAATTATATATAATTAATTTAAATATTTAAATATTTATATTTGTTATATATATATAAAGAAAAGAGGTGTTATATATATATATATTATTTTATATTTATATTTATATTTATATTTATATTATAATTATGTTGTATTACATAATACAATATGGTAGTCAAATAGGGTTTAGGAGTTAAGGGTGGAAGCAAAAAAAAAAGAGAACAGAGTTGTCTGCGGCGTCAAGCTCCAGAGAGAGAGAGAGAGAGAGAGAGAGATTGATCATCAAAGGAGAAAAAAAAGAGTGTTGTGTGTGTGGCGTGGAAAGTGAAGAAGAAGAAAAGGAGAAAAAGAAAAAAAATAGATTAGGGTTTTATTTTGATGGCTCCATTAGCTTTTCAAATATTTCTTGGATCTTCAAAAAAATATGGTGAGTACAAAACCCATTTCCCTTTATTTATGTTTAATTTGATGTTTTATTAATTCATTTATTTTTTTTATTTGTTTGATGTTAATTTGATTTTGTTTTTATATAAAGATGATAGCTTAATTTTAATTATTTTGATTAATTGTGAATGTAAGATTTAGGATTTATAAATGATTGATCGATTTTAATTATTTTATTTAGTTGTGTATGTAAAGTTTAGGGTTCTTAGATAATTGATTGATTTTAATTATTTTGATTAGTGTGTAAGAAAAGTTTAGGGTTTATAGATGATTGATTGATTTTAATTATTTTGTTTAGTTGTGTATGTAAAGTTTAGGGTTCTTAGATAATTGATTGATTTTATTTACTTTGATTAGTGTGTAAGTAAAGTTTAGGGTTTACAGATGATTGATTGATTTTAATTATTTTGTTTAGTTGTGTATGTAAGGTTTATGGTTTTTAGTTGATTGATTGATTTTAATTATTTTGATTAGTTGTGTATGTCAGATTTAGGGTGTTTATATGGATTTATTTTATGGTTGTAATCACCCTCATAATTATATGAAACTAAAATTAATATGGCTGTATGAAATTAAAATTAATTAAGAATCTACAGATAAATTCCTTATACTCCACCATGACTCCATAGATTGTTGTTTTATTTGAGTGATGGTGAGAAAGAGTGTATAAAAAAAAGTGAGGATTATGAGATTTATTTGAATGCCTTAGACTCGGCATTGTTATGTTTATTCTCATGCGTGAGATGTTGTGTATATATATATTGTAGTCTCGTTCTCATGAGTAGACGAGTGCTTTGATTTGCGCGCGTACGTATATGCTAACCATCCAGGGAGTATGAGTCAAACTCGGGACGATATCCCCGTGCAAGTTTGGCTTCGGAGCGGTGTTAGATATACGTGAGGCACATGGGATATATGTGTAGGCCGGAAGGGGAGGGCCGAAGTGGTGGAGTTAAGGAACGAAGAATTTAATTATGAATTTATTAGTATAGTGTGAATAGTACTGATATGTACTAGATAAAAAATATATATATATATAATATATAACGATCTTGATAAATTATGAAATTTGAGCAGAAGTATGTATACGTGATTCTAGACAGCTTTTTTTGTTTTATCTTTTTATTAAAAATATCGATTAGAACTTATAATCGGATGATCTTGATTATTGTCGGTTTGATTCATTTTAGCAAGGCTGATTTTAGAGGCTGTTTTAACCCACGAAACGAGCTCATTTTTATTGGTTTCGCGTAAACTGAAGTAAAACATTATTCTGCACACTTTTTGTGTTTTGAAATTTTTCGAAAAAAATCATCTTAAGGCAGTTTTGGTTCGTTTTCAGCTTCCGATTTTTCGATTGAGTTCTGTCTAGATTTTTATATCAAGTTTTTCTCTTAACCTGTTCAGTTTCTGTTAAATTCGTTCACATAGTCTTATAGGAAATTTGATTCTGTACAACTTTCATTCTTTGAGTTTTGATCAATTCGAATTATTTAAGTATGAAACGGTGTAATTTTATATTTTTTTTTATTAAGTTACTTATGATTAAATTATACTAACTTTATTTGTTTTGCAGGATGGTGGGTCTTACTAACTTTTTATGCAGGGCTGACCTACCATATTTTTTATTTCTATTTTGTCTATTCTATAATCAATTTATATTTCGTTGTGTACAGACGAGAAACTAAATGCCATCGTATCTCGGGAAACTACCCATTCGTCTCGGTACGGTTGGAACTACTTGTCTTGTCCCATGATAAGAATTAAATGTATTTTTGTCTGTGTCTGGAGGACACGTGGGTGTTAAATCTTGTACTCATACCAGTATACCCGTATACTGACCCGTTTTGTCTCTTGGCAACTCAGGTGCGTTTTGTTTGAGCGCAGCTGAGCTTCCTTTGCAGGATTAGTTGAGGCTACGGTGGTGACGAGAAATAACTAAAGTTTTTGGGCATATCTCTTGGATTTCTTTTGTTTTTTTTTTTTTTGAGCTTAGGCTTGTTAGTAGTTTATGTATTTATTATTATTATTATTTTTTTTATGACTTTAGTATTAGAATAATTTAGCATGGTTTGTAACCGTGCTTTATTTAAGTTGTTTTGACTAGTTGTTGCTACCTTAATGTTGAGGTATTTGTTAGTTATGAATTTATGGTGGATGGTTTGGTTGGCGTTTTAGTTTTTTTGTTTCACCCCTAAGATTTGGATGATAGAATATTGATTGGGGTTAGTCCTAATTTAATATTTAATTGTCCAAATTTTGGGACGTGACACGGTTATTAGCTTAGATTTACAATGTGATGCGCACAGCATACAAGTATAGACTGGATCGTCTGAATTGGAAAAAAACATTTCATGCTTATTTTTTAAAGTGATTTGATGGTGCTACCCGCAAGTAGGCTAAGACGTGGATTTGCCACCCTCAGGTGGGCTTTAGAAAGCATGATTTGCCACTATCTAGTGGGCTTAAAACTCACAGTCAACAAATTGTTCCAATCCAAATAACCCAGCCTTCACCCACAGGCATTCAGGCAGTTTATATCACATAAGCACATAGCCTCATGGTAAGCATGCTATCATGGCAGTCACTCACACGCGTGCAAGGATGCTAAAGCATAAAACTTACCGAGTACTCCAAGCCAAAACAGAAGCTAATTAGAAATCCATGCATGATCCTAACTATACAGAAATGCCTAATGCAACACATGCAAAAATGCAACTATAGAAGGCTCGGCTATTCTAAAGATGACACGTGAAATGCTACAACTAACATGTATTCAACTTGGAATTGAGATACAAATGCAGTTAGTATGATGCGTCGAGCCTGGTGCATGTAAGACAGATGAATGAATGCAAACATGCTATCATACTGTATGCTAATTGAAACATGCCCTAATCTAACCATTATAAGCGGGTAAATAAAAGGGAGAAAGACGTGGGGGAGAAAGACGTGACATACATCACACACACGCACACTTATTACAACATTGCCCTCGCGCAGAGGGTCCGAATAAATAATACAGTCCCAAATGAATAAATAATACAGTCCCGAATAAATACAGAATCCTAATTAACTAACAAATTAATCTAGGAAAGTAGTAAATTGCACGCAAATCCGTGGACCACCTCAGCTCTGTTCCGAATAATGGATGATGCATGCTCGAGTTGCCTTGCGCGGAAATCCATTGCGATGCCCCGGTTCGCCTCTGTTTGTAATTATTCTTGGGATGCGTGCCAAGCTCCGGAAGGCTGCCGATTTCTGATTTGCTGCAACAGAGAGCAACACAGAGGCATGGCAAAGTATTTTCACATATGTATGCATGACTACTCTTTAAGGAGTGTAGTCCTCGATCCTCATGCCACCAATCACGTATCTCGATGCATGATGGCCGAGGAGTCGATTTGCACGACTCAATATGAAATGAATGCACATATGGACACAACAAGGCCTAAACTCCATCATAGGTAATCCGGAATGTCGACGATAGGGAATTGAGACACGTTCCGTCACTCGGAGTACGAAACGTCCCTCGTTTCCCGTGCTTGGGCTAACTCCTATCCCGAGCACAATGCAATATGCATGACATGCATGAATGCAATCCTAACATGCAACCTAGCATACACAATGCTATGAAATGGCATACACAACGTACGATGTAACGAGGCATACACAATGCTCTAACATACAACCTAGCATACACAATGCTATGAAATGAAATGGCATACACCATGCACGATGGACTTACACCAACATGAGTAGACCTCAGCCACACTCACATCAGTAGCCATTAGGTGAGAATGGGACTATCAAAATGCGTGCACACATGCACGCAAATCGAGGACCGATCCTAAGGCATAACATGTAACTCTAACAAGGCATGGCAAGGCATGGAATATGGCATACAAGCATGTAGATTCCAGCACTGAAATATGATGCAAAATGGTCCCGAATTATGGAAATATGGCACCCGATGATGAACCCCGAAACTCGAAACTACGCACATGGAATGACTTGTAGCTATACAAAGCATGCATTATTTGATCATGAAGCATAAATACAGAGCCAAGGCAGTCCCAAAACATGAAGATTTCTAGTTCAAAGCATGGCCAAAAAGTGTTAGCAAGATGGACCAAAGTAGCATGCAACTTTGACTAGCAAACATGGTTTACATGGCAAGTGTGTGAAGCATATGGAATCTCACCAAACCAGAAAAAATCAGTGAACAAAACATGTGAAAATAGGCCCAAATAACCACTGAAATGAAGCCAACACATGCAAAAATGATGAGTTACTTTAGAGGGCCATGCGAGGAGTTATTAAGCACATGTAAGATAGACATTTAGCATGGCATAAAAAACCATGAAAATCAAATATGATAGTCCTAAAACTTAACAAATTGATCCTGAAAAGTGGCTTCAAAGCATGCAAGATAGGGTCTCTTTGGAAGGCCAAAATGACCACCAAACAAGTCAAAGAGAGAGGGGGTCACCCCCCTCTGATTTGGAAGCTCAAAATAGTGTCTTAGCCACTTAAAATCCACTGGATTTTAGTGGCTAGAAGGCCAAACAAAGCATGCAACAAGGGCTTAGGTGTAAGGCTCAAAATAGGAGCCAATCAAGCATACAAGGAAGCATATGACCTCAAAAAAAAATTGAACCTTAAACAAGCTTGAAGATGAGATTAAAAAAAGATATTTTCAGTTTATGACAACTCTCAAAAACAAACACAAGTAGGACAAATCTATCATGCAAAAATGGCCCTAAAAGAGAGAATAGAGACAAGGGACAGCAACTGGCCTCAAACAGTGAAGAGCCTTTAAACAAAGCTGAAGAGGGGCTCAAAAAAAGGCACTTTATAGTTTATGTCAAGCTTCTAAAATAATCACAAGTAGGCCTAAAATATCATGCAAGAAAAAGGCCTAAAAGAGGGATAAAGAGACAAGTGATAGCTGTTGGCCTCAAACAGAGGAGAGCCCTTCAACAAAGTTGAGGAGGGGCTCAATATAAGACATTTCACAGTTTATGACCAAGTCCGAAACAGCTCACAAATAAGCCTAAAATATCATGCAAAAATAGGCCTAAAAGAGAGTTTAAACACAAAGGGTGAGGAGGAGACCTCAAACAGAGAAATACCCTTAATCAAACATGGAGATGAGCACAAAATATGACTATTTACAGTTCAGGTCGGAGCCCAAAAATGCTTTCAAGCAAGGCTTGTAAATGAAGCAAGAAAAGACTAGTTTAGGGGAAAAGTGTGCTTACCCTTGAAGAGCAATGAACCAGCAGCCTTTGGACCAAGAAGAGGAGCTCCCAGCCTCTGGAAATCAGCTTCAAAAGGCTGGAATGGAGTGTGGATGTGTGGAGCTATGGGTTGGTGTGTAAATGGTGCAAGGCTTTTAGGGTTTTGAGGCTTGGAAGAGAGGGAGAGGGAGAGATGTAAGCAAGGCTCTAAACAAGAATTTGTCACCCCTCAAAATGGAGCTGGGGTGCTGGTTTTATAGAGGGAGGAGTGGAGGAAAAAGGGGGGAAAACCAATTCAAATTCCCCCCTAAAAGGGCAGACCCTCGGGCAGGGGTTTTGTGCAAAACAGCTGGCACAGCTGCAATGTACCAGGAGAGAGAAGAATGGCCGGCCAGGTAGAAGAGGTTCAAGTGGCCGGCAGGCCACCTCCCCTGGCCGGCCGGTCAGGGGTCAAAAGGGTCAATGAAAATTGCTGGCCGGCCACCCCAAAAAGGTGGCCTTCCATGTGTGCACAACACAAATATGTGGTCAAAACCCAGAAAAAGTGAACCAGGAGAGAGAAAAGCCAACTTTTTAGAGGGATTCAAAAGGGTCAAGGACAATTACTGGCCGGCCTATACATATTGGTGGCCTCCCAGGTGTGTACAACACAAATATGGGGTTTAGGGCTAAAGAAAGTGGCCCCAGGGTGGTCAACATTAGCTTTCTAGTGAGAAAAACGGGCAACGGAGAGCGATGAAGAAATAAAACTGGCTTTTCAGAACAATTACTAGCCTCCCACCCTCCTACAAGCCTTCTAACAATGAAAATAAGGTCTCCACCAAAAATGAACCAAAACGGAATGTAAAACGGAGGTTTGGGGACCGAAACGCGCTGCCCGGGGCCCCGTAAATGGGCTGTTAAGCACTGGAGGTGGCATTCAACCACGAAGTTGGTCTCTCAGGCCACAATGTTCCTCAAAAGGGAGGAAATAAGGTGTATACCAAAAATCGGAGCAAACGGAGGTGGCTGGGCGGTCCCGAACCGAGGCACACGGCCGTCGGCTCCGAAAAAAAGAGAAACCGGGCTCCAAACGGGAAAAATGGCCTACGACCACGAAACGTAGCCTACGGCCGCTGAGAGATGATCTACGAGACCTCTCCCTCCATTTGGAAAGAGAAAACAGAGAAAACAGAGCCTGGTTCGCAAATCGAGGCAAGGCACGAAAGAGTCCGGAAGTCCGGAGGCAAGGCTTGCAGCCGGGACTCTGAAACTTCTAAACGAGCACAATATGCAATATCACTGAGCGCTCAACTGGTGACGTCTGAGTCTTAAGGTCGGTCAAAAATGGGGTGTCTACAGTTGCCCCTCTTTGACAGAACTCGGAAGTCATAAGTGACGGGAGTGAATGTCAAAGCCCAAAGACGACCCATTTTTGACAAGGCCGAAGACTTAGACAAACAGGCGAGATAAGCAGAGCTGCGCCCGCAGGCGTGCCCGCAGGCAGGGGGCAAGATGCGAAATGATATGCACAAAGCCAGACGTAACTTATGATTATGCAAAGGCAGCTGTAGCGAAGCAATCATACACAATGAATACGACAGTTTAAGCAGGTGAATGAAATCAAACCAAACTACATTACATGCAAAAAGGATGCAAGAGAATTATGCAATTCTCACCACGTCTCACACGGAGAATACAATATCGTCCGGTTCGTGTGGTCGCACCAGCTTCAAATGAACCGTACATACAATATCGTGCCTCATGTTGCTGGGGATCTTTTGCTTCTTCTCAATTGAACTGCAGGTACTACTTTTCTCCCTGACTATGGTTGCAGTTTTTCCTATTTTCCAACAGGGTGACAGACTAGGTTGGTTCAGTATCCAAAATTGAGGTGCATACACATGCTATCTCAATCTATGGGGCTGCCATACAGATTTCAAGCCGAGGATATACCCCTGGGTATTTAAACCAGACTTTAGTCTCAGAAATCCCGAACCTTTGCGTTCTAGGCGTGAGCCATTCGAACTCTAGTTTCCACCGTCTCAGTTAGTCTCCTAGGAACTCACCGTAAACACAGGCAGGTGGCTATACCAGACCGCCGAAAGTCGTTCGAACACGACAAACACCAAAGGAATTTCACCTTTAGAGGATTTAAGGTCTCATAGACCAAAGGGTGCACAAGACAGTGCGATACAGAGTGAATGTACAAAACAGTGCTAAGAAGATGCACAAAATAGTGCGATGCTAAAGGTGTACAAAACAGTACGAGCATGGGGAATGCACAAAACAGTGCGATACAGATAAGGTGCGCAAGATAGCACGATGCAATGTACTAACAAGTGCAGGTAAGGTGTGCAAGATAGCGCGATGCGATATGCAAAGCATAAGACAGTGCGATTGAGGTGTGTAAAATAGCGCAAATGTAAACTGCACAAAACAGTGCGATGCGCAAAATAGCACGAATGTAAGCTGCACAAAACAGTGCGATGCGCAAAATAGCGCGAATGTAAGCTGCACAAAACAGTGCGATGCGCAAAATAGCGCGAATGTTGAACTGAACAAAACAGTGCGATGTACAAAATAGCGCGAATGTTAAACTGCACAAAACAGTGCGATGCGCAAAATAGCGCGAATGTTAAATTGCACAAAACAGTGCGATGCGCAAAATAGCGTGAATGTAAACTGTACAACACAGTGTAATGCGCAAAATAGCGCGAATGTAAACTGCACAAAACAGTGCGATGCGCAAAATAGCGCGAACGATAAACTGCACAAAACAGTGTGATGCGCAAAATAGCGCGAATGTAAGCTGTACAAAATAGTGCGATCGCAAAATAGCGCGATAAAATGCATGCACAACGCAAGACTTGGCACACAACTTACGACATAGCATTCCATTCATTTAGCACACGGCTCATAACACATCACTTTGTTTGTTTGGCACGCGACTCACAACACAATATTCTATTCATTTGGCACGCAGCTTAAAACATAGCACTCTGTTTATCTGGGCACACAGCTGTTTTGGGCACATAGCTCGTTTCTGGCACGCAGCTCATTCTTCGGGCACACAGCTCGTTTCTGGGCACACAACTTATTTTTCGGGCACACAACTCGTTTTTGGCACGCAGCTCATTCTTCGGGCATACAGCTTATTTTTTGGGCACACAGCTCCTTTTTCGGGCACACACCTCCTTTTCGGGCACACAGCTCATAACACTGCTCGATTTGAACACTCAGTCCATAACGCAGCATTTGGTTTGCATTTTGAACACACAACTCAAGCACTTGAATTTCTGAACATGCAGCTCAAACTTTTGGCGTGAACACGTAGCCCACATTTTTGAAACCTGAACACACAGCTCAAACTTTTGTCGTGAACACGCAGCCCACATTTTCTTGAAATCTGAACACACAGCTCAAACTTGTTGTTGTGAACACACAGCTCACAGTTTTTGAAAGTTGAACACGTAGCTCAAACTTTTGAATTTCTGAACACGCGACCCATCTTTTATTGTGAACACGCAGCACACACTTGTTGAAAGTTGAACACGCAGCTCAAACTTTTGAACTTCTGAACACGCAGCCCATTTTTTGATTGTGAACACGCGGCGCACACTTGTTGAAAGTCGAACACGCAGCCCAAACTTTTTAATTTCTGAACACGCAGCCCATTTTTTGATTGTGAACACGCAGCACACATTTGTTGAAAGTTGAACACGCAACTCAAACTTTTGAACTTCTGAACACGCAGCCCATTTTTTTGATTGTGAACACGCAGCGCACACTTGTTGAAAGTCGAACACGCAGCCTAAACTTTTGAATTTCTGAACACGCAGCCCATTTTTTGATTGTGAACACGCAGCACACATTTGTTGAAAGTTGAACACGCAGCTCAAACTTTTGAACTTCTGAACACGCAGCCCATTTTTTGATTGTGAACATGCTGCACACATTTGTTGAAAGTTGAACACGCAGCTCAAACTTTTGAACTTCTGAACACGCAGCCCATTTTTTGATTGTGAACACGCAACACACACTTGTTGGAAGTTGAACACGCAGCTCAAACTTCTGAATTTCTGAACACGCAGCCCATTTTTTGATTGTGAACGCGCAGCACACACTTGTTGAAAGTTGAACACGCAGCTCAAACTTCTGAATTTCTGAACACGCAGCCCATTTTTTGATTGTGAACACGCAGCACACATTTGTTGAAAGTTGAACACGCAGCTCAAACTTTTGAATTTCTAAACATGCAGCCCATTTTTTGATTGTGAACACGCAGCACACATTTGTTGAAAATTGAACACGCAGCTCAAACTTTTGAACTTCTGAACACGCAGCCCATTTTTTGATTGTGAACACGCAGCACACATATGTTGAAAGTTGAACACGTAGCTCAAACTTTTGAACTTCTGAACACGCAGCCCATTTTTGAAAGTTGAACACGCAGTCCGAACTCTTGATAGTGAACACACAGCCCACAGTTTTTAAAAGTTAAACACGTAGCTCATTCATTTCATTTGCACGCAGCTTATACATCCCACTTTGAACACACAGCTCACACATTTCACTTGTGAACACGTAGCCCACACATTTCTCTTCTGAACACGCAGCTCATTCATTTCATTTGCACGCCGCTTATATTGAACACACAGTTCATACCCTTCACTTCTGAACACATAGCTCATTCACTTCAGTTTGAACACGCAGCTCACATATTTCAATTCTGAATGCGCAGCTTATTTATTTTCATTTGCACGTAGCTCATTCTTAATTCTGAACACGTAGCTCATAAATTTTCACTTATGAACTCACAGCTCGTTCACTTCATGTTGAACACGCAGCTCACATACTTCAATTCTGAACACACAACTCATATACTTCAATTTTGAACACACAGCTCATATACTTTATGTTGAACACGCAGCTCACATACTTCAATTCTAAACACACAGCTCATATACTTCAATTCTGAACACACAGCTCATATACTTTATGTTGAACACGTAGCTCACGTACCGCAATTCTGAGCACACAGGTCATATACTTCAATTTTTTTTTTGAACACGCAGCTCATAACATAACACTGCTCAATTTGAACACACGGCTCATAACTCAGTAGTCTTTTAATTTTGAACACACAGCTCATTCTGAACATACAGGATGCGATGACGGAACTTGCAAAAGTTGAAACAAACTTAGATGTCCGACATCTTCCTCTTTTCCTTTTGCTTCGAAGTTTGGAACCTATATAGCTTCAGATGGGTTCTGGCTTTACTGTTCCCACATGACTCGGGTTGAACCCTGCGGTTTTTTTGAAAGATCAAAATCTTGTTTTGCACAAATGTGGAGAACGACACGGCACTCTGAGCACAAGACAATTTTTTGAAATTAAGAAATGTGTTCTTAACTGGGTATTGAGCCTACGACTGAACACAACGAAAAAGACTCAACGACGGAAAACAAAAGGTAAACAACCTGAACACAATGAGACACGCTCGGAAAGACTCAAGGCAAGAATCGAGACAAACAAAACAAAAGACACGACACACAGACGTGTTACAAAGACGAGAGACCTCTCAGTACGCGAGGAGCCAGTTTCTTCGGGTATTGTTTCCCACCCTTTCTCATTTGTGATTCTCATATCACTCGGCCCTCAGGCTCTGTTTTTGCTAAAAAAGCCCTTTTCCTCATTTTTTCTCTCAGCGCACATCTCTCTATTCTTTAATCTCTCTATTCTTTATCCCTCCCCTAGGTGGTTGATGGATGAATAGGAAGTTGCGGGCTCACGCCCAACATAATCAGCTCGCGGTTATTTCCCCTGGTGACATCTATTGATACGCCGGATAAGGGAATGGAGTATCTTGATCCATTTCAATTCGTGCTTCGCGCTCAGCTTGATACCTCGCTGCTTGGAGGATAAGAGTGCTTTCAGCCCTTTGTTGTTAACTTCAGTTATGCCCTTTTCTGGCGGGTAGAGTATCCTTTCTGGCAAGTAGAGTGCCCTTTTCTAGCAAGTATGTTGACAACGGGGAAAAGACAGAACACCTGACTTAATTTTGCCCTTAGTTCATTATTTTGACCATTTTTTCTTTTTGACGTTTTGTTAAAACAATTTTGACCAATATGAGAGTTAGATTAACATGCTTGTTCGATTTTCAGATTTAAAATCATGCAAGTTAGGTTATGAGCACTGAAAATTTTCCTTTTTGGGTCCAAGAAAAGGTCTAGTTTTGGAAAAATGGAATAATTTTTCGAGAAAATTAGTCGATTCATTAAAAAATTCTCAAAACTGTTTTTATAAACGACCGCTGCTCAACGAGCACGAAACCTACTCTTGAGAAGCACAACCTCAGATCCGAAGGAAAATTGGCCCTTACTTGGAGGACATTGCATGGCAACGGAAAGTTGCCCTTTGTTTGAACGGCACCACGGCGCATTGAATGGCAACGGAAAGTTGCCCTTTGTTTGAATGGCACCGCAGCGCATTGTAGTCAATCCTCAGAGTGACGAACACAACCAAACTCTCGGATACAGAGAAGGCAAAGATGATCAAAACCATTACATGGGCACAATCAATTTGGAGTGTTTTACGGCTGGACTTCAGAATGAAGTTGCCTACGTATCCCAAAGATGGGAATCAAGCCTTACGTAGTTCGGGGTTAAGGTACACTCGGGTATTAACCTCTCCTTTTACGCTCTAACTTTTGCCAAGGTTGCCCTTTCTGGGTTTTCAACCTTGCGAGCTTTGTTTTTCTTTTCTTTTCAATTCTTTTCATTTCTTTTCTTCTTTTTTCTTTTTCATCTTTTCTTTTCATTTTCTTCATTTTTCTTCTTTTTCTTTTTCTTTTTTTTTATTCTTTGCATTTTTCTTTTTTTTTTTGTTCTTTTTCTTGCTCTAACTTTTGCCTGGGTCGCCCTTCTGGATTTTCGGCCCAGCGAGCCTCTCAAGGGTAAAAGTGTAGCTTAGTCCATGTCAAATGGTTCTGAGATCTCGAATCCGTCTGAATCCAAGAGAGTGGTTGCTGTTCGCTGACGATGCAGGAGTCCATCCCGTGAAGGCTAAATTTGCCCCTAGTGTTGTAGATCGGAACTCAGTCTTTCTTCAGCAATACTTTCTTCTCCCTTCCCCTCTGGGATTTGGCATTCTTGCCGATCTTTGTTAGCTTGAGAAACATCTCAATTTTTTTGACTCTTCGAGCACATCTGACAGTTTTGCCCCTAGTTTGAGGGCTTTTGATCTAGCTTCGCAAGCTTCCTTTGAAAACACTTGATCTTCTTGATCTGACTTTTCTTACCCCTAGTTCGAGGGCTGCTTTGAATTTGGCCACGCAGGCCTCACATTATGGTTGACCTTTGAACTTTCTGAGTCCGAGTTCGAGGTTTGAAAGCAAGGGGTCGAGTCTCGAGGCTGAGAGCGATCCTAGGCTGCACAATCTCAAGAGCGATTCCACACAGGTCTTCGCAGGACCGCCAAAACATTTTTTGAAATCTTTTAAGAAAGCGACTAGTCGCTTGCGCTGAAGATAATGTAGAACCAATCTGGATCAAGCCAGGATCTTTCTCAGTACTCACATTAACAAGCATGATCTCATTCATTAAGGGCTTAGCACGCCTCTCTTTCTCTCAGTTGATCAAATTTTTGCAAATCCCGAGGAATTCCTTCCTCTTTGTTTTCACCATAGTGTTAGAAAAAGTTTTAAAAACTTAGGTCAATGCAATGAGTTCAAGGCACAGAAAAGACACAGTTCTGGTCAAATACTGCCATCTCAATCAGAACTTCTGGCACAACTGGCACATGGCAGAAACAAATACAAGAGCGTGAAAATTACCGCTATTCTATTCAAATTTGTTGGTGTAACTGGCTCCAAGCAGGAACAAACTCAAAGCAAAATGAGAAGACAAACACAAAACAAAATGGTGATGCCCGAGGTAACACCCCCAGAATCACCCGACCTTTGTACAACAGGACTGACTCGATACAACAAGACAGACCCTTAATCAAGAAGAATGACTCGAGACAATGAGACAGACTCAAAACAAAACTACAGAACTGACTCAACACCCAAGTCAGAAACTACAAAACTAGCATTCGCAAATGCTCAAAATAGTACGTGCCATACGCCACATCCGAGGTAAACCGCGCGCCGCCCGTAGGTGGTCGAACCCCTGATCACATACTTGTATTATCCTCGAAATCCACCAACCCGGTGGTGACAGACTTTGCCGAGCTTGGAGGGAGGATAACTTCATTGTCAATCAAATCTTGCACTTCGTGGCGAAGACGGAAGCAGTTGTCGGTGCTGTGACCGGTTTGTTGATGGTATGCACAGTACTGGGTACCATCATGCTTAGCTGGAAGGGGACTCGGGAGAGGCCGAGGCTCGAGGGGTTTGAGATGCCCTTTTTTGACGAGGATTTGAAGGGCCTTAGACAAAGGCATGTAGAGGGCATGGAAGACCCTACGACCTCGGGGCGAATACTTTGAGGTTTGCTGACTTTTGCTGGACACACTCGAAAAAGGGTCGGCAGGTGCTGCCTTGGCTCTCTGATCTTTTCCAAGTGCAGGGTTAGGATTGGAAGGAACTGTGCTGGTACGACGGTCCCCATCTCGATTTTCCCTCTGGCTTAAACTGCTCTTGGCCTGAGTGGAGAAGATATCATCTACAGTTTTTACAGCAACAGCGAGCACCTGCTGTTTATTCAATCCTCTGGCTTTCAAAGCCTCAACAGCCCACAGGAGTTGTTCGTAGGGATCGGTGTCCACCTTCATCTTGTTCTTACCACTCGCCTCGGCTTGGTAGAAGGTTTGAGTTGCTACATCAGAGTGGAGCCCCGTTATTGTCGACATGCCATTGCCGGAACTTCGGATGTCTTCAGGTTGGCTATGTTCGTTTACAATTCGTCCCAGTAGCGAGGGCTCCTCCGATATGAAGTTCCCAGCATACGATGTGGTTGGTGGCGGAGCCGACATTTCGTAGGCTAGATCAGCCACGGATCTCTGAAGGTCGCCAGTCATTCCCATCAACTCAAACGTGGTGGGCTCACGAGCTTAAAACAATTGGGGTGTCCAGACCAGGTGCGCGGCAGGTGACCTAGGTGGGTGTGGTACTTCAACGTCGGTCTCACCCTGCAATGTGATTCCTTGGTCTGATGCGGCCGCCATAACCACAATTTCTTCCGAATTTTGCGTCATCACGAGTTTTGTTGAACTGAACAGAGGTGATGTGACCGGTGACTGACGGATCAGATGGACTGGACTGGTGACTGATGGATCTGATGGACCGGACAGGTGACTGACGGATCTGATGGATTGGTGGGCCTCGACTGGCCTCTTTCTGCCCTACCTCAGCGAAGGAGAACACTGGTTGCTCTGAACTGAATCTCTGATCCGCCCTAAAGAGAAAACAGGCAGCATCTCAGCCCAATTTTACCAGAACAGATGTAAACAAAGCTGAATAACTGTATTCGACCACTGATCATTATTCTCAAATCACTGTCCAAAACTGAATCTGATACCCGCAGATAACTGATTCTGAAAATGCTGAACTGGTTCCCGCAGGCCCTTGATACCCAGAAACACTGAACTGGTGCCCGCAGGCCTGATGCCCAAACTTGCAAACTGATACATGCATTCGTATAGAGACGCACTCTAAAAGCACATGACAAACAAGTGAGAGCCAAAACATCCCTATGTTGGGGTAAGGTTTCCCTGTCCTATTTTGTCAGGAGCTAGGGTTTCACTACGCACGCAGCGGTTTCAAGCAATCTATATCGGGTAAGCAACCTGTCCTAGTTTGGAATGGTCACTACGGATTCTGAATATGCACTAGGTTGAATGGTCGAAAAGGGTGCCCCAGTAAAACCGGGGTTTGTGTTCCCATACTGGCAGAGCCCATAACCGGTCAGCCTTATGGTCATGCCTTGACAAGACAAGCCTCCGGCAAACTGTTCAGGAATAACAGATGGATAACACAGTGTCCTAGGCTCACCAATGCACATGCAATGCAAAGAAACACATAAGTGTAGTCAAAAACAGATATCATGAGTTCGAGTCAAGTTCTCTAAGTCCCCAGCAGAGTCACTAGAAACTGTAGACGTCTCCGAACGCCCCGGGAGGATGAATCCCGTTCTGTTCATATTGGGCTCACTACAGTTCGTACTCTCAAATTGTCACTGTTCTAAATCTAAACCAAAGAGTCCAAATCCGGCAAATCGTTTTTGAGAAAAAATAGATTTTGAAAGAAGTGCCAAACATGGACTGCTTTACCAGATACAAAGTCGCCACCTAAATATTTTATTTTTGAGAAATTTAGGAAACCCTGACTCGTTGCCTAAGGCCACGTGTCCATCATCACCAAAGTTGCCTCGGCTCGGGAACTTGGGTACGATTGGGGAAGGTCACTTCGTGAGCACCCCCGCTCGCCCGATCAAAGATCGGCCTCTACTAACCATGATATCTAGTTTTGAAAACTTTATGCGTTCTTATTCCAGTTATTAGCCTAGATTTACTATGTGATGCGCATAGCTGTAGACACCCCATTTTTGACTGTCCTCAAGACTTGGACGTCACCATTGGAACACTTGGTGATTACCCTTGTTTGTGTTCGTTTGGAGTCCCCGGAGGTCTCGGTTACGCGCCTTACCTCAGGATCTCCGAACTCGACCGTTTAGTGTCTGGTTTTGTACCAAACACTTGTGTTTTGCCTTGGAGGGGCAGGGAATGCCTTGTGAGGCATCCCCACACATCACCGGCCATGGCCATAGGCCACCGGCTGTGTTTTATTTCCATCAGCAATCTATTTTGGCGGTCGGCACTATTTATTGCCGATCGGCACTAAATTTTGTCAAAATGGCAATTTTGAGTAGCCGACTACTGTTCATCTACTTTATGTAGATATTTTGTGCCAGCTGTGATAGCTGGCACCAACTCTGCTTCCCTCCATACACGTGTATGGAGGGATTTCCCTCTAAGCAAGCTTGTTGTGTAAGCTTTGCAAGAGGGACTTCTATAAGAGGAGAGGTCTTCTCCTTGTTCTAGGTTAGAAACTTTGAAGGCAAAACCAGAGCTTATACATATAGATACACCCTCTCTCTATATTTCCCTCTCTCTCCTCCCTTGTGTGTGTTTCTTGGCCTAAAAGTGTGTTTTTACCTTATTTTTGCACTAATACACACACCATTACACCTTGCTCCGAGGTTGAGAGGCTTGGGGGGTTAATTCTTGAGTTTTTGGACTAATTTTGATCAAAAGAAGAGGGCTGGACCAACTGTTCTTCAAAGGATCTTCAAGGGTAACTACTTTGCTTTAGTTTCCCCAAACTTGCACTAGTTTTTTACCTATCTTGCTTGCTTTTTTAAGTTTTGTGCATAACATAAAAAAAGCTTGTATTTTCATGCTTAAGAACTTTCATTAAGGGTATTTTGTGATTTGAGTTCAAACTCACCCTCTTAGGCCTTATTTGGTCATTTTGGTGCTTCCTTTGTGAGGCCTTGTTTGCTTGAGTGTTTTGGTCTTCTCACCACTGAAAACCAGTGGGTTTTCAGTGGTGAGGAAGGTGGTTTGAAGTCTTGTATAGGGGAGGGACACCCCTCTCCCTTCATTGCCTCATTTCCTTGCCTTTTAGCTTAAAGGGCAACATGTATGCTTGATTGTTTTTGGCCCTATTTCAGAACTTTTTGGGTGTCCTTAGGTCGCATATGATCTCTGTTTTTGGTCGGATTTGTACCCCTTTGCATGCTTAACATACTTGCTTTACATTCCTTTATTTGGCCTAGAAATGCATCTTGTGTTTAGGTCATGGTTCTTGCATGTATTGGCTTAATTTCATGAAGATATTGACATTATTTCACCATGTTCAAGGTCTATTGGCCATTTGTTTCAGTCATGCTTGCCATGTTTGGTGTCCTCTCTTTGTGTTTTGGCTTGTAAGCCTCGAGCATATTGACCTCTAACATGCGTAGCTTAGTCCATCCTCATGATTTGGCATCATGTAGGATCATATTTCAGTCCATAAATCATGCTTGTATGCTTGCATATGTGACCTCTTTCATGCTTTGAGGATATGCCCTTTTATGCCTTGTAATGAACTTTGGTGCATGCATCTCATTGGAGCCACTTAAATTGCCATATTAGTGGGTTTTGGAGTCCATTTTTGCATGCTAAAGTTCTGTTTTTACTTGTCTAATTCATGCCATGATTGGTCATATTGGTAGAAGTAAAATGCCCTTTTTTTTGTGCCTTAGCCCTAGGTCCATTGGCTTGCATGTTGGCATGAGAGTTTGTCCATCATTTTGGGCACTTTTAGGTACTGTTTTGAGGTGAATTAAGGTCTGCCCCTTTACCATTTTAAGCCACCATTGCATGCTTGTTTCATGTTTGTTGCATGATTGCTTCATTAGGTGTTGTAACATGATGGTCTTACTGCTTAAATTGTCCATGTTCGCATTGCATTTGCATCTTGCATGCCTAGCATTGCATATTTGCCATAGTAGTTGCATGGCATTTGGTATGCCTTGCATAATTAGTATCATGCTGCATTTTGAGCCTTGTGAGCATAACATGCATTGCATTACTTGGTTTGGGGTGTCAAACCAAGTGTGAGGGTTAAGGAGCGTTCATACCGTAAGTGATGCAACGTGCCTTAACTCTCGGTCACCGGGGCCTTTGACTTCGACATGATAAGGCCTTGGTCCTCATTTGTGTGTTGCATGCATTCTTACATCAAATGGCAAGCTTGATCTCTTGGGCTATCATGCACAATTGATGGCTCAAGGATCGAGGGCCATGTTTCCTTGAGTTCAACACATGATGGGGGACATGACCATGCTTACATGTACCTGAAATCCCATGCCATATGCTGTCTGTCCTCTGTTGCTGTCAAAACTGTCTCTTGCAGGAAGTTTCTGCCGACCGGCATAATTCAGTGCCGACCGGCCATTGGTGAATGGCCGATGACTCAATCAGCAGCCGATGGATGTTATACACTGCCGGTGGGTACTTCCTTCAGCCGGTGGTATTCTACAGTGTGCAAGGAACCTGTCCCAGAACTTTGGCATTTTTCAGAGAAGCAAGGCAGTAAAAACAGAGGCAGCAATGGTATGGTGCGGGCTTTCCGGACGAGACGGGTTCGAGCATGCATCACTCGCGCATCCCGAGGCGGGGGGCTGTGGCCACCTTTCTTCCTTTTGCATTCATTCTGTTAAGTAAATTAGAAATTCTGTAATAATTTATTTGTTTATTATTCGGACTGTAATATTCATCTGGACCCTCCGAGTGAGGGCAATTGTGTAATAAGTGTGCGTGAGTGTGTGTATGTCTTCCAACCCCACGTCTTTCTTCCCTTTTATTTACCTGCTTATGATGGTAGACTAGGGCATATTTAAAATTAGCATACCTTATGCTATGCATGCGTGCACTCATGCATTTGTATCGCATGCACCGGGCTCGACGCATCACGCTAACTGCATTTGTACTTCAATTTCAAATTGAATACGTGATAGTTGTAGCATTTCACATACCATGTTTAGGTTAGCCGAGCCTATCTAATTGCATCCTGTATGTGTTGCATTAGGCAATTTAACATGAACTAGGATCACGCATGTTTGCTAACCGGTTTATTGTTTTGGCTTGGAGTACGATGCAAGTATTTACGCTTTAGCATCATCGCATGTGTGTGAATGCTATCATGACAGTATGCTTACCATGTGGCTAGATGCTTATGTGTCTATACTTGTTTGCTGTGCGCATAACATAGTAATTCTAGGCTAACAATTGGAATAAGAACACATAATGTTTTCAAAAACGGATATCACGGTTAGTAGAGGCCGATCTTCGGATCGGGTGAGAGGGGGTGCTCATAACTGACCTTCCCCAATCGTACCCTAGCTCCCGAGCCAAGAAACTCCGGTGATGACGGACATGTGGCCTTCGGCACCGAGTCAGGGTTTCCTAAATTTTCCCATAAAAAAAAATATTTAGGTGGCGACTCTGTATCTGGCAAAGCAGTCCATGTTTGGCACTTCTTTCCAAAAATCTGTTTCTCAAAACGATTTGCCAGATTTGGACTCTTTGGTTCAAGATTAAGAACCGTGACACAAATCGAGTCCAAGCTGTAGTGACCCCCAAAATGAACAGAACGGGACTCACCCTCCCGAGGCGTTCGGGGACGTCTACAATAGCATACAAGTATAGACTGGATCGTCTGAATTGGAAAAAAACATTTCATGTTTATTTTTGAAAGTGGTTTGATGGTGCTACCCGCAAGTAGGCTAAGACGTGGATTTGCCACCCTCGGGTGGGCTTTAGAAAGCATGATTTTGCCACTATCTAGTGGGCTTAAAACTCACAGTCAACGAATTGTTCCAATCCAAATAACCCAGCCTTCACCCACATGCATTCAGGCAGTTTATATCACATAAGCACATAGCCTCATGGTAAGCATGCTATCATGGCAGTCACTCACACGCGTGCAAGGATGCTAAAGCATAAAACTTACCGAGTACTCCAAGCCAAAACAGAAGCTAATTAAAAATCCATGCATGATCCTAACTATACAGAAATGCCTAATGCAACACATGCAAAAATGCAACTGTAGAAGGCTCAGCTATTCTAAAGATGGCACGTGAAATGCTACAACTAACATGTATTCAACTTGGAATTGAGATACAAATGCAGTTAGTATGATGCGCCGAGCCTGGTGCATGCAAGACAGATGAATGAATGCAAACATGCTATCATACTGTATGCTAATTGAAACATGCCCTAATCTAACCATCATAAGCGGGTAAATAAAAGGGAGAAAGACGTGGGGTTGGAAGACATACATCACACACACGCACACTTATTACAACATTGCCCTCACGCAGAGGGTCCGAATAAATAATACAGTCCCAAATGAATAAATAATATAGTCCCGAATAAATACAGAATCCTAATTAACTAACAAATTAATCTAGGAAAGCAGTAAATTACACGCAAATTCGTGAACCGCCTCAGCTCTGTTCCGAATAATGGATGATGCATGCTCGAGTTGCCTTGCGCGGAAATCCATTGCGATGCCCCGGTTCGCCTCTATTTGTAATTGTTCTCGAGATGCGTGCCAAGCTCCGGAAGGCTGCCAATTTCTGATTTGTTGCAACAGAGAGCAACACAGAGGCATGGCAAAGTATTTTCACATATGTATGCATGACTACTCTTCAAGGAGTGTAGTCCTCGATCCTCGTGCCACCAATCGCGCATCTCGATGCATGATGACCGAGGAGTTGATTTGCACGAATCAATATGAATTGAATGCACATATGGACACAACAAGGCCTAAACTCCATCATGAGTAATTCGGAATGTCGGCGACAGGGAATTGAGACACGTTCCGTCACTCGGAGTACGAAACGTCCCTCGTTTCCCGTGCTTAGGCTAACTCCTATCCCGAGCACAATGCAATATGCATGACATGCATGAATGCAATCCTAACATGCAACCTAGCATACACAATGCTATGAAATGGCATACACAATGCACGATGTAACGAGGCATACACAATGCTCTAACATACAACCTAGCATACACAATGCTATGAAATGAAATGGCATACACCATGCACGATGGACTTACACCAACATGAGTGGACCTCAGCCACACTCACATTAGTAGCCATTAGGTGAGAATGGGACTATCGAAATGCGTGCACACATGCACACAAACCGAGGACCGATCCTAAGGCATAACATGTAACTCTAACAAGGCATGGCAAGGCATGGAATATGGCATACAAGCATGTAGATTCCAGCACTGAAATATGATGCAAAATGGTCCCGAATTATGGAAATATGGCACCCGATGCATGAGATGAACCCCGAAACTCGAAACTAGGCACATGGAATGACTTGTAGCTATACAAAGCATGCATTATTTGATCATGAAGCATAAAGACAGAGCTAAGGCAGTCCCAAAACATGAAGATTTCTAGTTCAAAGCATGGCCAAAAAGTGCTAGCAAGATGGACTAAAGTAGCATGCAACTTTGACTAGCAAACATGGTTTACATGGCAAGTGTGTGAAGCATATGAAATCTCACCAAACCAGCAAAAATCAGTGAACAAAACATGTGAAAATAGGCCCAAATAACCACTGAAATGAAGCCAACACATGCAAAAATGATGAGTTACTTTAGAGGGCCATGCGAGGAGTTATTAAGGACATGCAAGATAGACATTTAGCATGGCATAAACAACCATGAAAATCAAATGTGATAGTCCTAAAACTTAACAAATTGACCCTAAAAAGTGGGTTCAAAGCATGCAAGATAGGGTCTATTTGGAAGGCCAAAATGACCACCAAACAAGTCAAGGAGAGAGGGGGTCACCCCCCTCTGATTTGGAAGCTCAAAACAGTGTCTTAGCCACTGAAAATCCACTGGATTTCAGTGGCTAGAAGGCCAAACAAAGCATGCAACAAGGGCTTAGGTGTAAGGCTCAAAATAGGAGCCAATCAAGCATACAAGGAAGCATATGACCTCAAAAAAAAATTGAACCTTAAACAAACTTGAAGATGAGATTAAAAAAAGATATTTTTCAGTTTATGACAACTCTCAAAAACAAACACAAGTAGGACTAATCTATCATGCAAAAATGGCCCTAAAAGAGAGAATAGAGGCAAGGGACAGCAGCTGGCCTCAAACAGTGAATAGCCCTTCAACAAAGCTGAAGAGGGGCTCAAAACAAGGCACTTTATAGTTTATTTCAAGCTTCTAAAATAATCACAAGTAGACCTAAAATATCATGCAAGAAAAAGGCCTAAAAGAGGGATAAAGAGACAAGTGATAGCTTCTGGCCTCAAACAGAGGAGAGCCCTTCAACAAAGTTGAAGAGGGGCTCAAAACAAGACATTTCACAGTTTATGACCAAGTCCGAAACAGCACACAAATAAGCCTAAAATATCATGCAAAAATAGGCCTAAAAGAGAGTTTAAACACAAAGGGTGAGGAGGAGACCGCAAACAGAGAAAGACCCTTAATCAAACATGGAGATGAGCACAAAATATGACTATTTACAGTTTGGGTCGGAGCCCAAAAATGCTTTTAAGCAAGGCTTATAAATGAAGCAAGAAAAGACTAGTTTAGGGGAAAAGTGTGCTTACCCTTGAAGAGCAATGAACCAGCAGCCTTTGAACCAAGAAGAGGAGCTCCTAGCCTCTAGAAATCAGTTTCAAAAGGCTGGAATGGAGTGTGGATGTGTGGAGCTATGGGTTGGTGTGTAAATGGTGCAAGGCTTTTAGGGTTTTGAGGCTTGGAAGAGAGGGAGAGGGAGAGATGTAAGCAAGGCTCTAAACAAGAATTTGTCACCCCTCAAAATGGAGCTGGGGTGCTGGTTTTATAGAGGGAGGAGTGGAGGAAAGGGGGGGGAACACCAATTCAAATTTTCCCCCCAAAAGGGCAGACCTTCGGGCAGGGGTTTTGTGTAAAACAGCTGGCACAGCTGTAATGTACCAGGAGAGAGAAGAATGGCCGGCCAGGTAGAAGAGGTTCAAGTGGCCGGCCGGCCACCTCCCCTGGCCGGCCGGCCAGGGGTCAAAAGGGTCAATGAAAATTGCTGGCCGGCCACTCCAAAAAGGTGGCCTCTCATGTGTGCACAACACAAATATGTGGTCAAAACCCAGAAAAAGTGAACCAGGAGGGAGAAAAGCCAACTTTTTAGAGGGATTCAAAAGGGTCAAGGACAATTATTGGCCGGCCTATACATATTGGTGGCCTCCCAGGTGTGTACAACACAAATATGGGGTTTAGGGCTAAAGAAAGTGGCCCCGGGGTGGTCAACATTAGCTTTCTAGTGAGAAAAACGGGCGACAGAGAGCGATGAAGAAATAAAACTGGCTTTTCAGAACAATTACTGGCCTCCCACCCTCCTACAAGCTTTCTAACAATGAAAATAAGGTCTCCACCAAAAATGAACCAAAACAGAATGCAAAACGGAGGTTTAGGGACCGAAACGCGCGGCCCGGGGCCTCGAAAATGGGCTGTTAAGCACTGGAGGTGGCGTTCGACCACGAAGTTGGTCTCTCGGGCCACAGTGTTCCTCAAAAGGGAGAAAATAAGGTGTATACCAAAAACCGAAGCAAACAGAGGTGGTTAGGCGGTCCTGAACCGAGACACACGGTCGTCGGCTCCGAAAAAAATGGAAACCGAGCTCCAAACGGGAAAAATGGCCTACGACCACGAAACGTAGCCTACGGCCACTGAGAGATGATCTACGAGACCTCTCCCTCTATTTGGGAAGAGAAAACAGAGAAAACAGAGCCTGATTCGCAAACCGAAGCAAGGCACGAAAGAGTCCGGAAGTCCAGAGGCAAGGCTTGCAGCCAGGACTCTGATACTTCTGAACAAGCACAATATGCAATATCACCGAGCGCTCAACTGGTGAAGTCTGAGTCTTAAGGTCGGTCAAAAATGGGGTGTCTACAGCAGGCCGCCGTCCGCGATGCATACCAATCCTAGGTCAACCAAGCCTACAACCGAGGATTTTATCTCAACTGGATGGCAGCTCTAAACAAACTCTCTATCCCAATGGATTTCCCCATGCGAGACATTAACCAACTCCAAGTGCCCTTTCCTCTAACTTCCAAAGAGTCAGATAAAGAAGTCGACGAGGAGGAAGCCAATAAAGAGGCTGACGACGAGATGAAAGCTACCACTGGAGCCAAATCTGCCGCTTTGAATGATCAAATACTAAACTTGACTCATGATGATGAGGAGGACCTAGTTTCCGAAGGTGCCTCTCCTAAACAAACAACATCTGAGGTCAAGGTCCCGACAACCGAAAATAGCTTAAACCAAACCCTTCTTTAAATAGACTCCGAGATAGCAGCGGAGAAGGACGCAACATTGCCAACCGAGGCCGACACAACGCTAGTAGCAGAGGTTGAGCAATCCGAGATCAATGCCAATATCTCCAGCACTTAGGATTTTTCCTTTATTTTGCACTTTTTTTTCTTGCATTTGTAACTTTTTGAGTTAAACAATGTTAGCTTCATTTTGGCCGACGTGCCCGATGCTTTGTAGTTTGAACAAGCCTTTTCTTTACCAGGCTGAAGTGGCTTTTTGTCTGTGAATCAAGTTTCTTCTTCTGAATGCAAGTTCTCTTTTTGACTAAATGTTGAATGCTCTCTTCATGCATGCTTTATCTGTCTTCACTACTTTCTATGCTTTCATACTAAGAATAATATTGCAATTCTTACAAGTATACCTTAACTATATAATCACTTCAAGTTGGAACATATCTAACATATATCACCTCGGATCCACTCTTAGTTGGTCACCTTGGACCAGCTTACCTCGGAGTTTACCTTTTACTGTGATCTTAGCCAACGAGCTCTTTATTAAAATTCTTTTGATAACGCTCAAGGACTTCACCCTTCCAAGTTTGTTAACCTATTTGATTATCTCAACTAGAGAATATCTCAAGTATCCCTTTATCTGGTTACTCTGGCTGACTCCAACTTGTAAAATTTTTTCGAAAATTTTTAACAATGTCAAGCCTAGGAAATTTCAATAAGTGTCAAGCCTATTCCTGCTTCCTACCCCCTAATGTGAACCTAAGTACCACTTATGTTCACATTAAGCATGCAACTCCAATTCTTGCGGACGTCCGATTCAAACAAAACTTAGCTGGGGTTTTTAACTTCAGCGTCTCTGTTAATCCGACTAGATCAAACTTAGTTCAACTCTACCATATAGCAAGTCTAAGTTATTCGTCATGTTTCATTCGGAAACAATGCCAACTTTGTTCAACTCTATTATATGGTAAGTATAATTGAACTCTACCATATGATAAGTCTAAGTTATTCGTCTTGTTTCATTTGGAAATATCACCAACTTAGTTCAACTCTATCATATGGTAAGTATAATTTAACTTTACCATATGATAAGTCTAAGTTATTCGTCATGTTTCATTCGAAAACATTGTCATAAGACTGTTCAGTCTTATCGCACAAATGTCAACAATTTATAGAAACAAGATCAAACTAGTACTTTATTAAAATTTCGGCGAATATTACATAAAACTAAAAAATCAAAAACTAATAGTAGAAAAACTTCAGATTGCAATTGTTCCAAGGTTGTGGCAACTCTTTGCGATCAGTGTCTTCAAGCCGACATGCCCCATTTCCAGCAACCGAGATGAATCTTTATGGCCCCTCCCAGTTTGGGCCAAGTTTTCCCTCTCTAGGATCTTTCTTGTTGCTGACAACTTTCCTCAAGTCGAGGTCCCCTACCTTGAACTCTCTTGGGTTGACCTTCTTGTTGTAAGTCCTAGCAAGCTGTTAATAGTATGCCTTCCAGCCAAATTGCTATTCTCTCTCTCCTTTCTTCTAAGAGGTCCAAATCTTAGGCCAGGAATGCCTCGTTGGTCCTATTCTCCAACTCATGGGTTCTAATTCTAGGGATGCCGATCTCTAGTGGGATGACTGCTTTAGTGCCATATGTCATAGGAAGAGGAGACTCCCCAGTTGATCTTTTTAGTATGGTTTGATATGCCCACAGAACATTGGGCAATTCTTCCACCCACTTGCCTCTAGCTGCTTCCAACCTCCTCTTGATTCCATCCAAAATGGTCTTGTTGGTTGCTTCTGCCTGACCATTCTCTGGGAAAAACTAAAAGTAGAGTAATGGTTTTTGATCTTATATTTTGCTAATCAACTTACTGTCAAACTAAGTGTCATTGTTTGCTATAATGGCTTTTGGAATCCCAAACCTAGTGATTATGTTCTTCCAGATGAAGTTTTTCACATCAATATCTCGAATCTTTGTGAGGGGTTCAACCTCTACCCATTATGTAAAGTAGTTTGTGGCTACTAACAAGAACTTTCTTTGTCCAGTTGCCTGCGGCAGTGGTCTCACTAGGTCCATGTCCCACTAGGCAAATGGCCAAGAACTGGACACTGGGTTCAGATCTGCTACTGGCTGATGTATCAAAGGTGCAAACCTTTGACACTTCTTATACTTTCTGACATAGGCTTCAACATCCTTTTGCATGTATAGCCACCAGTATCCATGGGATATGGCTCTATAGGCAAGTGACCTACTCTCTGCATGGCTTCCACAAACTCCATCATGGATTTCATATAAAAAGTCATCTCTACCTGAGAAGGATGCATACATCGGAGTGGAGGTCCAGTGAAGGATCTTCTGTACAGATGGCCTTTTGCTAACAGGCAGAACCTGGCTGACTTTAACCTGGTTTTGTGTGTCTCTTTTCTATTCTTTTGCATTCTACCCTCTTTGAGGAATATAATTGTGGCGTCTATCCAGCTAGGACCCATTTTCACGCACATTGTTTCGTACTTTGTTATTAGAGTCTCTATACTTGAGCCTGACCAATAATCAACCATTATTATCTTAGCCTCACCTGATTTCATAACGCTGGCCAGGTTAGCTAAGGCGTCGGTATGGCTATTGTCATCTCAGCTAACCTACTGTAGATGGCAATTTTCAAACGGTGTTATCAACTTAACAACCCCCTTGACATAGGCTATTATTCTTTCATCTTGGGCTGTATACTCGCCCATTGCTTGATTCACAATAAGTTGGGAGTTACAGAAAACTACCACATCATCGGCTTCCATGATTGCTGCTAGTTTTAGTCCTATAATCAACGCTTCATACTCTGCTTCATTGTTCAAGGCCTTAAACCCCAAACGAATAGATTGCTCAATCATTCGCCTATCTGGCGATACCAAAACCACTCTTGCCCCTACTCCTTGATGATTTGAACTTCCATCAACAAACAGGCGGAAAGAGTCGCCGATGTAGATGTAGCAGGGCCTTGGTTTCTCTTCCCTCTTCTGTTTTGTTGGAGTGGGGTTCTTTCGCCCTAGTTAGGTTTCTTCTAGTTGCCCTGGACATTCTAAACCTTGGCTCATCGAAACCCAACGTGGAATGGCACTAGGGGTGAACTCGGCCACAAAGTCGGCCAGAACTTGGCCCTTGATCGCCGTTCTAGGCCTGAATTCCAAGTCATGTTGGCCCAAGACCACTGCCCAACTGGCTACTCTACCAGTCAAATCTCCATACTGCAATAGAGATTTCAAGGAATGCTCAGTCAGCACCACAATCTTGTGGGCTTGGAAATAGTGATTCAATTTTTTGGAAGTCATCACCAGGGCTAGTGTCAACTTTTCCAGGGGCAAGTACCTAATTTCTGCACTTGCTAGGTTTTACTCACATAGTATACCGCTTTTTGTTCTCCATCCTCTTCACGGATTACCACTGCACGTACTGCGTGGTCTGAAATTGCCAAGTATAAGAACAATTCCTCTCCAGGTATTGGATTTGACAGAACTGGAGCCGTTGTTAAGCACCTTTTCAAGTCCGCTAATGCTACTTCGCACTCTTCTGTCCACAAGAAATCTGTGGCTTTCTTCAACAATTGAAAAAAATAGTTTATACTTATCAGAACTTTGACTGAAAAATCTATTCAAGGCTGCTGCCTTGTCGGTCAAAATTTGGACCTGCTTGGCTAATGTTGGATTCTTTAAATCAATAATGGCCTTGATTTGATCTGGGCTTGCTTCTATGCCCCTTCCAGTGACCAAGTATCCTAGGAACTTACCAGACCCGACTCCAAATACACATTTCGAAGCATTGAGTTTGAGCTAATATGTTTTTAGGATGTCAAAGACTGCCTTCAAGTCGGCCAGATGATTCCCAGGTTCTTTGGTCTTCATGACCATGTCATCAATGTACACTTCTACTGTTTTGCCAATCAAATGTCTGAATATCCTGGTCACTAACCTCTGGTAGGTTACTCCTGTATTTCTCAACATGAAAGGCATCACTCTCTAGCTGTACAACCCTTTTGGGGTGATGAATGTACTCTTCTCCTCGTCAAAGGGATACATTGCTATCTGGTTGTGTCCCTTGTAAGTGCCTAGAAAGCTCATCCTCTCATGCCCTGAAGTGGCATCCACCAGCTGATCAATTTTAGGCAGAGGGAAGTTGTTTTTGGGACAAGCCTTATTCAGGCTGGTGAAGTCCACGTAGACCCTCCACTTACCGTTTTTCTTTTTCACAACTACTGTGTTGGATAGCCAAGTTGGGCAGTTCACCTCCTGAATGGCCTTAGTTTCCAACAGCTTGTCCACTTCCTCCTCTACTGCCTCCACATGAATCAATGTTGGCCTTCTTGCCCGCTGGATGACAGGTTTTGCCGATCTATCTACATTGAGCCTATAGCAGGTGACTTCGGGGTTGATGCCTGGCATCTCATAGAGCGTCTAGGCAAACACTTCTATGTTTGCTCCAAGAAAGACTCCAATTCCTTCTCCTCCTCCTCGGTCAAGCCTGAGTTGAGAAGAAAGAAGCGCTCTCCATCATCTTCTTGGACCAAAACCTTCTTCAAAGCTTCCTCACTCTTGTCAGCTAGTTCTTTACCGACATCATTTAGGACCTCCTTCCACTGTCTTTGCCTCTCGCACATTGCAGGTGGACTTCATTGCTACCATGGAGCAATTTTTTGCTTGCCCCTAATCCCCTCTGACCTCATCAATCCCATGTTCAGTTGGAAATCGTAACGAGCTAGTGCAATGTTGAGGGGACAGCCCTCATTGCATGCAACCACGGTTTTTCCAAGATAACATTGTAAGGGGAGAGGGTGTCAATCACTGTAAACTCTATGCTTACCTTCTTTGTGCCTGCCTACACCTCCAAATTTGTGGCTCCTAGAGGCCACATCGGTGTTCCATTGAATCCAACCATTGGGCGGTTGGATTGCTCCAGATCATTTGGGTGAAAGCCAAGTTCCTTGTAACACTTAACATACATGATGTCACAAAACTGCCTTGATCAACTAGTATGCGCCTCACTTGGCACTCCCCAGCCTTCAGCGTTATCACCAAGGCATTGTTGTGTAGATGCTGTACCAAATCTAGGTTTGTCTCAGTAAAAGAAACCATTGGGCCCTGGTACTCATTTGTCCTAGGCTTCTTTTGTTGGACCTGATACACATACTACAGGTGCCTTACTCTTTGAGTCTCTCCTCGTACATCATTCTCATTCACTTTCGAGTGAATCACATTGATCACCCGAGGTCCCTCCGCTTGTTACTGTGGCGACGGTAGAGGTGGTGCTGCCGGTGCTTGGGGTAGCCTTGCTTCCTCTTCGCTTGTCCTGGCCTCATCTACTAGGTCTCTCAAGTGACCTTATCTGATCAAATCCTCTAAGTGTGTCTTCAAAGCCCTACATCCTTGAGTCAAGTGCCCATCCTCATTATGGTAAGCACAATGCTTCCCAAGGCTCATTCCCATAAACTCGCCAGGGATTTTTTTCGGCACTCTATAATACGATTAGTTTCTAATCCTTTCTAGAACTTTGTAGGCTGGGATCCTAAATACAGTGGTGATTGCCTGTGCAACCCTCAATCGTGTCTCCTGCCTGTTGAAACCAGTGTTACCTCAGCCTCGCTTCGGCGAACCGTTTCTCTTCTCCTGCTTTAGTACCTTTGCTCCATGTGTGTCTTCCTCTGCTTTGGCATACTTCTCAATTCGTACCATAAGCTCCTCCATACTCTTTGGTAGAGTTTTTACAAGTGACTTTCGAAGCGTGCATTCATCCTCCAGGCCGTTTTTTAAAGATACGACCGCCAACTCCTGGTTACATGCCAGTATTCTGTTGAACACCTCATAATACTGTTTGGCATAAGCCCTAAGGCTTTCACCCTCGCTAATGTTCAAAACTAGCAAGGAGTCTACCCTTAGTGGCTGCAACTTGTTTGTTACAAACCTGGCCACAAACATTTTGGCCAGGCCTTCTCAACTCTTTACAGTTTTTTTCGGCAACTTATGAAACCAATCCGATGCAATTTCCCCAAAGGATGAAGGGAACATCTTGCACAGCAACTGGTCGTTCCCGCTATATAAAGCTATTAAATTTAAATACAAGCCAACATGAAAGTTTGAAGCAAGTTCGTAAACCTGGAACCTCGGCATATGGAATCTCTTTGGGGCCTCAAATCAATCTAACTCCACTAAGAACGGTTTGACGGGGGATGTTACCTCAGCGTAGAGTCACTTCCTCTGGAGGTAGTCCCTCAAATCCTTCTTCATTCAGCTGAGAGCTCGACTATCAACAGATTTTAGCCTTTTTGGTACGCTGCTCTTAGCTTCATTGTGCGTCTTCTTGGACTTCTCTTCATTCACTGTATCAAAGAATAGTCCCTTCTCTTGGATATATCGAGGCTCTTTGACGTAGGTCCCCTTGGTTCGTGGTATCTTTTGTGACTCACCTCTCACCGACTCTACTCACCCGATATCCCGTGAAAGCCGATAGGAGTGCTTCTTTTCCTTGCCATACTACGGGACTGCTGGGATTGTTTTCTACCCTCCTTTTTGGGCGTCAGTCTTGGCTGTTGGTACCAGCGTGTCTTGTAACGGGAACGGTGGTTGCATCACGTTGTTTTGTATCATGAAGTTGACAACCGATAGTAAGTCTACCAACTTGTTCACTATCCCTTTCATCTCGTCATCCCTCATCAGGCATCAATCCTTCCATACCTGGAGGTCGCACTCGTTGTAGTACTCATCTCGGCCAGCTTTCTTCGGGGCAATCCCCTCTTTGCCGACGTCCTTCTCCCCAAGATTCGGATCCTCTGCTTCCTCATTACGATTTTCTTTCCTGACGTTAGGATCTCTATGTTCACAACTCTCACTGTTAATGTCATCCCCAATCTTTTCTTCCTGCTCGTTATTGGCCATCTATTCTCCTTAAGTTCCCACAAACGATGTCAAATTGTCGGTGTTGATTTCTAACCAAAAAACCAAACGGGGAACTCAATTGGAGAACACTGATAGAATAGATTAAGCCCAACAACCTGCACAAGAAGATGAGAATCCGACGGTGGTTTATACACCTGGGGCACTCCGACATCAAGTCAGTAATCAATATCTCTCAAAGATAGCAAATTGTGCTTAAACTCACTAGAAAGAACCTACTTCAAACCCATAAGGGTGCCTTGCTTTTATAACCAGCAGTGACCTGATTCCTTTAGAAGCCTTACTTCAATGGACTCAGGCTCAATGCTCATCTTGGACCTTCATGTAAATAGAGATAAACTCTTCTTGAGCCTTATCTTTGGACATAATCTCGGCTAGACCAGAATCTTGATGAGGATTCTCCAGATATAACCTCGGTCTAGCCGAGATTATCTCAGCATCATGACTAGGCCACGTGGCGCCTCTGCTGACACTTCGACGTCACCTCAGCCACGTCCTGTTATTCATAGAATATGTCCCCACAAAAATAGTGAGAAATTTTATTTTCACACACTTGATTAGTTTAAGGTACATATTTAATGAAATATTAATTTAATAACAATTATATCCTAAGTAAAACTTACCATAATAAACATCCAGCAACACTCATAATATTATATAGAAAAATTCTCCGTACACATCTTTTAAGAACAAAAAAATCTTAATATACACCGTTGGTGTCCCTCGTCATTGCATCTCTCTCTCTCTCTCTCTCTCTCTCTCTCTCTCTCTCTCAGTTGGTCACCAGAAGGCTGAAGCTTCACAGTCAAAGGAAGAAGATAAATTTGAACTGCAACGAATCGTTAGTCGCCTCTGTCTCCTTTCTCTATGTATATATATATATATATATATTTATGTATACAATCATAGATTTTTTTCTCTGATTTCACATTTCTTCAATTTTTGTGTTTTCTCAGATTTTTAGCTTCCGCTAGTTTTTTCATTGTACCTCATCAAACATCAATGTCAGGTTTTCAAAAGTTCAAATTTTTTGTAGCTAATTATAATAGTTGTAATAATATATATACATATAAATGTAATAATAAAATGAAAAGATTTCTTACCTTTAACAAGGGTTTTCAATGGTTATTCAATGGAGGTCTTCAAGGTCTACAATGAAAGTGAGGAAAGTTCACAGACTTCTTTTTTTTTTCTTTTTTCTGTGTGAACGAAACTGACTTTGGTCTTCACTTTTGTGGGTGGAACTAGAAATGTGAAGTAGGGTCAATAAAAGTGTGTGTACCATGGTTATGAGTGAAAGATGTAATTGTAATTTTAAGGGTGTGGATTGAGAAAATTATTTAATAATCAAATTAATAAGTGTTTGTATTGAAAAAATATGGACCTTAAGTTAATTAGGTGTGTGGAAATAGAATTTCCTGGAAATACCACGTTGGTAACATATCAAATATGAATTTTTTATGTCATCAATAAAATTTTTGATATCAATAAAATTAGTGCATATAATTCTCATTTTAATATGAAAAATTTTCTTATAAATCTCATATTGAGAAACAATGATTCGATTAGTTCCGAGGGTTTTCTTATAAACCAATTAGCCCCATTAATTTTGGAAAGGTAGATTTAATATATTATTTGAAAATTAAATTTATGGTTATACCCTTATTTCTATTATGTTTCCTCCTCCTTTTTTTTTTTTTTTTTGTTTGTGTGTGTGTGTGTGTGTGTGTTAGAAAGGTAAGATACACAACCTATGATAATCAAATTTGGGATGAATTTTTAGAGATTATTTCATTTTTACCCCTATACTTTGTCACGATTTTCAATGACCCCCCAAGACTACTCTTATTTTCACGCATACCCCTATACTATTTAAGTTACTATCAATTTCGGCCCTACCGTCGGATTTGAAACAGAAAAAGTTAAAAAAAACTACATTTTGGCCCCAAATTTCCAAAGAAATATGCAAATCCATCATTTCCTACCAGTAAACCACCACCAGCAACCACCACTTCAAACCCTTCTATCTCTTCCGTCATAACTCTGTTTCGTCTCATTATTACGTCGTTGGATTCAACTCACAATCTAGTTTTCGTATCACATTTCACACGTCTCATTCTTCCTTTTTTTGCATGCTGTTGGAGCTCCGAAAGTTGATAAAAAAAAAAAAAAAAACTTTTTTTCTCGTTTTTGACTTTTCTTCGAGCCATCTTTCGAACTTCATATATTTCTTGATTCTTGACGGTAATACTTCATTCTTTCGCCATTCTCATCACTTCATTTCATATTTCGCCCTACACTACCTCGCTTTCTCACTTCTTCGTGTAATGGGCAGTTTTGGTATGCCGAAAGTTGTCCGAAAACTAATTTCGAAAATTTCAAAACATTCATCTTTTGTTTCTATCTTCTCTATCTTCCTCATTCTTCTTCTTCTTCTTCATCACTTATAACATGATGTGAAACATGATTCTAGGTGGTAACGGAACTGGTGATGGTGGTGGTGGTGGTGGCAGCCTGGCGATGGCGGTGGGTTTGGTGTTGTAAGGTGGTGGTGGTGGTGATGGTAATGCTCATGGTGGCGATAATGGAATTTGGTTGTGAAAAAAGTGGGTTTGGTGTTGTAAGGCGGTAATGATAGTAATGTTCATAGTGGCAGTAATGGAGATCGGTGGCAGTGAAGCTGGTGGTTCAGAGGGTGATGTTGGTGAAATTAATAATAGAAAGCCTTTCTTTTAATACAAAATCAGCTATTTGCTATGAGATTTTTCTTAACAACACAAATTTCTTTTGTTCTTGGCAAAACAGTTGAGGTTTGCATCTCATTTACGATCCAAGTCTAAATGGGCACGGTGTTCCACTCAAATGGATTGAGAAAATTCCAGTAGGAAAGATGATATGTATGTATATAATTGAAGAAGAAGAAGAAGAAGAAAAAGAAAATCACTACCCGAACCACTAACTTCACTACCATCGAACTCCATTACAGTTGCCGCCACCATCACCAGTTTCGTTACCACCTAGAACTCTGTTCCACATCATGTTATAAATGAAGAAGAAAAAGAAGAAGAAGAAGAAGAAGAAGAAGAAGAAGAACGAGGAAGATGGAGAAGAAAGAAACAAAAGATGAATGTTTTAAAATTTTCAAAATTAGTTTTCAGACAACTTTCGGCATACCAAACCGCCCATTACACGAAAAAGTGAGAAAGCGAGGTAACGCAGGACGAAGTAGGAAATGGGGTGAAGAGAATGGTGAAAGAATAAAGTAGAACCGTCAAGAATCGAGAAAGATATGAAGTCCGAAAGATGATTGAAAAAAAGTTAAAAATGAGATGAAAAGTCTTTTTTTTTTAAAAATCAACTTTCGGAGCTCCGATAGCATGCAAAGAGGAAGAACGAGACGTGTGAGATGTGATACGAAAACTAGACTGTGAGTTGAATCCAACGACGTAAAAATGAGGCGAAACGGAGTTATGACGAAGGAGATAGAATGACTTAAAGTGGTGGTTGCTCATGGTGGTTTGTTGGTAGGAAATGGTGGGTTTGCATATTTTTTTTGAAATTTGGGACTAAAATATAATTTTTTTTTAACTTTTTCGGTTTCAAATCTGATGGTAGGGGCAAAATTGATAATAACTTACATAGTATAGGGGTACGCGTGAATATAAAAGTAGTCTGGGGAGTCATTAAAAATCATGACAAAGTATAGGGGTAAAAATGAAATAATCTCAAATTTTTATATGAAAATCTTTATTATTTGAAATGACTTGAAATGTAAGATTCTTCAAGCATTAAAAGGAGTATAAAAATGACTTGAAATATGAGATTTTTCAAACATTCCAAAAGGATATGAGATTCTTTAAATATTTCAAAATGAGTATAAAAACTTCTTATTAAGTTTTGAGCAAATGTATAATTTTAATCTGTAACACTCCAATGTAACACTCAAACGTAACACTTCAAAAAAACTTCTTAGTGTAACACTCCAAATGTAACACACAAAATAATTTCTTATTATACTTTTCTCAATGTAATACTCCAAAAAAAAAGAATATAGAATTCTTCAAACCATTATAAAACACTACAAGAAAAAGCATTTTTGCCGACCACTTTTAGCTACCAAAACTAATTTAGTCGGCAAAAGTCACGGAATTGGCTACCAAAAATAATATTAGTCGGCAAAAGTCAACTTTTTAGCTACTAATTTTTTTTAGTAGGGGAATGTTGATCATTGGCTACTAAAAAAAATTTAGTAGCTAAAGATATTACAATTGGTGACTAAAACAATTTTTAGTAGCTAAACATATGACAATTGGCGACTAAATAAAAATTTAGTAGCCGTAGAGGTACCTTTAGCTACTAAATTGTTTGGTAGCCGAATGAAAATAAAAAAATTAATTTTTAATCTTTCCCGACCAAACTTTTGGTCTCCAAATGTCAAGTTTCGGCGACAAAATTTCTTTTAGTCGCTGTATACCTACTTTCGGCTACTAAATTGTTTGGTAGCCGAATGAAAATAAGAAAATTAATTTTTAATCTTTCCCGACCAAACTTTTGGTCGCCAAATGTCAAGTTTCGGCGACAAAATTTCTTTTAGTCGCTGTATACCTACTTTCGACTACTAAATTGTTTGGTAGCCGAATGAAAATAAGAAAATTAATTATTTTTATTTTTATTTTTATTAAGAGGTTGTACACCCACCATCCAAAAATATTAATATCTTATTTTTTTTTATTATCTCAAAATATTAATTTTTTAAAAAAATTAATTATTAAAATAATATGAATTTCTTATTTTGTCCTTTTTTTAAATCCATTAATAATACAAAAAGTACAATTATGACAATTGATATGTCTGAAAAAATATACTATCAAAAGGTAATTTTGAAAAATTAATATTTTTAAAATGCAATAATTTTATTATAAAAAGAAATTAAATTCTGAAAATAGATTATTATTTTTAGATGGAAGAAGTAGTCGGCTTTCATTTGATGGTTGAGCACATCTTTTAATAATTGGGCCCTCACACGAAAGGTATGCTAAAATGGGCAACTTGTTATTGGCTGTTTGTCGATAGTTTTACATTGCAAAAATTTAAAGGCATAGTTACAGGTCAGTCTGATAAATTTAATTTTTAATAATAAATTTATTATTTTTAAAAAGTACAATTAAACTATTTATACTTTTTACATCATCATATTTCAATAACACTAATAAATTAAGAATAAATCAAAATTCACAAATAAAAGACAAAATATCCCAATTATTTATCATTTTAATAAATTTTTCAATATTATTACCAGTACTAATGAAATAATCATTTTACAGACACAAAACATATATTTAAAAAGTTTTAAAAAAATTTCATTATTAAAACAAGGGCTAAGTGTGTAAAAAAAATTCACTCATGACTTATGAGTAAATAAATCTGATTTGTATGACTTATTTTTAAATTTATACTTTCTAAATATTTCTAAATTTTGTAATTTTTTTTTTCACAAACTGAGTCATAAAACTCCAATAAAGTAAAAAGTATAAACAATAAATAAAATTAAAAAATATTAATTTAACAAGCCTGATCTATTTTTCATTGACTCGAAAAAATTAGCAGCAAATATTCGCTCTATTTCTCTCTCTTTTTGTCTATCTCTCGCTCATCTTTTGTTTCTCTCTCTTTTTCTATCTCTTCATCTCTCTCTCTCTCTCTCTCTCTCTCTCTTTCTCTCTCTATCTCTTTTTCTGTCTATCTCTCTCTCCCTATCTCTCTCTCACTCATCACTCTTCTCTATCTCTCTCTGTCTACTTGTCTATTTGTCTATTTCTCTCTTACTATGTTCGTCTTGCTCACTTTCTTACTCTCATCTTCTCTATTTATCGAGCTCCTTCTCGATTTATCGATCCACTATAAGAAAATACACTTTTAGCAACCACTTTGTCTATCTCTCTCTCTCTCTCTCTCTCTCATCACTCTATCTCTGTCTCTCTCTCTCTCTCTATCTCTCTTCTTTATCTGTCTCTCACAAAATTAAAATATTTTTAAAATATTTAAATATTTAAAATATTTAAAAAATTGATTTGAACTAAGTTTTGAAAAGAGTTTTGAATTATCTGTCTTCTTTATTTATTGAGCTCCCTTTCGATTTATCGATCCACTACAAAAAAATGCACTTTTAGCGACCACTTTGTCTTTTTCTCGCTCATCACTCTGTCTCTTTCTCTGTCTCTCTATCTCTTTTCTCTATTCGTCTCTCACTCATCTCTCTCTCTCACCACCTATCTTCTCTACCACATTTACCACTACTGCAAATGCCATTCAACTACCACCACTCTTATTTTTCTCTCTTTCACTCATCACTCTTCTTTCTCTGTCTGTTTGTCTATCTGTCTGTGTGTCTTTCGTTCATCTTTCTTCTCTTTATCTTTTATTTTTTTGTCTATCTGAGAGTACTCATGTGTAATTCATTTATTTTTTTGTCTTCTTAGTGGATTATTTTATGACTTTGGCATGTGATTTTTTTATCACAATTAGAGGTAATCCAATTATGATTTTTTCCATGTTAAGTCATTGTGTTGATTTATTATTGATTGTTTGATCAAGATTGGTATTCATTAGTTAAAATTGAAATATGATTACGAATTAATATCTCAGGGGTTATTTTAGATTTTTTGAAATGTCTACCGATATCTGATCAACTTAATTTTTAACGTGGTTAATTCTCTTAAAAGGATATTATGAAATTAACGATACTTATCATGGAGATGGGACCGCAGTAACCCCCATCAAGCAAATTGGATAATTGGAACCCAAAGTTTTAGCAACATTATACCCAATAATTAGGGTTATTTTGGGAAGTTAGTTAAAAGTTGACTTTTTTATTTTTTTTGAAAAACATATAAAAAAATAAAGAGAATGATGTGACCGAAAATAGATTAAAAACTGACTTTTTGACTTTTTTAGTCTTCCCAAAAGAGGCCTTAGTAGATGAAGATTCACTATCATTCTCAATGCTACCACCGTCTATGTCACCACTATCCTATCACCATCACCACATCACATCATCAAACCACCTCATAACTATCATCACATCACCACCACCACAACTACTACTACCGTGGTTGCACCACACCATTTCTACAAATATTTTCAAAGTTGGGAAAATAGTTATATAACAACACTACAAGAAAACACATTTTTGGCGACCAGTTTTGGCTACCAAAACAAATTTAGTCTATAGCAAGACTGCATGCCTGATCCACTTTTATAGACTAGAGGCAATCCTGATGATAATTGACCTTAATTTTGATGATGACAGTTTGAATTAAAGAAGATTATAAGTCAATTTTCTTTAATCTCAAATATTCTTATATTTGAAGTCACTCCGTCCGTTGCACCACCACATAACTTAGGCACAATGCAGTGTACTGATTACATAAAATATTCAAAATCTGTAAAATTAGTGTCTCCCTTCATCGGTAGAAAGAGTTCATGCAGCATTTCATAAATCCTCTCAGAACAAGAGTGGATTTTATCAGCAACATAACAGTTGTGAGTTTCGCTATTAATATATCTCTGCAAATGTGTGTGTATATGTATGAGGAATTTGGGGATCCTGGAGAAGAGAAAAAAGAAGAAAAATGAAAATCATGTGTCTCTGGAAATGTGTATATATATATGTATATATCAATCGACCTATGTATTGGAAAGAAGTGAATTACAGAGTTGGGAAGACAAAAGCAGACAAGATCTTGATCACAGTTGACAGTTTCAAATCTGGGACCAATTTGAAGGCTTCCCTGTGTTTGAGTTTGTGTTTGATTTCTTTTATTTTTTTTATTAGTCCTGTGGAAGAAAAAAAACTTCTCAATCTCATCTCTATTCTAATTCATACCCCCCAAAAAATTTTTTAAAATAAATAAATAAATTTTGACAATAATGCGGTAATATGATTATTATAAATAAATTTGTTTTTTATATTAATTTATTTTAAAATAAGAAATTCACAATAAATTTTTCTATTTGTATAGTATTAGTCTTTTAAAAAAATATTTACAATATTGAATTATAGGGAAAATTTTGAAATTATGTATTTGCAAAAATTTTGAAATTTTGAAATTATGTATTTTGAAAAAAATATTAGGACAAATATTTAAGATAATTTAATATTTATAATTTATAATTTTATTACTTATATTTTTATTTAAATATAATTTTAATATATTTGTTATGTTACGGTTCGATTTGCTCACCGGTTCGATTTTTAAAACATTAATGTTACAAACTTTGTAACATTTACTTCTATTTTCTTTTAAGATAATCAATTAATATTTTTAATTTTATTTTTCTATCACATGAACCATTGGGCAACATCTAAAAAAACACCTATTTTAAGATAATTCATTTTTTCGAGCCGAATCTAACAAATATATATGTTTTAAAAATTCAAAATAAGCAACAAATATTTACTATTTTTTTGTTATTTTTTATCTTTACTGAATTTTTTTTGAAATTTTAGAACAAAATTATAATTTTTCGATTTGTTTTGTCGAATAAAAACAAAAAATAAAAAAAATGTCACGTTTTTACCTTTCGCGACCAAAATTTTGGTCGCCAAAAGTTTGTTTTACAAATAATTAGTTTCGGCGACTAATTTGATTTTGGTCGCCAAATAATGCAGTTTCACCGACTATGTTTTTGGTAGCCAAACGTGCCACGAAATTGTGGAGGGAATATTACTTTTTCTTCCCTCTCGCACTCCCGCCTCTATCACTGCTCTGTCTCCATCGCAAGAGTTGCTGTATCATCCCCCGCACTCTCTCTCTGTATCTCCCTCTCCATTTCTTAAACATCTCACACGGCCTTTCGGTTTCCCTCTTTCTCTCTCTCTCTCTGTTTACACACACACACACGAATCATATATTCACAACATTGATTCCATATATATTCGATTATTTTCCCAAATCATATGCACACTCACGCCTCTGCCCTCTTCTGTACAGGAATAGTCTCCATCGCCCGAACTCCCCCGAACTGGATCATCCCCCGAACTCCCTCCCAGGTATGTTTGAATTTCGCATCTGTCTCTCCCTCTCTCTGTATCTCCCTCTCGATTTGCCTCAGTTTCTACCTGTCTCTGTTTACACACACACACATACATACATATATATATATATATATATGTGTGTGTGTGTGTGTGTGTCAAAACACACAGAATATGAAGTACGAAATGCCCTCAATTAGGGCATTGTTATTGAAATGTGATTCAAATTAAAAATTAGGGCAATGCTTGGGGTGAATCAACCCATTTGCTACATAAACTAGGGCAAAGTCTTGTAGTAGTAGTACATATAAAAGAGGAATTTTTATGGTTTTGAGTAAATATACTAGCTGCTCGTTGCTTTTGGATGCCTTGTAACAATGTTGACGTACTTAATATAGGTCCAAACCTTGTCCTTGACCTTATTTTTGCTTTTGGAATTTTTATGGTTTTGAGTAAAAATTTTCTTCAGATTAAATGGATTTTATTTTCTATGTACTTGTGATAAGCTACATTCATCCTTTGTCCTTGACCTTATTTTTTTTTTGGGGGGGGGTTTTAAATCATGGGTCGCATTTCTTAGTTTTCCCTCTGGTACATTTAAGACTGGGTGCAATTATTGATCTTTTTGCTTATGAGAAATATATCTTCCTTGATGTTCTCTAAAGTCTTTCGAAGATGCATTCATATTTTATTAATCATCTCCTATATTGCCAGTTGCCGCATCTCTTTCGCAATGCTATGGAATTTTTTCCATAAAAAATCATTATGTTCTTGCTGATCAGAATATTTAATTCAGTTTATTGGAAATTTATTTTTGGTAATCTGAATGGGGTGATTTAAATCAGGTTCTGAATGGTTTCTATCAGAACAAGACCTGGTTTGTTTGATAATAAACTTTTTTTTCCCTTTCATTTGTGAATGAACTCTTTTCACTTGTTATTATAATTTATATGGACGGTTGCATCAAATTGGCATTTTTTAACATATGACCCATCACGTCTTCATTCTAGTATTACCTATTTCAATATTTCCCAACACTTAACTGCAAAGAATTGAAGGAAGAAAAAAAAACGGAAGGGGAAAAACAGTGCACCTCTACTATGCTTGGGGTGAATCAAGCCATTTGCTACACTTAATTGTTTTCGTAAGTTTATTATTTTCGTAAGCATTACCTTTTCAAAAGGAATTTTTATGGTTTTGAGCTAGATATACAATTAAATCATACATATGGATAGCATTGCCTAGCGTAAATGTTTGCTTCTGTGCTATAAATAAGCATGGTACTTTGTGGATTGATAGCATTGCCTTGCCTTGACTGGATAGCATTGACTTGTTAAATTCTTCGAAACTACTTGGCAAACATGATAATTACATGTGAGTAATATTTAAACACCATTACATAAAAAAAGTACAAGGAGGTTGCTCTTTGTATGGGAACTTAGGAGAATATAACCTCGATGCTTCCATTTTACAAGTATCGGAAATTTATGATGCTTGCATCATGGTGGCATATTGCCCATGTTGCCTCCTTAGTAATTTAAGTCCATATTTCCAAAGAAGGAGAAAGCTCGTTTATGCCCAAAGCTTAGGTTGGAAATGTGTGAATATGCATTTGCGGACATGCACAGTTGCCATGTAGAGCCAACTGTTGGAAATGTGTTTTTGTCTTTACTTTTTTTTTTAATAAATAACATGTCATGCACACACATTGTGAAGAGCATGACATGGTTTTCATTATTTTGATATATCATTCTATCATTGACCATATAGTTTCACTAGTACTAGTGCTCTACTAGTTATGCTATCTAGTGGTCCAAAATTACGGGTCATTCCTTAAATTAACTTGTTTTAGAACTAATCGTGTCATAAAGTTCCACCCTAAAAGAGATTTACTAATGCAATTTTTGGTGAACATTCTCATTATTTAGGTTCGATTATTAATAAGCAAGATGAGGTTGGTTGGAGGTGCTATGATTTATAGAATCAAAATATGTTAGCTCAAGTGAAAGAGTACTTTTGGCATATTATGTAATCCATGTGAATTTGTTTAATTAATCAAGTATACAAACATTGATAGAGTAGAATAGTGAAAAATGATTTATGTAGTCTATCTCACTTGAATAGGACACAAGCCTTAATTTTAATTTGGTTTGGACTGTGGCAATGCATTTTTCTATTGGTTAAATGGTGGATCATCAATCTTACATGACAATAATGTTTTCTGTTGTAGGCAATGTGAGGTTAGTTTGCTTTTCTAACATAAATTCTTCAACTAACTAAGGCATATTGATTGCTAAAGGAAATTGTCTGCTAGTGAAGATCCAGTCATCCTCTGATCAGCTGCTATTATGTAGCTTGGGTATTTTTTATGTTAACACTAACAGTTAGAGGTGAACCGCTGATATGTACCATGGGTAGTTTTTTATATTAATACCAACAGTTAGGTGTGAAGAATGGAACATTTCATTTTGCATGACAACGTGGTAATTTGAAATATACTTGTATAATCATATTACTGTACAAGGGATGCTTATCTTGGACTTATGAATAGGGATTTTCTGCACCAAACAACTCTTTGGCTCAATTGATTTGTACCCGAAGTTGACATCCTCTTACTTTTGTTTCACATCCAAGTCTTTCCTACAAACCTGTACTGTCCAACAAGATGAAGGATTTTAACTTTGTTAATTAAAAATTTCTTTTCTATGGTGTTTGCACTCGCTTTTCTCATTGTCGGTAAATACATCATTGCCAACTACCCAAAACCAGGCTGCTTGCTAGAGCTTGCTGGTCTACTCTGTGGAGTTACCACTTTCTTTGTGGCCATCACCGTCTCTTTCTCTCTCTGCCTCCAGCTCATTTCCCTGATCGTGTATGCTCTTTCATTGCTTGCCATTTCCATCTGCAATTGCCGTTGACCACTGTGAACCCCTAATGGTAATCCTGTAGCACAGGATTGTCATTCAGGTTGGTTTTTTTTTTTTTTAATGGATATTAATTATTAGCTGCTTTAGGTCACATATTATAATATATGTTTGTGTCCATTGTTAGTGCAGGACTAGTAGTACTTAAACTTGCATGGATAGGATTTTGGAGTTTTAACTTCCCACGGTAAGTATGTTATTTGTAAAATGCTCCGTCACCTTTATAGCCTTGTCGTCAACCATTACAGCCTCCTTCGTCCATCATCTTCTCCAATTGGCCCTCCCTCGCTATTCTGATTTGTGAGCGTCAAAAAGCCTAGGGCTTTGACATTCTTCTCTTGTTAAGAAAACAAATCTGAGTTTAAGTGGTATAACTCTTAACCTGTTTCATTGTAATAAAAGTCATGCTTAGGCGTGCTCCTAGTTGCAAAATGCAGCCAAGCACTAGCCCAGCACCTTTCGCGTGGCTAGGCGAGGCAACATAAAGAAGGCCGAGCTTGGTGTGCTTAAGGTTCGCGACTACTTAAGGCAAAGTTAGGCGGAAGGTGCTGTGCCTGAAGGGCTTGCATGTTATATTTTGCATTGCTTTATTTTTGTTCAAATATCACCAGTGATTTAAGTTAGTATAAGGTGTAACTACCAGGGATTATAGCTCTCAATTATACAAGGCAATACAATGGGTATTCAGCCCCAAAAACCAGTGTTCTGTTTGGTTGTTTACATTGTGCGGTCAGTTTGGCCCATAGAAACAACAAACTGAGAAGTTTGGTTTGGTGTGAAAATCTGCCAAAATCCTAACCGAATAGAATCCCAACTCCCGTGAGATGTCAAGTTGGCAAGCTCTATAATGATGAAGTACACGCCCTAGCACACACAAAGTGATGTTGGTTCTTTAAGCCCATTTAGCATGGATGAACAAGTAGACTATACACATGGTCCTTGAAGTCGTGTTGGTCTATATGCCGATTTGTAAGGCACATGTAATCACTTGTGTCTATGACATGCAGTAGGTTGGAAAGTATCTACAGAAACTAAAAATAGAAACTAACATATGTAAAAGATGCCTGATGGGGTTGACACAACTCATTTTATTGGTGTGTTTCATTGTCTTTTAGTACAATTTAGTAGATATCTGAGAATTTTGATTTTCTGTCTTCCCATCTTGTTTCGTGTTGGGGTCCCATTAAATTGAAACATTTTGGTTGTTTTGATGGAAAAGAAACGCAATTTTGTTGCTTGGTTGACACTAGAGTCATGCTGTCTTTGCTTGTTCTTTTCCTATTTTCTCATTTTTCTAAAATGTTCTGCATGCTACTAGGTTTGAAGGGTGATCTTCATATTGTTTTGGTGTTAAAAGGGTTGTTTGTTAAGCTTTCAAGTGCATAAACCTCTGAAGTATTATGAATTTTAGTTCAATAGAGACTTGACATATTAACTGAATGCAAAATATTGCATACATTTGTGTACCCTGTGGAAGGGATATTTGTTTTAGCCATTCTATCTTGCTTTTTAAAAGAATTGTGTTTGACTTCTCTTGCTTCAGATAAAAAAAGGCGGTAGTGCCTCTTTTTGTTCCCAAAATGTTAGAAATGACTCAAAACTGATATTTTTGGCACAATCTCTCAGGTGTTTCTTACTTACGCCAAAGCTGTTGCCAGACCTGGAATATAGCGAGGCATGTAGCATTTTGACCATAATGAATGGCCCTTGGATTGAGCAGCCATCAAAAGGTTGAATACTATATTCCAAGACCAAACTAATCCTTTTATTCTTATTCTTATTCTTATTCTTATTCTTATTCTTATTATTATTATTTTATTTAATTGTTTATTTTTTTGATTACTCTTATGCTGTGCCAAATGCAGTGTGGAGTAATGGAGACAACTGGGGTTCTGTTATGGGGTTATTGGGTGCAACTCGTTGCTAAAAGATATCTATCTGTATCTATATCTATCTCATCATGATTGCTATTGTTGAAGGATGCGGTGACATTCTTGGATAATCTATCAAAAGAGAGCTGTGTTTTGTAAATGCATTCATGCTTGTTAATTTATCCCTTTTGCTCTTGGAAATAAGCAAAGAATAATGAAATAGAATAACAGGTACACATTACATGTCCTGTTCTTGGAGTTTGTGTTTTCTGCTTTGCATTTGTATGTATGCTTCTTGAACTTGTATTCACTAGTTAATTGTTTCAAATATATACTTCAAATTTGCATAACAGTGCTTTTTGATTATATTGATTTACAATGTGTTAGTTGCATTTAGTTTTCTTGTAAATTTGTAGAGCATTTCTTCCATTGTGCAACATCATCTATTTCTAACTGAATTATAACAAATATGAATGCATCTCATTGTGTTTTTGTTCATTTGAATAACATCTCATTTTTCATTTGGTAACCCAAGCTACTTGAATCTCAGTTTGCATGGCTGGATGCTGATATTTGCTGTTAAAGTTATGCAAATATTGTAAAAAATTTGAACTGTTTATTTTGAAGTACTGGATTAGTCTATAAACTAATATAATAGGATTATGCATAGTGGCTCACTAGGCTAACTAACAACATAATCTATATCTAGGTGAGTATGACATGGATAAATTAACTTACCAACCAACCTCTGATATCTCTCCCTCCCTGTCAAATGAATCTTTAGTTTCATCCCCTAACATGCAATTCTGCTCCAACATGGTATCAATAGCTTTATATCCAAGCACACTTTGTCCTTAAGAAGGTCGAAAACATATGTTCTTAGTGAGATAAACACATCTAAGCATAGCCCAAGTAAACCTCTGAAATCATGCTCTAGCACACTTTGTAACTCATATAATGCCTTTTTAAGCTTGCACACTCCCATCCACTGAGAAATCCTCAAAGCCCGGTGGAACATCTGTAAATACTTCTTCCTCTAAGTCTTCACAGAGTAACGCATTCGTCATATCTAATTGTTAAAGAGGCTCAATATGTTAATTCTCTAGAATAGGCCACATGAAGAGCTTTCGAAAATGGCAATGCTGTGAATTTCAGTTAATTTGAGTGCTTAACTAACTTGCCATGAGACAAAATTACATTCTCATATCAGCAAGTTTTTTCAAGAGTATGTCATATCAAAGAAATTCTACCTTGCAGCAAACTTGCCTCCACATCGTCTGGCTTATTTATTCTCTTTTCTGCAAAATGTGCTTTAAGCCGTATGAAATGTTCATGAGTATTGTCAATGCTTCTATTCTGGATTTTCACATGACTTTGTAGATACATCTCTCATTGATAACATCTAATATGCTTCTATTCTGAAATGTTCATGTGTGAATATGCATTTGCGGACATGCACAGTTGCCATGTAGAGCCAACTGTTGGAAATGTGTTTCTGTCTTTACTTTTTTTTTTTAACAAATAACATGTCATGCACACACATTGTGAAGAGCATGACATGGTTTTCATTATTTTGATATATCATTCTATCATTGACCATATAGTTTCACTAGTACTAGTGCTCTACTAGTTATGTTATCTAGTGGTCCAAAATTACGGGTCATTTCTTAAATTAACTTGTTTTAGAACTAATCGTGTCATAAAGTTCCACCCTAAAAGGGATTTATGTGACAAGCCAAACAGTGAATGAAAAACAACCTAATCTATCTCAACTTGAAATGCATGTTCTCATGGCTTCCTCGGTTAATCTTTGTGTGAGTTGTAGGTGACAAAATGGACAAGAGTTGGATGACGATAAATAATCGGTTGACAAGTAAAGAGTATCAACAAGGGGTGAAGTCATTCCTTGATTTTGCTACGGCAAATTTAGGCGTAGAGGATGAAATTAGGTGTCCGTGTGTCGATTGCATTAATGGCACAAAATATAGCAGACAAGTTGTGTGGATGCACTTGATCCGAAGAGGCATGGCATCTTCGTATCTAACTTGGGTGCATCACGGGGAACATGTTCCCATGTCTCGTCCTAGTGTATCAAATGACCAATATGGAGGTAGTGGCGAATGTATGACAGATATCGATGATCCGCCCATGGATGAATTGCCTATTATGTTGGAAGAAATTTATGTGAGTGGTCTTATGGATGATCATACCGACGAGGAACCTAATGGTTTGGAGAGGGAGGATTTGCATAAGTTCACTAGGTTATTCGAAGATGCACAACGCAAAGTTCACCCGACATGTGAAAAGTTTTCTGTGTTATCATTCGTCATTAAGATGCTTCATGTGAAGGTGTACAACAAATGGAGCAACAAGTCATTCGATATGGTTATGCAGGTATTCAAGGACATTCTACCAGAATGTGATCCAACAGTTCCATGGACACTCTATGATGCTAAGAAGTTCTTACGTGACTTGGGTTTGGGATATGAAATAATTCATTCGTGTAAGAATGATTGTGCACTATTTTGGAAGGAGAGTGCTAATTTGGAGAAATGCCCTACATGTGATGCGTGTAGATACAAGTTGAACGATGATGGTGGTAAAAAAGATTCCACACAAGGTATTGCGGTACTTTCCTTTGACACTGAGGTTGAAAAGACTGTATATGTCCAAAAAAACAGCCGCAGATATGAGATGGCACAATGAGAAGCGTGTGGATGATGACATATTAAGGCACCCGGCCGATGGTGAAGCATGGAAGGACTTTGATAAGCAACATCCGACGTTTTCTGATGACTCTCGAAATGTAAGGCTAGGGCTGGCAACAGATGGTTTCAATCCATTTGGGAATATGAGCACATCATATAGCATGTAGCCCGTAATCTTAATGCCATACAATCTCCCACCGTGGAAGTGCATGAAAGAGCCATATTGCATGATGTCATTGCTTATTCCCGGACGATCGGCACCTGGAAGAGACATTGATGTTTACTTGCAACCATTAATAGAAGAATTGAAGAATTTGTGGGAGCATGGTGTGCAAACATATGATGCATCGAACGGGCAAATTTTTAGAATGCATGCGGCGGTAATGTGGACCATAAATGACTTCCCTGCGTACGGTAACATGTCAGGGTGGAGTACAAAGGGTTACTTGGCTTGCCCTAATTGTAACAATAATGCATCGTCTCAGGGATTACGAAGTAAAATAGGGTATATGGGTGCTCGTCGCCACTTGCCTGAAAACCACACTTGGCGAACAAGTAAGCTCTTCAATGGTCAAATGGAGCATAGGTCCAAACCTTTGGAGTTATCAGGGGACCAAATACTAGAGCAAATTGATTCTGGGACTTACAAGCCGTATGGAAAGCACCCACAAAATCGAAAACGACAAAGGAATGAACATCAAAATTTGAATTGGAGCAAGAGAAGCATTATGTTTGACTTGCCCTATTGGAAGACGTTGAAGCTTCGACACAACCTTGATGTCATGCATATTGAGAAGAACATATGTGACAATGTCGTTGGGACACTTTTGAGCGTAGATGGAAAGAACAAGGACACGGACAAAGCACGCTTAGATTTGGAGGACATGAAAATACGTAAAGAGTTACATTTGAAGAGGCGTTCTAATGGGTCCTTTGAGAAGCCTCCCGCATTGTACACATTGTCGGTGAAAGAGAGAGAAGGCTTTTGTGATTTCTTGAAATCAATGAAGTACCTTGATGGCTATGCAGTAAATATCTCCAATTGCGTAAACGCTCAAGCTGGAAAATTATCTGGCCTCAAAAGTCATGACAGTCATGTCCTTATACAACGACTTCTTCCAATTGGGATGCGTGGCTACCTTAATAAGGAAATTGGAACGACACTTTTTGAGTTGGGAAATTTCTTCAAACAATTGTGTTCAAAGACATTGAGGCGTTCAGATTTGCATAAATTGGATGAACAAATCGTACTCATACTTTGTAAGCTTGAGATTCTTTTCCCGCCGGCTTTTTTCGATGTGATGGTCCACTTGGCAATTCACTTGCCTCGATGGGCTATGCTTGGAGGCCCAGTGCAATATCGATGGATGTACCTAATTAAGAGGTATTAACTCAGCCCTCATATTACTGTCAAATTTAAGTTAATGCTTTACTGCTGATATAAATATTGCAGTATAACATTGACATCGGCTTGCAAAATTAGGTTGCTTGGCCGTCTAAAAGGGTTTGTGGTCAACAAAGCTCATCCTGAAGGTTCTATTGCCGAGGCTTACATTTCCAAAGAATGTACAACATTTTGTTCAATGTATTTGGATGGAGTTGAAACATTGTTTAACCGCCCAGAAAGGAATTATGACATGGGTGACCGTGGCCTAGGGTTGGCGGTATTCACTCAAACTGTACGTCCCTTTGGTCTAATGACAAGGGCGTCCGATGTGTCCGTAGCTGAACGCGAGTTGGCTCATTGGTTTGTCCTACACAATAGCACAGAAGTGGATAAACACGTAGAGTATGAATCCTTCAAACGTATTTATAATGTTTTTGTTGTAAATTGATTAGTCTTTATCTTAGTAAATAGTTTTTGAATCGCATTTCTTGTAACTAGGGAGCACAAGAACTTGTTACACCAAAGAGCCGGTGCGTTCGACATCGAAAACAAACATCGGAAAGAATTTCCTAAATGGTTCAAAGATCATGTAAGCTACTATTCTCATATCCTACCATAGATCGTACATTACGTAAATGTTACGCATGCTAGTAACATGACACATGTTCTTCATGTAGATGAATGAATTGCGGAGCCAACATTCCCCCGAAGCAACTGATGATATGTGGTCATTAACCAATGGTCCTAGTGGCTTAGTCAACACATATTCAGGATGTATTTGTAATGGTGTCCGTTATCATACTATCGACCGTGACAACCGTCGGAAAAGTCAGAATAGTGGATTAGTCGTGGAAGGGGAGCATGAAAGGCAATTGATACACTTCTATGGACACTTGTGCAGAGTGTGGGAACTGAACTATTTGTTCACACGTCGGATTGTATTGTTCTAATGTGAATGGTTTAACAGCGGTAGTAGTAGAACTATGCGTGTAGAGCCACATTTCACAACAGTTGATGTAACAAGTAGATGGTACAAAGATGACTCATTTGTATTACCAAGTCAAGTTGAACAAGTATTCTATGTTAATGACACCAAATTAGGTACCAGTTGGAGAGTCGTTGAAAAGTTTCAACATCGAGGAATTTGGGATGTGCCGGAGATGGATGTCGTACAACCTGATGATGTGTTCCAACAAGAAGAAACCACCGAGGTCGTACCTACTATGGTTATTGATGATGATGTGGCTTTGCGTCGAGATGATATTGAATCTGAAATTATTCCCATGGAAGTTTTGCAATCTGTCAGAGGGGTAGAAGCCAAGGGTGTTACAGATGATGCCTTCATCTGTGATGATGAAGATGGATTAATGAGGGAGGGTGACGACACAGACGAAGAATATGACCTACAAAGTGATTTTGATACAGATGTTGATGTAGAATCTTGATGTATATCATGCTTTAGTTCATGCCATAATTTGAGCAATGTGAATGTTCAATTGGTGCACAAATGCAAAGGAAACTCAAAATAATGAAGGGGGATCTATCTTCGTAAATGTCAATAAACTCAGAAATCAATGTGTGTTTAAGGCAGCTAACCCAAACTGAAATGGGTGGAGTTTTGCTATGGGTGTACCCACTCAGTGCAGAAGTGCAGTCCCTGGACTCATGTTTTTCTTCTCTGCCATTCTATGTTTTTTTCCTCTGGTTTATCTCTGCCCTGGCTTTGTTGATCTGCCCTGGAAGGGTTGCTGTCCAGAATGTAGTGGGAGGCATTTTTGGTGTATCTTTGGTAGTGAAGTTTATGGTGTAGCTTTGGTATCTAACTGCTGCTTACTGTGTCAAGTAGAATGTTTTTTGAGGGGGCCTGGAGTACATTCTCTGGAGCTGCTGTCAAATGGTTGGCCTACTTTAAATGTGGTGTTTTGTTGGGCTACTGTCAAATGGAAGGGTGCTGGTCTGCATCTTGCTTGGCTGCAGCTATGCTGGTCAGATTGTGAGTTGAGCCCAGTTAAACCTGCATTCATTGAAGATCTGAATGGTTAGTGTATTTAATGGTCAGCATGGCAGTTTGTGTAATGGGTTACTATGGGGTGTGCTGGTGGAATGTAACTGAATCTTGCCTTTTGGTGGAATGCATCTGATATAGGAAGCTCTGAGCTGGTCTGCATTTGTTTGGCTGCAGCTATGCTGGTATGGCTGGTATGGCTGTAAAGCTGGTTTTGTCTGGTTGCTGCTCTATTTTGCAATGGGTTTTTGTTGTGCTGCTACTGTGTGGATGTTGTTGGGTTCAAGTTTGGGGCTGCCTCTGCTCTGTTTATGCTTTGTTGTTGTTATTTTATGGTTTTGTAGATAGAGATTAGAATAAGAGTTAACCATGAATAAATGAAGGAAGGGTTAGTTTGGAAGGGTTAGTTTGAATTCAATTGTAATATGTATGTGTACAGATTTTGAACAGTCTGGCTTTGATCACTTTAGGGTCAGCTACTGAATCCTCGTTTGCCAGTCTGATATGCCTGGGATTATAAGTTTGATAAAATCATAGGCCATCATACTTGTCAAAAATAAGAAAGAAAGAAAATTCACAGACTATATCTCTTACATGACAACTTGTATTTTTTTGTCAGAATTTACTATTGTTCTTGTCGCATAGTCTAGTTTAACGGACACCTGTCATTTTTTAAAATTTATTTCTTGTCGTTTTTGCATTATTGAAGTCATTGTTGTTGGTTTTCTTGAGTATTGTTTCTTTACCATTTTAGAAGATTTTTTGCTATTGAGAGAACATGGACATTGACTTTAAAGAAGCAAAAGAAGAGCATTTGATAGTTACTTTGTCCTTCAATTTTGTGGGTTTATTTTTTTTTCCTTTGGTGTGTCCAGCAAATATGTTTAACTGAAGAGAGTCAGAAATTTCTCCATTGAACATAAAACTGAACTACTGTGTTTATACTAGAAACTATGCACCTATGAAGCACGGACACCTCTCCGGAGGTTGTGTGTAGGTGTTCGACACGCTGGAAAGAGTTGGACACGTTGCGGACATGTTGGAACACGATGAGGACACGCTAAGAACACGTTGAGTACTATTTTTGAAAATAAAAAATAAAAAATTTTAATTTTTTTTTAATTAAAATAGCATATCTAAAGTTGATAAATTTGATAAAATTAATATTTGACATAAAATATATATTAAAAATATACATATAATACAAATATAAATACATATGTTTTGAACATGTCTCCAGCATGTGGTGTCTTGCAAATATACATATAATAAAAATAAAAATAGCATGTCTCCAGCATAAGTGAGGAAAATAACACCGAAGTTCTATTATTTTATTTCTTTAATGAGACTGTTGGATAAAATAGTACTAAACTATCTAGAAAATATAATTTAAAATTATGCAAACGATTTTTGGGCAAAACCAAAAAAACTGAAATAAATCGACATAATAACGTGATAAAACTTACAGCACATAAACAGATAAAACCTGATCAAGTCGAGTGTGTGACACTCTTTCCTTAAGACAAATTCGTCCTCCCATCGGTGCTTAAGATTCAATGGACGTCTATCTCCCAGGATACAACGATCAATGTCTTACACTAGCAGCACTACTATTGTAAGCCTAGCGAACTTCGCTATGCATGTACTCTCTAATAGGAAAATTAGACTCAGGAAATATGAAGAATAATACAAAGTGAAGAAGAAAATGACAATTCACCATACAAAATGAAGTGAGAGACATGGAATATAAAGACTTCTAAGTGACTCTTCAGAAAGGTTGTGATCCTTCAAAAGGACACACCCTTTCGTCTCAAGAGACACAACCATTTGAGTAAATTTAAATTCAAATTTTCCAACAATCCCCCACATGAATGAAATTTACGGAAAGGACATGCAACAACATGCAGACAAAGAGAGAGTACATTATGGAAATATCCTGCATCGGGATAGGTAGCTTTCGGCTTTGAACCTTCCCTAGTGAAGGCCTATCGGACTTACTAGCTAATCAGTGGACGTGATGCCTTGAACTGTTTAGCCGTTTGTGTAAGCCAAGACAATAAAATTCACACAAAATATCTTCAAACACAGCTTAGTTCTCACGGTTGTGCCCGTTTTGGCCTTGGGCAAGTCCTGGTGTTTCTTGAGTGCTTTAGAGAATTTAGCCTTATCAATTCTCATAGAAGCGGCCCCTTCACACTCATATAGGTGATCCTTATTTCGAGTCTCTTAAATACTCCTCTTGAAAGATACCCCTCTAGGATTTCCAAGATATAAGTAATCATTAAAAGCATAGCTTACCCTAAGTTCCCTGCATACAACACATGTTGCAGATATCACTCTCATCATAGGAATGGATAGGAGTTAGACTCCTTTAGTGATTTCTGGCAAGCCACACATAACTTAGTTGTCCCTTTGAACTTAGTTCTTGGGATCTCGAGTCATCTAAGTAGGGTTACCATTATGATGACTTTGATGTAATAGGCTTTAATCACATTCCTCTCGATGAACTTTCCCTCCTTTGCTTTTTGGTCAAACTTTTTGTTTAGCGGCTGCTATTTTTTCCGTTTGACCTTCTTCGTCAGATATCATTGAGTAGTTAGTGAATCCATTATATTATCCTTAGAGAATATTCACAACTAAAAGCAAATGTCATACGGTGTTAGGTCTTTGATTACATCGAGACTTATCATTACTCTATGTCACTCCCATTTAAATAATAAATATAGAGTTGTTCCTTAGGAGTTAATGAAATTATTATTGTTTCAACTCCAACTTTGTCCCATACAAAGAATTGAGATTCTTTGTAAACTTATTATTGGAACCGTTACTTTGGTAAAACCTTCCAAGCACCCCCACATTTTAAGCATTCCAAGGAAACTTAATTTCTCTTGCTCGTGTATAATTATACAAAATATTAATACACCTCCACAATTCTGAGATAAATCAGAGTATATCATTAATTGACATGCTTGAACTAAATAACAAGATGTAAATTGCTTTGTGAATATAATCACAATACTAATTTGTCTAAAATACAATTAGACTTCATAACTTGATTTTGCAGTACAAAGAAGAAATGACTAATACCGTTGTGGCCACAACACTTTGTCAAGTAACATTTCTTTAGCCATAATCAATTTCTTTTTGTTTACTGCAACCCTTTAAATCCAATCTCAACATGGAATATAAATATCACTGTATAAATGCATTTACATCTTATTTGTCTTATCCAGTGTTGGTGACTACGTCGACAATTACCATAGTATATTTTACCCATAAAATATTTTAACTCATATAATATTTCATTACGGAGTTATCGGTCACCACACCAATTTCACAGTCATTATTCCAAAGAATAATTAGAATTCCTCTTATGTCAAAACACATAAGTTCACATTTTTTATCAATACTTTGATAAATAATTGACATCCATTTATAATACACCACATACCAAATTGATATTAATGGCATCATAATTTGATTGTCAACTCTACAACATATGTAGACATGGACAAGATTAACAAGTCAATCATACTGCATAATCATACTACATAATTTTCCCATTGACCTCTCTCCCCCACATTTGTGATAATGCATAAATTAACACAAACAACATGATTCATTTCCAGACAAGTGACACAGTCACAAATAACCCATTAAACTACAATCTGGAGAGACCATTGTATACTGCTGCTGTTTGGAGTGTCATGTGGCACTTCCTATCATATGGATCTTCTTCCTCATAGGGGAAGATTTCTAAAGGAAACCGAATCTCAAAACATAACCTTCAAACATTTTACAAATAAAATTGCAGCATCAATTCTCAACACTTCCAAACCCCAAAAGACCACCCATCCTAAACAGACCCTTGGAAACATGGTATTTTTTTTTTTTTAGATTAAGAAGTATGCAGTTACCATACATTTTGGGAATGGGGGTGTAAAGGTGTTGGGACCAAACCCAAAACTTCTTGAACCGACACCAAAGTGTTAGAGAAATAGTATTTTAAAATAACTTACAAGGAATTGTAGAAATATAACTATACCAGAACATTTGAAAAAATTATCACCAATCATGATTTTGAAAAAGAGGTATGGGTCCTTATTCTTTCCATGAATCAATAAGCAATTCAACGTGCACTTTGCAATTGTGTTCTCCACTTTTCCCTGATTAAAGCAGTGATGGGAACTGCAGGCACACCCTCAACGTTTTTTTTTTTTTTTTTTAAATTTGAAACCGTTTTCAAAATTCATAGGTGCATGGAAGTAAATTTCAAACAATTATCTACACAAAAACACCATTTGTTTTCCAAATAAACAATGCACAAAACATAAGTGATTTGAACAAATCATTTTTTTTTTAATATCATATATTCGAATGATGACTAACATCACATAAACAAATATTTATCATGGTAAGATCTATTCATGCTGCAAGTTTCCAGTTCTACAATAATAAATAATTATATTTTCCTAAAACCATAAACACGATAGAATCTGTCTTAAGATTGTTGGATAAAATAGTACTAAACTATCTAGAAAATATAATTTAAAATTATGCAAACGATTTTTGGGCAAAACCAAAAAAAATTGAAATAAATCGACATAATAACGTGATAAAACTTACAGCACATAAACAGATAAAACCTGATCGAGTCGAGTGTGTGACACTCTTTCCTTAAGACAGATTCGTCCTCCCATCGGTGCTTAAGATTCAATGGACGTCTATCTCCCAGGATACAACGATCAATGTCTTACACTAGCAGCACTACTATTGTAAGCCTAGCGAACTTCGCTATGCATGTACTCTCTAATAGGAAAATTAGACTCAGGAAATATGAAGAATAATACAAAGTGAAGAAGAAAATGACAATTCACCATACAAAATGAAGTGAGAGACATGGAATATAAAGACTTCTAAGTGACTCTTCAGAAAGGTTGTGATCCTTCAAAAGGACACACCCTTTCGTCTCAAGAGACACAACCATTTGAGTAAATTTAAATTCAAATTTTCCAACAGAGACAATGTAGTATCTACAAGCTATAGCATTACAAAGTTTTGTTGGGTTGGTAAGGAGTTGGTAATTACTTTTGTAGTCTTGTTTTTGTTGCATCATCTTGATGCTCCTTCAATAAAATTATTTATTTATAAAAAAAAAATATTCTGGATAATCTGCAATTGCTATAGTATGATGGTTTTTACTTTGTAATTATTTGCAGGATACACAATCTATTGGGGCTTTAGCAGGGCTTGCCATTGCAATACTTTTTACATAGATACTATTGAGATCAACTAGTGCGGCTCAAAGAAGACAGCCTAAACGGCAAGCTACTACTCCTAGTAGTTCTGGTGTCGTCAGTACTCATTCAAATGCAAATTTGACATTTTCCGGAGACTTGTCTTCAGAAGATTCAAGAGCACAACTTTAGGACAAATAGTTAGACAGAAGCTGAGTGAAGGAAGGAAGGTAATTTGTTTAGTTTTTCTTGTATTTTTCTTATTTAATAGAGGTCGCTCGTTTATAGATGATGATGTTTTATACTTCTATTGCCTGTCATTTTTTGATAGAACTGGTTCCTGTTGTGAGTGAAAGTTTTATCCTTTTCTCATCAATTTGAGCATGTTTCTTTTTTAAGAAATTAGATGATTTTAATTTTCTTGGCTGGTGCATGGTCCCGACAGATTTTGCAAGTCAAACTTTTAATCATAGAACTCAATTATTCTAAATTGATTATTTTCCAATAATGTTAGAATTTTGCTGGGCATTTTTGGTTCACCAATGGGGTCTTTGAAATGATCTTTCTCGCCAGGTAGAATTTGGGAAGCTCAGCAGAATGAAGAATAGGTCTTCTGATACCGCATGGGAATCATTTTAATCTTTTCCATGATTTGTTCTTTGGCATTCTTTATTTTACTTTAATCTTTGGTTCTATCTTTTTTAATCTTTGATTTTTCTCATGGATAAAGTTTTATGGATAATTTTGTTGTCATCCTCACGTCTTGAAGTTATTTGATTTGTGTTTGGCTATTTTATTTTACGAGTAGTGTACCCAGTAAGAAATTTAATGCATTTTCAACCTCCTTGAGGACAACAATAATAGAGCCTCTGCCACCGCCACCAACAATAATAATAACAACAAAAAATACTAATGGTGATGTCATTATTGAAGATACACTTATAATGTACAACCTATGCATGGATTTGGTTGCATTTATCTGAGTTGCATTTAGGAACTTCGAAGATAGAATATCCTATTACGGTGTTTCTTGTAGGCACTCTGTGCTTCAACCTAAGTTCAGTTTATATAGTTGCTAGTGTAGCTTGAATGGTTATATTAATTTATTAATCGTTTAATTTCTTGTTCGTAGAATATGTGCCTTTCTTTAGACCTGCTATATCCTAATTTCTTGTCTACTGTTGATTTGTAGGATGATATCCTATTTGAAGTGCTTTTGCAACTGTTTCACGTGTCCTTTGGTGCCAAGCAACAGTAAGCAACACATGCTAGAATAGTTTTAGTGGTTATTAAGAGTATTGGTTGCAGAAGTCTTTAATGAGTTTTTTTGTTTGTATGTAGGGTCTGCCAAGACAGATGTGATGATATGCTTTTTCATGTTTCAAACCTTTTCAACCCCATACACCTATTCCATCTTTTTCTTGCAGAGGCAAGTTCAATATTTATAGATAATGGGAACAACTAAGACTTCTTATCCCAATGTATATACTTTTATTTCGTTGATACAAATAAAATGCCTCTATGTTCTATTCTTCACTTACCAGGCGAAGTTATTAAATAAAGTAATACATGCACTCCTAACTTGTTTGCAGTTACACTATGATCATCAAGTGCTTCTTGATTAGCTAATTTCAAAAGATACAGGAGCCAAAGCTGCTGAATATCTGTTGAGGTAGTTTAGTTACTTGAATTGTACTTTGATCTTTCCTCTGAAGTTGTGAATACTAGATTTTCATGAATCATATGCCTAAGAAAAACTGTTGCCTGCTTTAGATATGTTGAGAAGTGCAGGTTTTTTTAGAGCTTAGTTTAGATAGGCAATGTATTTTCTTTTTCAGTTTTTATTGGTTGGCGTAGTTGATGCAAACAAATGCAATGCATTGCAAGATAGTACCAGAGGATGGAACTTTGCTTGAGCTCTAGCTCATCCTTGTATCTGTATGAATTTGGGGGTGCTTCTAATGAACTTCTCAGTTTCTAAATTAGTTGAGTTAGTTCATGCCTTCTAAATTATTTTTGTCTAATTTATTTTAAAGCAGGCATATCATGGCATATTGGAAAATGGAAAATGGTGTTACTTGTGTTATTGTATAGTTCATGTATTATTTTTGTCTACAATAATCAAGCATTATTTTTGTCTAGTTCATGTATATAGTGTTACTTGTGCTATTGCAGATTGGAAAATGGTTCCTGGCTTAAAGACTGGTCGGCTTCGGAAGAAGACACTCACGCAGCCAGAAACAGACTTGCCAGCTGCTATTCCTTTAGGATCACCCGTTGCTCCGTCTCCTGTTCTACCCGTCTGATCAAATGTGGGACCATCTCATCATGTAACTAGCCAACCAATGGTTGATTCTGATGAGACACAAGCCCCATCCGAAACGCAACTGAGTGGCGTAGGTAAGATTAAAGTGTATAAAATTTGTCAATTAGCACATGCCATTGCCATTGTTTTTTTGTAGCCAAATTTTAGGCAATTTTCATGATGTTATGTTGTTAACAGGGACTTCGAAGCCCCTACGTGTACGCGGACCGACACTTGGCAAGGGCATACAAAAAATAATTAGAGCCAAAAAAAGGGAAAAATGTTATGTTCACATCGATCGTGGGTTGAATGCAATGACTGGCAAGTATGCCACTCCAGCAACTAACGAGTTAGGAATTCAAATTAGAACCTTGTGCCCTTTGAAAGATGTGAAGTCATGGCTGGATCTTGATGAGACTACAAAAGCTGCCGTCATCCAAGGAGTTCTTGTAACTAATATTACTTGTCCACAATATGTAATTGTATTATGTGAGTAATAAGGAAGACTAATATGTAATGATTACTATTTCAATTTATTTTGCATGTAGGACAAGTTTCAAATTGGAGACGATTTCCACAATGACTTACAAGCACAGGAGATTGTGAATAAGAAGGTCTATGGGTTGTACAAAGATTGGAGGTACACCTTGAAGCAAGAGTTCGAATTGTTAGAAGGACTTCCACGTGATGAGATCTATGGTCATCCGCCCATAGGGGTGAGTTTAGATAATTGGAAGCATTTGATCGATGTGGCATGGCAAGATGCATCTCACCAGGTAAAATAATAGACTAGATAGAGTACATACATCTATGTGAAAATGTGATATGCCTTAATATTGACCAAAAAATTGTTTATCTGCTTGACTTATTTTTAGAAACGGTCAAAAGCTGGCAAGAGTAATAGGAGTCAATTGCCGTACAATCATACCAATGGGTCTCACTCATTTCCTATCGCAATAGCTGCTATGGTGAGTTCGATTTTTTTTAAACTTGAATCCATTATATGTTGTTTGGATATGAAAAATGTTATGTTCTGCTACACATATGTATATATATATATATGTTAAACTCTGTTAGTAAACATCTACTGTCTGCAAAAAATCTGTCTGGAAAAAATCTGTTAATGATACCCTTGCCACATGTTTGCATTCTAAATCTGTCTACACTATACTCTGTCTTTCATTCGAAATCTGTCTCGCAAAATCTAAACTATACTCTATTTACACTATAATATACTATAATACACAATCTATCTACACTATAATACAGTATATATAAATCTGTCTACACTATAATACACAATCTGAACTATATGTACTGCACTATACTACAAAATCTAAACTATACTCTAAAAATCTGTCTAAACTATAATACAGATTGTGTATAGTTTAGATTTATAAATCTGTCTACACTATACTAGACTATAATACAGTATACACAATCTGAACTAAATCTGTCTGCACTATAATACACAATCTGAACTATATATACTGCCCAAAATCTAAACTATACCCTGTTTTTCACTTAAGATCATTAGTCTTGTAGCTCTATTTGTTTTAGATTTAAGTTAATACATTCACAAAAAACAGATATTCCTGTACATACACATGTTATAATACACATAATCTGAAGTGATTATAAGTGGCTATGTGCGAAAATCTGTTGGACATAATCTGTTTGAGAAATTCTGAACAAATGTGTTAGCAAAAATCTGTTGGAAAATATAAATCTGTTAATGATAATCTCTTTGAATTCGAACTAGAATAGTGCTGCCTCTATTTCCAAATCTGGCTGCAAATCTGTCTGAAAATCTGGCAGCAAATCTGTCTAAAAATCTGTCTCCAAATCTGTCCAGCAATTTGTTTAAAGATCTGTTCATGGAAATTTGTCTATTTGGTGCATAAAGTGTCATTGATTTATACATTGATGTGTTAACAGGTAGCAAAAGATGGAGAGTTGGATTTCCCAAAGTTCTATGAGGACAGCCACACTTCAAAGAAAACGAATGACTGGATCCATCCGAAATGTCGTGAGCTGCATGTAAGTATGTGACAAGGAAATATATGTATTCAATATTTTCTTGTACTTAGTACCCAATAATACATATATGTTGCCAAAGTTTTTGCGTCTTATTTATTTGAAATGACAGCAAGAGATGGTCAATGTACAAGCGGCTGCCATCGAGTCGGGGACGCCATTGACACAAGAGGAGATTTCAAGGCAAGTGCTTGGACAGAAGAAAAGGTACTTGCTTGGATTTGGGAGTGGCCCACAACCGTCTACCATATTTGCAACACGAGCACACGATAAGGACAGGGAGGCAATGCGAGCTGAGGTGGAGGCACTTCGTGAGGAGCGGCAAAAGGATCATGACGAGTTAATGAAAGAGAGAGAGGAGCGCGAGAGATGTTACAATGAGCTGTTGAAAGAACGAGAGGAGCGCATTCAATTATCCAATGAGATGTTGAAAGAGCGGGAGGAGGGACAAAAGGCAAGGGACGAGACAAATACAAAGGTCGAGCATCTCAATAACGTAGTCGCCAAACTGTCACAACTCTTGGGAATCTAAGTTGGGCATCCGACGTTTGTTTTTTGGTAAGAACAATTTCATTAATGTCACACTTACTTTGTTTAAATATGTTCGCTTGAAGAGTTGAAAATGTCATCAATTTTTGAGTTATTTGGGGTTAATGATTTCTTGTGTAGTTACTAGAGTTTGGTATTGAGTTTTCTTAACAATGAACTTGTACTTAAAATATGTACTTGATTAAGATTAACTATAGTAGAAACATGTTAAAAAAACATAGCGAATTTCAATCTTCGTTTAGAGTAACATGTAAACTTCAACAGTGGTATTTTGAATAGTAACTCGAATATGTGTTTAAAAGTAATGGTAACCTTCCCGGTGACAAATGTGACACGTTGGGACAGACGGTACGTAAATAGGACACATACGTTGGGAGTTAGAGTTGAAAAAGTCATAAACTTAGACGAAAAAAGGGGTTCGGGGGGCGAAAATGCGAAATAGCCCCCGAAACACTATTTTCTCATAACGGGAAGCTTCCCGGTGATAAATGTGACATGTAGGGACAGACGGTACGTAAATAGCACGCCTACGTTGGGAATTAGAGTTGAAAATGTCATAAACTTAGTCAAAAAAAGGGGTTCGGGGGGCGAAAATGCAAAGCATCCCCCGAAACACTGTTTTCTCATAACGGGAAGCTTCCCGGTGATAAATGTGACATGTAGGGACAGACGGTACGTAAATAGCACGCCTACGTTGGGAATTAGAGTTGAAAATGCTATAAACTTAGTCGAAAAAAGGGGTTCGGGGGGCGAAAATGCAAAGCAGCCCCCGAAACACTATTTTCTGGTAACGGGAAGTTTCCCGGTGATAAATGTGACATCTACGGACAGACGGTACGTAAATAGGACACCTACTTTGGGAATTAGAGTTGAAAATGTCATAAACTTTGTCGAAAAAAGGGGTTCGGGGGGCGAAAATGCAAAACAGCCCCCGAGCCACTGTTTTTCTGTAATGGGAAGCTTCCCGGTGATAAATGTGACATGTAGGTGTCCACAATACGTAAGTAGGACAAGAACTAAATGTGACGAATGATATATCCTGTTGACCTAGTCCTTTGGAAATTGGAACAATGGATTTGTAAAGTTCAGCTAAGGTTTAGGCGCAATTGTGTATTTGATAAGTTTAACTATCACCACTACAAAATGTGCAACAGTTGAACAATAGACAGTTCATATATATAACATGGCCTCAAGATTTGGCTGATGGGAGGATAATTCCTCAGCAACAGAATAGGGAACTTAGGACTAAAGAAGCTAAGTATTGAAGGTACGTATCAAAATTAGATGGTGTAATGGAAGAATAGTTAAGCATAATCTTATATAGCTCGTCCCCATAAGCCTATAAAGAACCCAAGGCATTACTCATTCACAAACAGAAGCATATCTACATCTATAAACCCACTAATTAGTTTATTCTTTAAGGAAAGTGTTTCCAAAATTTCAATGAGTATTTCGAGAAAATTAGAATCTTTTATGAAGAAAAAGACCATATTAATTTCCATACGTGGAGGTCAGAAAAACACTGAACTAACGTAACTGGAAGCTTCGTGGAGGTCACAAAAGCATAAGCATAGTGAGTTTTATGGATACCAGACAAACTCTAATGATGGCTTTTCTTACATTTTTTTAACAAATAATTTTTGGATGAAATGGTAAGTACACCCAAAAGTTTGGTAATTTCATAATACCTACACAATTTACTTTCACATTTAAGTACTAAAATTTACTTCGATAGATTTAGAGATAAAAAAGCTAAAACAAGAACTCATGATGGGTTCATGTTTGGATGTCTTGCATTAGTTAATAGATATCACTCTCCTTGCCTTTTAATGTTTGAAATTATTACGATATATATATGTCGTCCAGAAGTGCCATTACACGCACCGAACTAATGATTTTTTCCCCCTTTTTTGCAGATGTTTTTGGACATACAAATGTGGATATGTTTTTGTTGATAAGTACGGGAGGGCATTTTTTTTATATCTCTATCTGTATATATAGTGGTTTGTAAAAAAAATTTTGTTGGTAGCAATTAACATAGCACGTGGTACATAATAGTTTTGTGGCAGTACAGAATATAATTTTTGTTGTGGTACAAAAGTTGTAGGTGCACAATGAATTTGGTTATTCCAGTATTATGTATTGAATTAAATTATTGACGTGGGCTTAGACTTGGTTCTTATGAAATTTGTAATATATATATATATATATATATAAGTGGATGTTCAATATTAATTTTTTGGATGGTTGGAACTGAAATGTGTGTAATTGTTGTTGAATGCTTCATAACATATTTACCGTTGATGGATACAGGTTGTATTAATAATGGATACAGGTGCACCAAATATTTTATTTAAAAAAAAAAAACGTTAACGTATTTGGCCACCAAATATTTCGGTAGCTAAATATGTAATCAAATGTTTTGGTGACTAAGAATTTAGTAGCAAAAACATAACCCATTAATTTTTTGTGACCAAAGCTAAAACAATTGAGAAAGAGATAGAGAAAGTATTAGCTACTAAATTTTTTAGTCACGGAAAAAATATGGTATCATTTGGCAACTAAAATGTTTGGTGGCAAAAAATGAAGAAGTGAATGTGAGCAGGCTTTTGGCTACGAAACTTTTAGTGGGCAAAAGTAACAATGACAAAAATTACTTAGTCACTAAAAATATGTATTCTATTGGTGACAAAAATATTTGGTCTATAATAATTATTCTTAAATTATGGTAGCACTTTTAGTGACTAATACTTTAGTGGCAGAAACATACATTTTGCCGATTAAACTCAAAGTAGTAGCCAAATGTGCACTTTCGGCGACCAATTATTTAGTAGCTAAAAGTGATACATTCCCCGACCACAACAGGTTGGTAGCCAAAAAGCCTAATTCCGCGACCAATTATTTAGTGGCAGAAACATATCTTTTGCCGACTAAACTCAAAGTAGTAGCCAAATGTGCACTTTCGGCGACCAATTATTTAGTAGGGGAAACATACATTTTGCCGACTAAAGCCAATTTAGTAGCCAAATGTGTACACTTTCGGCGACCAAACAGATTTTAGTCGCCAATACTATCGCCGACAGGGTAAAGGCGACGAGCTTAGCGACGAAAAATTTTGGTCGCTAAATCATTTTGGCAACTAAATAACTGACTTTTGGCGACCAATATTTTGATAGCCAAAAGTGACATTTCTTGTAGTAAAACGATGTGAGATTCTTCAAATCATTCCTAAAGGAGTATAAAAATTTCTTAGTAAATTTTGGGTGAATGTAAAATTTCAAACTATGAGTGTTACGTTTGGAAAAAAAAAATACACTAAGGTCTCGTTTGGGAACAGACTTTTTAGTAACTTTTTGGCTAAAATGTGATGTAAAAAAAAACTAGTATGCTTGGGATTACTTTTTGATTTTTTACGAAAAGATGTGCAAAAAGTAAAAAAAAAAGAATCTTTGACTTTTTTATATGGGTTGTTAGCTTTTTGATTTTTTTAGTGACTTTTTGACTAAAAAAATCACTTGTAGTTTTTAAGTTATTTTATGTGTGTTACATTGGATTGTTAAATTTGAGATTACATTGATTGGAGTGTTACGTTTAAGAAAAATATGCTAAAGAGTTTTTTTGTGTGTTACATTGGAGTATTATGTTTGAGTGTGTTACATTAGAATGTTACGTTTAGAAAAAATTTAAAGTGCTACATTGTTACATTTGAAAAAAGTACACTAAAGAGTTTTTTAGTGTGTTACATTGGAATGCTACGTTATTAATGTGCTACGTTCTTATTCGTAATTTAAAATTTGTTCCAGAATGAGGGAATATCCAAAATTTCTATATTGCAGATTGTCCAAATTTGTAATTTCACATTTGGAGAAACTCACTTTTATCCCTCAAAAATTAAACACAAATGTGTAAGTAACTACCTTTTTGTGTAAAATTTCCACTTTAATGGGACCTTTGAGTTCATAAAAAAAATAAAATTAAATAAAATTTTTTTAAAAAAAGGAATAAACAATTCATAAGACCACATTTTGAGATTTATTAGTGCTTCACCCTTTTAATATCAATAAAAAAAAAAAATTTGCAAATCAAAAAAAAAAAATCAAATTTTGATCGGGATCTATATCAATTCATCACCACCTTCAATCATACTTGATTATAACTACTTGACATTGGGGTTTGTCAGTACCAAAAAGAGTGGATGATTTTTTTTTCCTCGCAAGCTTCTTGAGAGAAATAGAGAGAATGTTCTTGTGAAAGAAAGGCTAGCTAGACTCTAACAAAACATCAATATATAAAATTTTAAAATATATATATATATATATTGAGAAAATTAGAACCCATTCAAAGCAAGATCCATCTATAACTTAGAGCACGCGAGATTGCTATGAGCTATATAAAATTTTCCAGTCGGAAGTTCTTGAGGAGGAAGCAAGGCTAGCATAGCTCCAATTGCTGCAGCATCGTCAGCGGTGTGAGTACCCCTACCGCGAGTCATTGAAGTCTGAGTGAATCCTGGACAATAACAGTTCACACTCAAACCACAACCTTGGTTTTGCTTTGCCAATAACTTTGAGTAAGCATTTAGAGCAATCTTGGAAACAGAGTAGTCAGTCCATATCTCAGGCCAACCTTGGCTCTTCCATGTTCCTTGCCTTACGTTTGAAAGAAACAAACTAACCATGTTGTCTATTTGTTCTTCAGACAGTTTTTCTTCGTCTGAAATTATCGACTTTATCTTTGGATTTCTGAGCTTCTGCATATGTATGGAGTGGGTTCAGCAAATCGAATTAAAAGAAAAAAACGAAAAATAATTCCTAAAAAAAAATTTAGTACTCTGTCCGTATGCTAATTTAGTTATTATATATTTTGATATTATTAAATGAGCCCATATTGCGGCGGACACAAAAATTGTGCCAAGGGGATTAAAGCAAAATTATTTAAATTTTAAAAGAATTGAAGATTATATAGATTTTGGGAAACTAAAATACTAATTTATTTTATAAATACTCAAAATACATTAAAGTAATGAAATTTTTCAAAAAGGTTTGGGTGGCTAAAATACTACCTTATTTTATACTTACTTACTATAAGTTAAATGAAAATAATGAAAATTTTCAAAATTTAGGATAGCAAAAGTAAAATTATTTAGATTTCTAAGGGGTTGAAGGAAAATTATATAAATTTTGAAGGGCTAAAATGCAATTTTTTTTTATAAATATTCAAAAATTACATGATAAAAGTGTAATGTTATAGAAGTTTTGGGAAGGCAGTCAGTCACCTTGCGTCTGCCATTGAGCAAATACTCACGTGGTGTACAAAAAAAAAAGTCATTTCTAAGAGTACGTTTGGGGAGGGGTTAGTTTTTCAATTTTTTTTTTTTTTTGATTGTTTTAGTTTGGCGTTAAAAAATTTTATTTTGAATAATTTTTTTGACTTTTTTAACTTTTTTTTTTTTTTTTTTTAAGAAAGAATGTAATGATTGTAAGTTAATTATAACACTTTATTTTATTAGACTAAAAATTTTATTTTGTTTTTTTATAACTAAAATAGTTTCAAACTCAACCGAACCCAAATTGCCCAACCAAAGCTAAATATATTACTTTTTTCATCCTATAAAAAAATTTAAAAAATTACGAAAAACCTCCTTTCAAACAAAGTCTTTATATTAATTATTTAATATTATTGTTGAGTCATATGATGTTTTATTTTAGATTGACTTTGAACAGAAAGCAAGTCTTACATCAAAATGGCCGAGTCTAGAGGTAATGTTGAGAATACGACTTGTGGAGGGAGAGAGGCGAAACAAGGGCAAGAGAGCCTCAGTCAGCAACTTTGGTCCATGGAAATTGGTCTTTATCACCGTCTCTGCGTGCTCTACCGAGTTCTCATCTAGCTCGTTGAATGACACTGCAGCATTGTTCACCTATCCAAACAAAACAAAATTAAAATGGTAGCTGTTTTTGTTAGTAGAAAGCATATACTTCAATCATTCATAAATACCATATGTCCAATCACTCAACAGTATGATTTTGACAATCTGAACTATTTATTTTATAAAATTTGTATAGATCATTGATGAAAAAATTCAGATTGACCAAAAATTCATAGTGAATTTGATCTCTTTTTTTCTTATGCACATTATCAAATCACATATATCTTCTCTCCAATTTATTTATTTTATTTCTCTTTTCTATATTATGATTAGAACCATACAATTTCTTTATAACATAATCTTTAATTAATAGCTTTGACTTTTATGTTCAAATATTAGAGAAAAGGACAAGGAAATACTCCTGGGAAACAAATTCGGTAGTAACCACAAGGAAAAATGCTAAAATAGAGGATTTGGTGGGTTGGAACTGCAAATTAATTTAAAAAATATTTTTATTTAAGAGACTTCACGGCCTAATCAGCTTTTTATATACAAAAATAGACGGTCAAGAAGATATATAAGATTTTATACGACTTTCATTTAGTTGGTGCCTTTGTAGCCCAAGAAATTCTGTGGCTTGAAGATTTTTTTGTTCTACGGTTCATAGTCAATTCTTTGTAATATTCGGTATGAAATACAAGAAATTCTGTGGCTTGAAGACTTTTTTGTTCTACGGTTCATGGTCAATTCTTTGTAATATTTGGTTTGAAATACCATTTTACTTACAATGTTATGGAAGAGGATTCCCTTCCATTTATAATCTAAATTAGATGATATTGTTTAGATCTGTGAGTCCCACTACGGATTTATTTTGATTATTCAATCCATTCTGAGCATTTTGTATATTTTATTCACATAAAAAAATTAGATTGATTTAATAATCATAACATATTCAATTTATCGTGATTGTGATAAAAAATATAGACAACATTTGTGTTTTTGAAAATAAACTATTTATTTTTTTGTGACAAACGTAATAAATTAAATAGATTACGATTATCAAATCGACTTAGTTTTTTATGAGAATGAATACACAAAGTGCCTGATAAAATAAATAATTTGAATCATCAGAACGAGACCTGTACCCTCCAATCCAGATTATAGGCTGGACTGAAGAGAATCTACCTTCTAATGCTATACATAAATAATTTTTTTTTATTTTTTTTACCATTAAATGTTAAAAGATTAATTATATGAATATCCCTTCAATTATTATTAAATATCACCTTATCTCCCTCATTTTGAACTCGTATACATGGACTCCCACAATTATAATAAAGATACAGATGTCAATTCTTAAAAAGTGGTAAATGATACAGTTTTATAACTGAAAATGTTAAAATATATGAGTTCATAAATAAAGAAATAAAATAATATTCGTAACTAATTAAGAGACTTATTATAATTAATCCAATATAAAAAATATATATTCACTTTGCTTGGTTATAGTTTTTCAAAAATAATTTTTAGAAAATTTTACTTTCTTGTTTTTCGTATTTTTTTATTTTTATTGAATTTTTTTAATATTTTAAGCAATTGTTTTTAATTTTAGACATACCTAACCTAAATATACCTAAAAAGTAAAAAATTTGTGAAAAAATCTTTTAAAAATTCACCAAGTACCAAAAATATTAAAAAAAAATACGAGAATTCAGTACATTTTTTATATTTTTATATATTTATTAATTTTTTAAAATACATTTTCATAAATTTTTTACTTTTTAGATACATCTAAATAAGGTGCATCTAAAAAGTAAAAAAAAATGTTTAAAATTTTAAAAATATTCACTAAAAACAAAAAAGTACGAAAACTAAAAAATTCAATTTTCAAAAAATCTAATCAAAAAAATTCAAACCAAACACACTGATTAGGATTCATATTAATAAATGTGCACAAATCTCAATTATCTTTATATTTAATGGTAAGAAAATCCCTGTGTATGACATTTTTGTTTAAAAGAAAGTCACAATTTCTTCTTACTAATTTATACATCATGCAATAATGCATTAGAACTTAAAAACAATTCACTTCAATAATATAATAAGTATCATATTGAATAAAAAATTCGTAAAACTTATTAGTTATAAACTTTATATTTAGCGGAAAGAACACATTAAATCAGATTGAAGTCATCTCTCTCGAGTCTATTTTGATAAACCAATAAAATACTGAATAAATAACAATATATTGTATAGTTGAATATGCTTCAACAAAGCAAAACAGTATATAATACATAGATTACTCATACCAAAAAATCACTAACATTCATTCATACATATATGGATTATTAAACACCTGAGATCAGAGGATCCAATACAACATGTTTCAATTTGCATCAACCAATGCATGTGTAGAGTCCAGTGCATCTAAAATATTTCATGAATATGAGAACAAGAGACTTACCAGGATATCTAAGGCTCCGAATTTGAGTCTGAACCATGAAACGAAGGTTTTGATGGAATCTGGATCGGAGACATCGAGGCGAAAGAAGTGTACATGAAGACCTTGAGCCATGAGAGACTCCACTGCCTTGAGTCCCCTTTCAGTGTCTCTTGCTGTTAAAATTACAGTCACTCCCAACTCTGCAAAACGCTTCACCATTGACAACCCAATACCTTTGTTTGCACCTGTCACAATTGCTACTGTGTCTTTCGACCACCATCTACAGAATCCATGCAAAACACATATCATCATATAGCATATGCTAAATACCCAAAAAAAAAAAAAAAAAATTATTCAATGGTTGGGATTCATTTTAAGTCTGGTTCATACTAGGACAGAATCTAAGCCATATATAAAGTTTCTGGGTAAATTTCTCGTAAACTATTATGAATTCTTGGACTTTTTGATGTTGAGAGAGAGGATACCTGGAGGAGTAGAGAGAAAGAGAAGAGAAAGAGGGTTCTGGTTCCTTTGATTCCATTTGCAAGGAAATGATGCAATGTGGTTGGTTACGGAAGGGATATATGTAAGTGTTGCCAGCCGACCCTATTATATAGATGGAGAGAGAAAGTGAGAGAGATTGAGAAGAAAAGCCCGCTAATTAATTATTATACTAATTGATATATTAATTAGTGTATCAATATATATATTATGGTATTGATATTAATCTCATTCGTTATATAAATTATAAATATTTAAAAAAATTTAAAATTATGTTATATTATTTATTAATATACTAATTAATATATCAATTAATATATATATATATATATATAACATTATTCATTAATTACACCACCTCAATTTTTCTTTACACCCATATCTCTCTCACATAAAAGTCAATAAGAATAGGGGGATTTAGTGGTAGATCCTTCATTGTCTAATTTGTTTTTCAAAAGGACAAAAATTATATAGATACTTTCAAAATCTTCTAATATTTTAAAATTTGTTTCTTTTACTATATTACCCTCATATCTATCAGAGTAAAGTTTACTATCATTCAAAGTAAAATTTTACTATCTATCAGAGTAAAATTCTATCATAATACACTTTACTCTTATTCAAAGTAAAATTATAATTTCAAAGTAAAATTTTAGAGTAAAATTTTCAACATGTTTCTAACCAGAGTAAAATTTTACTTTAAATCATAGAAAACTTTACTTTGAATCAGAGTAAAGTGTATTATGATTCAAAGTAAAATTTTATATCGTTAAGCAAATCAACATATTTTTAACCAAAGTAAAATTTTACTCTGAAATTATAATTTTACTATCATTATATAATTCAAATCTACAATGAATTGATAATAAAATTTTAGTATCACTAGAAGTCCAAAAACAAATAACAGAAGTACACAATAACAGAGTAAAAGTTTACTATCATTGTATAAAAAAACACAACAGATAACACCAAAGTAAAAGTTTACTCTCATTTTATCAAACAAAAATAGAGCACATACCAGAGTAAAATTTTACTTTCATTTAATCAAACAAAAACAGAGCACAAACCAGAGTAAAAATTTACTCTCATTCTGTCAAACAAAAACAAAGCACAAATCATAGTAAAACTTTACTCTCATTCTGTCAAACAAAAACTAGAGCACACACCTAATTAAACTCGGCAAATCAGCAAAAATAAATCAAAAACAAAAACAAAAACAAAAACAAAAAAATTAATCAACATATGTCGAAGATCAAATAGTTATTATGTCGTCTATCATTATTATGTCTTCTCTCTCTCTCTCTCACATACACGCACACACACATACACACATAGCTCTCTCTTACAAATCTTCACCATATCCGCATATCATCTCTCATACCTCCACCATCTCCATTGTCAATTGGTGTTGCTCATCGTCATAATCATCCGAAGAGAAAGTTACGGGTGATAATTTTTCCAGATCTTGAGACAGAGAGCTTATTCCTTAGGTTCAAACAACGAAGCCATTGATTGAGGATGAACTTTTACTATTTTGATCTTCTCATCGTTTCTATGGAGGCATTTGCTACCTGATCTAGTCACTCCGACCAGATCTCCTTTGAAACCCTAACCATGGCATCATCGTCTATGTATAAGCAATAGTTGTATCAGACGAAACTTGAGAGATTGAGATGCTGATTATGGAAGATTTAGTTGAGGGTATAATACTCTGATAAAATATTTAAATAATAAATTTTGTCCTTTATACAAGATTTTATAATAATGATGAGATTTTAAAAGTATAATTTTTTTCTCAATCCTTTTAACAATAAAAGGAAGATAAGAGAGGTTTATAGCTAAATTTCCCATAAGAATATCGGTGATTTTCCTTGAATCGTAACTATTTTTTTGACGGATTTGTTTTTTGTTGTTTTTGTTGTTGTTGTTGTTATTTGGTTGGGATGACCCTTTGAATCTTAATTAAATAACATAAATTTTATATTTTGTCCTTTTAAATTCAATAAAATTACTTTTGAATTGTAATGATTGTACTACCGGGTGTTTGGAATGATTTAAATAAATATAATTTTTGATTTTTTACGAAAAGATGTATAAAAAAATAGAGAAGTGATAGGACTTAAAAAAGATAAAAAGATACAAAATGTGCTAATATAAGGAATGCTAAATAGTGCCTTAATATTTTTAAAATATAATAATTATACTACCAAAAAATATTGAATTCTTCAAAAAAAAAAAAAAAACTATTATCTTAAGATGAAAGAAGTATTAAGAATTAATTATACCAAGATTCTTTAATTATTAGTAAATATTAATTCATTCCATGCATATATAAAAATCATATATTACCTGAGTTAAAATATACAATTTTATAAATAAGAAGATAAATTGATGTTTGCTTATAATTGAATTTTTGATTAATTTTTAAGTACCGACGTTAGATTATAACTTTAACGAAATAAGTACACTCACGCTTATAATATCACTAATAGTATAAATAAATAAAAAGTCGGTAGGTGATCACGAGATCAGGGTGACTATTCAATTTTTTTTTTTTATTCTTTTTTTTAAAAAAAAAAGGCAAAAAACAAGTAGAGGATGTATCTGTATAGTGACAGAGTCAGAAATTCAGTTAAGAGGCACAAAAATTAATGAAAACATTGATTTTTTTCGTTCATAATAAATAATAATGGGATATTACTAAACTTAAATATTAAGAGTCCATTTATATAAATGTGAATTTTAAATTAAAGAATTTGAGATTAAATTTTATAAAAATATTGAGAGTAACCATTTTATGTAGATTGAAAAATTAAAAAAGAAGATAGGTTGAGATAAAAATGACATATTTTAGTAAAAAAATTTTACAAAACACATCATAAAAAAAATATCTATCATATGTCACACTTATAATTTTTGTGATGTATAATAGAATGACCTACTTTAATAAGTTCTTTTGTAATCGGATAAATTTTCTAATAGAACTATAGTTAGCGTGTTTGGTTTGAGTTTTTTGGAATAAGTTTTTTTAAAATTTAGTTTTTTGATTTTCGTATTTTTTTGTTTTTAGTGAATATTTTTAAAATTTTAAACATTTTTTTTTACTTTTTTTAGATGCCCCTTACTTCAATGTATCTAAAAGGTAAAAAATTTGTGAAAAATATTTTAAAATATTAATAAATACATAAAAATACAAAAAATGTATTGAATTCTCATATATTTTTTTGTATTTTTGGTATTTAGTGAATTTTTAAAAGATTTTTTTTACAAGTTTTTTATTTTTTAGGTATATTTATGTTAATTATGTCTAAAAAGTTAAAAAAAAAATACTTAAAATATTAAAAAAAATCAGTAAAAATAAAAAAAAAATATGAAAAACAATAAAATAGAATTTTTTGAAAAGTATTTTTAAAAAAATAGAACCAAACAATACAATTTTAAAAAATGATACCATTATAAATTAGAACAGAGGACATTGTTAAAATTTCAAGGGGGTCACGTGCACCCACCCCTGGTCCCACGGGACTCCGTCCCCATATCTATATAATCTAAATTATTCTTAAAAAATACTACCATACTAAGAGAAATTTTCAAAACAGAAATAGTATATAAAAAAAAAAAAACTTATCTAGAAAATTGTTCAGAGTTTAAAATTTTTGGTTTAGATTTATTCATTTATTTATTTTTAGTCACATTCAAAATAAATTTACTCTGTAAACTTTGAATTATGAACATTTTTCTAAACATAGAACATTATTTAGTGTGTTTGGTTTGAGTTTTTTGAATTAAACTTTTTTAAAAATTGAGTTTTTTTATTTTCGTATTTTTTTGTTTTTAATAATATTTTTAAAATTTTAAACATTTTTTTTACTTTTTTAGAAGTAAAAAATTTGTGAAAAAATATTTTTAAAAATTAATAAATACATAAAAATATAAAAAATATATTGAATTCTCGTATTTTTTGTATTTTTGGTATTTAGTGAATTTTTAAAAGATTTTTTTCAAAATTAATAAATTTACTGTTTTACTTCAAAAATACAAAAAATACTTTTTTTGTATTCAAATTTTTTTCAAACTTGGGGCAGTCACCACCACCACACAATCCCTGCCAAACTGTAGCGTCCACGTCAAATGAACCGAACGTCAATTAGCATTTTGCCTAACAAAAGTATATACTGGCATGAGTTTTTGGCTTTTTCTTATTATTATTAAAATTTATAAAAAATTAAAATAGTTAATAAGACAAAATATTACATCAAATTCATAATTATTTTCAATTATAAAAAAATCTAATTAACTTTCTAAATATAAAAATTTTATCCAATTAAAATAATTAAAAACTAAAATAACCAACTTGCATGCGATATAATATCTACTTTAGCTAATCACTTACTTTTTTTTAGATAGGGCTAGTCCCTTTCTTTAACATGACTTTTTATTTTAACGAGTCATTTTAAGAATTTTTTTTTTTTTTTGGGCATTCTCCAATAAAAAATAAAAAGAAAAATTACAAAAAAAAATTCAGGATATGACCTTTATAATAAAATAAACTTTGCATTTTTAATTTTATAAATTTTAATTTATTTTTAATCTAAATTATTTATCTATTTTCATTGAATAAAATTAATCAAAAAATAAGTATTTTAATCATTAAATTCAATGAAAATGGTTTTTTAGATATTTTATATATATCTACATTGAATTTAATAACTAAAATACTCTTTTTTTGTTAGTTTTATTTAACGAAAATAGGCGAATGATTTAAATTAAAAACAAATCAAAATATTAGAGTTTCAATTAACAAAATTAAAAATTTATTTTGTCAGAAGGTTCAAACTCTCATTTTTTTTGGGGGTATAATTGTCTCAAAAAAATAAATAAAAGAGAGATAGAAAAAGATGAATAATAAATTATTTTTTATGCCTCCAAATGTAACTAGAAGCTAAGATGGCAAGAGATAAAATAATCAACATAGTGAGTAATCTATTGGAGACATAAATTGAAAACAAAATTAATTAAAATAGCTAAAAGTGTATAAAAATTGTCACACCCCAAAATGTATTTACTCAATTTTTGAAAGAAAAATATATATATATAATTATAACATTTTATTGGACCATAGTGGGAATATGGGGGAATTGGTGCAAATTGTTTCAAGAAGCCTCATAAATGGCATAGTGAGCCAGGATTTGGGGATACTGATGCGCGCCCAAAGCGACGTCGTTTTGGGCTCCAAGGTTATTTCAAAAATGTCAAACATTTCGAGCGGCACCAAGATTTGATCCCAAAAATGTCAAACATTTCGAGCGGCACCAAGATTTAATCCCATGACCACGCCCGCGCATAACAGCACTCTTACCGTTGCGCCACTTTGCTTCCTCAATATTATATACGACACATATATTATTTATACCTTATAACATATATTATTTATACCTTATAAATATACAGTACGCAACAGTTCCGTTTTGGAAATTTTATACCAGTTCCGTTTTGGAATTTTGTTTTTTTAAAAAATCGTAAAAATCAAAACTACACTATTTAAGATCTTATCATTTATTTTACTCTAATTTATTTTTATAATCTCAAACAAACTCTTAACTATCAATTTCTCAAAACCCTAAAAAGTTTGTTCTCATCGGCTAACCATCTATCTACCTTCGTCGGAGACTCTCTATCGCTTGCACCATACTATTCAGGTTTGTATGAATACAACATATTTGCTCTTTGAATATTGGTAGGCCTCAACAAAAAACATATAATTTTCTTCAATATTGTAATTGTGATTGGTTGGTTTTTTTTCCCTGTAGAATGTTATGAGTTATTTCTTTTTCTTTGTCTTTAGAACTATTGCTTTCGTTATTAATACTAGATGCTAGATGTGTCTACCTTTATTGTTGCCCCTTTGTGCGTTGCTTTGTTTAGTCTCTACAGTTTATTTATTATTATTTTTTTCTGACATCAATAAAGTGAACAATAAAATATATAAATAAATTAATACAAAATATTCTAAAATTAATGAATGACTAGATTTAAGATTTTTTATTGTTTAACTTTTATTTCATATTTTCAAAACTAAGAACAATAATGTTATATCTATCATATTGTTGTACCGTATTATATTTATCATTTTATTTGTCAACAACATATTGTTGTAATGATGAATTTTGTGAAATTAAAAAAGGTGAATCTTAATTCTTTCAATTGGTCAATTGGTGATTGCTCTTTGTCAATTTTTTCTCTGCCATTAAATGTTAGGTTGTTTTGAGGTTAGAAACATTTTTTTTTAATCCAAAGGCATTATGTTCTAGAGAATATGTTATGCTACTTCAAAATTAGAGAAGATAATTCTAAAAAATTTAATAGTAAAACTTGGCATCTTATTAGATAAGTAGAACAAAAAATTATAAAAATTATAAACAAAGACTAATATTTTATTTTTTATTTTATTTTATTTTTTTACAGTGGCATCTATATAAATTTTATGTCATGACAATCTCAAAAAATCTTACCATACTTTTATATTTGTTCTTAATTTTTTAGATTTGTTGGTGTTAGAATGGAGAATGATGGACATGAGGGTTGTAGCAAAGATATGGGTGAGTTGACCAAAGATAAAACACCATGTCTTGGCATGGAATTTCATTCAGAGGAAGTCGCATATCAATTCTATAATGAATATGGAAGGATTATGGGGTTTGGCATTAGAAGAGATTACCATAGCAAAAGTAGAAAAGATGGTGCTATGATTAACAGGAAGTTTGTTTGTTGTAAGGAGGGAGAAAAAGAAAAAGATAAACGGTACATGTTTGTAAATCATCATAAACATGAGACAAGAACAAAGTACAATGCATTTATGTATGTATCTTTAGATCAAGACTTGTCAAAGTGGATAGTGAAAAAGTTTGATGACAACCACAACCATCCTTTACATCTTCCTCAGTGCACACATTTGATACCATCTCAAAGAAAGTTATGTCAGCCTCAGGCTTTGAATGTTGATATAGCTGATGACACTGGTATCTCTCTTAAAGCATCACACAATCTCCTTAGTGCCTTAGCAGGGGGAAAAGAAAATTTGGGATTCACGAGAGAAGACCAAAAAAGCTACTTGCGTGGAAAAAGACAATGAACTTTGCAATACGGAAAAGCTGGGAGTTTATTAAGATATTTTCAACAACAAGCAGCTGAAAATCCATATTTTTATTATGCAATTCAATTGGATGTGGATGAGATGATTACTAATATTTTTTGGGCTGACTATGAGATGATTACAGATTATGAACTTTTTGGTGATGCTGTATCATTCGACACAACATTTCGCACAAATAAGGAGTATCGGCCACTAGCTTTATTTACTGCTTTTAACCACTTTAGAAAGACAGTGATTTTTGATGCCTCATTATTATATGATGAAACTATAGCTTCATTTGAGTGGTTATTTGAAACTTTCTTGCATGCAATGTCAGGGAAAGAGCCTACTAGGTTTTTCACAGACCAAGATCAAGCAATTACTAAGGCAATATCTGAAGTCATGCCTAAGGTTTTCCATGGATTATGCACTTTTCACCTAATAGAAAATGCTTGGAAGCATTTAGGGTACTTGTATAAGAGTGGTTCAAAATTTGGTAGTGATTTCAAAGCTTGTATTTTTGGATGCAAGGATGAACATGAGTTAATTAAAGCTTGAGATTCTTTGATTGATAAATACAACTTGTATGAGAATGCGTGGATGAAAAAGACTTGGGAAAAAAGAGAGCAATGGGCGCACATTTACATGAAATACTTGTTCACTGCAGGAATGCGAAGCACCCAACTTAGTGAAAGCCTGAACGCAACATTAAAAAGGTATTCGCAAGCTGATCATAATATTGTTCAATTTTTTACCCACTTCAATCGAATTGTTGTAGATAAGTGGTATGAAGAAGTAAAAGCTATATATAACTCTAGACAACAATTGCCGAGAATGAAATTGAAAAGGTCTCCAATTTTGAACCAAGTTGCGAATTTGTACACCCCTCCTATCTTTGACTTATTTCATAATGAGTTGAATATGTCTCTTTCTTGTCAAGTGAAGCAATGCCATGAGTTAGAAGGAGAAGTTCGGTACATGATTAGCTTGTATGGTGATGATAGAGAGTATATTGTGGAGGGCAATATGGAAGTCAATGAGTTAGGAGGAGAAAAAAATTGTCAAAAAATTCGTTGCACTTGTCAAAAGTTTGAAAACATTGGAATTTTATGTGGTCATGCAATTAAAGCACTTGATAGAATGAATGTTATGAAAATTCCTAAGAGGTACATATTAGGTCGATGGAGATTAGATGCCAAGAGTGGTGAAATTAAAGGAGGAAAAGTTGAAGTGGATGAGAATGATCCCAAGTTAGATATATCAGCACGTTACAGAGATCTTTGTTCTAGGATGGTAAAGCTAGCAACTCAAGCATCTGTTTATAAGTCTGCTTATCAATTGGTTGATGAAGGGATTAAGGAACTGTGTACAAAAGTGAATAAAATGACGGTATCATTTGATGATTTGGGTGATTGTGGTAGTGGAAACAATATTGATATGACTTCTAATCCTAACTTTGCACGACTTAAAGGCTTAAAAAAAAAAGGTGGACAGAAGGGTGGGGGTAGATTAAAACCTTGGCATGAGAAGACTAATAAGAGGAAAAAATTATTTCACAACCTACTGACCTTAGTAAGGTATTGTTCACCTAATTTGATTCTAATTTTTACTTTCTTTTAGACTCATGCAATGTATTGATAAATGTTGTAATTTGTTTAGAAAATTGGCCAATCAAGCAACACGTTAATTGTTCAAAGTTCCTCTTTATGCCGCTCACAAGTTAGATTTTATTTTTTATATTTAAATTTTCTTATAATAGTATATTTACTTCTAACAGTATTTTATGAATTAGGATGTTGGGATACCCTATTGGCCACAATTGATGAATTATGGTCACAATCGTTTCAAGCTTGACCATGCTAACATTGCGTGCTCATCAAGTTACCCACAACCTACCCCTTTATCTTCACAACTATTAGTTAATCCACAAACTTCTCAGGTATGCAATTTAAGTTTGTAATGTAGTTTGTTTTTAATAAAATAAATAAATTGATTCCAATATATTCTCTCACACTTATTCATTTTATTTTTTTAAGGGATGTCATTTGATGAAGGGGAGATCAATCCCATGGGGGACGAGTCATTCTTAGATAATGAAACTTCTTTAAAATTTTGTAGTCATTCACAACCTCCCCCACAAAATTGAAATGTAGTATTTTTATTTTATTTTTTATCGTAATTCTTAGATAATGGTTTTTTTTTTTTTTTGAGACATATTTTGAATATTTCAAATGGGTTTTATAGAATTTTGTTTGAGCCTTGGAATTTTTTTTAGTGTTGTTTTGGATGGACATATTGTAGTTTTTGGCATAACTTGATAATTATTATTTTTTAATTATTGATTTGATAAATTATATTGTTTATTCTTGAAGTAATCATTTTGCTTCTTGTTTAGATGAATAAGTGCAAATATATATCGAATTGAGTGTCGTCATCAATTCATAAAAAATATAAATTAAATGTACATTATTTATTCTCTCACTATGAAAGTAAGAACCACAAAATAAAGTGAGATTATGACATTCACCTAATTAGATTTGTATACATATAGTTTTTTTTTATTTGTTTTTGTTTTTGATGACGCTTCAGTTGGGTATACATTTGAATAATATAATAAATAATATATGTGTCGTATATAATATTGAGGATGAAAAGTGGCGCAGCGGTAAGATTGCTGCTGTGCGCGGGTCATGGGATCAAATCTTGGTGCCGCTCGAAATGTTTGACATTTTTGAAATAACCTTGGAGCCCAAAACGACGTCGTTTTGGGCGCGCAACAGGTGCTGCTGCGCGGGTGTGCAGCAGTATCCCCAAATCCAGTGAGCCATGTGGTGAAACCACGTGGTTACACAGTGCTACATAATGTTGTATAGTAAAGGTTTTCTCACCTATAATGTGGTGAAACTATGATGACCGAGTGCGCTACTCGTTTCGTTTTCTCTCGTTTAACTTTGGGTTGGTTAGGTTGGGGTGTCAGTGTGACTCGGAATCTTGTTAATCGTTTGGGTTTGTTGTGTTCAAGAGTTTTTCTCAAAACTTTGCTCTTGTTTATTCCGGTGTTGAATTTCACTAGTTTCGAAAGGTGCGAGGTCAGGTCCGGGATGTCTGGCGTTGAGCAGAGAAAATTCTGGATTGAAGAACCATGGTTGCACATGCGGGAGAGGGCCGTACGTGCGGGATAAGAGGCCGCACATGCGGTGAGAGAGAAGTTTTTTGGGTTTGGCTACTGCATAATATGCAAGTGCGGAGGGAAGTGCGGGAAGGCGTCGCATGTGCGAGGATTAGTGCCGCACATGCTGAAGGCATGCTCCGTACGTGCAGGGGTAAGTGCTGCACGTACGGGACGGACTTGAGTCCAAAAACTCTATTTTTTCTTCTTTCTTTTGGGATGTGTATGTGACAACCCTCACATCTGATTAGTGTTAAATTGTGATTAAGCATGATAAGTAATTGATTAGACGAAATCCTAAACTAATTACATGAGTGTGTCGTTTTAAATGTATTTCTATCTGTTTGTTACGAAATGATCTATTCATATTTTAAATTTGAATTGTGAATTGAAAGTCTTATCGGCGACCGATTCAGAAATTGTTTCGTGTTATATGTTAATTAGGAATTATATGATTTTATGGTAGGTTTAATTAAAATTCAATTTGGAATGATTAAATTAGAATAAATAATGATAGATTAATTGAATATAGGTTGTTTACACAATTGCCACTAAGTGGATTAATTCAAGGCCAATTCTTCTCACACTTTACACATGTATGACACACCATTCTTCATCCATCTTCTTGACAAAAACGTGAGAGAGAGAGAGAGAGTTGGAAGGATAATTGATTCAACAAGAGTTTCGCTTGAAATTTAGAAGGTTTTGAAGGAGACTTGAGGAATTAGGCTTCTACATTTGGAATTCAAGACTTAAGGTAGGAAATTCATTCTCTTAATTATGAATTTAAGTTGTTACATGCATGGTTCATGGGAAAATTGATGATTAGAGTCAAGAATTAGCTTAAAGTATTGATTTGAGAGTCCATTCATACATGCATGTCCACATCAAGGAGTTTTGAAGTTGTTTTGCATGAAACTCTTCCATGCATGTCTAGATTATAGTTGTAATCTAAGAATTCATCATGTTTTTGGGAAGAATGGCTCATTTGATCATGTGTTAGAAGCTTTGAATTCAAATGAACACATGCATGGCATATTTACATCATGTTCTTGAATTTTGGGTTAAAATTGTGTTCAATTGGCATACTTTTAGGCTTTGATTTTATAAAATGATCTTCAAAACATGTTGTATTATGAGTTTCTGAGTGTGTTCCAGAAAATTGGCCCAAAATGATGAGTTTTGGCATGTTTGATTCTTGGTTTGAGCTTTGGAAGTAAATCTGGAAAATCCAGATTTTGGCTTCCACGCTCGAGCGAAGGATTCCACACTCAAGCGACCACCTTTGTGTTCAGAACTCCGCTCGAGCGACGGAATGCTGGCTCGAACGTAGATTGCAAGCTCTCAGGTTTTTGCGTGTGCAAACGCATGCTCGAGCGACGAGACCTACGCTCGAGCGAAGAACTGTGTCTCACGCTCGAGCGAGCATCCAGCGGAGAATTTCAACAACTAGTACTTTTTACATTTTTACAGACCGCTCAAGCGAGGGAGTCTACGCTCGAGTGACCCCTCTGTTTTGGTAAGCTCGCTCGAGCAAAGAAAGCCACCCTCGAGCGAGACCCCTGTTTTCAGCAAATTTTGAAAAGTATCGTTAAGTACATTTTTGCATCCTCATTCCATCTTAGGCATTCCTAGGCCATGTTTAAGACATCTTAATGAGGATAATGTTATAGAACCACACCAAGTCAAGTTAAGGGGCTAAGTTATTAATCCCGAGTGTGTAATTTAGTGTGTGTTCGTTCTACTACTATGTATGGTTAGCACCCGAGGACGCTGATTAGCCTGCTTATAGCCTAGTAATCTGTAAGTAACAATGTTGTAAAGATATGTTCAATTATGATTATTTTCCAAATGATCAACTGTGCTATTTTCAAAAGTGACATTGTTTACTGAATGAATGTTTGTCCTATTTTAGAAATTGTACTCGTGGCATCCATAGCAACTTACTGTTACTGTTACTGTTAGTGTTACTGTTACTGCTACTGTCACAGAGATCTCTGTTAGTTCCAATGTTTAGAACCAATACTGTATACTGTTTCGATGGCCATCAACTGACTGTTCGGTCTAATAAGACCTACTATACTATCTTGCTATTGGATGTACCACGTATGACTACTATGATTTCTAATTGACTGATATGGCATGAAATATGAGCCATTGATTGAATAATTGATCTACTGATGCAAACGACTGTTTTAATTACTGAAAGGACATTCATTCTTAACCCCTTTACACAGTTGTTATTCACTGAGTTTTAGCTCACAGTTCATATATGTATGTAGGTGGCCAGGCACCGGACCAAAGCAAGAAGCGTCAAGTTAAGCTCACGTTGCGTCAAGCCAACCTTTGTGCCTCACTTCGAGGTTCCGAGTCCGTTCAAGCCAAGGCTGTTTTGGGGTGTTTCAGATTCACCCTTTTTGTCTCTGTTATGTAATGAATGTTTAAGACTTCTAACTGTACAGTTATGGTAAAGGGTTGGATCCCTAACCTGTATGTTATGTGTATCCGATATGTATATATGGTTATGGTTATGAATGTGGACTAGTCCATATAAGTCTTTTTCCATTCAAATTTTCACAGCTCATTGGACATCTTTTATTTACTGTTTGGCTTCCGCCAGCCCCTTACTCTGTATTATTGTCATTATTGTTAAGTAGGCCTTTGGTAATCACGGATTACTGGCCGGTTACGATGCTAAATCCATAGGGGCGGGTTTGGGTCGTGACAGTGTATGTCACTTTTCCTATATCTCTCTCTCACTAAAAACACACTATTCTCCATTCTCTCTACATTTCCTACGCCAAACAAGATCAAAACTTTGATTCCTCTTAATTCATTAGAGTTTTGCTCTTAGTCCCTTTATCAAAGTTAAAGAGCTCCTCTAGAGCTACATTGTGTGCGGTGAAGATTGGATTTCGTTACCGTTGATTTTTGGAGATTTCGTCTATTTTCTTCTCCAAACTTGAGGTAGAGATTTTTCTTAGAGTTATATATACATCTTTGCAAGTTCTTGGTCAATCTCGAGATTTCCTCCTTGTTTGTTTGAAAAATTAGTTTTTGGCTCAAAAAAGTTGGTGTTTTTGAAAAAGGGATTCATCTCTTGTTCCCTTCAAAAGATTTTCTTGAGGAATTAAATCACATTGATTTAAGAATGATCTTTTTAGGTAAGATTTTACCAAGAAATGAAGAAATGTATCGTTTGGGTGAAAAACCTAGAAATTTTGGGGTTTTGGTGGATATTGAGAACCTATGGAATTACTCGTGTTAAATGAATGTTTAAGTGGAAATTTCATGATATTGGATGCAAAATGGCAATTTTCTTAGTCTATGTGAATTAGTGGATTTTCTTTGGAGTATATTGCTTAAGTATATATGTACATAATCATGAAATAACAAAAGGTTGAGGATACATGAGATGTGGAATTGTTGCTACATTTGGATAGCTATATAAATTCATATGTTGTATATGTGGAAATGTATTGGAAAGAAAAGTGGAAATTGTGATCACAAACGGAGAGTTGTGGGGAAGTTTGTGAATGGTAGGATGATGCATCGTATGGATAGTCACCTCATTACGCGGTTAATCATTTCATTGCATGGATAATTGTTGCATGAACATTTTAAATACCTTGCTCATTGTAAACATTGAATTGGGATTTGAAACTTGCATGGAGAAAGAAATGTTTTGGGGTAAATGTTTTGAAATTTATTGAAATGTTTTGGGGTAAATACGTTGGTAAGTCCGGATAGGAGGTGTAAATGAAATTGATTAAGTTAGCCTGAGTGTCCGGGGTGAAAAACCGAAAACACGCGCGGAGAAGGTACCACTTCCCTTCCGGTTAGTAACCGGTAAAGTGGGGTTTTGATAGTGCTAGTTATGCCTATTTGCAGTTACCAACCTAGGGATTACCTGAGTCGTATTTACTGCCTCAATAAATTAAATTGCAAATTTCTGAATTGTTGAGGTTTTCAAGTTATCATTGTGCATGGTGATTTTCAAAAGATGTAAAGGAAATCTTTCTAAGACATAGCACGGCATGTGCATTTTATATTAGGAATCTTACATAAATGTATATACTTTGTTAAGAATTCTCTACTGGGCTTTAAGCTCACCCCTATGAGATTTTGGTACAGGAAAAGATATGGTGACCAGTTAAGGGTATGGATATATTTTGTGGAGAGTAAATGATTCTTATTTTGTCACTACAACAAAAACATACTTTAGTGGCACTACACTAGTGGCATATTTTTAGAAAATGCCACAAAAAATGTTATTTAGTGGCACGTTTTTGAAAAATGCCACAAAACGACAAACATAAAAGGCTCTAGTGACATTTCAATGAACAAGTGTCACAAAACTACAACAAAAACACACTTTAGTGGCACTATACTAGTGGCATATTTTTACAAAATGCCACAAAAATGATATCTAGTGGCACGTTTTTGAAAAATGCCACAAAACGACAAACATAAAAGGCTCTAGTGACATTTCAATGAACAAGTGTCACAACACTACAACAAAAACATATTTTAGTGACACCACACTAGTGGTATGTTCTTAAAAAATGTCACAAAAAGAATATTTGGTGGTATTTTTTAGAAAAGTGTCATAGAGCCACAAGCATACAAGGCTCCAGTGGCATTTCAATTAAAAAAAGTGTCACTTCACTACAACAAAAATGTCACTACAACTAATTTACACTTTAATGACACTACACTAGTAGCATGTTTTTAGAAAATGCCACAAAAACAAAATTTGGCATTAAATGTTTTAGAAAAATGCCACAGAATCACAAAACATATAAGGCTCTAGTGGCATTTCAATAAAGAAATGTCACATCAATTTTATGATATTTTATAAAATAATGACACAAAAAATTATGTTCGTGACATTTACCAACAGATGCCACTAAACTTTAGTTGTAATGGCATTTTTTAAAAAATGTCAGGACACTAGGTAGGTGCAAATTACTTTTTATGGCACTTAGGTGAAAAGTGTCATAAACAAATATTTTATAGCATTTTGAGAAATGCCACTAAGCCAAAAACTTTCCAAGCTTATAATGACATTTTTGAAAAAACAAAAAATGTCAATATATTTTCTAAATTTTTAAAATGCAGTAAATGACTAAAAATAAATGAATTAAACTCAACATACACTACAGGAAAAAGCATATTCGGCGACTAAATTTCCTAACCAAAAAAATTTGGTCGCTGAAAGTATAACTTTCAGCGACCAAAACAGTATTAGTTGCCAAAAGTAAAGCTTTTTGGCGACTAAACAATTTTAGTAGCCAAAAGTCTATAATTGGCGACTAAAACTAAGTTTGGTCGCTGATTATATGGGTTTTAGTGACTAAAAAATTTTTAGTAGCCCAAAGTAAAGCTTTTTGGCGACTAAAAAAATTTAGTAGCCAAAAGTCTACAATTGGCGACTAAAACTAAGTTTAGTCGCTGATTATATGGGTTTTAGTGACTAAAAAATTTTTAGTAGCCCAAAGGAAAGCTTTTTGGCGACTAAAAAAATTTAGTAGCCAAAAGTCTACAATTGGCGACTAAAAATAAGTTTGGTCGCTGATTATATGGGTTCTACCGACTAAAAAAATTTTAGTAGCCAAAAATAAAGCTTTTTGGGGCCAAAAAAAATTTTAGTAGCCAAAAGTCTACAATTGGCGACTAAAAAATAAGTTTAGTCGCCAAAAGTGGTTATTTTTAGCACGGGAGAACTAAAATCCTAAGGCGGGAATAAAATTTTTTGATGACCAAAATTTTGGTAGCTGAAAATGCATCTTCGGCGACCAAATCTGAAGTATAGAAGTCGCCAAAAGTGGTCTTTTTTATTTTGGTAGTAAATAGTTTATTTTACATAAATTATGTTCAATAAAATAATTATGTTTATGCATATACTTTTATATTAATCTGGATTAATGTACTATATAAATAATATATGCTGCATATATAATCATGTGGTGCTATAGAGGTATAGTGGGAAGAGTGTGGTGTATAAGGTTTATGGTGAGGAAGGTTGGCGGTTCGAGTCTCTGCAAGAGCGGATCAAATTGTTCTACAACAAATTATCGTCATAAATGGCACTTGATAGCGTCACGAATAGTGCCTACCATGACATTAAAGTGTCACTGAAAGGTTTTAGTCTTGATGGTGTAATGACACTTACAAGTGTCACTAACTCTTTTTTTAATGGCGCTTGATAGTGTCACAAATAATATCTACCATGACATTAAAATGTCATTGAAAGTTTTCAGCCATGATGGTACAGTGGCACTTGCAAGTATCTACCGTGGCACCGATACAAGTGGCACTTGTTCAAAATGCCACAAGTCCAAAAAATGTCATTAGAAGAATAGTTTTGTGGCACTTTCAAATGTCACTAAACTAAGAAAATGTTATAGTGTGTTGTGGTTTATTTTGCTCGCCAAGGGCTATAAATGTATGGGTTCGTGAAACCATTTTTGTGTAATCGGACTTAAGTCTTGGAATATGTAAGCCCTTAATGTCATTTTATTTATTTTTGGGATTTGATGTTCTACATGCTATAGATTTATGTATTAAATATCATTAAATGTATACAAACCTTATTGATTAATGATGTAAAGGTTAGAAAATTGTTATTGCTCTTTAATGAATATTGGAGGATGTGCTTAAATTATGTTGGAATATTTTGGGGTGTTACAGAAACCACGTGGCTGCACAGTGTTATATAATGGTGTTGTTTGGTGTAACTGTTAAAATAGATTATAGATTAGAGCTTAACAGATTATAGATTATGACTTTAATCAGAAGCTGTTAATCTGTTTGGTATAACTGTTGGATTATAGATTTAAGTTGCTGAGTAATGTTTGTTAAATAAGTTGAGAAGTAGCTTTTTCAATTAACCTTTATTTTTTATTATTCACTATTTGTCTACATTTCTCATAAAAAATAATAACAATATTTTATAGTCCATTTGGGTCTTTTTCTATTTTTAAAAAAATAAAAAATAAAAAAATCTAAGAGTATAACAGTGAATTAATATGTCCATAGCAGAAGCTGATAATCAGAAGTAAGGGATGAGCAACTTCTCAGAATCAGCTTTTTTGACTTAAAATAAGTTGTTAGAATCAGAAGCTGTTTTAAATAAGTTTAACCAAACAGTTCAAAATAACTTTTTAAAAGTCAAAAGTCATAAGTTGGCTCAAAAAAATCTCACCAAACACCCCCAATGTTGCATAGTAAAGGTTTTCTCACTTATACATAGGTAAGTTGCATGATAATGAAATCACAAGAATAACAAATGAGGGGAATCTGAGAGAGTGAGCCAAAATTAGACGTGAGAGTAAATGATCAAGTTTGAGATAAGTTGTATTATACTTTGAATTATCATAAACTATTTTATGTAAATTATGTTTTGTAAATCATATTAGTTTTTAAAAGTATATTATTTGTTAAATGAACCATATTTTCTTAAAAAAAGAAACCCATGGATACAACTGTTTGTTAAATATGTTTTTGAACAATTATTTTGTAAGTACCACCATGGGGTCTCATGTCTTGGGAGACTTTAATATCCATTGGCCCTCTGATTTGTCACTTTATATGACCCTCTGTTATGTTCTGTTGTCACTTTAAGTGACCCTCTGTTTTTCATGGATCCACTGACCCTCTGATTTTTAGTATGGAACAAAGTGTTGTGCGAAGTTAAATGCTACACTATTATAAGAGCCACCTCTAAAATCCGTACAAGTCATTGCTTGAGTCCATACATCTGTTATGTTGTGTTCTGTACCATGATTATGATTATTTGCTTATATGATTTCTACGTTATGCTTATGTTATTTAAAATAATTTATGTATTTCTATTACCATGCAAGTCTCTGTTTAGCTCAAATAATTATTTATAGTGATTTTTATACCATAATACTCTCAGTATAATATTTTTCACTCTGTCATGTGCTTATAATTGTTAACTACTTTCAGGTGACGTGTCAAAACCAGTGGGTGGGGTAGGCACGAGGCACTTTGTAGTCATTATTCAGCTCTGGCAATGTAAATGAATAGAAGTTTCAATGTATATGTTTTTAATTAAATAAAGTTTTGGATACTCTTTTATTTTATTCCGCTGCACTATTAATTTGTTATGACTTCAGTTATTGTTTTGTTGCAATGATGAACCTCCGAATACCGGGTTTGGGTCGTGACAGAAATGTCCAATGTAAACTTTTGGGAAGCCAATTTTAGGCCCTTTTGGGGGGGCTAAAATTCACAAAACGATAAAATAAGCTAAAATAATTAATAAGACAAAGGCCGTGGTTGGTAGAGCTGTGGAAAAGTGATTACAGATTATAACTTATAGCTATGAACATAAACTGGTAACATGTTTGGTGCAGCTGTGGGATTATAGATTTAAGCAATAGGGTAGTGTTTGGTAAATAAGCTGTAAAATAACTTTTTACTATATAATTGTCATTTTTGCCCTTATGAACATAAAAATTGTTATTTTTTCATTTTCTTCAGCTTTAATTTTTTTAAAAAAAATTGTTTCATTAATGAAAGTTAATATAATTAGTATCAATTAATATAAAAATTGATACATTTCATTACAACAATCGTTATTTCATTTTTTTTATTTCATTTAATAAAAGTTATTTCATTTTTTTTCATTAATATGCATTAGCAACAATTGTTTTTTTTTTTATTTATTACAATACCAAAGAATTTGACATCGTTATAAAATTCTTTTAATAGAAATTATTTGATTGAAAAATTGTTATTTTAATACCAATTAATATTCATGTTCTAATTTATATTAATGTTGTGATTTTTTTACATATTATTTGTTATTTAATATAAAAATTGTTATTTTATATATATTTCATTATATATTATTTGGTATTTTAAATATAAAAATTATTTTAGTGTGATTTAAAATAAAAATTGTTGTTTTATATATATTTTTTATATTATTGTTGGGTATAGGCCGGAGATGGCTCGCCGTCGCTATCACCGTCGATGACCTAGCCACCGTCGAAACAATGCCAGAGATGCGAAAGAGAGATCACGAAGAGAGAAGAGAGAGAGAGCTCTGGTTTGACCAGATCGAGACCAAAACCCTAGCCTGGTTGTTTGACCAGATCGTGAAGAGAGAGAGAGCTCTGGTTCGTTGAGGGCTCTGTTTCTCTGACCAGATCGCGACCCTCCGGTTAGTGTTTCAGATCGAGATGGCGGTGGTCAATGTGAGAGAGTTTCAGATAGTGTGAGAGAGAGAGAGAAGAGAGATCGCGAAAAGAGAGAGAAGAGATAGCGAAGAGAGAGAACTCTGGTTTGCCTCCGCCGGAAATCACTCTCGCCAGAAATCTCTGCCGGAAATCGCCTCTCTCTCTCTCAAGTGAGCAATGAACAGTGTTTTGTGAAATGAGATTTATATAGTTGGGTTTTTAGTAATAGTTGGGTATTGACGAGAGCATTTAAGTAATTTTAGCCCCCCACACCAGCTGAGCACTTAAGTCAAATTCTTAAGCACCCCCTAACCAGCTTTTGAGATAAACTGAAAAATAGCTTGATTTAAGTTATAAGCTGGTTAACTTAAGCTACACCAAACACAATATTTTAGCTTAAATTAAGCTAAAAGCTGAAATAATCAGCTTATAAATCCTACCAAACAGGCCCAAAATATCACATTAAATTCATAATCATTTCATTTTTTATCTCACAAATATCACATCTAATTACAAAAAAATCTAACTCTCCTTCTAAACATAATACTTTAGCCTATTGAAATAATTAAAAATTAAAATAACTTATTAAAATAGTTAATTTTTTTGTTAAAATAAACTATTAAAATAGTCAACTTTTCAATTGAGGCGACAAACTAAGACCAAGTTTGGCATATTGTAAAAAAGCTAAAAAGTCAAAAAGTTACTCAAAAAGTTAAAAAGTTAACACTATTCATCAAAAGTCAACAATTACGGCCGCACAACTCTCAATCCTAATTTTTTCCTACAAAACAATTTTTACAATTTTTTATTACACATTTTTTCATAAAAAGTCAAAAAGTTAACCCAAACATCCATATTTTCTTCCTCAATTTTTTAGTCCAAAAAGACAAAAAATACACTTATTTAAGACACCCCAAACAATCCCTAATGCGCAAAGTCTCGTGGCATCAATTGGGGCCTACCTAATTTTTAAAAAGATTGCTAATAGTATCTCTATACAAAAAATTTATATAAAATAATGTCTCGTTTATATTTATTAATATTAATTAAAAATTAAAAATTTTAAATTTTAAATTTTAAAATTTAATTAGTTTAGAGATATAGAATCAATCATGTGCAATATAGTTTATAATTATAAAAATATTATTGTCATATTATTTAAATGATTTTTACATAAAATTCCTTCGTTACAAGATTAACAAAATAATCACATCAATATATTTTATTTTAAATTCAAAAATATATAAGAAAATAATTTAAATTTAAATTTAAATTTAAATTGATTTAAAAATCAAAAAATATTATTATTGATTTTTAATAATCTATACTGCTATATTAAGTGAAGGATCAATTTGGTGTCCAAACCTTCTTCTTATGCAACGTGTGTCTTATTTTTCTATCAAAAATATAATACAATAAAATAAAATATTAAGGTGTTGAAAGGAATTAATATTGATTTGGTAAACAACACTTTAAATAATAAACACTATTTATTTTTAATTTAAAATTAATATTTATATTTTATAAATTTATCAACATATTTATCTAGTGGACATGCACCCACTTTTAATTTTGGTTTGCTTGTGAATTACAGCCTCTCTTTTTCCGCGGTCAATCTCTTTGAAAATGTTATTCTTATCTAAACTTGATTTTCTTTTCTTGGTAGATTTACCTTTCTAGATATTTTGACTAGGATCAAGACTATTATTCTCTTAAAAGCTTTTTTCTTATATTTTTATGTTAAATATCGTAAATCCCACATTATTCTCTTATTTTTTTAATTATAACTGTTACTCGTGATAATTTTTTTTTTTTTAAGGAATTCAAGAGTCAACTAACTTGGTCATACGTTCATTGAGTTAGTTTTCTAGGGTTTTCAACTATAATCTCTGGTCACATGTCACGATTTATACAATTATAATTCCTAAATTATGGGACGTGTGATCATGCATGTGAAATTTAATTACTATTTTTGGTTGATTTCACTTTTGTCCCTTAAATCATCACCATTTTTATGTTTAATCTTTAAATTATCAATTTTATCTATTTGGTCCTTATAATTTTTTGTTTCAATTTTTATCCGATTGAAGACGATTGTATAAATTAATAACCGTTGAAACTTAATTAGATAGTTAAAATGGCCATTGGGAAATTTGAAAATTTTAATCATACAACAAAACACTAATCAAATTAGTTGTAGAGTGTAGTGTATTTAAAATAATGAGAATAATAAGTGCTTGATTATGTGATTTAAGTTATTTAATTTTTTGAAATGACTTTTTTACTCATCAAATCAAATTTCGATAGCTATTGATTTGCACAATCGTCTTCAATTAGAGCACATAAACTAAAATAAATAAAAAAAAATAATAAATAATTTTTTTTTTTAAAAAAAAGTAATAATTTAAGAGATAAAAATGAAATTAATCCTAAAGGATGGGGGTTATCGGGGAAAAGAAAGAGGAGGTTGATGGGTGGCAATGGAGGAGAAAGAGATGTTGGGGAGGGACAGAGGAAGATGCGGATGCGGCTGGGTGAAAAGGGGTTAGAGGTTGCAGGGGAAGGTGGGGAAGAGCTGCCAACGATGGTGGTGACAATGGCAAGAGGTGAAGGTGGAAGTGTTAGGGAAAATATGTGATTCCCACAAGTAAATTAATCAATGGGAATAAAAATCAATGGGGAAAAATTAAATCAAAAACAACGCAAGAATTTTTACGTGGTTCCCTCAATGTGAGGTACGTTTACGGGATCGAAATCCGATTCTACTAACAACCAAAGAGTTTTCAAACGATTACAAACGAGACACCAATGATCTCACAAAATTACCCTTAGGTGAATTCTAAATAATCACAAATAAACAAAGAGAAAATACCTCACCAAATAGATGAATCAAAATCTTCAGAACCAGAGTTGAAGAAGACCCAAAAAATTCTCCCAAAACAGGACCGAAATGCTTCAAAGTAGAGCACCAACGAAAGCACACTATTGCTTGTTTGTAGAGGTGGGCGCGGGTCAGTTGCGGCCACAAAACCTCCAATCCGCCATCCGTCCGCCAAATTGGCGGATTGAAGAAAATCAATCCGCATCCGTCCGCCAATCCGGTAGATGTGGATTGAGCGGATTGGCGGTTTGGCGGATGGATGCGAATCGGTTTGGCGGTTTAAAATTTTATAAATTTTCAACATAATTCAACTTGTGTACTTCCTCAAAAAAAAAAAAAAAAAAAAAGAAAGTATTACAGTCAATGACTTTAAAAAGTGTTACAATCACCTACATGTCTTAACTAAAGAAAGAAAGTTTAAAACTTCAGAATATCATGATCATTGCATGCCTCATCTACATATTACAATCACGATTTATCCACATAAAGTATTACAATCTGTGATTCTTAAAATATAATAACAATTCAAACCACCAAAACCATGAGCAGAGCAGTAGTAGAGATTGTATGTCTCTGTATTGTTACATCTATATATGTTTTTGAAAACAAAAACCAACCAACATATATCATATTTTCTATTTATTATTTTTAGACTTAGATTTAAAAACCAAAAAATACAAATAAATAATACGTTTTTTTTTTTCAATTCAAAAAATATATTCAAGTTGAAAACTTTTTTTCAACAGAATATTTAAACTCTTTTTCAATTGAAAACACAAATATAATATTTAAACAAATTGAAAACACAAAGTCTTATAAATTACTAGGGATGCTCGCGGTTTGGCGGTTCGGTTGCGGCCAAAGAAATCTCAAATCCGCCATCCGTCCGCCAAATTGGCGGATTGAAGAAAATCAATCCGCAACCGTCCGTTCGTCATCACGCATCCGTCCAAAATGCGGCGAATCGGTTCGTTTCGGTCGGTTTTGGCGGATCGGTATATCCGCTGCTCACCCCTACTTGTTTGTGAAAGCAATACACACAGCCACACCTTAACCCCCAATTGACTTTTCCAATCAATTATTCTATAGCAGCCACACTTTCGGACGAAGAAACCAATGTATGTCCCTTAAATATATTATTGGACAATATATATATCTAAAATTTTGGGTTTGTTTCATCAAAATTTTAATTGTTATCAAATTAGATTGGGTCTCCACAAATTAGATATAATATATAAAAATATATTATACCTAAACTAAACCAAATTAAAACTCTTTTAATAAATCAATTGGGTCGATATACCCCTAACGATTCTCCCCCTATCGACTTAAGGTCGACACTTTAAATATTTGTCTCTCGATAAAGTCAAAGGTTAGGGTGTAAAGGTTAGGGATGAAGATAGAATTGTAATTTTATATTAGGATATAATTGTAATAAAGAATTATTTAAAAAAAAAAAAAAAGAGAGAGAGAATCTTAAAAAAAATAAAGTACTATTAACAACGCTCAAATGTATATATTTTTGTTCTTTATTTTCTGTGCAGGTCCTCGATAATTTGTCTATACGAACAAAAAACAAAAAAAGAAAAGGACAAAAAAAAATAATAATAATATGTCTTACAGCTTCGCAGCCTCACTTCACATTCACCTAGTTCAGCACAAACCTATGGGCATTTTGTCTCCCCCATACTAATTTCGTTTGACTATTATAAAACCTCTTCTTCTTTTTTTTTAATGATTATTGAATTTAAAAAAATTATAATCACTTCAATAAATATTGTTCAATATCCTTAATTATTATTATACTGCTAATGCTATTGACATTCATTTACGACCCGATACTATTATTTTTAGCCTTGATCCCTAAATGGTTGTGACATATATATTGTGTATAAGCGATTAGCATTTTAAATAAGAGCCTCCAACTTGGAATTGGCTTTCAAATTGACATTCTTTAGCTGTACTCTCTAAACAAGTTGCTGTTGATGTTAGGTGCTCTTTCTCCAATCTTTAATCTATCTTCTTCTCTACTTCACCACTTCCAATGCCCACTTTAAAATAATATTAATTGATTCCATCTACCATGCATGTCTAATTGTTTTTATATCAACACTTACAGAGAGAGTAAATAAGTTGAGTTTTTCTAATGTTGTGTTTTAACGCGAGGGGTTGTGGTATCCTGACAAGATCTTGGGATATAAGTCTTGAGGTCCCAGGTTCCTCTCTCTTCGAGGCCAGCCATTTGGGTGACAGCATACATGGTTGGTAGAACGAACCTTCCAAGCTTGGACAAATTGTATCTAGTGTCAGGAGTGTGGTTTCAAATCCCCGCCTGTGTGCGAGTCCATGACTTACCGCTACGTGGTTGAGTGGTTCTACTGTGTAGCAACCACCTAATGGTAACCTCTAAAACCTCAACTCTTTAGGATCTAATTCCAGAAGTTACCCTTCTGTAGTTAGGTTTTTTTTTTTTTTTAAGCATGAGTACTACTGTTCTATGCTTTGCATGCTTGGAATTCACAGTCAAGTGGCTTTGTCATGGTTTTTATTGGTTAGGAAGCTATGGTGGATTGCCAACTAAAACCCACAAAAGTTGAGGGCTTGACCAAAAGAAATTCTATATATTAGTTTACTTTTCTCAAATTCACACTTTCTGGTAATCTCTTTGTCCTTTGTAATTGTAAGCCTAAAGACAAGTGTAGGGTTGGGGACCTCTTCCTTGAATTCATATTTATTAAAGTGATAATATATTTTAAAGCTTGAATTATGTGATCAAAATATATAATCTTTCTCATGTCATATATATTGGTGGTGAATATAAATGCATTTGCATTTAAATATTGAATAATTTGATGAATGATAAAAAAAAATTAGCAGTTATTGAATATGTAAATTAAATATGATGTATATTTTTAAATGAAAAATAACATGACAATATTCACACTAAAAGATAAGTATATTTTTATAACAAAATAGATGTATAGCCATGTGTCACAATGAAATTAAAATTAAAATTTCTCTCTCTCCTTCTGTGTACTTGTAGCAACAAATATTGCTCTACTTGTACTTGTTTTGTTCCCCCTCCTTTCCAACCTCCTAACCCCACACCTACCTAAAAAACACTGTAATGTATGCTAACACATACAGATACACGTGGGCGGAGTCAAAAATTCTGATGAAAAGAATGGAGGCATGGGGATGATTAAATTTATATTAAAATCGAATAATTTTTTAGTGGGCCAATTGTTCTAAATTAAGTAACAGTATTTAAGGGGTTACAATTGGTCTATTAAAACATTATACGAGTTTAGTATAAATTTAATCATGCTATTCAATGTGTTTAGACATATAAATTTTCACAAGTAATCCAATTAAAAAATTAGAAGAATTCACATAAGAAACTAACGTTGCGTTTGGTAGAGTTTTGTAATTATGATCTGAGAGTATGAGTTGTATTTTAAGTTTGTGGAGTTTGGAATTATGATTTGAGTGTAAAAAATTTGTTTAGTAAAGAGTTTTGAAAAGAGTTTTGATTTTAGTAGAGAATTGTTGATGTGACATTTGATATTTGATACCAAAATTTACAACTCATAACTAAACAAACAACTCAAAATTATTTAAAGCACATAAAAAATTTTAAAAATTTCAAAAAATATTTTTTTCGATTATATAAAAATTAACATATCAATCGCAAAAAAAAAAAAAATTACTATTCCGGTCAACTAGTCAGACGACCGGTTAGGCAAAATTTACAAAAAAAAGAATTCTGAAAAGCACGGCTGAGACAGAACTCTCTACAGAGTTTTGGAAATGTGATTCCAAAACTCCTACCAAACATCATATTCACATGTAGGTGTAGAATCACGTTTATAAAACACAACCAAACGGAGCCTAAATTCTCTTTTGGAAAATATTACACATGCTATTCAATGTATTTTCTAACTCAATTAATTGCTTACTCGATTAGTAAAATATACCAAAGTAAATCGTCTAAATTTGGGTTGAATCGCATACTAAGTTGCTCTCTTTAAGATGTTTCGCGGCTTTTCCCTCTATGCAATGAGTGTTGCAACTATTATACATCCCCAGAGTAAATCAAACACTCAACTTTAACTCACTCAGAATCAAGAGAAAATGAAGCACATTCAACTTTAACTTGCTAAGAATTAAGGGAAAACAATGCTTGCCAAAAAAGAGAGAGGATTAAATTTCCGTTATTGGTAAATGTGTGGGTAATTTTCTGACCACACTGCCCGCCTAGTAATCAGCTGGAGAGCACCGGCAGAATAGATGGCTTCAACAGACCTGTAACAAAAAGAAAAGGCTCCGGCGGTGGCTCTTCCACCTGGGGGCACTCCGACGATCAAGTCAGTATATCTCTCAAAGATAATCAAGTGCTAAACTCACAAGCTTGAGTATAAAACTGCGTACCTTAGACCCACGGGGGTGCTTCTCTTTTATAGTTTACTCAATCCAAGTCCTACTAGAAGCCTGACTTCTATGGACTCCAATTTAGTACTTACTTTGGATTCCTCAAGAGATAAAGATAAACTCCCTAAGAGCTTTATCCTTATCTTAGAAAAAGTCTTCTCTTTTCTCTAGGACTCTTGTCCATATCCAAGTTGAGTTCCCTCTTCATTCTAGGACTCTTGTCCCTTATCCGCTTATCTCGGATTCCGATATCTTCGGAGTAAACCTCGGCCTATCCATGATAACCTCGGCATAACTACCACGACACGTGGCACGTCGGCTGACACGTCGGCGTCACCATGCCACGTGTTGGTACTCAGAAAATATATCCCCACAACTGCCCCTTAGGTTCTATTACCTCGGCATTCTAAGGTGATGGAACCTATATCGATATTTCTTTCTACATATTGGCTCAAAAAACTGTTTAGCCGAGATCATTTATTTCAGGCCGACGTGTTCTCTTCGGAGAACAAGAACTTAAACAAATTCCCTCACGCGCATGAGCTGTCATGCATTTCATATCAACCGTTCCCCTTACGTGTTCTATCTTCATTGGCCCGTGTCTGTGACGCGCTTGTAAGCCGTCTTTCACCTATCTGCGCCGTCTGACGCATACGTTCCTCCAGGCGCAATAAATGCCCTGTTTTGCCACCGTTTCAAGTTTTTGATAAAACTTTTCTCTCTATCTTCATTTCTTTACTTTTGCATTCGATTTTCTGGCTCTCTCTCTCTCTAAACTTTCTCAAACCCGCCATTGCTCTAGCTCCAAGCTCTGCAACTGTCTTCATTCTTCCATTCCAGCGAAGCTTTCGTCGTTCCGTCTTGTCTGCAACCGTTGCCTTACCTCAACGACTTTCATTCCGGCTTCATTTGTTCTAGTAAGCCTCTGTTCCTCTTATTCCCAATTTCTTATATGTGCTTTCATTTACTTACTACCATTATTGCGCTGTTCAAACCTTTGATTTGCTGAACTATTCATCTAGATGCGTCTATTCCATGATTTTACTCATATCTTGAACACTTGCACTGTTTTAATACTTTTCTTGCCACTGTTCTTGACCTTTTACTTCTGTATTTCTTTCGCTTTTGAGAGCCATACCTCTGTTCTTCGTTTCTGAAACGTCATTCTTTGTTTCTTGTTTTCTGTTTTTCCTTTCCAGATCTATGCCTTTGATCTTCATCTTCATAGTTCTTAGGCTTGGGATTTGTTTGTAGAACCTTTAATTTAGGGAAAACTGAAACAAGCCGTACCAATACTCTCCTAGGTTTTTGTCGAGGTTCCAATAACCCTTTAAGAATACCTTCTTTCTGAGACCTAGCCCTCTGATTTTAGGCCGACGTTATGGGTATGTGGAGACATAGGGTAGATACCCCGACCAAACTTGAGTACTTCAGGCGGGAGTTCTCAATTCCTGCCGATGTCCATCTGAGGCTGGCTGAAGATAATGACTCTATCATACCCACAGATGATTCAATGCCCTTTCCTATAGTAGCTTTTACTGAGTGCGGACTCTGGCTCCCACTTAACATTCTTTTTCGCAAAATTCTTCACTTTTACAAGTTGAACCCTATGCAACTCGCCATAAACTCTTATCGAGTGATCAATGGCATCATAGCTTTAGCTAGGCAGGAGAACGCTAGGATTACTCTGGCCGACATTCAGTTCTGTTATACCATGTGCCCCCTTAGCCTAAAGGAAAAAGGCTTCGTTTATTACCTTAAGCCGAGGTCGACAGAATACAAAATCGTAGCTGACCTCCCAGACTCCAACATGGGGGCTGGAGATGACTATGTTATTACTTCGGGAAATTGGGAGTTTAGCCCAGACGAGGACGCCCATCTCTACCCTCTTCCCCGATCTATTAAAGAGGGCAAGGGTAAGAGCCCAATGTCAATTCTTTAGTTGTTTCTGTTCAAGTCTTCAATATTTAATCTGTTTCTAATGTTTGTTTCTTCTTGCAGACGTTCGTAAGTTACCGAAAGACTTTCGCCAATCCTACGTTCTTAGCAAGGATCTGAAAAGGCTCTTGGACTTGCCTATCTACAAAAGGAAAGCACCTCTCCTTCTGAACTTTATTCCGACATACAAATCCACACTACCCGACGTCCCAAAAAGAAAGAAGAAGAGCCTATCTCCTCCCTCTGCTACCACTCTATAAACAGCATCAACATCTCTGGCTAACCAAGGGTCAACCTCTGATCCAGCCGACCAACCATCAACTTCAGCCCCATACTTAATCCCAATACCAGAAAGAAAGCGTCAGCGACGACTCGTCAAAACTGCTGAGATGGGTCGCCCGAAGCCTGTTGCCCAAGATCTCCTAGCCGACCTTCCCACGGATGTTGACGCTCAACCGACGCAAACCATGCCCCTACCAAAGCCGAAGAGAATTAAAAAGGCTCAGCCCAAGGCCAAAGCCGCTGAGATTGAGGCTGAGGATGCTCTGCCCATCTCACAATTGGCTGAGAGTAAAAAAACTGCTTCTACTTCTACAAAAAGGTCTGCTGAGGCCAAGCCATCAGAATCCACCCAATCAAAGAAGCCGAGGTCATCGTTTGCGACGACCTCGGGTTCCAGAATACCAAAAGTCCCTTGGAGACCAGAGATTACTCTGGAAGATAAGCCAGTCCTAGCCAGCGACAGTGCTGATGACATAAACGTCGGCGTGGCCCTAAGTACTGCTCTACTCCTCCCAGGCGATCTTGAGCGAAATGCCAAGATGAGTGAGTATGAGAACTACGCCTTTATGCTGCAACACTCTATCCAAGTAAGTGCCTTTGTGTTGAAATCTGTTTTCTCTCTTAATTTGTAAAATTTTGTAACAATTTGTGCCTTGTGTTCTTTCAGGCCATCCAACATGCCCACTCCCTCTCCATGCAAGCTTTTGAAACAAGGGAGAGGTTGGCCGACATGAAGAGGGAGGTTTCTGCCCTGAAAAAGGTAAACAAATCTCTTGAATCAAAGATGAAAAAACTGGAGGACCAAGCTGAGGCCGCCACCAAAGCCCAAAGTCTAGCCGAGGAAAAAGCTGAATCTGCCGAGGCAATTAAGAAGGTCGCCGAAGCCGAGAAGAAAGAGGCTGAGGACAAAAAGGCCCAAGCGAAAAAGGAACTTCAAGATGCTTTATCTACTAAAAATGCCGAAATCAAGGTGGCCGACGAAAAGGCCTACGCCCAGGGTATGGCCGACGTTACTGAGGAGTATAAACTTCAGGTCAGGCAGGCATGCAACAGGGGCTTCTCCCTTGGTTGGATGTCCCTGATAAAGAAACTTGATCTTCCTGCTGACTCACCCTTTCGCAATGCCGATGCTATTCCTCTGTCGTTCCCCCCTCCTCCTCCATCAAGTCAACCTGGAGGAGAATCTGAATCTGAGTCTGAGGATGCCGATGAGGAAGAGGATGAGGCTTTCGTCAGAAAACCAAAGGATGCTGATGAGGCTAAGTCCTCTCCTCAGAATGAGCAAGTCCTTGACTTGACTCAAGATGAAGAAGGTGATGAGGTTATCCCTGAAGCTGTTCCTAACACTGTTCCAGCCGATATCCCTTCCGAGGTTAAGACTGTCGAACAAACTCTTCAAGAAATTGACGCCGAAATAGCGGCAGAGAAGGAGGCCGAGGATGTATCTGATCTCCAAATCCAACAATCTGGAGGAGAAGACCCTTAGCTTTATGTTCTTCTTTTACTTACTTGTATTTTGTTTTTTCCTTTATCTTTTTCTGAACAATGTAAGCTTTTGCGTGGCCGACGTGCCTCCTAATTTTGTAAATGTTAACTCAGCTTTCCTTTTCTTAATGCTTGAATCTTTGTCTTTTCTTTGATTGCTTCTGCGTGGTTTCTATACTTAGAATATTTTGCATGATTTACATACTTCTTTCCTTGCTTGTGCAATCTTCTCGGGGTTACATATCTCGGGTGTAATAACTACAAGCTTTACTTCGGCAAGATACTGACCTGCAATCTTTTCATAAGTTTCAACAAGTGTAAAACATATACTATTCAATGTCAACTTTGCAAACTTTTTCTTAAGTTTCAACAAGTATTTTCAACAAGTAATTTCAACAACTACTTTGCAAACAATGATCTCGGTCTAACCTACTTGTAAATTGCTACAAATTTAAACAAGTGTTAACATATACTGTAAATTTTTCTTAAGTTATGACAATGATCTACTTGTAAGTTGCTACAAATTTCAACAAGTATTTAAACAATATACTTAGCTTTTACCTCAACCTGTAATTTGCTGCAAATTTTAACAGATGATCACATGTCGGCTTAACGTTATCTTGTAAATTGCTACAAATTTCAACAAGTGTTAAGCATCTTCTTTGGTTGGACCAACCTGTAGATTGCTATAAGTGTGCAAACTATAACCTCGGTTTCACTTCGACTTGTAAATTGCTACAAATTTCAACAAGTGAAGAGAAACAGAATCTCAGCTTAACTTCAACTTGTAAATTGCTACAAATTTCAACAAGTGAAGATAAGGAATCAGCTTAATTCCAACTTGTAAATTGCTACAAATTTCAATAAGTGAATTAAGGAATAATCTCGGCTTATCTTCGACTTGTAAATTGCTACAAATTTCAACAAGTGAAGATAAGGAATCAGCTTAATTCCAACTTGTAAATTGCTACAAATTTCAACAAGTGAATTAAGGAATAATCTCGGCTTAACTTCAACTTGTAAATTGCTACAAATTTCAACAAGTGAAGATAAGGAATTAGCTTAATTCCAACTTGTAAATTGCTACAAATTTCAACAAGTGAATTAAGGAATAATCTCGGCTCAACTTCAACTTGTAAATTGCTACAAATTTCAACAAGTGAAGGTAAGGAATCAGCTTAATTCCAACTTGTAAATTGCTACAAATTTCAACAAGTGAATTAAGGAATAATCTCGGCTTAACTTCGACTTGTAAATTGCTACAAATTTCAACAAGTGAAGATAAGGAATCAGCTTAATTCCAACTTGTAAATTGCTAAAAATTTCAACAAGTGAATTAAGTATCTCTGTCTTCTCTCTGCCCCCAATGTGAACCTGAGTTCTACTTGGGTTCTCATTGTTCATGTCTCAAAAAACACCAACATGTAATTTTATCAATCATATGTGTTTTAAAGAAAAAGGGAAAAGATTTTGTTGATGACATCGGCCAAAAATTCTACACATCTAATGATAGAAGAATTTCAAATTACAAGTATTCCAAGGTCTTGGCAGTGCTTTGCCCTCGTTATCTTCAAGCCGATAAGCTCCATTGCCTAATACCGAAGTAATTCTGTAGGGTCCTTCCTAGTTTGGGCCAAGCTTGCCCTCTCTAGGATCTTTCTTGTTGCCGACGAATTTTCTTAGGACTAGGTCGCCGACTTGAAAATCTCTTGGATTGACTTTCTTGTTGTAAGCTCTAGCAAGCTGTTGCTGGTATACTACGAGCTGATTTGCAGCTTTCTCTCTTCGTTCTTCCAAAAGATCTAGATTTCGGGCTAAGATTATATCATTGGTGCCATTCTCTACTCCCTGGGTTCTGATCCTTGGGATGCCGATCTCCAATGGGATGACTGCTTCTGTGCCATAAGCCATGGCAAAGGGGGATTCCCCTATTGATCTCCTCGGCGTAGTCCGATATGCCCAAAGTACGTTGGGCAATTCGTCTACCCACTTTCCTTTTGCTGCCTGCAGCCTCTTCTTTATTCCATCCAAAATTACTTTGTTGGATGCTTCTGCTTGCCCATTACTTTGGGGAAAACTTGGTGTTGAAAAGTAATTCTTGATCTTGAATTTCGCACAAAAGTTCTTGATGAGTTTGCTATCAAACTGTGTTCCGTTGTCGGCGACTATTGCTCTTGGAATCCCAAATCTGGTGATGATGTTTCTCCATATAAAGTTCTTGACGTCCACATCTCGAATTTTGGCAAGAGGTTCTGTCTCTATCCACTTTGTAAAGTAATCTGTTGCTACCAGCAAGTATTTTCTCTGTCTTGTTGCCTAGGGAAGTTGCCCAACAAGGTCCATGCCCCATTGGGCAAACGGCCAAGGGCTGGATACTGGGTTCAGGTCAGCAGCTGGCTGATGTATCAAAGGTGCAAACCTTTGGCATTGTTCACACTTCTTCACGTAGGCTTCAGCATCCTTTTGCATGTAGGGCCACCAATACCCCTGGGTAATGGCCCTGTGGGCTAATGATCTGCCCCCAGCGTGGCTTCCACAAATTCCTTCATGAATTTCTTATAGGAAATCTTCAACCTGCAAAGGGTGTACGCACCTTAAAAGGGGTCCAGTGAAGGACCTTCTGTAGAGGTGTCCATCTGCTGTTAAACAGAATCTTGCCAATTTCAATCTGATTTTGTGTGCCTCCTTATGATCTTCTAGCAGCTTTCCTTCTTTCAGGAATGCAACAATTGCATCCATCCAGCTTGGCCCCATGTCCACACACATTGCTTCCTGTTCTGTGTTCTCTGGTTCTATGCTCGGGCCCGACATATAGTCGATCATAATTGTCCTTGTTTTTCCAGTCTGTATTGAACTTGCCAGGTTAGCTAACGCTTCGGCGTGGGTGTTGTCATCTCGGCTAACTTGGAGTAGTCGGCAGTTCTGAAATAGGGCTGCCAACCTGATGACCTTTTTTGCATATGCCGACATCCTTTCGTCCCTGGCTGCAAATTCACCTGTTGACTGATTAACAATAAGTTGTGAATCACAAAAAACTATTACCTCATCTGCTTCTGCTGCTGTTGCTGCCATTTTTAGCCCTGCAATTAATGCTTCGTATTCCGCTTCATTGTTTGAGGCCTTGAACCCCAAACGGATGGACTGTTCTATTATTTCTCCATCTGGAGATATCAGCAGTACCCCTGCCCCCGCTCCTTGTCGGTTCGAACTTTCATCGACGAACAGTCTGAATGAATCGCCGATGTAGATGCTGCAGGGTCTGAGTTTTTCCTTCATTTGCTCTTTTGCCCTAGGCTGGGATTCTTTTTTGCTTGCTGGGACAATGCTCATCCTGGCTCAACGAAGCCCGATGTTCGATGGTTTCGGGTGTGAATTCTGCCACGAAGTCGGCCAAAACTTGGCCTTTAATTGCTGTTCTTGGCCTGAACTCCAGGTCATACTGGCCCAAGGCTACTGCCCATCTTGCTATTCTTCCTGTTAAGTCTCCTTGTTGCAACAAGGACTTCAGTGGGTGTTCTGTTAGGACCACAATCTTGTGCGCCTGAAAGTAATGGTTTAACTTCTTTGAAGCCATTACTAAGGCTAGCATTAATTTCTCCAGTGGTAGATACCTTGTTTCTGCATCGGCCAAGGTTTTACTAACATAATAAACAGCCTTTTGCTCCCATTTTTCTTCTCGGATTAGTACTGCACTTACTGCGTGTTCTGAAACTGCCAAGTACAAAAACAGTTCTTCCCCTGGTTCTAGGTTGGAAAGAACCGGAGTTGTGGTCAAGTACTTCTTTAGGTCGGTTAAAGCGGCTTCGCATTCTTCTGTCCACAGAAAGTCTGTGGCTTTTTTCACTAGTTTGAAGAAGGGTCTGCATTTATCTGAGCTTCTGCTGATGAATCTGTTTAGGGCTGCGGCCCTTCCAGTAAGCATCTGAACCTGTTTTGCCGACGTCGGGCTCTGCAGCTCTAGGATGGCCTTGATTTGGTCTGGGCTAGCCTCAATGCCCTTTCTCGTTACCAGATACCCTAAAAACTTACCTGATCCAACTCCAAACGCGCACTTTGATGCGTTGAGTCGGAGCCAAAATGTTTTGAGTATATCAAAGACCTCTTTTAGGTCGGCAAGATGACCCTTAGATTCCTTAGTCTTCACGACCATGTTATCGATGTAGACTTCTACCGTTTTGCCAATCAGGTGCTTGAACATTTTTGTTACTAACCTTTGGTAAGTTGCTCCTGCGTTTTTCAACCCAAAAGGCATTACCTTGTAACAGTACAGGCCTTTAGGGGTGATGAACGCGGTTTTCTCCTCATCTGGAGGGTCCATGGCAATCTGGTGGTACCCCCTATATGCATCCAGAAAACTCATCCTTTCATGCCCTGAAGTAGCGTCTACGAGCTGGTCAATCTTGGGCAGAGGAAAGCTGTCTTTGGGGCAGGCTTTGTTGAGGCTGATAAAGTCTACACAAACCCTCCATTTGCCGTTCTTCTTCTTCACCACTACTGTGTTGGATAGCCAAGTTGGGTAGTGAACTTCTCGGATGGCCCTGGCCTCCAGAAGTCTATCTACTTCTTCTTCTACTGCTTCGACGTGCATTAACGTCGGTCTTCTGGCTCGTTGAATCATAGGTTTTGCCGACCTGTCGACATTCAGTCTGTAGCAAGTGACCTCGGGGTCAATTCCAGGCATCTCGTAAGGTGCCCAGGCGAACACCTCAATGTTGGCTCTCAAAAAATCTTCCAGTTCTCTTTCCTCTTCTTCGGCTAAGCCTGAGCCAAGAATAAAGAAGCGTTCTTCATCGCCCTCCTGGATAAGGATTTTCTTTAGTGTCTCTTCACTCTTTTCAGTTGGCTCATTGCCGACATCTTCTAGGACCTCCATGTCCTCGTCTTCAATCTCTGCCTCTTTTGGCTTTCGAATGCTGCAAGTAGTCTTCATTGCTGCCATGGAGCAAGTTTTTGCCTGCAGTTGATCTCCTCTGACTTCTTCAATCCCATGCTCTGTTGGGAACCGTAGTAGTTGATGCAGTGTTGAGGGAACTGCCCCCATTGCATGCAACCATGGTCTTCCCAAGATGATGTTATATGGCGAGGGTGTGTCAATCACCATAAATTCTGTCTTGATCTTTTTAGTACCAGCTTGTACTTCCACGCTTGCTGCACCCAGTGGCCATGTCGGCGTTCCATTGAAGCCGACCATAGGGTTGCTGGATTGTTCCAGGTCGTCAGGGTGAAGGCCCAGCTCCTTGTAACATCTGACGTACATGATGTCACAGGAGCTACCTTGATCTATCAGGATGCGTTTCACTTGGCATTCCCCAACCTGGAGGGATACTACCAAGGCATCACTATGCGGATGTTGGACCAACTCCAGGTCGACTTCAGTGAAAGTTATCATCGGTCCTTGGCATTCTTCAGGCCAAGGTCTTTTGTATCCGACCTGGTTCACGTGCTGCAGGTGTTTTACTCTTTGGGTTTCTCCCCGAATGTCGCTTTCGTTCACCTTTGAGTGGATTACATTAACCACCCGTGGTCCTCCTGCCTGTGGTTGCTGTGCTAGGGGAGGCGGTGTTGCTGGTGCTTGAGGCAATCTTGCCTGTTCTTCTCTTGTCTTGGCCTCATCAACAAGGTCCCTCAGATGGTCTTGCCTTACTAGGTCTTCTAAGTGTGCTTTTAAGGCTCTGCAACCCTGAGTTTGGTGTCCTTCTTCATTATGGTAAGCACAGCGCCTACCAACGTTTCTTCCCATAAATTCCCCTAGTGCTCTTGCCGGTGCCCTGAAATAGGGTTGATTTCGTATTTGGTCCAAGACTTTATGGATAGGGATTCGGAACACCGTCGTCACTGCCTGTTTACCCTTCAATTCTGTTTCTTATTTGGTCGGCCCGTTGGTACCTCGGCCTCGCTTCGGCGAGCCGTTTCCCTTCTCCTGCTTCATCTCTTTGTTTCCCGACGTATCTTCCTCAGCCCTGGCATACTTCTCGATTCTCGCCATGAGTTCCTCCATGCTTTTTGGCAATGTTTTTGCCAAAGACTTCCGTAGTGGGCAGTCATCTTTCAGGCCGTTCTTGAAAGACACGACCGCCACTTCTTGGTTGCATTCGGGTATTCGATTGAACACCTCATAGTACCTCTTCGCGTAGGCCCTAAGGCCTTCTTCCTTGGTGATTCTTAAAGCCATCAGGGCGTCGACCCTCAAGGGCTGTAATTTGTTCGTTACAAACCTGGCCACAAACATCTCGGCCAGGCCTTCCCATGTTTTTACGCTTCCCTTCGGTAGTTTATGGAACCAATCAGATGCAATTTCTCCAAAGGATGAGGGAAATACTTTGCAGAGCAACGGCTCGTTCCCACTGTATAATGCCATTGAGTTCAGGTATAGTCCAACATAAAAGTTGGGATCTGACTTACCATCATAAATTTGGAACCTTGGCATACTGAATCTCTTTGGTGCTTCAAATTTGTCCAGTTCCACCGAGAACGGTGTTCTCGGCTTGACTGGGGATGTCACCTCGGCTTCAACATTCTGCTGCCTCCTTTTGAGGTAATCCCTCAAGTCTTTCTTACTCCTACCTGGAGCTCGACTATCTCTGGACTTCAATCTTTTTGGCACACTACTTTCGGCCTCGTGGTGGGCCCGTTTCGATCTTTCTCCATAGGTTGTGTCAAAGCAGAGTGCCTGCCCTTGAACATGCCGATGTTCTTTGGGCCCTGGATCCTTCATTCGATGTGTCCTTCGGGACTCTTCTTGCCTCAGCTCCTCTCGTCCGACTTCCCTGGAAGGTCGGTGTGAGTGCCTTCCACTCCTGGTATACTGAGGGGCTTCGGGGATTGCTTTCCTTCCTCCCTTCTGGGTGTTAATTGCCGGCATCGGCGTATCTTGCAGCGGGTATGGTGGCTACATAACATTGTTTTGCATCATGAAGTTGACCACTGACTGTAGGTTTGCCAACTTGTTTGCCAAGTCTTTTACTTCATCATCTCTCCGTAGGCACCTATCCCTCCATACCTGAAGGTTATCTTCGTTATAATACTTGCTTTGGTCTGTTCACTTCGAAGTACCGCCCTCCTGGCCGACGTCTCTCTCTCCGTGACCCTGGTCATGATTTTCTGTACTGTGGTTGTCTCCTTCAACGTCAAGATCAATTGGTCTGCCACTCCTAGCAGGAGTGTCGCCCCCAATATTTTCCCTCTGTCCGTCACTGGCCATCTATTCTTCTAAGATTCCCACAGACGGCGCCAAATTGTGTGGGTAATTTTCTGACCACACTGCCCGCCTAGTAATCAGCTGGAGAGCACCGGCAGAATAGATGGCTTCAACAGACCTGTAACAAAAAGAAAAGGCTCCGGCGGTAGCTCTTCCACCCGGGGGCACTCCGACGATCAAGTTAGTATATCTCTCAAAGATAATCAAGTGCTAAACTCACAAGCTTGAGTATAAAACTGCGTACCTTAGACCCACAGGGGTGCCTCTCTTTTATAGTTTACTCAATCCAAGTCCTACTAGAAGCCTGACTTCTATGGACTCCAATTTAGTACTTACTTTGGATTCCTCAAGAGATAAAGATAAACTCCCTAAGAGCTTTATCCTTATCTTAGCAAAAGTCTTCTCTTTTCTCTAGGACTCTTGTCCATATCCAAGTTGAGTTCCCTCTTCATTCTAGAACTCTTGTCCCTTATCCGCTTATCTCGGATTCCGATATCTTCGGAGTAAACCTCGGCCTATCCATGATAACCTCAGCATAACTACCACGACACGTGGCACGTCGGCTGACACGTCGGCGTCACCATGCCACGTGTTTGTACTCAGAAAATATATCTCCACAATAAACAAAGTGACTTGAAATTAGCCAAATCAAATCAGTGCACTAATTAAGTACACGATTTTGATACAAATTAGAAAATATTTTCTAACCATTTCATAAAAGAAAAGTAATTAAATGTAATCTTTTTGACCAAGAACCTATGTGCATGCGCACAAGGACCACTCTACTCCATGACTACAACTCAAGACAAGTGTAAAAAAACCATATAAAGTAAAGGCTTTTTCTTCCTTGTTTTAATGGGGGACAAAGGTAAATTCATGTGATTTGAAATATACATGAACACTAACATATATTCAGGGTTTTCACATTGGTTTGACGGAAATTATCTTTTTGTACTGAGATTATGACTTCAACTTAAATTATTTTTTCAAGGTAATTCGTCATACTTTTCTACTCCTTCACTACATCCCATACAAGTGTGAACCATATAATGTAAACTCTTTTTCTTCATTGTTGTAATGTGGGAGAAAGGTAAATCCATGTGTAACATTAACAATACTTGACATAGTATTTAGGGTTTTCACATTGGTTTGATGGAAATTTTTCTTTTGTATTGAGATTTTGATCTCAACTTAAATTACTTTTTCATGCTAATTCATCAACTAGGCACGTGTGACATTTTAGTTTAAAATTACATGCATTTTAATTATTTTCTAATGTCAATGACAAAGTAATCTATAGTCAAATCAAAAAGTCTAACACTGAAAATCAAATATAATATATAATTAATACAATGAAACTCTCAAAACAGGAGATACAAGTAAGAAAGTTCGAATCACTGACATCTAATGAGATATAGAAATTCTAACCAAACAAGTTAACCTTGTTAGTTGATTGGATTCAACTTGATCTCTAAAAAAATAAAAATATTATTAACAACAAAAAATATAAAACCTTTCGAAAGCTCCACTAAAAAGTATTTTGTTTTTCCACCATGTGCCATTATTGGATTGAAACAGTGGGTCTTCAAAGTCACAATTGGTTTAGTTTATGCACATTCTTTAGTCTTTGCCAAACAATCCACTCAAGAAAAAGGGTACCTTTTGTCAAGATTCCGTGTATTTGTTCATTTACCATTCTTGTTTACAATGTATTTTACATAGAATAAACACTGTTTATGCTTTGCATGCCTGGAATCCACACTTAGTTGCTTTTTCATGCTTGAAAAGCATAGATAAATTTTCATCATAAGTAGACTTGAATCAACACTAGTTTTCTTTCTTATTAATTTGGAAACCCCAATCATGCTCTTCATTCTATATGTTCTTTCTTCTCTTCTTTTTTTTTAAATTACATATGTTGAAAGAAGATACAAATCAACATGTGACAACACTTACATAAATATAAATTCTAATCACAATAATAGTCCAAGTCATTAAATTTGAGTATCAAATATTCGGATTCAAGATTCAGATTTTCTCCATTTCATTTTCACCAATTTCGTAATCAACTCCATTGTTTGTTTGGAAAAAAATACCCTCATGAATATTCACCAATTTCCTGTAGGAAAAACCATTTAAACTAAATACCAAACTGTGTGTATTTAAACATAAAACACAACTGGAAATAAAATTCTAAAAATAAATTCCAGAATGTAAATTTTAATTCCCAAAACCCAAAAAAAATTTGTTTCTGAAAACGAAGGAAGGAAAGAAATTTTTTGTTCAAATCTAAAACTAGAACAAGAACACACTAAAATAATACATAATTAATTTACATACAAAACAATTTCTAGATTATTGCTGTATAGAAATGCAGAAAGGAAAGACAGCTGAGACCTGTGTTGGACACACTTTCCTTAAGATCGTTACGTCCTCGCTACGGTGCTCGAGGACAGATGACGCCGACCTTCCAAGATGCAACGACTATATCCCAGAATTGCAGCAGTACAATTTGGGTCTAGCGAAGAGACTGAGTTGTATCTCTTTCTTACATAAAATATAAGAATAGTATGCATAAGAGTAATACAAAGAAAAACGAATAAGAGAATTGGTTGGAGAATGTCTGAATTTATAGGCAAGAAGGAAAACTATTTAGATGGGTTTAGAAGCCCTCCGAACAGGTGCAAACTTGAAAATCGCCGGAGTGAAGGGGGGTGACCGGAGAAGGAAGGGATGTCAAGTTTGAATTTTGAAATTTGGCACAAATGTTTGAATTTTTTTTTTTTTTTTCTCTGTTAGGAATTCAAATTTTCCCCACAAGGATTCTGGAAAAAACATTTAAATAAATAATTCGAACAAATAGCAAGCACGTGTGGTGGTTTTGAGCCAAGCCCACTTTGTCCATAACTCCCCTCCGTACAAAACTTAGGGCCCAATCCAAGTATATCCGCCTAGAGCTTATATACTCACACTAGCTCTCTTAAAGTTTCAATGTGGGACAACCAATTTAAAGAAACCCACATTTGACTCTTCCATTTCCCATTTCACGAATCCGAAAACGACGTCAACTTTCCATTCACTCATAAATGGTTTTGATGAACCGTCTTCACCGTGTGACTTGCCACGTGGTAACACTACAGGAAAATATAGCAAAAAAGACGGGGTTTTTAGCGACGCCGCGCCCCCCGTCGCAAAAAACCGTTTTTTGCGACGGTAACTTCACCTGTCGCAAATAATAGCCTTTAGCGACGGTACTGACCCGTCGGTAATGAAACTAAGCAGAGGCGTCGGAAATGCGGAAGTATTAGCGACGGTAAATAAAGCCGTCGCAAAAAACCTTTTTTTGAGACGGCATATATCATTTGCAACGGCAAATTTCCGTCGCAAAAAAGGATTAATTCAAACGGCACCGTTTTTCGTTCTATTTGCGACGGTGTACATCATACCGTCGCAAAAAGTCCAAAAAAAAAAACCCTCCTTTTTCCTTCTGCCTCCCGCTCGATCCTCCTCACCAAATCCCTAACTTCACCCCCAAATTTCCCAAACGGCCTACGAGGAAGACAGCGGTGGTGCGGCGGCGACGGCTCCGGCGACAAGAGTGGTGCTCCGGCGACGACTCTCTCTCCCTCTGCGTATGCTCTCTCTCTCTCTCTCTCTCTCTCTCGGTCTGTGTATATATATATGAATCTGTCTATATATATATATGCAATGTATATAAATCTATATATATATATATATATAAATCTGAAATGTATATAAATCTATATATATATATATATAAATCTGAAATGTATATAAATCTATATATATATATATATATATAAATCTGAAATCTGTCTATATATATATATAAATCTGTTTATCTGAAATCTATATATATAAATCTGTTATATATATATATATAAATCTGTCTATATATATATATAAATCTGTCTATATATATGTATATAAATCTGTTTATTAATAACATACTTTAATTAAGAACATACTTTAATTAATAAATCTGTCTATATATATGTATATAAATCTGAAATCTGTCTATATATAACAGATTTGTCTCATGGTTATTAATAAATCTGTCTATATATATGTATATATATATATATATATATAAATCTGTTTATTAATGTAATTGGGTTTGGCCCCCTTGGTGAAAACGAAACAACAAACGGTGAGGATTCATCTTTAACCTCAATACTCTTCACTATCTTTGCCATTGGCTTGCTGTACAACTATTATCAATTAGTGTTTTTAATTTTTTTAATTATTTTTATGGTTGTTTTCATTTATATCTCTTCAACTATTATCATTTTTTTTTCTATTTCATCCATAAATTATCAATTTTACCATTCAATCCTTCAAGTTTTTTATTTTTTTATTTTTTCCAAATCATATGCTCTAATTAGAAATAGTTTGTCAAAATCAGTAACAGTACCAACCTAACATAATGTGAAAAATTTTAATCTTATAATTTAGACAACCACATCATCCGGCCAAACAACTATTTTCTTATTCATATTATATTAGAGCATCTCTATTAAAATAGTTATTTTTATTTTTTTAATTAAAACAGTGATTAAATCACTAAATTTCAACTCCATTGAACTAATAACTATCAAGTTAGCTATTTTAGTTTTCGTAGTTTTGGCTCAGTAAATGCAGTTAGTAGTTTCAGCTAGTCAAACATTAAAAATATATTATTTTTGGTATTTTTTAGTCACTTGTGTTGAGTTTACGAACTTAAGAACGAAATAAATTAAACTAATACTTTAATTGTTTAAATCGTCTCAAATTATATTGGTGTTTAAGAAGATTCAATTACAAATAACCATGAGACAAACTCAATTATAAAGTTTCAATAATAATATAAACTCAATTATAAAGTCATGAAGTTTTATCTTTAACTAATGGGGGTGTTTTTAACCACGGAAAGTCAGTGGAGGTCTGAAAAAACTTTACTAACGAAATAAAATTTTGACAATGGGGGTTTGATATCATACACATGTAATGGTTCGATTACAAATTTAAATTGCAAATGTTTAAATAAGTCATAAAAATATTTAAGAGAAAATAAAAAAAATACAAAAAAAAAAAAAACCAGGATTTTGACCCTTATAATAAAATAAATCTTAAATTTTTAATTTAATTAATTTAAACCTTAAATAGGAATTTTAGACATTTCGTTAATTTTCCAAATAGGATGTCGAGTGAATATTTATGTGTAGGTATTATATTTAGAGTTACTTTGGTGAGATATTCTTGTGGATGTGTACAGATGATGGATAAGAGTTGGATTGATTTGCCAAATAGGATGTCGAGTGAATACATTAATGGGATTGATGAATTCCTTGTGTTTGCCTACACCAATAGGGTTGAAGGTTCAATGATCAGTTGTCCGTGTAGGAAGTGTGAGAATCGATACTATTTTGTACGAGATGGTGTACGGGAGCATCTGATTTTGAATGGTTTTTTTAAAAAATACAAACATTGGATTAATCATGGGGAATCTTACATATCTCTGCATAGTAATCGAGAGAATGAAACATTAGCTAATTTAGACATTGGAGATGATATGATTGGAATGATACAAGGGGCTATGGGAAATCCACATGCCGGTACAAGTGTTGAGGGTGATGAACCACAAGGGCCTGATCCCCGTGCATCTGAACCCCAGCTCGGTCCAAATGCAGAGACTGCAAAGTATTTCAAACTTCTTCAAGATGCACAAAGTGAATTGTATCCGGGTTGTCAGAAGTTCACATCTTTGTCATTCATTGTTCGACTTCTACATTTGAAGGTGCTTAATCAGTGGACGGACAAGTCTGTTGACATGTTGCTTGAGTTATTGAATGAGGCGTTTCCGTTGGGTGTGAAACTCCCGGACTCATATTATAAAGCTCAAAAGGTCACAACAGATTTGGGCTTCACGTATGAGACGTGGGATGCATGTCCCAACAGTTGCATGTTGTTTCGAAACGAGGACGCCAATCTTGATAAATGTGTCATATGCAACAGTTCTAGATGGAAATCAAATGGTGATGGTGGTTCAAATGGTCCTAACACAGGTGGCAAACAAGTAGCTGCAAAACAGATGAGGTATTTTCCTTTAAAGTCAAGGTTGCAGAGGTTGTTTATGTCATCCAAGACGGCCAAGTTAATGAGATGGCATGCAGAGGAACGAACTGATGATGGTGTCTTCAGGCATCCTGCTGACTCCCTTGCATGGAAAGATTTTGACCGTCGGAATATTGACTTTAGTAATGATTGCCGAAGTGTAAGGCTTGGCTTAGCATCTGATGGTTTTAACCCATTCAGGACGATGAACATAGTTCATAGCACTTGGCCTGTTGTGCTCATTCCATACAACTTGCCGCCATGGATGTGCATGAAGCAACCATTTCTAATTTTATCTGTGCTTATTGACGGCCCGAAAGGACCTGGTGACAAGATTGATGTTTATATGCAACCGTTGATTGAGGAGTTGAAAGAACTATGGAATGAGGGTGTGTCAACATTTGATGCATCAACAAATCAAATGTTTCAAATGCATGCAGCTTTACTGTGGACAATTAGTGATTTTCCTGCATACGCAAACTTGTCAGGATGGAGCACTAAAGGAGAATATGCATGTCCTTGTTGCAATAAGGAAACTACATCGTGTTGGTTGAAGCATAGTAGGAAACAATCATACTTGGGTCATCGCAGATTTTTACCTACTGGCCATAAATTCCGGAAGGATAAAGTATCATTTGATGGTAGTCGGGAAGTCAGACTCAAACCAAAATTGTTGTCTGGAACTGAGATGTTGCTACAATTAGAATCTGAGGGTATTTTAACCCAATACAATAGGGATGACCTTAAGGAGAGGCATAGGAGACAGGTAGAGAAGGAGAAAGCTGGACATCGCACCCATAGTTGGAAGAAAAAGAGTATCTTTTATGAATTGCCATATTGGGAGCACAATCTAATAAGACACAACCTCGATGTGATGCATATAGAGAAGAATGTTTGTGACAATGTGTTGTGGACAATATTAGGGGTTGCAGGAAAATCGAAGGATGGTGTTAATGCTCGGCGTGATTTACAAGATATGAATATTAGAAAACCCCTACATTTGCAGTTAAGAGGGTCGAATAAAGCCTATTTACCACCAGCACAATTCACGATGACCAAGGATGAGAAAGATTTGTTCTTGAAAGTGTTGAAGGAAGTAAGAGTTCCCGACGGGTATTCATCCAATATATCACGTCGTGTGCGCTTACATGATAGAAGCATTGGGGGTCTTAAGAGCCACGATAGTCATATTCTGATGCAACAACTTATTCCATTGGCTATTCGCAGATCGTTACCGAAGAATGTAATTGAACCCTTGATTGAATTGAGCAATTTCTTTAGACAATTGTGTTCGAAAGTGAATCGTGCGACGGATTTGCAATATATTAAAGATCGTATCGCTGTAACACTTTGTCATCTAGAGAAAATATTTCCTCCGAGTTTTTTTGATATAATGGAGCACTTGCCTATACATCTAGCTGATGAAGCGTTATTGGGTGGAGCGATTCAGTTTCGATGGATGTATCCAATTGAGAGGTATCTTCTTACTTTGAAGCAATACGTGCGTAATAGAGCTCGTCCTGAAGGATCAATTGCTAAAGGATATCTTATGGAAGAATGCATGAATTTTTGTGCACAATATCTCAGTGATGTGGAAACCAAATCTAGTCGACCCGTGAGGAACTATAGTGGTGCTGATAATTTGGGTCATGCTACTGGTGAAAACACAAGCTTTTATCTTGATAATACTTCTTGGGTACAAGCTCATCGGTACATCTTATGCAATACAAGCGCGGTTCAACCATTCATAAAGTAGGTTAAGTCACTTACTCAATATTTTATTATGTTTTATTGAAATTTCAACTAAAATTTTTGTATGGCTAAAATTTCAATCTACACAGCAAACACCTTGAAGTACTTAAGCTCAAAATGCCTCGTGTCGACGATCATCAACTTCGGCGTGAACATTTTGAAACTTTTCACATTTGGTTCAAGGAACATGTATGTATTTAACTCTATAGATTCTAGTTACTTAAGTCGATCTACATTTTAAATTTTACATTTCGTGTTAAATAGGTCCAAACTTTGCGAAGGACTACTGATGTCATACTTTCTGAAGAGATTATTCTATTGGCAAATGGTCCTCATAACCTGGCAAGGAGGTTCAACGGGTATATACTGAATGGGTTTCGGTATCGAGTAAAGGCCATGGATGATCGTCGAGCCACACAAAATTGTGGTGTAGCTTTGAAGGCAGATACCATAAGTTATGCTAGTCGAAAAGACAAGAATCCTCGTCTGGGGTCTGTGTACTATTATGGACAATTGACAGATATTGTTGAGATTCGATATTCCAATGAGAAGAAACATGTGTTGTTTAAGTGTGATTGGATTGACAACATTCACGGAAAGAAAGAAGATGTCTTCAATTTTACGTTGGTGAACTTCAATCATTTGTTGTACCGAGATGATCGAATTACCAATGAACCTTTCATCTTGGCGTCCCAAGCAGAGCAAGTTTGGTATGTTGCAGACCCGTTACAACCAGACTGGCAAGTCGTGGTGAAGATGTCTCAAAGAGGTTTATTTGATATGAGTTCAACTGATCCACAAATCGAGCCATACATGAGCCAACAATTGGAAGAAAATATAATGCTTCGTGATGAAGAAGTTGGTTGGGTGAGGGAAGCCGCAGAAGGGGAAACAGTTGATGTTCAAATAGGCTGATATGTAATCAACATTAGTAATTCAATTAAGGCCAAGGTTGTAGTTAATCATCAATTTCTTAATTTACTTTGTCTTTGTAATTGTATTAGTTTAATTCATGTCATATTATAGTTGATGACAAACCATTGTCTATGTTTCTAATGTCAATTAATGTTATATTGCTTGCAGATTATTATGGGAAGGAAGAGGAAGCCTGATCATCCCCGGCGCATGATGTCTGATGTGCTACATAACAGGACATCAGTAGCACCACCATTAGAGGAGGCATCACATCGGGCAGCATCGGAGGGGCCATTAGTGCCACCACCATCTGAGGGGCCATTACCACCGTATCGACCACCATCAGTGGCACCACAACAGCTACCATGTACTCGGCCTCCACGCCTACCATCGGTGCGTCCACCATCAATGGCACCACAGCAGCTATCATCATCAGCTTATGAGCCATCCGCAGGTATTTAAATTTGCTTTGATTTGCATGAAAATTATTTACACATACATTTATTTATGCTCATTATATATAACTTGTTTATTCTCATTGTATTTTGCAGACCCTTCGACTTCTTCACAGCCCACATCAGGTTTATTTGATATGATTTGTATTTACATTTGGTTGTTACCATTGCATATTGTTTATTATTATTGTATATCGCAGGTCATGTTAGTTCTTCATCAACCTCGACTAGGCATGGTAGAGGATGTGCCAAGGGCATTAAAGAGTGGGGTACTGGTAAAAAGCTGCACATACAATTTGATGGAAATTACTGCCCAATAGGAGATAACGTGGCCAAGTTAACTACTCAACTTGGCATTATTGTCCGGAATGGTAACATTGTTCCTCTTACTTTTGTTGACTAGAACAGTGTGCCTGATGATATTGTTGATGCTATCTGGAAGGATGTGAAGGTAAAAGTATATTTTTGTCCACAAATTCGAATTCCAAATTTGTGTTATACTTAGCCTTAAACTTTGTGTTTTATAGGACAATTTGAATATATGTCCAGAGGAGTACAAGCCAATCTGCATGAAAAACTGCAACAGCATATGGAAGGATCACAAGAACAAGCTTAAGGCTAAGTATTTCAAGCCTAGAAGCTCCGATCCTAATCTGAAGGATGATGTTCCTATGAACGTTGTGCCAAGCCAGTGGGAACAACTTGTAGAGTATTGGCGTACTTCCGATGCTGAGGTATACAATTACGTTATATTTATGATATGTAAACATACAAATCATATTTACATACTTACATTTGTTGAACTTGTTATAGAAAATTGCAAGTAGGAACGCTAAAAATCGGCGAGCTCACGGCATAGCTCATACCACAGGGCGTACTACTTTCTCTCAGATACGGCATGAGGTTTACATTTTATTGTTTTATTTTTCTATATAAATAAACATTGTATATTTGCAAATTATTTGGATTCTAATTTTCATATTTCTAAAAAAAAATGTAGATGACCAGTAAGGGGGAGTCTACTGATAAGATGAATGTTTGGCTTATGACACGTAGAGTAGATGACCCAGAGGTTATCCAGACCTTGGTAGTTTCCAAACACCTTTGATTGTATTTAAAGTTTATTTTTTGTGTGTCAACCATTTTAATTTCGTGTATACTTGTGTGTCTTATTCAATACAGGATGAGTTTAATCGTCAACTCTCTATGCTACCTGAGGATGGTCGGACTTTGGAGGCTAGGAATGCCATTTTCCATGAGTTGATAGGTCATGACAGACATGGATATTGTCGCACATACGGGAGAATCGTGCCTCGGAGAGTGGTGGGAGAAGACGGGGCTCGCATCGGGTTCCCGGTTTGGGAGTTAGAGTCGGATTTCACTTTAGGCAAACTACTTCTTTAAGAAACTTGAATTCGAGGCGTTATATTTTTCTATAATTAAAATATTAACACATTTTATGGTTTTTAATTATTTTTATCTTGTTTTTTTCAGATCTTTCCGGAGTAGCAGTTGGCTTTTTCTGGAATGCGGGCGTATCAAGATTATGACCAATTTTTGTTTTTGTAACCCACGAACGAATGAAGACGAAAACTTTTGATTTTGATTTTGATTTATGTTATTTAAATTTGGGAGCAACATTATGTATGTATTATGCGACGTTATGTAGTGGCATAATTTTTATTGTTATGAATTTTTATTTATGTATTGCTATGAATGGAACAAGATTATTAATTTTCATTATTTGTCAATTTTTGTTTATGTACGTATTTATATTATTCTGTAATTTTTCAATTTTTTATACTTATTTTTTATCTAATACAGGTTATTTTAATTTTTTTAATAATTTATCAGCAGGGTTTTTTTTTTTTTTTTTTTTGAGACGGGAGAAGAACCCGTCGCAAAAACCATTAATAGGCTTTTGCGACGGTACCAACACAGTCGCAAAAGCTGTCTTGTTGAATGTAGAGGACACCTTTAGCGACGGTAAACTGTGCCGTCGCCAATACTTATAAGATGCCAGAGCCTTTAACGACGGTAATGTTCCCGTCTCAAAAAGTCCCGTCTCAAAAACTCACTTTTTGCGACGGGAATTACGTGCCGTCGCGAAAAGTGATTTTTTCCCCATTATTTGCGACGGGAAAAATGCCGTCGCAAAAAACATACCTTACCGTCGCAGAAACTAATGGCGACGGTACTTACCGTCGCGAAAGGTCTTTTGCAACCCCATCTGTCGCGACCCCTCCTACCGTCGCAAAAAACCAGATTACCATCGCAAAAGGTATTAGCGACGGCCGCTTACCGTCGCAAAAAACAAATTTTTTTGTAGTGTAAAGAACACATCACCTCTTTGGACCCATCCCAAAAGACGTATGAGCCCCACTCAAATTTGGGCTCAAAAGTAACCCAAAATAAGCCTATGAAAACCATAATTTCCAAAATCAACTCCATTGTTTTTTTGGGAAAAAAAATAGCCTCATGAATATTCACCAATTTCGTAAGCAACTCCATTATTTGTTTAGAAAAAAATAGAATACATGGTTGGTTCCTCTGTCGTTGACATAGTATGTTACTTCTATTGGCTTCATAATGTTGAATTTATGCATATATACATCTATATATATATACTTATAGTTACAAATAAAGAAAGACTGATAGCACAAATGTTCTTTTTATTCTATTCTTTTCTCCCTGGAATTTTTTTCTCACATTGTTACAGAGGTTTCTCATTGAAAAAGCCAATTTACTCAATAGCCTTTCCTCTCTATTTTTCCCTTCTACTTATCAGTCTGCTGCTTATTTATGCAAATATAAACACAATATTAGAAACTTCTGATTATTTGATTTAAACTACCAAAATATATATATGAAGAATGTACATGTCAATATAGTTGGGCCCACAATAAATATTTTCATTTGCCGGTGTCCTAATTTATTTTATAGGATTTATTGTACTAACATTTACATTCTTAATTTAATTTTGTGTATGTAAATTTAATTATATATTTAACACAATTTTTTATTTTTATTTTTAAAAATGGCCCTTATTTTTTATTTTTTATTTTTTTAATTATATATTGATAATTTTAGTTGTTTTTTAGTTTGTTCAAGATATTTTAAATTTTAACAGATATGATGTTTTGGTCAATAAATTTCAATTACAGTAAATCAAAAATTATTAGTGTATTTGTTACATTTTATTTATTCTATGATTAAATCATATTGTTTATCAATAGATCTATTTAGTTGTAATTGTCTCATCATGTCATGTCATGTCTATGTTATATCCTAGCCTAGGCATACTTCATTCATGTGTACAATTTGAAACTTGTACAATTTAGATACTCAGTGATTTGAATTGGCCTATCAGGATGGGTTTCTACAATTATTAGAAACATATATTTCACGGAAGTGATGGGATTGATCGAGGCGGTAGTCTTTAAACAATGTGAATGGATGTTTGAGATTGTTTGTCATGATAGTTATGTGCAATATTATGAATCTGTCAATGACTTGAGAGGTTGAACAATTCAAGTATTTTTTGTCGGGGTGTACACGGATCGGATTAGTTCAGTTTTAAAGTAAATTAGGAATCAAACTATTTTTTACGATTTTAAAAAAATTGGAACTGTAACCGGACCAAAATTGAACCATAGAAACAGGTTTGGTTCGCAGTTTTAAGAATTTTATATAACAATAAATATGATATCCATTTTATGATCGTAGACAAATTAATAATAATTAGTTTGGTTAGAGTTTATTAATTTTACAATGATGACTAGTGTTCAAATTTTAGAAGAAACATTTTATGTTGGTTAGACTTTATTAATTTTACAATGATGACTAGTGTTCAAATTTTAGAAGAAACATTTTATGTTTTAAATTTTTTATATAAAAATATAAAAAATAATAAACAAATATGTTACGGTCCGGTTCGGTTTGGAACCGCAACCAAAGCCTTGGAACCGAGAATCGGATCAATTTGAATGGTTCCACCATTTTCAGAACCAGAACTATAACTAAAAAACCAGATTAAACCAACGGTTTAGACAGAATTGAATCGGCTTATCGATTCTACGGATTTTTTTGAACACTATAAATAGTAATTCACAATTAGTTGAATGAATAATATTGTTGCTAAATGTGTTCTCATAATTTATTGATAAGATCTTAGTTTGAATGAATAATATTCTTGCTAAATGTGTTCTCATAATTTATTGATAAGATCTTTGCTACAACAATAATGGTTGTGATCCTTTCTCACAGGTGAGCAGTAGAGTTTGAATTGATCTTACAATTTGGTCACAAAGTAGACTGTAACCAATTTACCTTCATTTTGGGCTTACAGTCCCACCTTTGAAATTTAATCTCATACATTTTTGTAAAAATTAGAAGTTGAAATTGCTAATCAATTATTTGTTTTTAATTGATTTTTTTTAAAAAAAAAAAACAATATGTAAATCAATTGATATATCACGTGGCATCCTCCCTGATATCTTAAAACATACCAAAATGATGAAATGAAAAAGATCTAAATCAAGTCCTCCTCGATGTGATTTGGCAAAACATATATGTTTACATGATTTAATATTTACAATTTTCTCTATTTTAGCGTATGTCAGGGTGTAACAAAAAAAATTCGGAACACAAGGCTAAAATAGGGAAAAAAAATACTCTAGGATTTAACTAAAAAAATTATTAAATTTAAAGGTTAATTTATTCATTTTTATACAAGGTGACTACCCATAGCATTTTCATCCAAAATTGCACAGAAGTCTGGTTTGAAAGTACATTGGAAAAAAATTCAAACATTAAGAGAGAAGGTGAAAAAGCATACTTTCAAACAGATTAATGTAAAAGTATATTGAAAGATGAAGTATCTTAAAAGCTAAAGGGAATAAAGTATAATTTACTCATTATTTAATTTTTTAAAAGTAAAATAAATTATGCAACATCACTATTTGAGTCTTTAATTTCTTCCAATATTTCAATATTCAATTAACAAAATATCCAGTCAAAAAGAATAAAAATTTTCACATGAGAATATGAAATTAGACATTTACTTGGTCTCCAATTGAAAAACAAAGCAACAATCAACCATTAGATTATAATGTTTATGTTCATTCAAATAGTATGCCATGTGCAACCCTATAAAGTCATGACCTTTAATATCATGCAAAAAATGTCAATGGTGCAATCCCACTATGTTTATGTTTATTCAAATAAAATTGATCCTTGTAGAGCAAAGTTAATCCATTTTCTATTGAAACAAACAAACAAAAACAAAGGCAAGTGATATTCACAATTTTTCAGTGACTGAAAATCAATTGCCACAGTTCCATTCACCATTCGAAACCAATCACCATTATTAACAAATTGAACATGAGGTCATACATGTTGTATAGACCTAATCTTTGAAATTATTTGCATAATTTGAGCTCAGAAAGTAAAATTTTTGGAAAGAAACAAAAGAATAACAAAAAGACGTCTCGACTTGAAAAACTTTTTCAAGGCTCAGGTTGCATTTTCTCACACTCTTCTCGTATTGATTGGAAAAGAACCGAGGACAAATATCGTTCACCGAAGCTCGGAAAAACAACCTGCAAGCATTTAAAGATCTCAAATGTTGTTATTTCAGAGTCAAAGTGCAGAATCCACTATTCACAACATTTGCAATTGGTGTTGGCTCATTAATGAGAAGAAACGATGTTTAGAAATGCCATTCAATAACTAATATTTATTATAGTTTGTTATTTATAATTCCAGAAATTCACTTCAGTTGCTAGAAATTCACTACATTGGGATTTCAAGTTGAAGATCTCAATGTTGTTTAGTTGTCCATTGAACATGTATAACTTCAAATTATACATTTATGAGGCTGGTGCACATTAATTTCATTGATCAACTACCTTATCGTTTTTTTCTTCTTCCTTTTTATTATTATTATTAATTTTTTATTTTTTATTTTTTTTTTGTAATTTTCATATGATGACTGGAGGAAATTAATCATAATATGAGAAAAATAATGGTGAGAGTTGAGGAATAAGTTCTAAAGTACTTAACAAAAAAAAAAAAAAATTGAATGAAATGAATGAAATATCAAGAAGCTAAAGGTGACTCCAATTGAGGTCATGATGGAAATGAAAGTTATCTTAGGTGGTTTGTGACCTGCAACAGAACCTATGGAAGCAGAGTAATAAAGATGGGTAATTTGAAATCAAATTGAAGATGCAACAATGGCAAGAGGAAGGCCACAAAACATGGGTCATGGTGGTGAAAAAGCAGAAATGGCCAATGGTCGGAGTTCTAACTGAGGTACAGCCCTAGAAAGTTGAATGGAAAAACAAGTAGTTGTTGGCCTGTGATAGGATTATGAATTTGTGTAGGGATTTGAAAAGAGAAAGGAAAAGACAAGAAAAATGAAAAAAATAAAATAAAAATAGCTTATATTTTATTCACATTTCCCTTACCTTTTTTTTTCTCTTTTCAAATTCTTATCCAAATCCAAGATCCAAACCAAGGTTTTGAAAAGTGGTTGCAGTTGCCGTAACGGTTGCGATAACATGGTAGCAGTTGTGAGGTGTAAAGGCCGTAACGCAACAGTTACGATAACCGGAACCGTGATTTTTTTTATTTTTCACACAATTTGAAGAAAACTTACTGATACACATATTTTTTTTTTTTCAAAATCAGATTTATTAAGGTTTAAAATAAATTTTGATCAAATTTTATTAATTTTTAAGTATAATCTAATATATTTCATATTTATAAATCACTATAAAAGGAGCATTTTACATTTTATTTCAATAGTTAATGATTTTAAGAATAATTGATTTTAAATATTTACAAATTATTTTTTACCAATACTTAAACTAACTGAATAAAAAATATTCACAATTATTAAATAAAATGATAATAAAATAAAATTTGTGCCATAAATTTTAAAAAAAAAAAAACTATAAAGAAAAAAAACTCATATAAAATTTTTTTTTTGGGTTTGGATCACTAGAGTATTAGTTCTTTTTTTGTAAACTTTTATTTATTTTTATTTTTATTTTTTTATGGAAAAAAAAGCTATTTAGAATATTGTAAAATGGTGTAACGGTGTCTAACGGACCATTACAGCCGCTATGGTATCGCTACGGCCGTTATGTAACACCAAAACGGCCGTTACACGTGAATTTCCATCACACCGCTATAGTGGCCGTAACAGGTGGCGGTAACCACCACAACCGTTACGTAATGGCGTTACGTAACGGTTGCAATTGCTTTTTAAAACCTTGATCCAAACACAGCCTAACAAATTAAGAACAGATATTGATGAAGGGGCACAAATACAAATATACATACCGCAATAAGCTTTCCCGCATTCTCAGGTCTCTTTCCAACTTTGAGCGCAGCGGCTGCTGCTGCTCCAGAAGAAATTCCAACCTGATAAGAAAATGAAGAGGATAGTCACAGATATGATTTAGGGCAGATACACATGTAAATATATAATTACACATTCATGGATATGCATGTACGTATACAGAAAAAATAAAATTAAAATTAAAAACTGTTGAACACCGCTATCTGCGGCTGAAGCACTCGAGAAATTGCATATACAACAACATAAACACCATGACCCTACTTCCCATTGTAAAGACTGCACATGTTTATCACCTGGAAATATCAACTAACTTATTTTAGCAAATATTAATTCATCTAAACTAAACTATTTCCACCTATTCTAGGGTCTGAGTAAATTTGATAAGTCTTATCATACTACTGCAACTAATATTGCTTATAGCCATTTTCCTGATGACAATAGTTGATTTTGTGTTTAGTCTTCAATTTTTTTTTTTTCCCCCTTTTTTAAGACACAGATATTGAAAACAGAAGAAGAAAGCATCTCTGATCTAACGTTTCCTCTCAAATTATAGTAATGGTTTAAAAATTAACAAGAAATACTAACCAACAAGCCCTCCTGGAGTGCCAGCTGCTTTGCAGTTTCTACAGCTTCGTCACTGGATATCTGAAAGAATTAGCATACCACGATAAATAACACACGGTAAACAGAAAAACATGGCAACCTAATACAAGTATGACAAATATAGAAAAGAATTTGAACAAGATTGTGGGATATTCATACATAGACAAGCAAATTCATATTCCCGAAAAGAGTGACTACCTCACTCCATTCCGTTCACAAAGGCCAACTAGACAAAAACAAGAGTAGAAAACAATTTTATTAGGCCTATTGTTACTACAACAATAGAAAAGTAAAAGAACAAATCAACATTTCTGCTTATGACCATAGGAAATATTTTGTATAAGCGGCCAATGCATCATACATGTTACCACTGCATCACTCGGAAGAATGCATGAAAGCCAAATTCTTACACTAATATGTTGTAGTTGTTCCCCTGGTGCAAATTATGCACCAGAATTTATCCCAAAGTATATCGAGTTTATTGGTCAGAAAAGGCTGCCATTTGTGCATAGATCAACTTCCACAAAATGCTGCTACATTGAGTTTGGAAACACAAATATCCAAACAAAATGTTGGCCACATATGTGCCACAGAAGTCAGCATCTTCTGTTTGGTTGAGTTTCGGAATTTGTTTTCTACAAAATCTCAAAAACTAGTTTTTTTGTGTGTGTGTGTGTGTGTGTGTGTGTGTGTGTGGGGGGGGGGGGGGGGGGGGTGGAGGATTATTTTCATATGGTTTTCTCTTTTTGAGGTGAAAAATAATTTTAGAAATTTCAAAAACATTTTTTTAGGCGTTTATTTTTGTCAAACTAGTTTTTAATTTTTCAAAACAAGTTTCAAAAACTCAACCAAACAGCAAAGTCTTTGCTCTTACAGACATGTGCCACAAACAAGTTTTTAAGCTCATCACTGGAATTGCTTTTGCTATTACTATACTGCCAAAATGAATTCCTTTTTAATAGAGAATGGGGTTTAGACCCTGAAATCTACCTCATATTCCATGCTGCCAATATGAGTGAAACATTGTAAAAGAAAAGCACATGAATGAATCAATCAGAACAGACAAAAACACTGGAAGTAAAATCCCATAATTAATCTGTTCACAAATATTAAGTTAATTATAGAGCATTGTTTAACTCAGATGCATAATAAAATATATATGATCCGACCAAAAGAAAAAATATGTAATGGTAAGATAAGACACTGACCGAAACAATATGAAATGGTAAGATAAGACACTGACCGCTATGATTTCATCAACTATAGCTTGATCCAAATTTCTGGGTATAAAACCTGCTCCGATTCCTTGAATTTTGTGAGGACCTGCATTTCAAAATGGCAACAACCAAAACAAGATCCAATTACATTATTTTGAAACAAGATCCAATAACATTGTTTTGAAACAAAATCAAGTAAAAATTTTATCTGCTATCTCACCAGGCTTTCCACCAGAGAGTATGTTGCTTTCTAACGGTTCCAAACCAATAACCTGATACAATATGAAGAGAATGACAAAATAGAAAAAAGCATAAGTAGAAATGGTTGAAAACATTTTCCATGCCATCCAGGACCCTCAAACGTTTGCAAAAAGTTCCAAACTCAGTTTTCCCTCCATCTCATGGGTACTAAGAATGTCATATGTAATGAATATGGAACAAATTTCATAACTAGGTTTGATTTGACTGATTTAAAAGCAAAAAGCACTTACCTTTATGCTAGGATTTTGCTGTTTAAGGAACTGACCAACCCCAGAAATTGTTCCACCAGTGCCGATCCCTGCAATAAAAATGTCCACCTTGCCTCTTGTATCTTCCCAGATCTCTGGACCAGTTGTCTCATAGTGAACCTGCAAAAAAATAATAAATAAAGAGATGAGAAGGTAAATTTAACATAGATTCAAGCGTCTAGGGATGAGAAGGTAACTCATCTTAAAACCTTATTTCTATATTTTGCTTTCTCTTTCCCCCCCATCTCTTCCCGAATTTTAACTTGGTATTAGAGCTTCCAATCAAATTCAATCACACCTTATAAACGCACTGAAATTTGTGAGAAATTATCACACCTTACACGCACTAAAATTTCTGAGAAATTATCATACACTTTCCACACAAGGAAATCGCAACCTGTTGTATTGTTGACGTTCGCGTGAGAGTGCTGAAGTCGGCATGGCATCAACACAATCCTGATGTCAGCGATTGAGATGCATACTGTTTGATTCATTTCTTCATGCTGAGTCCTATGGTGATTCTTATGAAATTTTTTGAAGCCATCTGACAGCATTTTCGATTTTTCAAATGTTTTTCAGAATTTTTTAGTTCATTTCTTTTATCCGTTTACTGGAGAAGTTTTTGTGGTTTGTTCACTTCTTCCCTGGGTGCCGACCTGCCATCCTAGAGGTTTCTAGGAGTGATTTAATCCATGCCATACATTTTTGGGTAGTTTTTGGCTCAACTGGACTTCAGCAATATAGTTTCTATGGCTTGTGTGTGCGTTTGGTTCAATTTTGGCTAATTTGCTCTTATTTTTTCATGTGCCGGCTAGTATGAGTGTTGGGTTGATACTTGTTCAAGGTGTATGACTGTTCGACAACAAGAGAGAGGGAATGCAGGTCGTCTTCCTTACATTGATCGATTGAACGAGGGTTCACAAATTTGTCTACTACAAAGCCAAAGTATATTACTTATAAGCTAATAAGTTATTAGCTTAGTAACAATAACCCTAACTCAAAATAGGAAACTAAACCCTATTACAAAAAGAAAACTAGAATCCCTAAAAAATAAGAAACCAAATATTACTAATATCCTAATTCAACTATAAATAAACATAAAATTATAAAAATGAATAAAACCACCATGCCAAACTTTGAGCTCACACGTCCCACATCAAGACAATTCAATAGTGGTATAAATCTTGGAGCAAGGCTAGAGAAATGACCTTGTAGTGATTCTAGCAGCAACATGGTGCTTGGGAGAGAATAAAAAAATTGCAGCAAAATACCTTTGGATTTGCAGGATTGTCAAATTGTTGCAGCATGTAGGCATTTGGCGTGCTATTCAAAATTTCTTCAGCTTTCTGAACTGCTCCGTTCATCCCCTTAGCAGAATCAGTCAAAACAAGCTCAGCTCCAAAAGCTTTAAAAAGAACCCTTCTTTCTAGACTCATTGAGGCTGGCATTGTCAATATGAGCTTATATCCTTTTGAAGCAGCTATAAATGCAAGTCCAATGCCAGTGTTTCCACTAGTTGGCTCCACCAGAATGCTCTAGATAGAGAGGGGGGGCGGAGGAGATGGGGAAAAAAGAAGAAAATTGTTGCATCAGAATGGTAAACAGGATAAATTTTAATTTTTTTTTTTTTTTTTTTTTTGATAGACAGGATAAATATTAATCTAAACTAAAGTGATTATCAACATATTGAGGACATAACGTACCATACATATTTACAGGAAGCATTTTAAGCCAAGATGAAGAATAACACCACGACGTGTTAAATGCATTCATGCTGTGTTCTACTTCAGATCATTTGTTTACAACAAAAGATATATTATTACTAGGGTTAAAGGTACATTACAGCTGTTGATTTAAGTGTTTATCTGCTGATGGTGCATCAAAAAATTAGTTTCATGGACTCAAATTTTTGTTAAGGCGGCCTATCTATGGAAGGGCTGCCTTAATATACAAGGGCTGCTATTGTCCAAATACAGCAAAAACAAAAGGCAAAGCACATCAAGATTGCACACATCCTTTATACAATACGAGGTAAGGGTTGTATTCATGGTTATGTTACCTTCCCTGGTGTTATAAGACCCCTCTGCTCAGCATCAGTTATCATACTGTGTCCAATCCTGAAACCAAAAAAGAATTGAATACTAAACAAATGCATCCAAGACTTAAACCAACTCTTTTTTTGTTTTTTGCATAGCATTCAAAATCAAAATGAAACATCAAGATATGCTCCTTGCTACAGAAGCATTATGCAGAACCTAAAAGAAAGAAAGCAAACACACAGCAACAAGGAAAATGTACAATTCTATGATTATGTACCTCTGCCCAAGAAGCATTATGATTTTGAGACTCAGTTCATTATATGGTTTTATAATTTTTTTTGTGGGTAGGATTTAAAATCGTGCTAGAGTGGCGGCTATGTTAAAAACAACCATGATCAGATGATAATGACCCAAATAACATAATGACTTTTCTGGTACATATGACAAATTCAAAACTGGGGTCCAAATCACCTGATTGCATGGCTATTTTCAATAAAGATCTTTTATAGAAGCATGCAAGATATGAATACAATCTTTTAAACTTTCATAGATGTTTGGAACACAAACAAAAAATTTGTATATCATACCTGTCCTTGACACTGCAACATGGCTCCATGATCTCAAGCTTGGCGGCTATGTTTGCAACAGACCCCTTTACAATATTATTCAAATACACCATTGGAGTTTTCCCAATAAGCTGTCACCAAACAATCAATCGAAGAAAAATAAATCTAGACGCCCTGATAATAATTATAAACATAACATCCATAAATCTCTTACTTAAAAAAAGAGGGAAAAACTACATGCATAATCCCAATGCAAGTTGACCTTAAACAACACTGAACTTATCAATGAAAACAGTTACTACAATCATTCAAAAAGATCATTCGCATGTTTTATATCATAAAGCTTTAATATTAGCCCAATTACAATGAGATTTTGCACTATAAACCTCCGCCATGCTTCCCATGAGTCATTTTAAACAAAAGTTGATTCTATAAAATTCTTGTAAACATAAACTTAGTACAAAACAATCACAATTCCATGAAGCATAATCATAGCCATAAGCATAAAAGATTACCTTATCCAGGAACCTACAAAATTCATCGAATCATCAAATTCCATTAATCTCTTCTTCCAAGAAAAGAAGAAATATATTTTGCTCATCAATTCAGATTTGCAACCAGTATCCTAATTCACATTTTCATTTATTAACTGAACCTCAAACATAGCCATGATTACAATAAATGAGATTACTGTCGACCTTATGAAGACAACAAAAAAAAAAAAAAAAAGAACTCAAATTTTGTACATCAGAAGACAGTTCTTTGCTTTCTAGCAACTATAGATTTCTAGACCATAGATTTCGTCATCATTACTGGCATAGTTGACCTTATCTAAAATTAAGAAGTACCCACAACTGTTGCAGAATCATAAACATCCATCAAATTTTCTCATCTAAGCAGTACAGTTTTTCAAACCCACACTTTCAAATTAAAATTTCAAAAAAAATAAATAAATAAAATAACCAAACTCCCAATTTCCATAATGTATTCTAAACAATACTAACTTTTTTCAGCTGACTAACATATCAACAGTACTGAAACCGTTTGAAAAGTCTAAAATTCGATAAGATAGCCAATTCACAACCACAATCATTTTTCCAAGTAAAAACAAATAAAATGAAAGCAAACCCCGATTTTGATTTCCATTAATTTTTTAATAAAACACCCAAATCTAAAGTAAAACACTATTCTAACTTCTAAGCAACAACAAAATCAAAATCAAAACTCTAAGAAATAACAACTACCCACTTCACAACTCTTGCGAATTTCAGCAAAAAGGAATTGACTGACTCACCTGAGAGACATCATCGGCAATGTTGAGGCCTTCAATGTCAGTTTGAGGCTTCACAGACACAGCTTTGCAGACTATCGAAGAAGAAGAGACCTTCCCGGAATTGCTGAGGCTCGGATAAGTGAACCCAACGCGAAACCGACTCGGAAATCGAGTTTCGATGCACATCGCTGATTTGGAGTTGCAGATAGAAGTCAAAGACCTGTTGATCAAAGAAGCCATTGTCGTTTCGTCCTCTGCTCGCTGCCAGCTACACTCTCTCTCTCTCTCTCTCTCTCTCTCTCTGTCCTCTCTGTTTCCTTCGCTCTCTCCAAATAGCAACACAACTATTTATCGTTTACTCTCTTTTTCTTTTCTTTTTTTCATTTTTCAGTTTTTATTTTTTATTTTTATTAGGGAATGATGTTGCCAAGGCAAGAGTTTTGCATAAATGCCAACAAAAAAAAAAAAAAACAAATATATATATATATAGAAATTATTAAATTCATAACATTTTTCTTGGATAAATATGGATAAATGAAAGGTGGCTTCTTTTTCTTTTTTTTATCGATACTCTTTTTAAGAGTTTTATTTCATTTGATTCATATTCTTTTTGACTATTTTATTAGATCTTATTTGAGATAAAAATACTAAAACACCCTCAATCTTTTATGCCCCTATTAATGTTGATATTTAATGTTGACTGTCGTTGTGTTTTGGTAGTTCTCATGGATTAGAATGTTGACTGTCATTATACTCATATTAATTTAAAATAAATTTTTATCATTGTGTTGTCAATTATATGATGTGAATATTCACATCAAGTAATTGAAATGAATATTGACATCATCATATTCACATTAATTTAAAATAATTTTTATCATTGCGTTATCAATTACATGATGTGAATATTTATATTAAAACATACGAATATGAATGTTTACATCACTACATTAGATAAGAGAGAATGTTCACATCACTATATGTTGTCAATTAAAAATGTGATGAATGTTATTTTTAATGCATTGCCAATTAAAAATAAGAAGATTCACACGTTGTGAACGTTGACATCAAATGAGAGAGAATGTTTACATTATTTTTAATGTGTTGTCAATTAAAAATATATTCACATCATATAATAATATAAAATAATAATATCAATGTTATTTAATTTATGTATAAAATTTCTTATACCTTGGTCCTTTCCCTTCTCTCTCCTTCCCCGGCATTAAATATTAATATTAAATATAAGAGCATAAAAGTCTAAGAAAATAATGTAAATCAAGAAAAAAGACTTTATAAAATAAATGTATAAATACATGGAACTAAGTGGGTTAAAAAATTCTTTTATGAACTTCTTGAGTTAGAATACTTCTAAATGGGAAATATAAAAATTAATTTTAAAGTGAAAATTTCGTAATTAATTATCCTGAACATAATCTTCACTTATGTACCATCATTATCCTCGTCTCTTATTTATATGATTTTCTTTAGGAAAATGTTTTGTGGCCCGAATCTGCTTGTCCCGAATGCCCAAAACGACATCGTTTTAGGCATTCCGTTTTTTTTTCTTTTTTTCTTTTTTTCCACCATTTTTGACCTCTGCAATGCAGAGGAAGAGGGAGAGAAAGAGAGGGAGAGGGAGAGGGAGAGAAAAAGAGAGAGAGGTCGCGTCGCCTGTGCCGATCGCCGCCGATCGCGTCTGCCTTGCCTCAGCCCCTCCTCCTCCATTTTTTAGGCCCCCTCCAGTCCTTCCTCTCCCTCCCCCTCCTCCCCCTCCCCTCTCCTCCCCTCTCCCTCCTTCCCTTCTTCGTCTTCCTCATTTCTTCTGCTGAAAAGAAAAAAAAAAAAAAAAAAATTAGGGGCATTCGGGGCATCCCGTTTTCGGGCCCCCAATCACTACCATTTTTTTTATTATACTTACAACCTTGTTTAATAAAAAGTAACAAATTCTCTATGAATTTCTCAATTACCCATTAATGGAGTAGAATAATTTTGGGATGCAAAAAATTTTAATTGACAAATGTTAAGAATTTATAATACACAATCTTTTAGGCGAATTTTTTTTAAGATCCTTAATATTATGATTTTATAAGATAAAGAATATACAATATTTCATAGTAATTGGAGGCCCTCAACATTTTCAACGAAAAAATGTGATAAAGAGAAATTTTGCCTTGACATGGAAAAATAAGTTTCTATAATTTCACAGAGAAATTTTATTAAGAGAACTTAACTACTAAAAAAAAATATATTGGATGTGTTTGGTTTGTGTTTGTAGAATAGTTTTTGAGATAAAAAAATATAAAAACTTGTTTAGTTTGCCTTTTTCTAAATATTCTCTCTAGAATAACTTTGGATTTTTTTATAGAATAATTTTTGAGATAAAAAGGACAAAAACTTGTTTGGTTTGTCTTTTTTCAAATATTCTTTAATTTTTTTTTGTAGAGTAGTTTTTTGGATAAAAAAGTATAAAAACTTGTTTCAAGTTTGGTTTACCTTTTTGTAGAGTAATTTTTGAGATAAAAATACAAAAACTTGTTTGGTTTGCCTTTTTGGCAAACATGTTTCAAAAGTAATCTTGAAAATTAGATAACCAAACACATTTCTGAGAGTTTTTTTGAGAAAATCTGTTTGGTTTGATTACTCTTAAAAAAGTGTTTGTAGAGTATATTTTCAAAAAAAATCTCTAAAAAAGTGTTAGATCTCTCCTACTACCAAAGTTAAAGAAGGATGTTTCACTAATTTTTCTAACCTTTTATTTCTTGTTGATAAGTTATTGTGACTTCATTTGGGAATTGACATTTTCAAAAAAAAATTGGCTTTTTAGAATTTTTATAAGGTGAAGAAAATTAAAATGTCTATGAATAATAGTTTTAATTGTATTATAAATAGCGAATTAATGAAATGTTTGACTTTTTTCTTGACTTCTAAAATAAATAAATAAAAAAAAAACTTGACTTTTTTTTAACAATTTCATGATTTTTTATAAGAAAAAAAAAATGTAATGTGCTTGGAAATAAATTTTTTTAATCTATATAATTTTTGAATCTTCAACATCTTTTTGTCCTACTAAGATATTTGGATTGTTTAGATTTGTTCAAATTATAAAATAATAGCTGAGATATATTTTTTAAAAAATATCTTACATGTACATTTTTTACTTTCTCGCTTCTCTTTCTTACTTTTTCTTTTTCTCACTTATCATTTCATGATCTCATGATCTCATCTTCCTTCCTCCCTTTTTTTCTTTTTATTTTTTTATTTTCTCCTACTTTTATTTTTTTCTCTATTTTTTTATTTTTTTATTTTCTCCTTTTTATCCACACCATACCTTCAGGTACGGGCATATAGTAGTATAAAAAACGTAAATGATGGATATATATATTTTTTATTGATTTTTACATTTTAAATGATCTTTTATTTTTTTGAAAAAAGTACAAAACAGTGTACCTTTCAAAAAATAATTACATATTCATAAAAATATTTTTATTTTTAATTATTAATATTTATACAATTTATCATTGATTTGTAAAAAAATTTAAAATCTCACTGATTTGATACTTTTCTTATTTTTTTCTAATATTTATTTTTTATTTTTTTAACCCAAAAAATTATGTTGTCAAATAATACCTAAATCTAATTAGGGTAAATTATACAACACCTCTTGAGATTTCTGTTTAATACGGATCATTCTTCACATTTGAAAAATTATACTCACTCCCCTGTTAGATTAAAATGACATATTTGTCTCTTAACCTTTGTACATATAAAATAATATAGATATTTTGTTTATATCATTTCAAGGGAAATAATAATCATCTTATTTGGTTTAACTCATACAAAAATTGAGTTTTTTATTTTTTCATATTTTTTATTTTTACTGATTTTTTTAATATTTTAAGCAATTTTTTTTATTTTTTAGATACACCTAATCTAGATATACTTAAGAAGTATAATATTTTGTGATTTTTTAAATTCACCAAATACAAATATATATATATATATATATATATAAATTCAATGCATTATCTTATTTTATTGTATTTGATAGATTTTTTTTAAAAAAAAATTGTACAAATTTTATACTTTTTAAATATATCTAGATTAAATTGATCTAATTTAGATATAATGGTGAAAATAAATATAAAAAATTATATTCGTATATAAAAATTTATAAAAAAAATATTATGATAGCGATATTGTTATAAATATAAATATGTTTATGAGTTTTTTTTTTTTAAGTAGAATGTCACCATTAAGGTATATCATTGTGTTTGAAAATTCTATATAAAATTTATATTTGTATATTATTATTCAATAAGAAAATGTTTAGGTAAAATTTAATAATAAAAAATTATAGAATGTAGTCATGATAATAAAAAGAAAAATAGTTAGAAAAAGGGCAAGATGATCATTATGAAAATTTTAGAATATGAGATCAATAATTTATGAAATAATTTGTAATGAATTTATAAATCTCAAAAAAAAATATTAATTTTTCAAATATAAAAAGATTTGTATTAAACAAAAAATATCAGGTAAAAGTGTAATTTAGCCATCTCAATTAATTTGAAATGATTAACAATAACTTGGACAGTTGATAACTAGAGATTAAGTGAAAGTCAATGGTCAATGCATGGGGGGCAGTGCTGTCGTGATCACCCACTACACACATTTGATTGGGATAATTTTAAATCAGTTGACATTGAAAAAAATATTTTTAAATTAATGATAAATTTTATAAATATTAAAAAATAAAATTATAAAATTTGTCATCAATTTGTAAATAGTTTTTAAATTTTTCCCTTTCTTATAAATTCTCCTATTTTATATTTGTTGTCATTTTTATTTAAAATTTGTTAGTAAAGAAAAAGGAAATTGCATTGCCTTCTCCTTTGTTCTCTCTCTTTTATCAATTATAATTTCTCCTCAACATGTGATCTCTTATTTATATTAATAAAATAATTAATGATTGTGAAATGATACTTTTAATTTTTTTGAATTGCTCTTGTCAACGGTTAAATGACAAAAAATAATGTGAAAGCCATTAGTATATAAAAAAATGGCACCATTAATGTCATATCATCTTATCTTGCTAACTACATTTTTAAAAGAGAAATATTAGAGGTCATGAAATTTCTTTCATGAAAATGATCATGAAAGATTTGTGACCCTTAAATTACCTTGATTAGTGTGTGGTGCTTTATTCTAAGTGTAATCGAAAGGTCACAAATCTTTCATGATCATTTTCATGAAAGACTTTGCATGATACCTAGCATTGTTGTTTTTAAAATAACCTTGTTTCAATATGTAGTAAGCCAATTAGGTTTCTAGATTTTTTTTTTTCAATTTTTAAAAGTATTTTCAAACATCTACGAATAAGAATTATTATAAAGTTTAGTACATTAACTATTTTTAATGGATAAGAGCATATTTCCAATTACAAATTTTCTTTCTTTCTTTTTTTAACATAATTTCATTAAGGTTTTTTTTGTATGTTACTAGAATGATTGTCAATTAAAATAATCATTTTATCTGAATATTTATTTTTACATTTGATCTATTAAAAAAAAATACACTACTAATGCACGACTTCTTTACAATTGTAAGTAAAGGTCATTTTATTGAGACTAGGAATACCCATTTCATTTAGTTTAACATTCATTTTAGTGAATAAAAAATTATAAATAATAAATAAGGTGCATAGAAAAGAATCTGATTTTTTTATAGAGACAAAATATTTGATGAATTCTACACATTGAACGGTTTAAATTATCAAAACAAGACTCGTGGTAGGCACCACTAGCCCAATAGCACCGTCTAGTCCACACTGGACGACAAGTCTGGCCCATTTGAAATATATTAGAGAAAGCAAACGGATGAATTTAGGCTAGTCAAAAGGATTGAGCATTAAATAAAAATAATTCAATCTAAACTCTCTTTTCAATGAGTTTGAGTGACTTAAGTTGTATTATGTGGATTGGATAAATTAACTTGATCAACTCATTTACTTTATTAAACTCTTTTTCTAATGATGGTATGTGGAGGTAGTGGAATGGTGGTAGAGAAGGTGATGGTGGTGAGGTGGTGTTGGCTATGTTGATGTTGGTGGTGGTAGAGGGGTAGTGTTGGTGATGGAGAGATCACGATATTTCTTTAAATCAAAAATTAAAAATTTGAAACTAATTAGTACCCTAACAATATTATAAATTGTGAAAAATTACTCAAAAAAAGTAATTCAATAAATCGCATTCATTGTGAGTGTAGCTTACGTATCATTAATTTTTAATTTATACCATATGCCTCACTTTCAATATACAATTTTATGGCTTGTGCATTTTTCTTAATACCCAATAGCCAGGGTACTATAGGTTTCCCGTACCAACCTAGGGCTGCTTACAAAGTTGGCAAACTAAGGTCTAGTTTGGGAAGATTGAAAAAAGACAAAAAGTCAAAAAGTCACTATCCTATTTAAGTCACATCATCTTATTTAAGTTACATCACCTCTCTAACACATCACTTCAAACCAAACCCAAACTCAACCCATATTTCATAAAAAGTAAAAAAATGCACTTATTTAGTCTTTTCAAACTAGGCCTAATAATACATTTTAGGATGCCTTCTTCTCTTCTCTTCTCTTCTTTCCTTTTCATTTCACTTTTTTGGTTGGTGTTTTATTAGAAAAAATGCTTGGTCTAAATTTGTTTTTAGTTAACCTAAGTGGACACAATGATGCATCATTCTTCGTCACACTAAAAAAAAGATGAGTATTACACACCTCTCATGTTTTAAAATAGAAAAATATCAATTTTAAGAGGTGCAATTTTATTCTATATTTGGTACAACTTTTTTTTTTTTAATTTTTTTTTGTATCAACCTAACACTCAAAAAAATCACACGTGTCCTGCAATTTGTTTTAGTCTACCTCACTTTTTTTTTTTTTTTTTTTTTTTGGGATGGGATTCTACCTCACTAATATATGTGCAACTTTTTCATTTAAATTTTGGGCATCCCCTTAAAGATGCCTTAGCCTTGGAATTGACAACGAAATCACAAATGTTTGTACACCGTACAAAAAAGATAGAATGGGATTCATGTCCACGTTCAATGAAGTAATGTCTTTTTCTCTTCCTTTGGTTCTATTTAATTTTCGGTATGGCTTCCCTCCTCGTGATCGGACTTTTGGTTCTATTTAATTTTTGGTATCGCTTCCCTCCTGTCTATGATTAGATTAGAGGGTATTATTAAACCCGTGAGGACTTACTATAGGTCCTATTTTAATAATTCGAACCGTTCAATATGTAGAATTCGTCGAGTATTATATACCTATAAAAAATTACATTGATCGGATACCGATAGTTATATGATCAAATCAGTTTTATATAAAAAAAAAATAGACGGTGTAAGAGTAAACGGTTGACAGATATGTGATTTGATCACGTAACTATCGATATCCAATCAATGAGATTTTTTATAGATATATAGTACTCGATGAATTTTACATATTAAACAGTTCGAATTATTAAAACGGGACCTATGATAGACCCTTACGAATCCAATATTTCCCTCTAGTCCGATTGCAAACGGAAGGGAAGTCATACCTTCAATTTTCATAACTGAACAATTTTGTGATTTTAACTACACATAACATTTTCCATCCTCAGATTATGACATTTAAGTGGTACTTGGGTTAAAGATTTAAGTAATTTTTAAATAAATAAAAAATGAGGTGAAATATGAATGGAATATAATTATATTTTACACATATTTTTTTTCTCTTTTAAATTCGTATCAAAATTCATACTCTAAATACAGCCTTAATATACCAAAAAAAATAACTTGCTAGTTCCGGTCTCGTTTGGGACAATGCTATTTTAGTAATTTTTTTATTTTTTATAAAAAAAATATATATATAACAAAAATAAAGAAAATAATATAACAATTTATAATATTTTTTTTTTTTACTAAAATTCGAAATTATCAAACGAGGCCTCACTCAACCGAATCCAATACCATTGGTTGGTTTCAATTGCGTTCTGTAGTTTGACTTCAACTCTATTGGGAACTTTAATAGTAGGTCAAAAATTCCAGTATCATGCAACTTGTGCAGCCGAGTACATTTCGTATGCCAAGAAAGTTCCATCAAAATTGCATGAAAAATATTTCGGTGTGCAATATATATCATATATAATTTTATATAAAATTATGTAAATTTTTACAAATTTATATAAATAAGAATATAAAAATATATAAGTTTAATACTTCACTCGTTCCAAAATAATGGTCCCTTTTAAATAATTTAATTTTTTTTTATAGTACAATTATTGCACTTTTAAAAATTTGATTTTCTAAAATTACCTTTTGATAATAGATTTTTTGAGGAATATCAATGTCATAATTGTACTTTTTATGTTGTTAATGAATTTTAAAAAAAAGTAAAATAAAAAATTTATTTTACTTTTGTACTTGATTTTTGAAAATGGATTAATATTTTTGGACAATAAAAAATAAAATAAGGGATTAATATTTTGAGACGGAAGGAGTACAAATTTACGTAAATTCATAAAAATTTACGTAATTACGTGAATTTATGTATTTTTGTAAAATTATTTATATAAATTCAGAAAAAATTATATAAATTTACGCACAATTGTATATAATGTGCAATGCACACCCAAAATTTTTCTAAATTGCATACGATTGGTTAGGCCACTAACATCGTGGTCTTTTTCCTTTTGATCACTCATCAATCTTATATTAAACAAACACGATTTTAATGATAACCCTCTTTCTTTTGGTCCTATTTGTTTACGGCCTTTTTAGAAACTTGTCTATTTTAATAGGTTTATTTAAAAATTGTTTAAAATTATCTTAAATAACTATATTTTTTTACTTTTTATGAAAAGATATGCAGAACAGTAGAGATGTGATATGACCTAAAAAAGATAAAAAGATAAAAAAAAATGTGCTATAGTTGGTCATGCCAAACAAACTCTTAGGTAGCATTTGGTAGAGTTTTGTAAATGTGATTTGAGAGTATGAGTTGTATTTTGAGTTTGTGTGTTGTGGAATTATAATTTGAGTGTAAAAAATTTATTTGGTAAAGAGTTTTGAAAATAGTTTTGAAAAGAGTTTTGATTTAAGTGGGGAATTATTGATGTGACATTTGATATGTGATACAAAAATTTACAACTCATAACTAAACATACAACTCAAAATTATTTTAAAGTACATAAAAAATTTTAAAAATTTCAAAAAATGTTTTTTTCTATTATATAAATCAATTGCAAAAAAAAAAAAAAAAAAAATCACTATTCCGGTCAACCGGCCGGACATCCCCGTCAGGCAAAATTTTCAAAAAAAAAAAAAAAAACGCGTCTGTCAAAACAGAAAACCGCAGGTGTTTTGTACAGAGTTTTGGAATCATCGTTTGAGAACACTAACCAAACACCATACTTGAATTAAGGTGCGGAATCATGATTTGAATTCACAACTAAACAGAGCCTTAGTTTTTTGCTGTTTTAATATGCTAAAATAGTTGTGTTTGGGAAGATGATCAAATTTTTTTATAATTGATGTGATATTTGTGAGAGAAAAAATGAAATGATTATGGATTTGATATGACATTTTGTCTTATTAACTATTTTAGCATATTTTTTCTTTTAGTGTTATTTTAGGGGAGTTTTTTTTTTTAGGGTCTCTAGTATTAAGATTTTATACCATAAAAGACATCTAATATTTTCATAATGTCTAAGGTCCCTTAATTTGATCTAGAGAAATTTCATCAAGAGAAATTCTGGACCAAAGAAATTCTATCCAACCCAAAGAAATTCTCTGTTTCTCTCCAGAAAAATTTTCAGATTATGTAAAGAACTAACAGTTATGGTTTTTAACTCAAAAAAAAAAGGGGGGGAAACAACAACAACATAACTACCAGCACTGATGCAAAGAGAAATATGCACACCAGACAGATCATACACAAAATTATTGCATTGAGTATAACCAAGAAACAAAATTTCTCTAGACTTCCAAATTTTTCCGACCCACTCTCCAGAGAAATTTCCTTTCTCTTCAGAGAAAATTGAAATTTCTTTTAACAAAATTGTTTGCTCCTGTAGAATTCTTTATCTGTGAAACTAGAGAAAATTCAAATCCTTTTACCAAAGAAAATTTAAAATCTTGTACCAGAGAAAATTGAAACCAAAGAAAATTTCAAATCCTTTACCAATCAAATCCTTTATCAGTTGAATAGAAATGAAAGAATGAGAAGTGTAATATATATACTAATAGTACACAACCAAAGTAAAGTGCTCACCAGAGAAAATTCTGGACCAAAGAAATTCTAGACTAGAGACTAAAACCCAGAGAAAATAAGTCTTCTATTGATTTGAAAAGTTATTGCAAATAAATTGCTCAAATTCATACATTTCGCACTACCAATGCCCTAAATCTAGAGTTCCAAACTTTCCCAGATAATCAACTGATAAATTCCCAGAGAAAATCACAAAAACTTAGAGAAATTCACAAAAACTCAGAGAAATTCCCTTCTAACCTAGAGAAATTCACAAAAACTCAGAGAAAATTCTTTTCCAACACTATGGGACTCACTATGGTTATTACTCCCTGATAGCGAACCCTTCCATCAACATACCAACATTCGCTACAGCCAAAGTCATAGATAGTCTCTCTCTCTTTCTCTCTCTCTCTCTCCATAAAACTCTCTATTTCTCTTTCTAAAACTCGAATTAGATCTCGTTTTCCCTCAACATTTTCCCGAGAAAACTATGTCCGACGCCTTGATCAATGGACTCGCCGATGCCGGTGGTGGAATCATCACCCAGCTCATCACCTATCCTCTCTAAACTGTACAATCTCTCACTCTATATGTATGTATCATCTCACTGATTTTTCAATATGTATATATATATATATATATATATAAATTTTGTTGATCTTGGTCAATACAAGGCAACAAATGGAATGATATTTGAAGAAAGAGAAGAGGAAACTTGGGGCTATAGACCGAATGTCTCAGGTTTGTGCTTAGTTCTTTAAATTGATGTTTACATTTTTAAATTTTTTGAGTATTCCGAGTTGTTGATTGGGGTTGTGATTGCGGTCACCTAGTCTCACGGCGGTGGAGGTGGAAGCGGAGGCGGCGGGCATTGAAAGAGTGAACTGAGGTTTGGATTTAGAGAGAGAAAGAGAGAGAGAGAGAGATGAAATAAAGAAGGTAGAGAGAGAAATGAGGTTTGATAGAATAAAGATCGGAAACACAGAGAGAGTCAAATTTCTCTAATATGATATATGGGTGTGGATTTAGGGACCTTAGACATCAAAAAATAATATTGGGGATCTTTTTCATTACTAAAAATCGGAAAAGGGACCTTAGACTAATTTCTCCTTATTTTAACCCAAAAATCCCAAAAGGTTTCTTCCCAAACACCCCTTATGAGATCAGATATAATACGAAATAGGTTCTATATTTTTTTTTTTGTCTCTTTACATCTCGTGTTTGGTTACTCTAGGGAGTCTGAATAGTATATGATGCAAAAGGAGATATGTAATATCAACTCCCATGGTATTGTATATCTCCTATCGTCGAATATGGCTCATCTTTCATCTAAAGGCCAAAAATAGTTTCTCTCCTCTTATCATCTTATATCCTATCTTAATCAAACATAGGACAAGTGACCCAATAATATATATAATTTATCTTATATCCTATGACATATTATATCACATCCTAGGTATTACATATCCTCTTCAAATCTTTATATCTAATATGGACAATCAAATGGAGCCTTAGGGTTCGTTTGGGAAGTGGGTTGGTTTTTTGGCTATTTTAGCTTGGGGTTAAAAAGCCTTGTTTGGGAAGGGCTTTTGGCATTTTTGACTTTTTTGTAAGAGAAAGAATGTAATGATTATGAATTTGATGTGATATTTTGTTTTATTGGGCTAAAAAATCTATTTTGTTTTTTTGTGAATATTTTAGCCCAAAAAATCTCAAAACCAACTTGCCAAACGGAGGCCTAATGACTTTATTAACCAATCAATAGTCAACTCATTTAAATTTAACTTAGGTCTCGTTTTGGAATCGATAATTTTAGTAATTTTTTTTTTATCTTTTTGACTAAAATATGAGAAAAAAATTAATATGTTTGAAAAATAACTTTATAACTTTTTACGAAAAAAAACATTAAAAAATGGAGAGAGAAATAAATGTGACTTTTTTTTATATTATTTGTTGATTTTTTAACTTTTTAAATTATTTTTTTAATTTTAAATTAAAATATATACTTCCCAAAAACATACAGGTTAGCCTTTGTTGATTTTTCATTTAGACAATTTATCATTTAGATATGATTGTATCATGTCACTCAAAGTTAAGGGGTTGTTTGGGGTGTCCTAAATAAATGTATTTTTTATCTTTTTAGATTAAAAAATTGAGGAAAAAAATATAGATATTTAGATTAATTTTTTTGACTTTTTATGAAAAAATATATATTAAGAAATTATATAAACAAGTGTGTAGGAGAAGATTAGAGAGGTGTGGGCACAGCTGTACAATCTGCACAAGTGAAATGAGAGTAAGAAATTATTGGTTATTTTTCAGACATTGCACTGGATAGTTTTGTTCGACCCGTAGGGGTCATCACGGGTACCATTTTGATAATCTGAACCGTTCAATGTATAGAACTCATCGAGTACTATATGTCTTTAAAAAATCACGTTGATCGGATATTGATAGCTATCTGATCAAATTTGTTTTTTTTCAATCGTTAATTATAACACCATCCATTTGTTGTACATAACTGATTTGATCATGCAGTTATCGATATCCGATAAAAGTGATTTTTTACAGACATATAGTACTCGACGAGTTCTACACATTGAACGGTTTAGATTATGAAAACGGAACCCGTGATGGGCCCCACAGGCCGAACAACAACCATCTAAAATTACACCCAATCATTTCATTTTTGTCAACAAACATAGCACAACAGCTGCACATAGATGATATCAAAGCTGTACTTTTGTTTAGAAAATTGATTTTTTAATTTTTTTAATAAATAATGATAACTTTTTAATTTTTTGACATTTTATCTTTTATAGACTATCCCAAACCAACCCTAAATTATATTTGATCTTGGTACATGCAAAGGACGTACGTAAGAGTTATTGATGACTATAGCAACTTACAATTGCCAACTTTCGTCTACTTTGAAGGATATAAATGTTTGGTATGATTTTTTTTTTTTTTTTTTTTTTTTTTTTGGCTATTTTAACTATAAAAAGATAAAATAGTTTAAAAAAATAATAAAATAAAATGTCACATTCAAGTCATAATTATTTCATTTTTTCTCTCATAAAAGTTTAGGGTTGGTTTGGGAAGTAGGTTGGCTTTTTGACTTTTTGACTTTTTTGGCTATTTTAACCTGGGCTAAAAAGCTTGATTTGTGAAGAACTTTTTGGCTTTTTTGATTTTTTTTGTGAGAGAAGAGTATAATGATTATGGGTTGGATGTGATGTTTTGTTGGTTGTGACTAAAATAGCCTATTTTGTCTTTTATAACTAAAATAGCCAAAAAAACCTACAAACCTTCTTTCCAAACGGTGCCTTAAAAAGTCAAAAAACTCATCTCAAACGAGACTTTTTAGCTCCATCCTAAAATAACCAAAAAACTAAAAAACCAATCCACGTCTCAAACGAAAGCATATTAAATTTCTTTGAACCCTAACATTTCATATTCCTTTTATGGCCAAAAAATAGTGTTAAAGAACTTTACTAAATAAAATAAATAAAACACTCACAGTTTTTTTTTTTTTTTGAACAGTAAACACTCGTAGTTAGGAGTGACCATTAGTTCAATAGTAAAACTTAGCCTAATAACATTGTAGTTATGGGTTCAAGTCACGGGATAACCATTTGAGCACTATGTCGAGGATGCGGGGTCCCTGCAGTGGGTTACCCCCTGCTGTGCTTGCTGTCCCTAAAACAACATCGTTTAATCTTCTTCTTTTTTTCTTTTTTTTTTTCATGTTCTGAATTTATTTTTTTGGCATGATAAATTACATTTTGCTCTAAATCTTAAACCCTAAAATAAAAATAAATAAATTTTAAGAATTAAACCCCAAACCCTAAACCCTAAAATAATAATAATAAAAAAATTTATCCCTAAACCCTAAAATAAAAAATAAATTTTAAAAATTAAACCCTATAGCCTAAACCCTAAAATAATAAAAAAAATTATCCCTAAACCCTAAAATAAAAAAAAATTAAGAATTAAACCCTAAATCCTAAACCCTAAAAAAAAAAAAAAAAATTTATCCCTAAATCATAAAATAAAATAAAAATAAATTTTAAGAACTAAACCCTAAATTCTAAACTCTAAAATAAATTAAAAAAATAAATTTTAAGAATTAAAGTAAAAAAGTGACCAACCAAACAAAAAAAAAGAAAAGAAAGAAGCAAATACACACAAAACGCCACCGTTTCATTCCACAGCAGGAACAGCAGTGAGGGGCTCACGGCAGTGACCCCTCATCCCTATGTCGAAGGTTAAGTGTATACTCAATCTTTTCTCTCCCAAAAACACATTAATATGTATTAATTGAGCATTATTTAGTAAGCACTCACAGTTAAACCTAACCTTTCATATTCCTTTTCTAGCCTAAAAATAGTGTTAAAGAACTTTGCCAAATAAAATAAAGGGCAAAAAACATTCAATCCCATATAATTTTGGATTATTGCAAATGACTCTCTGAGATTTGAAAATATGCACACTTTTTCTATGATTTTAGACTGATCTACAACTGTTATATTGTCCATCCAAAGAAACGGCAAGTGGGCTGCACGTGTCTCATTTGCTTGTATTGGTCCGTTTGATAGCTTTTCCTTCAAAAATAGTTTGAGGAAAAGATCAAAATGACCTTACCATTCACTATATAAGACAATGCTATGAAGTGGATGTTATACTTCACCCAAATAAGAGGAAAAAGTGGAACCATCCCGTAACAATTAGTACTTCCTCTCCCTTTTATTTTAATTATTTTAATTTGTTTAGTTTTTTAATTATATTTTTATCTCTTTTTTTTATTTAATCAAATATTTATTTGAACAATTAGTTTTTAATTATATTTTAAGTTTTTAATTATATTTTTATATCTTATTTATTTTATTTTTATTTTTTATTTAATCAAATATTTATTTGTTTAATTTGCCTTCCACTCTATAGTGCCGTTTTCATTTTTTTTAATTTTATTGTTTATTTTTCTTTAAATTTTATTATACAATTTATTAAGAATATTGAAATGTCTTCTGCAAATAATATTGGAGGGGAAACACTTGATTATATTGTATTAAACTTCATTATACAATTTATTTTTTTCTATTATATTTTTATCTCTTATTTATTTATTTATTCTTATTTCATCAAATATTTATTTTTCTTAATTTATCTTACACTCTATAGAGAATTTTTATTTATTAATTTTATTGTTTAATTTTCTTTAAATTTTATTATACATTTGTTAAGAATATTGAAATGTCTTCTGCAAACAACATTAAAGGGGAAACACTTGATTATATTTTATTATACAATTTGTTTATAGAATCATAAGAAAATGACATTTTCTTTAACAAATCAGTTTTTTTTTTTTTTTTTTTTTTTTTGTAGAAAAATAGAAGACAGAATTCAATCAAATATGATGAATTGGATTTCTCATGACATAATTTTTTTAAACTATTTTTAATGCTAAAATATATGTGGCTATATTTAGTGAATTTTTTGTTTTGTATTAATTTGTATTATTTTTATTGTATGATTTAAGTTAATAAAAATATAAAATAATATTTGTATGGTTTAATTATTACTTTTTTATTTATACAATTTAAGTTAACACTTTTGTAGAATTTGAGTTAATATTTTTTTATTAGTTTTTACGTTTTTTTAGTAAACAAAAAATAATATTTTTATGTTCAAAAAATAATTGTTATTTACATTGATTTCAAATCATAAAAATTATTTTAATTATGTAAGTTTTTTTTTATATATTTATCGCATTATTAATTTAAATTTTTATTAAATATGTTAAATATTAGTCTTATTTAAAGATTTTGTTTATTTTTTTAATAATATTAATTTTATAAAAATTGAATTTATATATTAAAAATTATATGTATTTTATTAAAAATTGAATAAAAATTATTTTGTTTTTTAATTAAAAAAGTGAGATAAATGATGTGATGTAATATTCTGTGTAGAGAAAGAAAGAGAGAGGAGAGTAGGATGTGTGACAGAGAAACATCGAGGAGATAAGGAAAATGTATATGTGTGTGACGTGTGTGTGGGTTAGTATATGTAAAGGTCAATTAGTCTTTTTGATATAAATATTAACAACGTGACAATTGAAAATCAATGGATGTCCGTATATTTTCAAACGTGACGAGTGATTTGCAACCACCCAAAATCAAAGGTTAAATGTTTTTTCTTTAAAATAATGAGTAATATTAAAGTTTTTAAAAAATTTATCAAATTTTTATCAAATATTTCACATAGATATGAAATCCGTATAAAACTCACATTATGTAAATTCTATATCATATGATATTTGATAAAATTTTGATAATATATATATTTTTTTTTTTGGGTCCGTAGCATTTTCCTAAAATAAATAAATAAACAACAATGATTCATCCCACTAATTTGGGAGCACTAATTGACCACTAATGATGTGGAAATTCAAAAAAAAAAAAAAAAAAAAAAACCTTAAGACCAAAATATCACATCAATAAATGAGACCCACCAATTAGTGCTCTCCTAGTGCTCTTAAATTAGTGGTGTTAAACATTTTTCATAAATAAAACACTCACAGTTAAACCCAACTCTCAAAACCACACCATTATTGCATCAAGGTTGCAGTACAGCAATCGAATTGAACCGAAACTCCACCGCAGCCTTGTCCTCCTCCATCAAATCCACCGTTGGGCACATTCGTCACAACCCAGAACAGCTAACGTGCTAGATTGTTAGAAAAGGTCAAAAATGTCATCACTTGAAGCCTCAAGTAGTACAGAGTCTGAGGGAAGTGAAGAGAGGTAAATGAGTTAGTCATGCCATTGTTGGATGAGGTGTTCAGTCTCACTTTCAGGTGTTCTCTCTCTCTCTCTCTCTCTCTCTCTATATATATATATATATATATGGTAGAAAATGGTGCTTAGGTGGTTGTTCAATGGCTGCCGATGAACTGTTTGATGAAAGTTCCAAGTGGGTTTTGATTAAAATAGTTGATGACTAGTGGAACCATATCTTTGTTTGGAAACTTCAGTTCTGGAAACTTGATATGATCTGATTATTTCCTATATCTAAATTTGCTAAGCTCTGTTCAAATTTACAGAAACAAATGTTAAACTAGGTGGAAACATTGCTAGCTAGTCAGTCTGTTGCTGGACATGGTTGGCATGAAATATATTGTTTTCTTGCATTTTGTTTGGATGAAATGTATTTCTTGATTTTGTTATTTATCTATGGGATTTTGTGGACATGGGACTTGTGCTCATATTTGTCAACTTCTAATCATAAACAATATCATGGCAAATTTTTACATAGTCCCATTGATCTGTGAGCCCTAGGCTAATGGAGGTGGTGGTGATGACTCGTTAAGGGGTTAGGAGAAACGGCTCTTGCGTGTTATAGGATATAGGTCAAAGAGACGGGATTTCACAGGGTAAATATGGTATTTTCAAAAAATTGAATGCTGATAATGTAACGATAAATCTCAGGAAGGGTCATGTGATTTCCAAAATCACAGGGATACTAGTTTATTAGTGGGAAACCCCAGGGAGTGTCAGTGCAGTTTACCCAAATGTATATTATATTTGTTGTCGTGTTCCTGACGCATCATATCATAAACTTTTTGGAAATTGCAATGTCGTAGTGTCTGTATTCATGTCCCATGTCTGTCATATAAGATATGTACACATAGATTGATCCACGCATCCATGCAACTGTCTTAACGTATATATATTTGTGAAGACTACATTTGATGCGCTGTTTGTCTTGGGCAGTGAATATTTTGCATTTCCCATCCACCTTGTTCAGCTGTTTGTCACATCTCAAAGACAGGAATGGCCTTAATAAGATAGGTTCTCCTTCTTTCAGTTATATAAACAGAAGAAAATACAGCAGCCAGAAATTTTCAGAATCAAGAAGTAAAATTCCTGCTATCAATGGACAAATTTGCAATTATGCTGGTCATATGCCCAAAATTTTTTGTCCCAAAACTTATTCTGTTCTTCAATCAAGTGGTCTTCAGCACTGGTTCAAAAGCTGGCGAGAACATAGGAAGCATAAACTGACAGCAAGCACTTTTGGGGGAGCTATTGGATTTTGGCCTCGACGGAGAGTCCAGCTGTGGCTGGAGAAGCTTGGGGCAATTGAACCATTCACTGGTAACCTGGCTACCTGTTGGAGCAACATCAAAGAAGAGGAAGCACTTGAAAGGTACAAGCTGATAACAGGGAATGCCGTTTTATTTCCTGAATTTCAGATCTATGGAAAGAACCCAGATGATGACTGGCTTGCAGCTTCACCAGATGGGGTTGTTGACAAGCTTGTTTATGGTCTGCCCTCCCGAGGAATTCTCGAAATAAAGTGCCCATTTTTTGGTGGCAATACGAGCAGTGCTTCCCCATGGTCACGAATCCCCCTTTATTGTGTTCCACAAGCTCAAGGTTTGATGGAAATCATGGATCGGGATTGGATGGATTTTTATGTTTGGACTCCTAAGGGGAGCAGTTTATTTAGGTTATATCGAGATGTAGAATATTGGGACGTCCTGAAAATAGCACTGTCGGATTTCTGGTTGAAGCATGTCGTGCCAGCAAGGGAGTTGTGTAGTAAATCTGTGATCACAAATCCCCTTACTCAGTTAAGATCACTAAGGCCAGCACCTAGGCATGAATTATGTAAATTCCTTGTACATGAAAGTAAATGTCTTGTTAATAACTCCAAGTTGTTGATGCGTGAAATTCATGGAAAATTGCAGAACTGAAGCACGTCAAGTGTTTTCTGAGTTCAATTTAAATTGGAATTTGGAGAGTGACTGCTTCGGACGAATGAAGATCTATGAGTTTGGTACTTCATATTTATCTGGTGTAAATTGATTGATATGAAAAGAAAGATTTATTACTACACATTAGTTTATATTCATCAAAGAATAGCAGAATAATCTTTGAGGTGAGCTACCAAAGAATGAGTTCCTTTCCCTTTATTTAAAGGTTTGGTTTGGCTGATAATTGCTTTTGTTTAAAAGACAGACAGGAAAACGACAGACAGGAAAACGCAAAAGTTAGCTGTTAAGGTGAGGTTGCCCTCATTTTGTATCCAGGCAATGTGGGATTTCACTTCACAATACTATCCTAACTCTACAAGAACCCTATGCTGTACAGACGACCACTGTTTCACTCTTGTCCCCCCTTGCAAATTTTGATAAGAAAAAAGCCGCCAACAATAGGTTGATGACCACTTGCTAACCGCACCTTGCATCATTTTTCACAAATTGTCTCCTCTCAACTTGAGCACGAGCAGCAGAAAAACTGCTTTCAGAACCAAATTTTAAGGCCTTATTGCCATGACATAATCCCTCTGCACAATAAGCACTACAATTCATTCTGTATAGCCTTCCACAAACAGAACTGTTGATATTCTTATTTTAGTTAGAGAACCAGTCGTATTGGGAGTGAGTTCATACAGATCCAAAGTCATATTCCAATGTATTTTTACACAGATCCAGAACTGTTGAATGGAAAGGTCTCCAATTCCAAATGTATTTTTACATGTCACAGCCAGTTTTACTTTACAAAGTTTATCAATGATAAAACCCAGCTAAGTTCTCACTGTCAAAAAGTTTTAAAAAAAGCTATACTTGGAACTATATAAACTGCAAAAGAAAATAAATATTCACCCTATGCTTCAGACAGATCTATGTTCTCATTGACCGGAGCGGTTAAATCTTGGTTTTCTTCACCATCAGACGGTTGAGATTCATGTTTGGCAGCAGCCTGCAACACCCTGTTCTGAACATCTAACGACGAAGGTGATGTTGGTAGTCCAATCCCATTAGTTTCTAGTTTCCCAGCAGCCCATGAAATTGCTTCACGTCCCAATCTAACAGGACTCATCAATAACCTTGAAGAAATGCAGAAAAACAATTATTAATCGTCAATCCATCATCATTATCAGAACTTCAGCATAACACAAAAGCATGATATACAAAGTTCCCCAGATTCACGATAAAGTTCCACATGCTTTGGTAAGGGCCCTTATTTATCTTCTTTTTTTCCCTTTTTCTTTTCTCTTTTATTAACCACAATTCTTGTAACCCAATGGTATCTGGAGGCCAGATTTTCAAGGGCAACGAGGTTGGAATTTTTTTTTTTTTCCAATGATAATTTCTATCCTACACTGATTTACTTACTTTTTTTTCTATTTTATCCTATACAAAGAAATTATGTTTTACGTTTGAAAACCAAAAAGAAAATACAAATAAAATTAACCTTTCAAATTTGGTTACATTTATGTATGCCCATATGTATCCGCTCATGCACAAAACCACATAATCTATATTTTCCACTGAAATTACCAAACAGCCAAATGAATACATGTAGTCAACACAAAACATTTGAATAAAATAAATGCTATTCATAATATACCTAGTCATGACATCTCACAACATCAGGAGAAAAACTATACAATTACTTGGTAGAAGAGATTAAGATAACCCTCCTCATAACCTTAAGATCATATTCAGTTAAGAACTTTGTAATTCCATAAAAACAATGCACGTGACAGAGCTACAAAGAAAAAATAAATTAACAGAATAATTCTAATGCTATTATGTAGGGTTTACCTCATATCTTGCTTAAAATCTTCAGCATTCTCATAAGAAGCAACCCTCCGATATAGAGTCTGGAAAAGGTCACAATCAATTAAGAATTCAAGATGAGGAAGAAGATATGAGAAGTTTTCCTTTAACATCACACATGAGAAAATTAGGGAAAGGGTGCTGATCAAAAAATAAAGAAAGTTAGGGAAAGGGAGAACTTGCATGTATCCTTCACCAGGAATACCAAATCTAAAGCACTATTAGGAACACCCAGATCATGTAGACTGATGAATACAATATGAGAGTGAAAAAATAAATTAAAAAGTACAAATAAAAAAAAACTCAATTGATTGGGACACAAGGATTGGTTTGGTTTCATTTGGTTGAGCCAAAGTCATACTGATCAATGAACTTATATTACTATTAGAGGTGGCAAACTCAACCTAAAACTGTATAAACCAATTTAAAATCCATTTAAACTGTTCAAATCGTTAAATGGGTTTAAATGGATTGCATCTTGCAAATCCAATTAAAATTAAGTTTACATGTATTGGACATGGGTAACCATTTAAATGGGTGCCAACTCCTCTACCACACCACCACCACCCCTCCACCAACACCAATGCAACCACAGCTCCACCATCACCACTATCACCACCCTCTATTGAAAAAGAGTTAAATAGAGTAAATGGGTTGTTTGGGTTATTTTGTCCAACCCATATTTAATTTAACCCAATCTGCTTAAACTTGTTTATTAAATGGGTAGGTTTGGGTTAAATTATTTTATCTACATAAATCATTTTAACCAGCCCAAACCTGCCAGGTTGCCACCTCTAATTACTGGTAATTCTGTTTTCTTCACATGGACCATTAACCATTTTATCTAGATATTACACAGAAAACAAAATGCCAAATGATTATAACCTGCAACAAGATCAATTTTTGGAACAGAAATATGTAAGTGGCACTCATGAAATGTTGCCCCACAAAGTCTAATCAAATTCCCTAGACCAGGTTACAGCTAATATGTCTTCCTCATGGTGTAGCCACCTCTTATGTCACATCAATCCAAGGTTTCAACTTTAGATGCCAAATTAAGATATTGGACATATTTCCTATTAATTTTAAGCCACATCAAATATCTTTTAGTCAATGTGGATATGTTAATACAATGAATGCTAGCATCTCAACAAAATTGGACTTTGTTTGAGGAAAGGAAATGATGTTTAAAATCTTAACTGGAACCCTTTTTTTTGTTACATACAGGTAACTGGAACCCTTCAATTGGACACAAAAGAATAAATACCTGAGCAAGGCCAACAATGCCGATAATTTGCAGCGTCTTCTCCCACTCTGAAACAAAATAAATGCTCAGTTGAAAGGAACAAGCATTGAGTGATGGGCCTTTAATTCTTAAGTGATTTTTTTTTATTACAAACATAGACGCCAAAGTCCAGAAATACATACATAGATTTGGAAGGAAGATAAGAGTTAAGCATCCCATAGAAACAAGCAATCAAGTGTCAAACATTTCTACAGAAAAGCCATCACAACACAAGCAACCTGATGTGTTCCAAAAAAGGAACTTAAACCGAAAGTCATCTTTCTGTCAAATTCTACTAAGGTTGGGTTGCTTAAAGCACCATTGCAGCATACAAGGAAATTATCAAAATATAAAACATAATCTGTTTGGTAACGTTTACGTTTTTAGTTTATATTTACAAAAATTTTATAAACTGATTTTTGTTTATTTTTAGAAAAACATAAACTACAAACGCGTTTGGTAATTGACAAAATGTTTGAAAAAAATTAAAAATATAAAAAAGAGTAAGAAATGGCAAGTGGTGGCAAGTGGCGGCGGAAGACGGTAGTGGAAAGTGGTGACGGTGGGTGGTGGGTAGCGGGTGGTGGTGAGTGGGTGGGTGACGGTGGCGGGTAGTGGGGTGGTGGTGGTGGTGGTGTTGGCGGGTGGTGGGTGGTGGTGGCAGCTGGGTGGCGGATGGCGGGTGGTGGTGGGTGGATGAGTGATGGTGGCGGGTGGTACCGAGTGGGTAGTGGTGGTGGTGGTGGTGGTGGTGGTGGGTGGGTGACGGTGGCAAGTGGTGCGTGGTAACGAGTGGGTGGCGGCAAGTGGTGGAGGGTAGGTGGAGGGTAGGTGGCGGGTGGTGGTGGTAGTGGGTGGGTAGGTGACGATGGTGGGTGGTAGCGAGTGGGTGGTGATGGTGGGTGGTAGTGGCAGGTGGGTGATGGTGGTGGTGGTGGGTGGTGGCGGCGGGTGGGTGGCAGGTGGCAGGTGGCGAGTGGTGGATGGTGGTGGCAGGTGGGTGGTGAGTGGTGGTGGCGGCGGGCGGTGGATGGTAGTGGCGAGTGGTCGGTGGTGGCGGGTGGATAGCAGGTGGGTGGTGGCGAGTGGGTGGTGGTGGCGGGTGGGTGATGAGTGGTGGTGGCAGGTGGTGGCTGGTGGGTGATGAGTGGTAGTGGCAGGTGGTGGCGGGTGGTGGTGGCGGCGGAAGACGGTGGTGGAAAATGGTGGCGGGTAAATAAAAACTCAAAACAGAAACACATTTTTTGAGTTTACATTTTTTGGCCAAATTTATAAACTGAGACTACTGATTTGTAAATTAAAAATTTACCAAACAAGTTTTTATTTGAGTTTTTAAAATTTTTATAAATATAAACAGAAAACTGAAATGTGTTTGGTAACGTTTACGTTTTCAGTTTATATTTACAAAAATTTTATAAACTGGTTTTTGTTTATTTTTAGAAAAACATAAACTACAAACGCGTTTGGTAATTGACAAAATGTTTAAAAAAATTTAAAAATATAAAAAAGAGTGAGAAATGGCAAGTAGTGGCAAGTGGCGGCGGAAGACGGTGGTGGAAAGTGGTGACGGTGGGTGGTGGGTAGCTGGTGGTGGTGGATGGGTAGGTGACGGTGGCGGGTGGTGGCGGGTGGTGGGTGGTGGCGGGTGGTGGGTGGTGATGGCAGGTGGGTAGCGGGTGGCGGGTGGTGGTGGGTAGGTGGCGGGTGGTGGGTGGTGAGTGGCCGATGGCAGGTGGTGGTGGGTGGCGGGTAGGTGGCGGGTGGTGGTGGTGGGTGGGTGGGTGACGGTGGTGGGTGGTGGGTGGTAGCGAGTGGGTGGTGGTGGTGGTGGTGGTGGTGGTGGCGGCGGATGGCGGGTGGTGGTGGGTGGTGATGGTGGATGGGTGGATGGGTGGGTGGGTGACGGTGGCAGGTGATGGGTGGTAGTGAGTGGGTGGTGGGTGGTGGGTGGTGGTGGTGGTGGTGGGTAGTGGTGACAGGTGGGTGCCGGGTGGTGGTGGTGGTGGGTGGGTGGATGACGGTGGCGGGTGGTAAATGGTAGCAAGTGGGTGGTGGTGGTGGTGGTGGCGGTGGCGGGTGGCGGGTGGCGGGTGGTGGTGGCGGCGGGTGGGTAGCGGGTGGGTGATGGTGGTGGTGGTGGTGGTGGTGGTGGCGGGTGGCTGGTGGTAGCGGGTGGGTGGCAGGTGGCTGGTGGTGGTGGTGGTGGCTGGTGGTGGTGGTGGTGGTGGTGGTGGTGGTGGTGGTGGTGGGTGGCAGGTGGCGAATGGTGGTGGCAGGTGAGTGGTGAGTGGTGGTGGCAAGTAAGTGGCGGGTGGTGAATGGTAGTGGCAGGTGGTGGGTGGTGGATGACAAGTGGGTGGTGGTGGTGGTGGTGGTGGTGGTGGTGGCGAGTGGGTGGCAGGTGGGTGGGTGGTGGTTGCAAGTGGTGGGTGGTAGTAGCAGGTGGGTGGTGAGTGGTGGTGACAGGTGGTGGTGGAGGGTGGGTGGTGGTAACGGAAGACGGTTGTGGAAAATGGTGGCGGGTGACGGCTAATGTTGGGTGATAAAAAAAAAAAACTGAAAACTCAAAATGGAAACACATTTTTTGTGTTTTCATTTTTTGGCCAAATTTATAAACTGAGACCACTAATTTATAAATAAAAAATTTTACCAAACAAGTTTTTATTTGAGTTTTTTAAATTTTTGTAAATATAAACAGAAAACTGAATTTTTGATTTCACCGTCACCCATCCACCCACCACCACCACCACCACCCGCCATCCACCACCCGCCATCCGCCGCCACCACCACCACCACCACCTACTCGTTACCACCCACCACCCGCCACCGTCACCCACCGTTACCCACCACCACCACTGCTACCTACCCGTCACTACCACCCACCCACCCACCACCATCCGCCATCCGCCATCCGCCATCCGCCACCGGCCACCATCCGTCACTACTCACTCGCTACCACCTACTACCGTCACCCACCCACCCACCACGACCACCCGCCACCTACCCGCCACCACCACTGTCACCCACCCACCCACCACCACCACCACCACCACCACCACCCACCACCTACCCGCCACCACCACCTGCCATCCGCCACCCATCTGCCACCACCACCCACCACCCGCCACCACCACCACTGCCACCACCACCACCACCCACTCACTACCACCCACCACCAGCCACCGTTACCCACCTACCCACCACCCACCGTCACCAATTTTCCACCACCGTCTTCCGCCGCCACTTGCCACCACTTGTCATTTCTCACTCTTTTTTATATTTTTAAATTTTTTTAAATATTTTGTCAATTACGAAACGTGTTTGTAATTTATGTTTTTTTAAAAATAAACAAAAACCAGTTTATAAATTTTTTATAAATATAAACTGAAAACGTAAACGTTACCAAACATGTGTTACCAAACGGCACCAGTGTTACCAAACAGCACCAAAGTAATCAATAAAAGATTGCCAAATTTTACCTTGACAAGGCTAGGGAATTACTATGTGCACACGTGCCGAGTGTTAAACATGGGTTGGAAAAACCTAACAGCCAGATTTGAGGAACCACCTATCAGGTGATCAATATTTTATTATTTGCTAACAGATGATGTAAGAAACCTGAACTCAGTTGTTTTGGTGGGTAATTCCAGTATCATGATCCACTGAATATTAATATAGAGAATAAAATATTCTTGTCGCTGACACTGGCCTGATTGGGACGCAACACTTAGTTTGATTTGGTTGGTAACACTTCATGCATATGCACTGTGCACATACCAAATATCAACTTAATTGCTTCCCCGCAAAAATCACGTTTTTTCAATTCTCATTTTTAAACTATAGATATTGGAAAAAGAGAATATATGCTAATACGTACCTAGCAATGCATATGATGCTGCAACAAAACCCTGTCAACAGAGTAGTCATGTTAATTAGTGTAACATGTACATGAAATTGAAAACAGATTACAAATTTATTTCAAGAACCACATGAAATCTTTACATGACAAAAATAAGAGACAGTTACACATATAGTGAAAATTTTTGGGAAAAAAATGCACACTGCATGGTTTTCTTGGAGAATGCACACAAGATGTTCCAGATATAATAAACTCAAATGACATCAAGCCATTGAGCTTGAACCAAAATAACATGGGTAAAAGAACAGATCTTTTTAAAGAATCTCTGCAGTCCATTTTTTTTCAAGAACACAGCCTCTATATGATTGATTCCAAATTAAGACACAAATTAGCACAAAAAAAATGTTGATTCAATCCATCCTTTTATATCTAAATAATTATTAAAAATATTTTGAAAAAAAAAAGAAGCCTTGTGATAGATAAATAATTTCAAAATAATTACGGAAGCAAAATAACATACAAGAGTAACATGAGTCTTACCACCCCATACCCAAGAACTTTTACTGGAGTAGGATTGATATCTTTTAGGATTGCCTCAGCTTCCTGATGTTATCCCAAATTTGCATTAGCATATCATGGAAAACTTCAAACTAATATTACATAAATCACAACACCAAATGTAACTAATTCAGTAATAAAAACAGGAATCGAGTTGAAAATTAATCCACTTTAGTGAACCATATTAGGAATGGCAATACAAATGTCCCACATAAGGATGGGTTGAATACAGGTAAAATTTACGTGAGAGCAGTGTGGTTTCTATGACATAGAAACTTTTTTTTATACCGAAAAAAAATAAATAAATAAAAAAAATCATGTCTTTGATGTGATCTGAGGATATGGCTCAAGGATTAGAACCTAGAACAAGCTTAAACTCCTTCAGGCTTCTGGAAAATTGTACAGATTAGAGAATATTTCTTAGAAATATCTATATTGTCAATATAGTCGAGCCAGATTACTATAATCATGTGCAGCCACATATTGAGAATTCATGCCTGAACCTTTTCCAATATCATCCTTGGAAAAGTTATTAAGGTATATTGCGCAAGTTTGTTTCAAAAAAATTTCAACTTATTTAACTTCAAATTTGTAATCATATGCTTTAATAGTTGTACTTTTTTTGAGTTACGGTGTTTGGTTCCACTAATTTGGTTATCAGCTTATTCTCCTTTTTAGCTTAAAATGCTTAAAATAAGCTAAACAATTGACTGTTTGGTTGTGTTTTTGTCTCCTGTTTTCTATTTTTATTTTTCGAAAAACATAGAAAATTTGCTTGGTGAACTGATTTTGGGATAATTTTCTGAAAACAACCTACTTTTAGGAAACACCGAAAAGTTGTTTTCAAATTTTTGTTGTTTTCGCAAAAAGGTAAAAATGATATGAAAATGACAGGTGTTTTATAATGTTTCATTGTTGTTTCAAAAAACATGGAAAATGAAACCCCAAAAAAAAAAACACAACCAACAAAGCCTTTTTAAAAGCTAAAATCAGCTTTTTTAAGTGAAAACAAACACGCATTATACCATTTCTCGATTCTCTACTTACAATTAAATACTTTCCAATTGTGATAGCCTATTGGAACAATGACTTGGTGGCTTGTGCATTGAAATAGTTTCTACAACTAATACTCATCAATTTTTTATTGCTTCAACTTAAGGTGCAAGTGTATATGTCGTCCTGCTGACTCAAACAAATTTTCGAACTTCTACTTTTGCTTATATAGTGCTTATTTATTAGCCCTCAAGTACCTTTTTTTAAAATAGATTATACTCAACAAAGTGATGTAGCATGGCCTCCCAAGAGACTTCCAACAAACAGATGTTGAGCAAAAAATCTTACTGATAGTAAGATTTATTCTTGTTACAAATTGATGAAAAGAAGAAAGCGGAGAAAGATCATGGGCGGAGCCATGCAGACTTCAGTGGGTTCAAATGAACCCACTAAACTTTGAAAAAAAAATAGAATTATATAGTATTATGTAAAAATTTTAGGAGATTTTCATAAAATGACACCACTGAAATTGTTAAAAATATAAAGTAATGCTACACTTTCATATTTTTTATATCACATTTTATAATATAGTATGTGTGAATTTATTTTTATGAGTTTTGTAAAATCATCAATATTAACTAACTAAATGACACCACTAGAGAGAATTTTTGGCTACGCCACTGAGAAAGATAGATAATAAAAAAATAAAGAAGTTAAAAAAGTAGAAGCACAACAGTGATATATGAAGAGAATAGAGAAGGGAAATGACTAAGACAGGAAAAAAGTAGAAGAACAAATATGAGTACAGAAATCAAGAACCAAAAAAGAGGACAGACAAAGAATAGAAGGAATCAAGGAGAGAAAAAGAGGAGGAGAAATAGGGATCCAAATATATTCCATAATTTGTATTCATTCTCTGAAGCAAATTTTGCTTGATACCAATAAGGCCTGTAAATGGGCTTCATAAAACCCTAATAAAAAAACACATCTAAAACTGGGCTTACAAAACATAGTAGCCTAATAACACAAAACTTCTATCACTAAAGCCTCTAATAGTCCCAATAAACTGAAATCTAAGAAGTACATTCAGCAAACAGGCCAATAGCGAATTTCACTAAAATAAAAAGGTATAACTCATAAGCAAGTGTGACAAAAGACAACCAAAATAACAAAGGCGAGGGAAGACATTATGAAGAAATTTGCAGGTATGGGAGGGGAGAAAGAAAAGAAAAAACAAAAAGCAGTATCTTGTACCTCATTGAGTATGGTAAGTGCTGTCTCGGGTTTTAGCTGCTTCACACGAAGACCTTCTTTCAACCAAGACTGATAGCCACCTTGGACCAGATACGATTGCTACGATGTAAAAAATAAAGATGTGTAAGAATTTATGTATTATTGATTGAATTTATGTATTATTGATTGATGTTTATTGATATTTATTACAATGATTCATGATTCCTATATATAGAAGAGGGTAAGTGTGTAGTAGGTAAGGAGTAGGTGAAGTGGAGGTGGTAGTGGTGTAGTGGGTTAGGTTTAGTGGAGTAGGTGAGGTGGTAGTGGTGTAGTGGGTTAGGTTTAGTGGAGTAGGTTTAAGTGGGTGAAGTAGGTGGAGAGTAGGTGGATTTTAACAGCCCCGCAAACTCAAGGGGGATAGGAACTAACCAACTTGAGTTTGGAGAGAGTAACAAAACAAGAAAATACATAAAAATAAAAGAGGATAAGAGACACTGTATGGTCGTGTCAGACCATTGGTGAAGACACTGGATGGTGGTGTCATAACGTTGTAAAGGACACTGTATGGGGGTGTCATAACCATGTAGAGGACACTGTATGGTGGTGTCATAACGGTGTAGAGGACACTGGATGGCGGTGTCAGACCGATGTAGAAGACAGTTTATGGGGTCATGTCGGACCGTTGTAGCAGACAATGTTGTGACAGTTGTGGTGACAGTTTACGGAGTCTTGCTGGACCCTTGTAGAACCTAACCGGAATCAATGTCGGGACAGTTTACAGAGTCTTGTCGGACCCATGAAGGAGCTAACCGGAATCAATGTCGGGACAGTTTACAGAGTCTTGTCGGACCCTTGTAGAAACTAACCGGAATCTATGTCGGGACAGTTTACAGAGTCTTGTCGGACCCATAAAGGAGCTAACCGGAATCAATGTCGGGACAGTTTATAGAGTCTTGTCGGACCCATGAAGGAGCTAACCGGAATCAATGTCGGGACAGTTTACAGAGTCTTGTCGGACCCATAAAGGAGCTAACCGGAATCAATGTCGAGACAGTTTACAGAGTCTTGTCGGACCCATGAAGGAGCTAACCGGAATCAATGTCGGGACAGTTTACAGAGTCTTGTCGGACCCTTAAAAAGTCGCACCCTCAAAAGGTGTGCCCAATTCATAAAAAGGCGTGCCATCAAAAGGCGTGCCCAATTCATAAAAAGATGTGCCATCAAAAGGCGTGCCCACTTCATCAAAAGACGTGCCCGACAGAAAGCGTCGAGCCATCAAAAGGGGCGCCTGACACGCGGCGATGCACGTGATTGACAGAGCGCGTGTCGGCCTCGTCGTCTCTGTCTTTATAAACCAAAGCGAAGTCTGAGGCTTGGAAGCATAACAAACCAGTTGAAACCTCTTCGTTCTCTGTAACATTCTGTAACCAACCCTTCTCTGAAACACTCAGCAACCCAAAAACATGGCTTCTTCTTCCCGTTCAGCTACCCAGAACATAGCCTCTTCTTCCCGTGGTCTGCTCACTCTCTTTCCCGACCTCAACGAGTCAACAAGAGAGATAACTGGTGCGGCGGCCTGTGAACCTCAACCAAACACCTCTGGTTTTGCTCCGTTGAACTTTCCGATGCGGTCGGTGGAGCAAAAAATGGCAGTGCAAACGGATATTGAAGCTAATCAGTATACATTGAAGTCCTGTGTTGAAACTATGACTGCGGTCACAAACTTGTCGAACCGGCTGCAGAGTAGGACAAATGAGGTGCAGCATTTAAACGCCCAACTGGCTCTGCTCCAACGCATGTATAAGGATGCGCGAGCAGAGATAAGTGTGCTAAAGGCGGAAAATAAGGAGCTGAAGCGGAAGGCCACCGTTATGTTCCGATTTGGAGGTCCGCCATATGCTGTAGTGGAGGAGCAGGGTGGAGGCAACTTGCTTGGTGGTCTAGGAAGCACGGAGGCAACACCGGCAAGGACCACCCAGGACGGAGGCAAGAAGAAAAGACCGGCGGCTGAGTAGAGAAGAAAAATCCCACTGTGGCTGTGGTGGTTTTGTTTTTGTTTGTGTGGGTTTTCTTTCTTTTTTTTTTTTTTTTTTTTTTTTTTGATGTAAAAGTGTGATCGGGGTTGATCCCCTGATATGAATAAAATGACAAGGTTGTGGAATGTTGTTGGTGTTATTTTGTGGTGTTGTTTTGTTTAATAAGAAAAATAAAATAAAAGAAAATAATGGATAAAGAAAATAGAGAAAAATATTTGTGGATGGAATAAATTAAGAGAAAGGAGAGATATGATTAAAGTGGGTTTGAAAGTGGGAAAAGATGAGAGAGAGGGAGATAGAGTGGGTGCATGATGATGATGTTGGGTCCATGGAGAGAGAGAGAGAGGGATGTCCAAGAAGCTTGTGCTTTTGATAGTTACACATTACCCAAGCTGTATGTGAAGATGCATGTTACTGTCGTACACTTCTGCAGGCTTGGTATTCTTTGTGGGGCACTTGCAACACGTGACATTGAAAATTGTATTCGAAAATGATGACATCTCCAACATGAAACGTCTTGGAAGCAGCCCAGGCCTTGTAATCAATATTCCCAATGATGGTTCAACCAGCGGAGTCCCCAACCTTGTACACTGCTGCCATTGAAACCTTCAAGCCAGCAAACATGGCTACCAACAACAGAGCCACAGCTCTACACCCCACACCCAAATCCATGGCTAAGAGAGAGAGAGCAAATCGGGAAAAAAAAACAGCAGTGACGAGCAGAAAAGCAGCGCCAGAAACGCCAACGACGACGACGAGTAAGAGTACAACCACGGATATGTGAGAGGCAAGGTGAACGGCGATAGAGTCTAGACGATGATGCGGGTGCCGCCGCCGACATAGCGGAGGAGGGGTGTAAGAAAATGTTGAAGAAGTCAAGGTATGTGTAGAAAATAAGCGGAATAGGTTGAGGTCCGGCGGGCGGCCAAGGCGAGGTTGCCGCCCGCCGGTGAAGCGAGAAATACTAAGGTCTTAACCTTGCTCTGATACCATGTAAGAATTTATGTATTATTGATTAATGTTTATTGATATTTATTACAATGATTCATGATTCCTATATATAGAAGAGGGTGAGTGTGTAGTAGGTAAGGAGTAGGTGAAGTGGAGGTGGTAGTGGTGTAGTGGGTTAGGTTTAGTGGAGTAGGTGAGGTGGTAGTAGTGTAGTGGGTTAGGTTTAGTGGAGTAGGTTTAAGTGGGTGAAGTAGGTGGAGAGTAGGTGGATTTTAACAAGATGTAAATTAGCATTTAACCATCTGTGTTGGAATTCCAAATCGATGAAACTTCAAGTAGGAAAACTTTCTTATCCCACACCAGTTGGCATGTGTAAAAGAAACTTTCTTCCGAGTTGTATGACCTAATAATCTAATCAAATTTAGCATTGTGAATCTGTGTCCCAACCTTTTTATTCCATTTGAATGTTCAGAATTTGATTGCTCACGCCAGAAAAATAACCAGCCAGCTTTACAAATCAACCACTAGTATTTTTCCATTGTGAAGCTCCATCTTGGGCATACCCAATGACAACAATAAATTACGAATGTGAACTCAAAAGCCAGTGTTGATAACTTCTGTCTCAATTAGACAGAAATAGGTATATGGTAATATGTTTAATTACTATCAAATGGATAGTGACCTTTGTTTAATTTTTCCCCGGCATAAAAACCTGCCAAAATAAACGGCATATGATATAGATAACAACAGATACAATCTGCATGGAAGTAAGAAATTTTAAAATAATGTTAAACATCGATTGACTATTGATATTAGTCGTACTGGAATTACTGCTATCCTATGCATCAAAAGTTACGGGCCAGACCATCAAAAAATGATTCTATCACATGAGAAGTCATGGAAGGGGAGATGAGTCTCAGTGTGAAACCTAAGAGGAGGTGAACATAAGTTCCCAAACCATTGGGGATGTTGGGGTCAGCTTCAAAAACTTCAAGATCGAAGTATCTTGTCTCAGATAGAGAAATTATAAGTAATTAACTTGACTATGTACAACAATTTTAGAATTTTTGAAACCCAAATAAATATGAAACAACTTAATTCCAAAGTATACCCTAAACTTGTTAATGTGTGTGCAAAATATTTTAGCATTCTTGACGACCAAATTGAAAAGCCCAACCCACACTTCTCCTTAAAACCCAGGTGTTAAGGAGAGAGAAACTAGAGCCTTATAACCAGCAAATTGAAAAGCCCAACCTACACTTCTCCTTAAAACCCAGGTGTTAAGGAGAGAGAAACTGGAGCCTTATAACCAACACAGATGGGGCAACTCCAGGTGATATGGGACACATTCCAATACACCCTCCTGGACCACAACATACAATAGCCAGGCAAACGGCACACTAGTCATAGGCCCACAAAGCTCTGATACCAAATTGAAAAGTCCAACCCACACTTCTCCTTCAAACCCAAGTATTAAAGAGAGGGAATCTGAAGGCTTGTAACCAGCATAGATGAAGCAAGTCCAGGCAATGTGGGACACATTCCAATAGTAAGAGTGTTTTGTATCATTGAATCTTATTTTCTTAATTCATGAATGGTTTACTTATAAGCTTAGTCTCTTTGTGGCAAATATAGAAGATGATAAATGATAATTTAAACTTCACTTGCCTTAAGCCCGAGTTTCCCCAGTGATCTTGCAATGCCCTTGGAGTGAGTACCATCTGCATCCATAACTATAACCTGGGATCTGTCCTATAGGTATGATAAAAGACATTACTTAGAAGCATCTTATTAAAATTCATATTGAAACAAGGGAATGTATTACTGAAAAAGCACATGATATAATCTCATTGCCACTAAAACAGCCCCATCATACATCTTAAAAACTAACATTTTCCCTCTAAAAATTAACCATCAGATCCTATTCACCTCCAAATTTTAATTTTATTTTTGCTTTAGATAAATGGGAAAAAAAAATTAAAAAGAAGAAAGAAGTTTTTTAAGTGAAGCAGTAGTAGATGATCTAAACAGGACAAATGTAGAAATTTTAAACTTCAGTCCTAGTGGTCCAGGAGCACATTGTCTACTTGGTCCCAACAAAAACAATTTCTTTGATCATGCACTTTTATAGCTTCCCCAAAACTGTTAAATCATGTAGAATAGAAAGCCATATGCAAAAATAATACTACACACTTGAATGATCTTCAAGTTCCGAATGACAACAGCTATCAAGGAATCATCAAGGTCCTTTCCACTTTTCAATAACTTCCGTATAGAACCATTGACCTGAAATTTGAAAAAAAAAAATTTATGTAAAATAGAATTGCAGAAGAGGATAGAGCCAGTCCTATTTTCTTGCATCTATTCTCATAATCATCCCTTTTCTACAAAGATGGTAATGAAATACTGAACTTCTTTCCCTTAAAAGAAATGAGCGATCAACCCTTGGATTAAACACACCTCAGGCCGTGTCACATTGCCATATCGAAACCGAGCTGCCCCTCGAAGATCAGGAATCCCATCTCTTTCCCTGAGATCCTTCACAAAGACAAAGCACAAAAACAAGATCATTTGAAATTAGATCTTCAAATTTTCATATAAAGGAATAATCTTTTGTTATAAGGCAGAAGAAGGTTTCCTGTACATTAAAAGTGTCTAATTGAACCAAAGATTAAAAGTTGAACATTTTAAACTTCAAATTATCATAAAGTAACTATCCTTTTCCATAGGGTGGTGGGATGAAAATTTCAAATCCATAAAAATATGGTATATCCACTGAAAATTTGAGGCAGAAAAATTACAACAATAACAGAAGCTCAAAAAATATTCTATAATAAAAGAAAAATTCATTGGAAATATGATTATTTAGACCAATTCAAGGAAGTGTCAGAAATCATCACAACAAACATTCCACAAAAGAAAAGGCTAGAAAAATTTACTGTCTCTTGCCTCGGGCCGGACATCAATGAGCACAACATTCTTCTGCTTTGTCAACAGCTCCAAAGTTGACTTAGGAGATAAATCTCCCGCGTATCCACCATATGTAAATAACCAGTAAGAACCCCTGCGCATATCTGATAAACAATAAAATTTTCCATAAAATGTATTCAAAAAAATACTTGTTCTTCGAACCCATTTTTGGTGAGTATGTTCTTCCCAAACCGCAGGCCCCAAAAAAAATTTTAAAATATAAACAAATAAATGTTAAAAGAATAGAAGCATAAGGCAACATCCATACCATAAAGCTGCTGAGGTTCCAATGAAAAGAACAAAGGGGACAATTGGATCATTGGGATCCAAGCCAATACTTTTCTCCAACCACTCTAAAGCAGTGTAAATCTGCTTATAGCACATGTGAGACCAGAATAAAAGATATCATGAGACAAAAATGTTTATACAACTAAAGTTAAATCTGGTCTCAAACAAGTATATGATTAGCATGGATATTGCACGTTTCCAAAAACACCTCAACTATTTGAAAGTTTATTTCAAAAAGGACTACTTTTTCTCAACCATTCAGTATAATTTAATTAGACAAACCAACAGATATTCTTGAGGATGATTTCCTACCTAAAAGATTTTGAGATGGGAACCAACCGCTGAATCATATGCATCAAATAATCAACTAGCCACGGATCCATGTTTATGGCTGTATGCTAAGGGAAAGAAAAGGGACTGAACATACCTGCTGAAAAGCAGTCCCAACTGGCCTCGAGATTTTTACTACCCTCTCTTCAGACAAACTTAGCACATTCTGGGCTTCTGGAGGAAGCAAATTCTTTGTTGATCCATACACATAAACAACGTAGGTGGCGCCTTGATTTACGGAATCCTCAATTTGAAAAATTGTACGCCTCAAGATATCAACAGTAACTGTACCCACTTTATTTGATGCTTCCTTTATGTCATTGGAGAAGCCAGTGAATTTATTAGCACCTAATTCGCCCACTCGATCAACAGATGAGATCACTTTATTAACAGCATGATCAACTGCTTCATTAGCGCCTTTCAAAACAGATGTTACTGATGAAGTAATTTTATCGAATGAGTTTTTCAGAAAACTTTCTCCATTATTGACTGAACCATTAATAGATGCATTAACCCCAGAAAAAATATTCTCAATACTTGTTTTCGCACTGGACAATGAATCATCATCCATAGTCAACGAATCAGATAGAGACGCAGGATCATCTGTAATAACATCTGTAGTTGTTATTGTTTGAGGATCAGCAGGCTCTGGTAAGATATTAGTCTCTGTGAAGTCCATGAGCTCCTGTTCCTCAGCAGATACACTCGAACTTGCTACAAACTTCAGATCTCCTTTTCCTACGTAGTGTGGTACATTTGTTCCACCCATTGAATAACTCCAATTATCCACAAATTCACATTTACCGTCACCTAATTCATTTTGGTAGGGAGACATGTTAATGAAACCCATGGGGCCAGATTGTTCTCTGCCATCAATAAAATTAGCATAAAAAGATGTAGCAGCTTCCGTTTTGAAAGTAACTCCCTGAAGATGATTTCCACTAGACAATCCCAAAGCCACCCTTTCTTCGACAATGCATCTAACCTTACATGCATTCTGGTACGAGGACACAGGTTGCAACCCTCCATATAAAAAAATCTGTAAGATCAGTAGTTTCAGATAGCATGAGTACATTATTAGATCATATATGGATAATTGTAACTTGTCACAAATGTTTCAAAAGAAGAAGAAGTAATTTTTAGATGCCTAGACGAGTCAAATTTTGGAGAGAATGAAATCTTGCAAAGTAAATTCCCCACAACCTTGAATCTGGTTAAACATGGCTTCTGCTCCTTAAGATAAAACCTGGATTTCCGAAGTTACAGGACAGGCGTGGGGTTTGGTGAATTAAAGACCTATAGTTTACATGCATGTCCTCAGGTAAAAAGTGTCATAATTACACTTACAGAAAATCCATCATCTTGCTACGTATTTTGAAAGAGAAAAAAACCCAAGAATCCTTTCTCTGTCATATCAAGGACACAATAGCGTCCATTCCATTGTCTAACAAATGACATTTTATAACAACAAATAATCCAGTAACTGATTCATTGTTTCAAAGTTTTCAATTTGATCAAGTACTGGCAATTGGTAAACAAATACTTCCAAAAGCCCTAACAATTTTCTGAGGATAACATCCTTCATTAAATTAGTTTCTGGCATGCTGCATGTGTGATACCCCTGTTCCGTAATGTGTTAATTAGTCCTTAAAATGAGTATGATTATGTGTTTAGCATAATTTTGTATGCCATTATGTGAAAATATGTGGTCTTGAATTTCTATCTGTTCGCCGTAGGAATATCTATTTGATTATCTGCTTTGGAAATTAAATTGGAGGCCTTATCGGTCACAGAATCTGAAATTGATTACGCCATTGTGATTGGCATAATTTTAGAATCTACGGTGAAATTTAATTAGAAATTTATTCGGGTCAGATTAAATCGATTAAATTGATGAATGGGTGCCACTTAGAAAATATGAGGAAGAAGAACTCCGAAAATATGAGGAAGAAGGAATATATTTCTGTTATATTCAAAACTTCTTATTTTACAAGACCAAATGACACTCCTTATATAGGAGATATTACAAACATCATTATAACTCATTATATGCCACTTACATATTATATATTACCACTATCTACCACTATCATATTATATACATGCCACTATCTACCACCAACACCACTATCATATTCTATACATGCCACTATCTACCACCAACACCACTATCATATTCTATACATGCCACTATCTACCACCAACACCACTATCATATGCCACTATCTTATTATATGCATTAACACAAATTTCCAGCACTCCCCCTCAAGCTGGTTTGAAGATATCTTCCATAGCCAGCTTGCTAGTCAGCTTATCAAATTGCTTCTTGTGTAGTCCCTTCGTTAGCACATCAGCTAATTGTTCACCTGTTGGAAGGTAGGTCATACAGATTATGCCAGCATTGATTTTCTTCTTGATGAAATGTTTATCCACTTCTATATGTTTTGTGCGATCATGTAGAACTGGATTATGAGCTATAGATATAGCTGCTTTGTTGTCACAATAGACCTTCATAGGTGTCGGGTGAGAAAGCTTTAATTCTTCAAGAATTCTTTTAATCCACATTACTTCACAGATTCCATGGGCAACAGCTCTGAACTCTGCTTCTGCACTACTTCTAGCTACCACATTCTGTTTTTTACTCCGCCATGTAACTAGCTTCCCACCTACAAAGGAGCAGTATCCGGATGTTGATCTCCTGTCTGTAGCACTTCCTGCCCAGTCTGCATCTGTGTATACTTCAACTTGAAGATGTCCATGTTTCTTGAACAGTAAGCCTCTCCCTGGAGTTCCTTTCAAATATCTTAAGATCTTATAAACGGCCTCAAAGTGCTCTGCCCCTGGTGAGTGCATGAACTGACTTACCATGCTGACTGCAAAGGCAATATCAGGCCGCGTATGAGACAAGCAAATCAATTTCCCGACAAGTCGCTGATATTGTTCCCTCTCTTTGACTTCTTCAGCCTTAGCAGCTTGTAACTTCAAGTTAGGCTCGATCGGAGTCTCCACCATCTTACAACCAAGCATACCTGTTTCTCCAAGGAGATCAAGAACATATTTTCTCTGATTAACGAATATACCTTCCTTGGATCTTGCAAATTCCATTCCGAGGAAATACTTGAGGGCTCCCAGATCCTTAATGTGAAATCCTAGATGTGAAAGCTCTATGATTTTTAGATAGTCTTTGATAGGAGAGGTAATTTGCAATAGGATGTTTAATGCAATTTCGGACACCTTTCCTAATTGCTATAGGAACATCAAGGTCGGAAATAGAAGGAATAGGATTACCTAAAATTTCGATGTCAGAACTCGGGTGGACATTCGGGTCATTAGGATGGACATTCGGGTCATTATTCCTCAGATGAAATCGCTTCCTAGTATAAACCTGAAGCTCAGGATTTAGATCATTTTGTAGTACTTCTCCCCCTAAACAAGAATCTTCTTGACTAGGCACCATAGAACTTGGTTCTCCTAAGTGATCATTATCAGACAGATGTGGTTTTTGTGTAGGATAAATGACATTGGGGAGCGGGATAGAAATATCCCAAAAACGGTCTTCTACTCCACTTGTCTCCCCCTGAAGAGAAGTGTTGGGGAAATAGGATTTTGTTTCCACAAATGACACATCCATATTCACATGAAATTTCTTGGTTTGAGGATCGAAACACTTATACCCCTTTTTGTTTGAGGAATAACCCAAAAAAACACATTTTATAGCACGGGGGTCAAGTTTTGAACGAAATTGACTAGGAACATGAACATAGGCAGTACATCCAAAAACTTTGGCGAGTAAATCAGAAAACAACCTCGTGTCAGGAAAAAAAGTTTTGAGACAATCGAAAGGTGTTTTGTATGTTAACACCTTTGTAGGCATCCTGTTTATCAAATAAGAGGCTGTTAAAATTGTTTCACCCCATAAATATTTAGGAACATGCATGTAAAACATTATAGCACGTGCTACTTCAAGTAGATGTTTATTTTTTCGTTCTGCAATGCCATTTTGTTGAGTTGAAAAATAAACTGATGTATATTATTGATTGATTGATTTAATTACAAGATTGATTAATTACAATTCCTATACAATCTATATATAGAAGAAAATGTGGTAGTAGGTGTAGTGGAGGTGTGGTAGTAGGTGTAGTGGAGGTGATAGTGGGTTAGGTGAAGTGGAGTGTGTGGTGAAGTGGAGGTAGGTGAAGTGGAGTGTGTAGTGGAGTAGGTGAAGGTAAAGATGGGAAATTCTAACAGCCCCCCGCAAACTCAAGGAGGAGAGAAACTAACCAACTTGAGTTTGGAGAGAGTAACAAAACAAGAAAATACATAAAAATAAAAAAAGATAGGAGACACTGTATGGTCGTGTCAGACCGTTGGTGAAGACACTGAATGGTGGTGTCATAACGTTGTAGAGGACACTGTATGGGGGTGTCATAACGTTGTAGAGGACACTGTATGGGGGTGTCATAACGTTGTAGAGGACACGGTATGGTGGTGTCATGATGGTGTAGAGGACACTGGATGGCGGTGTCAGACCGCTGTAGAAGACAGTTTATGGGGTCATGTCGGACCGTTGTAGAAGACAGTTTATGGGGTCATGTCGGACCGTTGTAGAAGACAGTTTATGGGGTCATGTCGGACCGTTGTAGAAGACAGTTTATGGGGTCATGTCGGACCGTTGTAGAAGACAATGTTGTGACAGTTTACGGAGTCTTGCTGGACCCTTGTAGAAACTAACCGGAATCTATGTCGGGACAGTTTATAGAGTCTTGTCGGACCCATAAAGGAGCTAACCGGAATCAATGTCGGGACAGTTTACAGAGTCTTGTCGGACCCATAAAGGAGCTAACCGGAATCAATGTCGGGACAGTTTACAGAGTCTTGTCGGACCCCTTAAAAGATCGCATCCTCAAAAGGTGCGCCCAATTTTTCAAAAAGGCGTGCCATCAAAAGGCGTGCCCACTTTATCAAAAGATGTGCCATGAAAAGGCGTGCCAAGTTGTCGGCGTCAAAAGGCGCGCGATGCGCGTGGCTGCCTCTGTGTCATGGTCTTTATAAACCGAAGCGGAGGAGGCAGAAACTGAGACAGAAAAACTGAGAGAAACCTCTGAAAAATTCTTCGTTCTGCTTAGAAAGAGAGGTTTTGCTGAGAAGAAACTCTGTAACACTCTCTATAACACTCTGTTGCCCAGAAAAAATGGCTTCGTCTTCCCGCGGGCTGCTCACCCTCTTTCCCGACCTCAACGAGTCCACAGGAGAGAGAACTGGTGCGGTGGCCAGTGAACCTCAACCAAACACCGCTGGGTATACTCCGTTGAACTTTCCGATGCGGTCTGTGGAGCAAAGAATGGCAGGGCAGTCGGATGTGGAGGCCAATCAGTATACTTTGAAGGCATGTGTGGAAAGCATGACGGCGGTCACAAATTTGTCGAACCGGCTGCAGAGTAGGACAAATGAGGTGCAGCATTTAAACTCCCAGCTGGCTCTGCTCCAACGCATGTATAAGGATGCGCGAGCAGAGATAAGTGTGCTAAAGGCGGAAAATAAAGAACTGAAGCGGAAGGCCACCGTGATGTTCCGTTTTGGAAGTCCGCCATATGCGGGAGTGGAGGAGCAGGGAGGAGGCAACTGGCTTGGTGGTCGAGGAAGCACGGAGGCAGTACCGTCAAGGGCCGCCCAGGACGGAGGCAAAAAGAAGAGACCGGCGGCCGAGTAGAGAAGAAAAATCCGCCTGTGGATGTGGGTTTTTTTTTTTTTTTTTTTTTTTTTTTTTTTTTTTTGGGGATGTAAAAGTGTGATCGGGGTTGATCCCCTGATATGAATAAAATGACAAGATTGTGAAAAGTGGTTGGTGTTATTTTGTGGTGTTGTTTTGTTTAATAAGAAAAATAAAATAAAAGAAAACAATGGATAAAGAAAATAGAGAAAAATAGTTGTGGATGGGGGATAAGAAAAACAGCAGTGTGATTTTATTTTATTGTATTTGTTTTTTTTTTTTTTTTTTTTATTTTTATTTTTATTTATTTATTTATTTTTATTTTTATTTTTTTAAAAAGATATATATATATATATATATTAAAATAAAGTGTGATAACGTGGGTGGTTGTGTTGTGTTTTTGTTTGATGATTATGTTTTCAAAAAGAAGCTTATGATTCATTATTTTAAGAGATATATATATATTAAAATAAAAGTGTGATAACGTGGGTGTTTGGTGATAAATAAATAAGAAAAGAGAGGGACAGGGCAATTAAGTGTCATAGTAAACAAAAGAAAATTTTTGGGCGGTGGATGGGTATAATAATATTTTATAAGAGCATGGAAAGCTGTGTGGTCTGCTTCTTCTCGTGGTGGGTCTTCTTAAAGAACTCAAATGAAGTGGGGAATGTGTGCTTGTCTACAAGATGTTGCTGCCGACTTGCGCAACTTTTGCTTGAAAGAAAGAATCGTGTGCTTCAGACACATGTATGCTGAGAAGAAGTGATGTAGGGTACACTCTTGAACAAACTGAGCAAGATGCAGTGTGCCGTGCATTGTAGTGATCTTCAAAGACATCCAAAGAATTCAAACGAGCACCACAACCAACAATCGGACAAAATACTTCCCTGTTTTCCTCATCTTCCATACTTTGAAGTAGTTGCTTTTCATCCTCATTAATGTCCAATGCAACCTGTTTGGCAAGAAGCTCGCGTTCAATGTTGCCAGATGCAAAAAAGGAAGAGTCGGGACTGGAGTTGAGAGCTTCGAGAGCCATTACAACTTAGTGAAGGTATGTGTAGAAAATAAGCGGAATAGGTTGAGGTCCGGCGGGCGGCCAAGGCGAGGTTGCCGCCCGCCGGTGAAGCGAGAAATACTAAGGTTTTAACCTTGCTCTGATACCATGAAAAATAAACTGATGTATATTATTGATTGATTGATTTAATTACAAGATTGATTAATTACAATTCCTATACAATCTATATATAGAAGAAAATGTGGTAGTAGGTGTAGTGGAGGTGTGGTAGTAGGTGTAGTGGAGGTGATAGTGGGTTAGGTGAAGTGGAGTGTGTGGTGAAGTGGAGGTAGGTGAAGTGGAGTGTGTAGTGGAGTAGGTGAAGGTAAAGATGGGAAATTCTAACAGAGGGGTATCCCGACATGTAGATTGATGAAAAATCCCCTTTTTTTTCCAAAAACTCACCCAACTGCTCATTGAAATATTCTGTTCCATTATCAGAATGTAAAATACCAATTTTGGTTTGAAATTGGTTTTCAATCATATTGTAAAAATTTGTGAATAAATTTTTCACGTCAGATTTTTTATTCATCAAATAAATCCAACATAAGCGGGTATGGTCATCAATAAATGTAACAAACCATCTTTTACCAGAAAGAGTAGTGATTTTAGAAGGGCCCCAAACATCACTATGAATCAAATAAAAAGGTTTGGAAGCCTGGTAAGGTTTTGGCAAATAAGTAGAGCGATGAAATTTTGCAAAAATGCAACTTTCACAATGAAAAGAAGAACAATCAATCCCTTTAAATAATTCTGGAAATAAATGTTTCAGATAAAGAAAACTAGGATGTCCTAGCCTATAGTGCCATAGCATTATTTTTTCTCGAACAGAGATTGAACTAGTACTATTAAAGCTCTGAGCTTTTTTATTACTAACAGGTACTTCATCAAAGTAGTAAAGACCTTCAAGCATCCTAGCACGCCCAATCATCATCCCCGAGTTCTGGTCCTGAAATTCACAATGGGATTCAAAAAATGTAACACGACAATTAGAATCCTTAGATAGTTTACTGACAGACAAAAGGTTACAGGCTAAGTTGGGGATGTGAAGAACAGCATTGAGATTAATTTTCTCAGTTAGTTTAATAAATCCTTTTCCTGCAATAGGTGAAAAACTACCATCGGCTATTCTGATTTTGTCATGACCAGAACAAGGGAAATAGGTACTAAATAAATGGGAAAAACTAGTCATGTGATCGGAGGCACCGGAATCTATGATCCACGGAGAGAAGTTTAGGCAAGAGAAGGCTTTAGGATTTCTACCTGTTTGTGCCAACAAAACACTAGGAGTATCGGATGAGGAGTTGGATTTTATCAGCTTTAAGAGTTGATCAATCTGCTCTTTGTTGAAGGGACCTGAATCGGCTTCATTAGCGGTAGGAAAGCCACGATTCTTCTCTCCTTGTTTGCTGCTTTTCCAGTTGACAGGTTTGCCATGGATCTTCCAACACGTTTCGCGTGTATGGCGAGGCTTGTTGCAAAAATCACACCAGACCCGTGGCTTATCATCAAACCTGCGCTGGTAATTTGCAGCCTTGTTGGCCGCAGCATCGCTAATTAAAGCAGAAATTTCAATTGATTCACCAGTACCTTTTTTCTTAAGCATGACGCTCCTTCGGCTCTCTTCCCTTCTGACTTCGGCAAATACTTCGCCAATAGATGGGAGAGGAGGTCTGCCAATAATTCTTCCTCGCACTTTATCGAACTCAATGTTGAGGCCGGCAAGAAACTTGTAAACACGGCTGTCTTCCACAGTTTTCTTGTGGTGGTTGCAGTCGTCAACCGATTTCCATTCGTATGTGTTGAAGATGTCAAGATCCTGCCACAACCTTTTCAACGAATTGAAATATTTGGTGACGGAATCATCTCCTTGACGAATCTCTCCCAACTTCAAAGTTAATTCGAAAACTTGAGATTGATTTCCTAGGTCAGAATACATCTGACTAACATTATCCCACAATTCTTGTGCAGTAGGATAGCACATGTAATTAGAGCTTATATCCTCCTCCATGGAATTGACCAACCATGTCATAACCATGGAGTTTTCAGCGTCCCAACTGTCGAACAGCGGATCAGCAGGAGCCTTCTTGTCACCAGTGATGTAACCGATCTTTCCTTGCCCACGGATATACATCCGGACAGATTGTGACCAGCGGAGAAAATTATCACCATTTAGGCGGATGGTGGTGATTTGGACAGAGTGAGAGTTTGACGTTTTCACCGGAATGGCAGCGGCAGGGGTTGAAGTGGTTTCGGACGTGACTTCCGACATGGCTATGACGGTTTTAGGGCTGCTGTGTTTTTTGTAGCTCTGATACCAACTTAGAAAATATGAGGAAGAAGAACTCCGAAAATATGAGGAAGAAGGAATATATTTCTGTTATATTCAAAACTTCTTATTTTATAAGACCAAATGACACGCCTTATATAGGAGATATTACAAACATCATTATAACCCATTATATGCCACTTACATATTATATATTACCACTATCTACCACTATCATATTATATACATGCCACTATCTACCACCAACACCACTATCATATTCTATACATGCCACTATCTACCACCAACACCACTATCATATTCTATACATGCCACTATCTACCACCAACACCACTATCATATTCTATACATGCCACTATCTACCACCAACACCACTATCATATTCTATACATGCCACTATCTACCACCAACACCACTATCATATGCCACTATCTTATTATATGCATTAACACAAATTTCCAGCAGTACCCATTACTTTATTATTATTATATTGGAATTGGTGGGGGCCTTATGTATAGGGTTATACACACTCTCATTGTTTCTTTTTGAGTCCAAAAATCTGAGTTATATATTGTGAGAGTGAGGAGTCCGACCTTGGAGTGAGAGGAAGAAGAATTGTACAATTTTGGTCTTGAAGTTTGTTAATTTTGAAGCCACACTCAAGAATTTGCTATTGATTGAAAGGATAGAGCCTCTAGGTAGGTAATTGATCTTGAATTCATAAGTTTGGACTTGTGATTTTGTGTATTCAAGCTAATTGGGTAATCAAGAATGAGAAAAAAAAGCATGCATTGAGTTGGTGAAGTTGAATTTGAAGTCAAATGATGCATGCATGTGTTCAATTGTCATGAAATTGTATAGTTATGTATGAAAAATATGAGTCATGTGGAATTTGGTTAGAACTCATGTTTGTGGTCATCATTTGCACCATCTAGATGAAGAATGGAAGTTATATCCCGCATACATGTACAAATCACAAGAGTATGAACTTGAATGCATGAAATTGTTATGTTGGAAGTAAGCTTGGTGTAAATTTGAGACATGCATGTAGATAATTTATGAAATTGAGCTTCAATATGTGGTAATTTGATGCTTGTACCATGTTAGTACATGTCTAGGAGTAATTTGAGCCATAACATGCATGAATTGTTGGTTGAAAGTCGAAATGAAGCTCAAGAACACAGTTTTGGGTTTTCCAGAATTTTGAGGTCCGCTCGAGCGGGGAACCTGACGCTCGAGCGGGAAATGCGTGCTCCCAGTATTTTTTGCAGACTTGATGTCCGCTCGAGCGGGGTAATTAACGCTCGAGCGTGGGAGCTATTTTGACAGGCCTTCTGCTCGAGCGTCCTATTTCACGCTCGAGCGTATTTTTGATGCAAACAGCACTTTTGCAGGCCTATAGGGTCCGCTCGAGCGGGGAAGTCCACGCTCGAGCGGGGACCCTGTTTTCTGAAATTTTGTTCATGCGTTCTGTGTTTCGTTTTCCGTTCTCTTTCACTTGCAAGCACTCTTAGGCATATGTTAAGCATTGTAAATGAGTTGATGAGATAAGAATAAAGCCTAAAGAGGAATATGTGAATTAAGGAACGGATTGAATTGTTAATGACCCTTTTGTGTTCATGAAATGTGTAGGGTCAAGCTCCAGGGCAAATCCACAAGCCGATCACTGTGAGTAATATCGATATTTGAAAGCTTAGCAATGTCCAACTATTTATTCCCTTATAAGTTTTATGAGTTGCTAATTGGGATTGTGGACAAAAGTCTGAAATGAACGAATGAATGGACCGAAGGTCGTTTCGATATGAATAAATGGACTTAAGGTCGTTTTGATAGAAATAAATGGACCTAAGGTCGTTTTGAAATGAATGAGTGGGCCGAAGGCCGTTTTGACACGAATGTATGGGCCGAAGGCCGTTTTGACGTAAGCGAATGGACCGAAGGTCGTTTTGACATAAATGAATGGACCGAAGGCCATTTTGATAAAAATGAATGGGCCGAAGGCCGTTTTCACATAAATGATTGGGCCGAAGGCCGTTTTGACATAAATGATTTGGCCGAAGGTCGTTTTGGCACAAATGAATAGACTGAAGGTTGTTTTGACATAAATGAACGGACTGAAGGTCGTTTTGACATAAATGAATGGACCGAAAATCATTTTGACAAGACATGAATGGATGGGCCAGAGGCCGTTTCGACGCGAAAGTGTAAATAGGCCTGAAGGCCAGTTTGACACGAGTAATAGTTTGACAATGAAACGAATGAATTGGGCCCGAGGCCGTATGATGTGTTTGGAACCTCAGTTACTTAACTTACATGTGTCTATGTATGTATATACTAGTTAAAATGTAAATTGGGCCCAAGGCCGTTTGTGGTATATTGTTCCAATGTATATTCTTTATTTGATATTATTCACTGGGCTATCGCTCACGCTCATTCATGTATTTGTAGGTGAGCCCAGAGAAGTCCGAACCCAGCCCTAGTGAAGTCGATGTGGAACAACAGAGGTTTTGGGAAAGTCAGCCCTTGTGTCTCACGCACGAGACCCGCCTTCGCCTTTTTGTCATTTTGTTCTATGCTGTCATGTTGGCGAAGTTTTTGTATATGTCTGCTTATAGTTTTTATATGTTGACTTAGTTTTGGATGATCCTATCTGTACATAACCTATGTCACTATGTTGCTGTTGTGAGTTATTAACATACATATGTATGGTTTGTTTTGATGTGCCATGTAAGCACAGCTCTATGGACAAAGTTTTAAATTTTGCTTCCCTTTTGGCCCCCTTTACTCTGATGTGTTAAGCCTGTTTTGGTTTGAAGCCGTAAGTAATCTCGTGATTACTGGCCGGTTATGGCCTTAACCCATAGGGGCGGGTTCGGGTCGTGACAGCATGTATCCTCATAAATGATAAAACATTTGAATTACCGCATCTCAACACATGTCATGTAAATCATACCAGCTGGTTTGGATTTTAGCAGCTGACTATCACTCTCGAGTCTCAACTGCTTATTGTCAATTACAAATATATACACCATAAGTGGGGTAGATTAATCTGCTGAAGATATATAAGAGATACTGATTCTCCCTATAGTGACTATACAGTTTCAAAAGGAAAATGTTTGGTGGCCACAAATTCTGTGGCTCAAATGGTCCGAAAATGCCAAAACGACGTCGTTTTGGCATTTTCGGAGTTGTTTTGTACCCAAAACGACGTCGTTTTGACATTTTCGTTGTTTTGGCATTTTCGGAGTTGTTTTGTACCCAAAACAACGTCGTTTTGGCATTTTCGGAGTTGTTTTGTACCAAAAACGACGTCGTTTTGGCATTTTCGTTGTTTTGGCATTTTCGGAGTTGTTTTGTACCCAAAACAACGTCGTTTTGGCATTTTCGGGCCATTTGAGCCACAAAACTTGTGGCCACCAATCATTGCCCTTGAAAGAAATATGAGCTACAATATAAGTTTCGTACCTTCTCTGCACAAAAATAAGAGCAAGATTCTGTCATCAATTACACAGTAACATAATTGATTGGTTAATGCTTTGATGATATAAGAATCATTAGGAACCCCTGACACGTGAAACAAATGCCACATTCCATCATTAAGACCCCATGTCTCAGTAATTGAATAGCTTACAAGTTGAATTAGGAAGCTAATGATGCAGCGAAGGGTGTAGAACAGAATTAATGCAACAAGATCAACAGTCAACACACAAAATAGTGCAACATTCTGTTTAGTTTAAGAATACCCATAATATATCACAATCAAAAAAGAGAAGCTCTCTCTTCAGAACTTAATTAACAATCAAAATACTGGAAAAAAATTTAAGGTCCTTAAAAAGGCACTCCCCTAATTTACCCACAATAACATGGTAGGTTACGTATCAACTTTTGATTTGTCACAAACTCAAGCATGTAATGCTCAACCACCTTGCCATTTCATTGAGTGAATTGTGGATTCTAAAGTATGGGTCTCTCTCTACCATTTCTCGTCAAAATACACTCTAAATAAGTTCTCTACAAGACACTAACCGATAGAACTTAGGAAACAAATCTCCATGATTCTAGAAAAAAATCAAAATGGTCAACCCACATTCCATTAATTAAGGCCCTAGTAGTTCAGTAGTTGAATAGCTCACAGACACAAACACAAGCTACTTTTAACAACAGACAACATAATAAATTCAATCCAAAAAGAACTTGCTTGTGCACTAAGTTCACCTGAGAATGAGAGGAACAGCTAGTGATGGCTGAGCAAACAGGCAACATTGTCAAGTAAAGCTGATATATATTCAGTCAAAAACCAACATGACAAAAGCTTGAACTTCGATATAAACCCACCAAGAACAGTCAACTTTGATCGGCCAATCAATTTAGCAAGTGGGTTTGTTGCAAATCAGTTGGTTGTGAGGGTGAGAGAAAATACCCACAAATTGTGGGATGAAATCAAAGCATAATTTGGTAAAAGAAAGGCCCCAAAGATTGCTTTCATAGGGAAATTGAAGAAATCTAGAAAATGGGTTTTGGATATTGTTGGTGATATCTATCTATCCAATGATATGTCACAATGAGATAATTGGGAATGAGAGGATGGAGATGTGATTTGGGTAATCGTGTGGCTTGTCCAGGCTGTTAGCTTCATCTCGTTGCCTCTTATTTTTGCCTCTCGTTTTTTTGGTGGGGACATACCGAATTCTATTATTTCGAGCTTCCCAACTGGCTTTTGGGTGGGAGGGATTGTGTGCCATGTTAATATTTTAATTAAAGAAAAAAAATTAAAATGTATTTTTTTTTTTTTTTTTATAAAAATATATAAAGTGATTCTTACACACTTTTATACTTTTATTTTATATTTCAGTTAATTAAAAAAATTCAAACGAATCCTACTAATTTATATTAGGACATTTGTTGAGTTGTTTTTTAAAATTTAGTAATGGTTTTCCTTGTTTAAATTAGTAATAAAAATTAAATAAAAAATTTAAACCATTAAGAAATCTATCTATCTATCTATATCCATCTATATCTATTTATATTTATATTAATACTATATATATAAACAAATGTAGTTGATTTGCTCTTAGGCCTCTAAATCTCCACTTTTAATTTTTTTAAAAATTAAAAAATCATGTGACACTTATTTTTAAACTAAGTTTCCTACTAACTCTTCTCCCATCACTTCTATTTAAAATAAAAATTATTTCCTTTAATAATTTAATTTAATAATAATATACTTTTAGAATAATAGTTATCCAAACACAAACTTATCAACAAGGACAAAAAAATATATATCCGAATTGATAATCTATCGGCCTCCAAATCTTCATTCCTATACTTTTATAAGTTTAAAAAAAAAAAACAACAATGATTCATCCCACTAAAAACATCACCACTAATAGCATGCATTAAAAAAGTAAAAAAAAAAAATACAACTTCAAGACCAAAACATCACATCATTAATGACGGGACTCACTGCCACCTAATTAGTGGGAGTACTAATTAGTGCTCCCAAGCATTTTTCAAAAAAAAATACGTGACACTTATTTCTAAGCTGAGTTTTCTCTAAAAGATCAAATAAAGTATTTGAATTGAATATCTATAGACCTTCAAATTTTCATTCCTAATTTCTTATAAAATCTAAAATTTTAAAAAATTATGTGATATTTATTTCTAAGTCAAGTTTTCAACTCATCACTCATATTCCTTCACTTCCATTTAAAATAAAACTATATTCTTTAATAATTTAATAATAATAACATGCTATTAGAATAATTAGTTATCCGAATATAAACTAATCAACAAGAAAGAGAAAAAGTTATTGGAAAATTAAAAAGTATTTGAATTGAAAATCTATATAAAGATAATTTATATCTATCACGAAAATTCAAAACAAAGATGATTTAAATTTAGATTTGAATATATAAAGATAATCTAAATTTATCTAATCTCACATCTCTCTCCTCTTATATAAACAGTTATGTTTCAATTAATTGTAAATAGATGCAAAACTATTGACAAAATTTTATAAGGTCATTTGTATTCAAGTTTAGAGATTTGGCTACCAACATGAACGCTAAATTATTAATTATTAATTACCTTTTGAGCTCAGATCCAATGATCATGGTCTGCTGCGGTTAACCCACCTCTCTCTCACTCTCTCTCTCTCTCACTCTCTCCCTTTCTGTATATATATATAGACTTTTATATTATTTTAAATGCTTCATCAAAATTATTTTTTTTTAATATAATACCCAAGTTTGACGGCTAGAAAGATTTTGAATTTTAAAATTTCTTTTTATTGCATCAATGTTAATTATTATATACCAAAATTGCCACCCAAAAAAAATTTGTGTAAGAAAATTAATTGTGTATCATTTTCATAAAGAATTTCCCACCAAACTAAAAAATTCTCTCTTATTTGAGAATTTCAAATTAATTTAACTTGGCCATTGAGTGTTCACTATATTTTGTGCTTTAAATTTTATCTTTTCAGAATATTTTAGTGATGGGTTCACATAGTTTTGAGATTTGTATGTTTTTATGTAACATTTGATTTTGTGTTCCTTTATGCAATTCTAATGTATTTTTATCTTCTACATTTGGTATTGATTTTTTTTATTTATTTTTATTATAATAAATTTTAGTAATTGAGTCTTTTGTTTTGTTTTGTTAGTGGGTTGGCAATAGAATTTTTTTTTTTTTTTTTATTTTTTCTTCATAACCAAACATAGTTCTCACTTATATGTACTTATTGATATTTAACCGTAACTTTTTAAAAAAAAGAAAAAACTATAATTTTTTATTTGATTGTTTAATTGAATTTTTTTTTTTCATTTTGTTTTGTTTGATTATCAAAAGCCCATAAAAAATAAATGACAAAATATAACTAATGCGGCGGATGATATAATCTAAAATTATAACACATCTTATGTTTTGTAATCTTATTTTTAAGTTATTCATTTAAAACCATATGAGCCCATGCATTGCACGGGTCACCACTAGTATATTATATAAGGAAAATAGGGTTTCTAACTCACAAATCTTGTAAGAGTTTCAATATCTCAATATTAATTTTTAAATTTTTTGATTTTAAAACAAAATCTCAACATTTATTGACTTCTCCCAACCCACAAGCCTTTTGATTTATCATATACCTATTGCCGCACCATTTTCAACTTCTCACATACAATATAGTTAGTGATGAGATTATTAAATTATTTTTATAAAAAATCTATAAAAAATAATTTGTATATTAAAAAAATATCTAAAATAAATATAAATTTTTATTAAAAAATAACATGATGCAATTGCGAAAAAAAATATAAAAAAATTACACTGTATATTTTATTAATAATAATTCATATATTAAAAAAATATCTAAAATAAATATAAATTCCTATTAAAAAAATAACAGGTTGCAATTGCAAAAATAAAAAATAAAAAATAATTACACCGTACATTTCATTAAAATCTAAAAAAAATAATTTATATATTAAAAAATATCTAAAACAAATATAAATTCTTATTAAAAAAATAACAAGTTACAATTGTGAAAAAAAAAAGATTAAAAAAAATTACACTGTAAAAAATAATTTGTATATTCAAAATATATAAAAACAAAATATAAATTCTTATTAAAAAATAACAGGTTGTAATTGTAAAAAAAATAGAAAAAAAAAATTACACTGTGCATTTCATCAATAATGCTCAAAATGTACCAAGTATTTGTGTAAAGGCTTAACACGTGTCCATTCTCAAATTAAAGTGAATATAGATAAAACCAAAGAATTAAGCTTTAATGACTAACAAATATTAGAATCTCGACCATTGAAACCTAATAATTATTAATTAATAGAATTCAACAATTGAAATGTCTCAAATCATATCTCTTTATCTTCTCAAATGTTTCATTTTTTTTGTTCACGCATTTATTCTAATATTGATAGAGATTTTGACGTGTTGAAGAGTGAAATACATTAAAATTATATATTGAGTTATATAAACGTTGTTGCCTTCCTCTTCTATGGCGATTTATCTGGTTATACCTCCAATTAAAACGTCAGGTGTGTTTTCACATCATCTTTGAACGTTGCTTTCATTTTTTTTAGATACTTTGCCTCACAATTTTTTGTGTTTTGTGTTATGAAATTTATTACATCTAGTTATTAGATGGACCTAATGCAAGAAGTATAAACTATTTTAATGTCATTATGGAGATTATAAGTACAAAGAATTTACAAATAGACATGACTTTATAAAATTTGTTTGTGAGTCTCACTTTTTGAAAATCTTATAATTTATTTATTTTTTGTATTATATTTTACGTTTGGTTTCTGTATTTTTTTATATAGTTTTCTTTATTTTCTTTAAAAAAAAATTAAAAATAATTACTAGATAAATAAATCATTTTTTATTTCAAAGAATTTCATTTTTGTTTTTATTTTTTATTTTTTTCTTAAGCCTCCGTTTGGGAAGTGGGTTGGCTTTTTGGCTTTTTGGCTTTTTTGGCTATTTTAGCCTGGGCTAAAAAGCTTGGTTTGGGAAGGGCTTTTTGGCTTTTTGGCTTTTTTTTGTGAGAGAAGAGTGTAATGATTATGGGTTGGATGTGATGTTTTGTTTGTTGTGGCTAAAATAGCCTGTTTTGTCTTTTGTGGCTAAAATAGCCTGTTTTGTCTTTTGTGGCTATTTTAGCCCCAACCCACTTGCCAAACACCACCTAAAGTAGTTTTTGTTATGGGAAATTACTTTTTTTTCCTATATATTGTAATTTTGTGCATTTTAAGCGTATGATGTTTTCATTGATACACTCAGAGATGCATTATAAAATAAATATTATGCGAAAATCAACCAAGAAAAAAAATAAATAAATAAAAATAATACGATAAATGTGGAGCAAATATCAAAGATTAAAACTTTCAAATCAAACAAGCAAGTATAATATAATGTTTAACAATAGATATTTGAAAATTTGCGACAAAATTTTATAATTTCCTCTCTGTTAAGAAAAATCTATTTGGTATTACCTATATAAAATACTTTTAAAATAGTTTTTTTTTTATTTGAGATAATCTAAATTAGTGCACTTTTTGACTTTTTATGAAAAGAAATACAGAAAAGTAGAGAGATGATGTGACCCCAAAAAAATAAAAAATATATAAAAAAATGTACTATTTTAATTTTTAATACAACCCAAACAAGCACGCTAACCACATTTTTTTTATTTAATGTATAATATTTATATTGATTACCTTTTCAGGTTTATTTTTTAAAGTATTTATATAGAAGTAAAAAAATGTTGGAAAATGTTTGAGACCCCCTCTAGGGTTGACCCCCGCATCTCCAAAGTGATCATGGTCCTCCATATATGTATAGGGCCTATTCATGTATGTGTGGGGTCCACATCATGAGTTGTCCAGATTTGCGAGGGTCTTGTGGAAGTGGGGGTCTCAATCATTATTCAAAAATGTCGTTAGGAATAAATTTTTTTCTTAATTTAGTTATAAATTTTGCCTATACATTGTTTTTAAATTTTGAATAAAAGCAAACATAAAATAATTGATTGAAGATATGCTGCATCTGTTACATTCCTTTTTTTATGTCGAAAACAAAAAGAAAAAAATTGATATTTAAAAATTGTAATTCACATATATACGAATAATTATAAATACAAACCCTGCATAGCACGGGTAGAACACTAATTCACTATATAGAACTGACATATTTAACCAATACTTTTGATTAAATAATAGTGTGAAATTGTGAGTTCAAACAGCTTAATACCTTTTGTGTTATTGTCCTTCTAATAAATAACAAACTAAGAGCATCTCCAATGGATGGCTAAATCAGCTGCCAAAGCCATAATATAGTAGCTTGGGCAATCTTGGCTTCTCCAATGCCATGCTATAACAGCTGCCAAATCAAGTGCCAAATTTGGCAGCTACTTTGGCAGCTGTCAAATCTGCCAAGTCCCTCAAAATTAAACTGTTTTCTTTTTTCCCTCTTTCCCTTTCAGTTGGGATTTTCCAGAATGCATGAAGTTTTTTATAAAATAAATGAACAAGAATGAACAAGAATTCATCAATATTCCAAAATTCATCAATATTCAGCAAATTCATCAAATTCATACCAAATTCAGCAAATTCATCAGAATGAACAAGAATTTCAACAAAATTCATCAATATTCATACCAAATTCATCAAGAATTTCAACAAATTCATACCAAATTAATCTTCAAAAATTTCTGGAATATCAATATTCACAAATTCATACCAATATTCCAATATTCACAAATTCTCCAATATCAATATTCACAAATTCATCAGGAAAAATACCTGGATGAGACAAGGTTGATCCGAAGGTGGATGATCAGGTAGTAGATGAGAGAAGGTTGATTCGAAGGGTAGAGAGAGAGAGAGAGAGAGAGAGAGAGAGAGCTTCGGGTGAGACAAGATAGGGGGTTAGGGCTTAGAGAGTTCCATCGATCCGAAGATAAAGATGAGAAAAAGACCCATCGATCTGAAAATCATTGATCCGAGGCTCTCTCTCTCTGATACTCACTGATCCAAGAAACAGGTGGAGAGAAAAGGCGAGAACCAGAGATGAGAGGACAGAGACACTGATCCGAAGTGTTTCGAAGTGATCTAAAGTGTTTCGAAGTAGAAACACTGATCTGAAGTGATCCGAAGGATAGAGACACTGATCCGAAGTGTTTCGAAGTGATCCAACAAACAGGAGGACAGAGAAGGTGATCTTCTCACTGATCCGAAGTGTTTCGAAACTCTCTCTCTCTCTTTGATCTTCTCTGAAGTTTATCTGAATTGTGTTATTTTGTTCAATGGGTAGAGACACAAAGATGAGAGGATAGAGACACGCAGACCCATGATTGATCTCAGTTGTTGATTAATAACAATCCAATGGCTAAGATCCAAGTATGCTACTTTATTCATTAAAAATACATAAAAATTAAATAAAAACATAAGTGAAACATATCACAACGGCTCTTTTTTATGTTAAAACGACTATAAAAAAACGGCTGCTTTTTTTCTATAAATATAAACCTTCTCTTCTCTCTTTTTACACAATTTCATTTCACAACAAACTTTCTAAATTACATTTTTATTTATAGTTTCTTTACACAATCGATATGGAAGGTTCATCAAAAATAAAGAGAGGAAAATCATTCACCATTGCTGAAGATATGGCACTTTGTAAAGCTTGGTGTCACATTTTTGAAGACCCAATTGTTGGCAATTCACAATCTTATACTCACTTTTGGGGAAGAATTTATGAAAATTATTGCTCCCTTCAGAATGATCAGTCAAGAACACAAGTTTCTATCCAATCTCGATGGAGTACAATCATGAACTGTTTTAACAAATTTCGTGGATGTTTAGCGCAAGTCAAAAATCTACACCAAAGTGGGATGTCTCAAGTTGATCTAGTAAGATTTCATCTTCATTTATTACGTTAGTTTTTTATTTTATTTTATTTCGTCTCATATAAAAATTAAATAATTACTTAATTTAATGTTTTATTGATACAGATGCTTCAAGCAAAACTTTTATACCATCAAGATGAAAATAAACATTTTGCTTTTGAACATTGTTGGTCAATCTTGCAAAACAATATCAGGTAGCAAGATGTAACTCCTACGAATACGGTGAAATCAAGGATACATACACCATTTTCCTCTGATTCAGCCCCCGATTCCCCTATGGATAATTGCATTTCTCTTGAAGATAACACCAGTCCAAGTGTTGGTAACAATCCAACTGTTGGTGAGGGCAGTGTCTCTGCAAGGGGTACAAGGCCGATGGGCAGAAAATCTGCAAAAGAATTATTTCAAAGAAATCAAGTCATTGAAACTGAAGTCTAAAAAATGAGTACACAATTAGACACATTTAACCAACACCTTGCTGAGAAAGAAAAGAAAAAAGAGGAAAGAAAAGAAAAAATGATTCAAGCACTACAGGAGATAAAAGAACTTGAGATGAGAAAACATGAGTTTGAGATGAGAAAGGAAGAAAACCAAATAATGACTATGGGCATTTCTCATTTGGACCCTTAGATGAAAGCATATTACACAATGCGAAAAAATGAGATTTTCGCCATGTGGTCCTCAAATGTGAGCAGCCCGAATTTTTATTTTCCCTACCTCCTGATGAATAATTACGGGATAATGTATTTTTCAAATTTGCAATATCATTTATTTTTTGATGTAATTGTTAGTCTTTATTTGCAATGTAATTTTTATTTTGTAATGAAATTTCATTTTTTTTTTTTTTAGTATTTTGTACTTCACAATGTAATATTATTTTTTCAATGTATAATGTTCACTAATTTGTATTATAATTTAATATTTTCAATAAAGTATAATGCAAGAAAATAAATACATTTTTTCAAATAAAGGCAATAAAAAGATAAAATACATTAGCTAGCATTAAATGAAGATAATTTTATTATAATATAAATATATAAATTTTTTTCAATTTTTCCATTTTTTTAATTTTTTTAATTTTTTATATTTGTCTAGTTGGGAATAATATAAATATATAATTTTTTTAACAAACAGGTAAAAAAATGTCACAAAAGACAAAAAATAAATAAAAATAAAATCACAAAAAATCTATATCCAAACAACACCTACAAACTTGGAGGGAAAGTTGGTTGAGATTTGCCAAAAAAAACAAATGACTATTGGAGTACCATTGCTATAATTTGGCAAAATAACACTATTCATTGCCAAGTTATAGCAATAGCAATATAGCAACCACCATTGAAGATGCTCTAAGGTTTTGTTTGGCAATTTTCAGTTTTAGTCAAAAAAATTAAAAGTTACTATAAGTTATCACATCATTCTTTTTATTTTTCTACACAACTTTTAGTAAAAAGTTAAAAAAATATTAAAATAACATATTTCCAAACGAGGCCTAACTAATTGATTTTGAAAAAAAAACATGAAAACATGAGTTCCATATTTCCGTATCAAAATGATGCGAGGCATTTTTATTTTTTTTGGATACATTGGAAAAAAAAAACTTATAATAATATCAGTAAAAAGTCCTAATAATTACTCTAAAAATATCAGTAATAACTTATAATATTTTAAGAAAAATTAATATAATAAAGTTATATACTATTTTCCCCATATATAGCTCGATTCGACCGTGGTCTACCCCACTTTGGTTATAGGTTCTCTCCTCCACAAAAAGTCAAATATATATATATATATATGGTGTACGAATTTGGTCTCGATCAATGGGCACCACCAAATGTTCATTCTTAAAATCAAAACACAAAATTGAGTTTTTTAGGCCAGACATCACATTGGACATTCGGGGCAAGGCTCTCTCTCAAAATCAAACGTTTTATTTAGATTTCTGCCCATATTTTTTGCTCCAACTTTAAATGGCCATAATTCATTCATTTTAAACTTAAATATGGTCCAATCCGTGTTCAAATTGTTATTATTAAAAGTTTAATTTTTAATGGCAGTAATCTTATATCAATCAAAATTTTATAAAATATTGAAAGATTTCAAACTAAAAATAGTGCATGAACAGCAGGAGAAATATCGTATTTTGAGATTGTTCAAACTATCTCCATTAAAACTAAATCTTAAAAATCTCAAACCCTAAATCTTAGTTATTTATGACCTCTAATGCATCTTAGTATTTTTTTTTTTAATGTGAAAAAAAGACGCTCCATTATAGTATTATAGTATTCGTGGGCCTAGATCTCGGGATAATTGGTTGTCAGCCAGATTAAATCCAACTAAAAGGAAAGGACCTACTACCGAAACAAGAGAGGAATGCACTAACTCCCAATATAAAAGGTAGAATCACAAGCAGAGTACAACACAGTCAACTTCAACCATGTGATATCCCTGTTTCGTAATATGTTAATTGGTCTTTAATATGAGTAGGATTATGTGTTAATATGATTTTGCGTGCCATTATGTGAAAATATGTGGTTTTAAATTTCTATCTGTTCACCGTAGGAATATCTGTTTGATTATCTGCTTTGGAAATTAAATTGAAGGCCTTATCGGCCACAGAACCCGAAAATTGATTGCACCATTATGATTAGTGTAATTTTTAGAGTCTACGGTGAAATTTAATTGAAAATTGATTCGAGTTAGATTAAATTGATTTATTTAATGGCTTTGTGCTCAAATTGTTAATATTTGTAATTTTGGTTAGTGGGATTTGTTGTGTAAGAGCACTACACCTCCCATTCCCTCTTGTATCTTCACTTGGGCTGATCAAACTCTAAGAAAGAGAGAGGGCCGACTGTTAGAGAGAGAGAGGGAGAGAATTGTGTAATTTTTTACTCAAGCTTGGGTGGGCTTCTAGGGTCGAGTTCAAAGGCAAATCCACAAGCCGATCACTATGAGTAATATCTTAATAAGATATCTGGAATATGTTGTTGTCCTATTGTTTATGTAAGTTATGTAAGTTCATTAGTTTGAATGGCGGACAACGATTGACATAAATGATTGGACCGAAGGCCGATTGACATAAAAGATTGGGCCGAAGGCCGATTGACATGAAAGATTGGGCCGAAGGCCGATTGACATAAAAGATTGGGCCGAAGGCCAATTGACATGAATGATTGGGCCAAAGGCCGATTGATATAAATGATTGGGTCGAAGGCCGATTGACATAAAAGATTGAGCCGAAGGCCGGCTGACATGAATGATTGAGTCGAAGGCCGATTGACATAAATGATTGGCCCGAAGGCCGATTGACACAAATTATTGGGCCGAAGGCCAATTGACACAAATGATTGGGTCAAAGGCCGTTTGCTGTAACTGTTTCGATAATTGCTTATGTATTTATTTATTTTTATTGATATTATTCACTCGGCATTCGCTCACGCTCATTCATGTATATGTAGGTGAGCCAAGGGACGTCCAAAACCAGCCCCCGTGAATTATGAGAAACAGTCAGAGTTTTGTAGAGTCAGCCCAAAAGTCTCACGCATGAGATGTCTTCGCTTTTTTGTCCTCTGTTTATAGTTTTGTTTTGTTGGCGAAATCATCGGACCATTGTTGTATATAAGTCTTGGGTTTGACTGACTTAAATCTGGATGATCCTGTATGTACAGAGTTTTGTATTAGTACATATTCTGATGTGAGTTATTGACATATAAATGTTTGAAATGTTATGGTGTGCATATAAGCACAGCTCTATGGACAAAGTTTTAAATTGCTTCCGTTTGGCCTCTTTTACTCTGATGAGTTTTTACTTATTTGGTTGAGGCCGTAGGTAATCACACGATTACTGGCCGGTTATGGCCTTAACTCATAGGGGCGTGTTTGGGTCTTGTCAAACATTTGCAAAAACAAGCAGCCACTACAAGAAAATGGATTATAAAACACTGAACCTTTTGCGACGGCGCGGTCCCCGTCGCAAAAAATGACCTTTTCCAATGGTAGTTTAAATCGTCGCAAATAAATAATTTTTGCGACGGCAGTTGTACCGTCAGTAATAAACCTAGACGAAAAGTGTGATAAATACCAAAGTATTAGCGACGGCACTATATATCGTCGCAAAAATAAAAAATTTTGAGATGGTAGAAGTTTGTGGTCGCAAATATTGGACAATTTGCGAAGGCAAATGTCCGTCGCAAAATAAAACGGCATCGTTTTTATCTATTTTTATTTATCATTTGCGACGGTGTAAATGTACCATCGCAAAAAGTAATAAACAAAATTGTCTCGCTTCTCTCATTGTTTGGCGCTCAATGATTTCGATCCAACGTCCCTAAATCTTTGAAACATATTTTTTCCCCCAAAATCCCCAAACAAGCGACGAGTGACGAACGGCGACCAGGCTCAATCGTTGTCGACGACGGCTTGCGGTGGTGCAACGACAGCGTATTACGGCTAGCGGTGGTGCAGCGTCTCTATCTTTCTCTTGCACGAGCTCAGTCAATCTCAAGCACTCATCTCTCACTCACTCAGCGTATGCTCTCTCTCTCTCTCTATATATATATATACATATTTGGTGGAGCGAGGTTTGAACAGAGCTATTTCGGGTTGCCAATATTTGTGGAACACGATAAAACAGAGCTGTTTTGCCCTGGAAGTTTTCGGCAATTTTTTTGTAGTGATATATATATATACGTGTGATATACATAAATTAAAGTGTAAAATTTCGTTTAACAACATGACTTTCAAACTAAAAAAAACCATAAGTTACTAAAAAAGTGAATCAGAAATACCAGCCATTTATATGTTTTTGATTATTTTCAAATGTATTAACCTTAATTTAAAAAAAAAAAAAACTAGAAAAAATAATTCGAACATAAATTTTGTAGCTATTTGGGTTTTGGGTCTGGACAAAGTTCGAACATAAATTTTGTAGCTATGGCTCCATCACCAAGAACAAATTTGTCTTCGCCTGATCTGACATTAAAGCTTTAACTTTGAATTCTCCACATTATTTTCTGCCAAATTTGCGTCTGAATTTGATGTAAATTATTTAGTGTTGTATTATTTGATGTAAATTATATATGATGTAAATTATTTATATCATATATATGTATTATATATATAATATAATACATATATGTAGATATGTATTATATATGATGTAAACCTGGACTTTAACTTTAAATATGTGTTATATATGATGTAAATATGTATTATATATATATATATATATATGTATTATATATGTCTCCACATTATTTAGTGTTGCATTATTCATGTAATTTTGATTCGTTTAATTATTTAGTGTTGCATGTCCCACTTTATTCATATATATATATGTGATTGAGTTGAGAAGTTCAGCTCTGTAATCTTATTGGGCACAGTATATTTCATCCCTGTGTTCTATATGTTTGATTATTTGTCTGAACTGTTTGTTTTTTTTTGAAAATTACTGCCCAATAGGGGATAACGTGTCTAAGTTAACTACTCAACTTGGCATTATTGTGCGGAATTATAACATTGTTCCTCTTACTTTTCTTAACTGGAACAATGTGCCTGATGATATTGCTGATGCTATCTGGAAAGATATGAAGGTAAAAGTATATTTTTGTCCAAAAATTCAAATTCCAAAATTGTGTTATTATTATTTAAACTTTGAAATTGTGTTTTATAGGACAATTTGAATATATGTCCAGAGGAGTACAAGCCAATCTGTATGAAAAACTGCAACAACATATGGAAGGATCACAAGAATAAGATTAAAGCTAAGTATTTCAAGCCTAGAAGTTTTGATCCTAATTTAAAGGATGATGTTCCTTTGCACATTGTGCCAAGCCAGTGGGAAGAACTTGTGGAGTATTGGCGTACTTCCAATGCTGAGGTATACAAATAAGTTATATGTATGATATGTAAACATACAAATCATATTTATATACTTACATTTGTTGAACCTGTTATAGAAAATTGCAACTAGGAACGCTGAAAATCAGCGAGCTCACGGCATAGCTCATACCACATGGCGTATTACTTTCACTCAGATACGGGGGAGTCTACTGATAAGATGAATGTTTGGCTTAAGACACACAGAGCAGATGACCCAGAGGTTATCCAGACCTTAGTAGTTTCCAAACACCTTTGATTGTATTTAAAATTTATTTTTTATTTTTTGTGTGTCAACCATCTTAATTTGGCATATACTTGTATGTCTTATTCAATACAAGATGAGTTTAATCGTCAACTCTCTATGTTACATGAGGATTATCGAACTTTAAAGGCTAGGAATGCCATTTTCCATGAGTTGATAGGTCATGACGGACATGGATATTGTCGCACATACGGGAGAACTGTGCCTCGGAGAGTGGTGTATAAAGATGGTACTGGGCCATCACAGTCAACACCCCAACCATCGACTATTGTTCAGATCACCCAGCAGGTTCGTGCGGAGCTAAGGGATGAGTTGAGAGAGGGGCTGCGAGTAGAGTTCTCTACACATTTACAAGAGATAAGAGCTGAGATGATGGCCTTTGTGTCATAGGGCGCGAGTGTGGATCCCAACAGACAGGTTCGATATAAATTAAATTGTTTGATACTTCAATTTTCATACAACATTATGTATAAAATTCGAATATGATTAACACGTTATGCATTGACTATCATAGGTTCCTGATGCATCGAGTGGCCACCGGGCATTTAGGGAATCTACAAAAGACGAGAATCCATATACACCACCGCCAGAAGATCATGTATAAAATGTATATTTGCATTCTAAGCTAAAATGTATCTTTGCATTCTTTACATTCTAAGTTAAAAGACTTGTGGGAGAAGACGAGACTCAAATCGGGTTCCCGGATTGGGAGTTAGAGCCGGATATAACACGAAACTTGGCACACACGACCGCCTAGGCACGAGAGACTTGTGGGAGAACACGGGGCTCGAATCGGGTTCCCGGTTTGGGAGTTAGAGTCAGATATCACTCTAGGCAAACTACTCCTTAAAAAACTTGAATTCGAGGTGTTAACGCCCCAAAATCACCAAACGATGTCGGTTTAGCATGAAACTTGTTACACAGGACCGTCTAGGCACGAGAGAATTATGGGAGAAGACGGGGCTTGAATCGGGTTCCCGGTTTGGGAGTTAGAGTCGGATTTCGGTCTAGGCAAACTAGTTCCTTAAGAAACTTGAATTCGAGGTGTTGACGCCCCAAAATCACCAAACGGCGTCGGTTTAGCATGCAACTTGGCACACACGACGACCTAGGCACGAGAGAGTTGTGGGAGAAGATGGGACTCAAATCAAGTTCCCATATTGGGAGTTAGAGTCGGATTTCACTTTAGGCAAACTAGTTCCTTAAGAAACTTGAATTCGAGGTGTTAACGCCCTGAAATCACCAAAGAACGTCGGTTTAGCACGAAACTTGGCACACATGACCGCCTAGGCACAAGAGACTTGTGGGAGAAAACAGGGCTCGAATCGGGTTTCCAGTTTGGGACTTAGAGTCGAATTTCGGTCTAGGCAAACTAGTTCCTTAAGAAACTTGAATTCGAGGTGTTGACGCCCCAAAATCACCAAACGACGTCGGTTTAGCACAAAACTTGGCACACACGACGGCCTAGGCACGAGAGAGTTATGGGAGAAGACGGGACTCGAATCGGGTTCCCGGATTGGGAGTTAGAGTCGGATTTCACTTTAGGCAAATTAGTTTTCCTTAAGAAACTTGAATTCGAGGTATTAACGCCCCAAAATCACCAAACAATGTCGGTTTTGTACGAAACTTGGCACATATAACTGCCTAGGCACGAGAGACTTATGGAAGAAGACGGGGCTCGAATCGGGTTCCCGGTTTGGGAGTTAGAGTCGGATTTCGGTCTAGACAAACTAGTTCGTTAAGAAATTTGAATTCGAGGTGTTGATACTCCCAAATCACCAAACGGCGTCGGCTTAGCACGAAACTTGGTACACACGACGGCCTAGGCACGAGAGAGTTATGAGAGAAGACGAGACTCAAATCGGGTTCCCGGATTGGGAGGTAGAGCTGGATTTCACTTTAGGCAAACTAGTTCCTTAAGAAACTTGAATTCGAGGTGTTAATGCCCCAAAATCACTAAACGACGTCGGTTTAGCACGAAACTTGGCACGCATGACAGCCTAGGCACGGGAGACTTGAGGGAGAAAACGGGGCTCAAATCGGGTTCTCGATTTGGGAGTTAGAGTCGGATTCCGGTCTAGGTAAACTAGTTCCTTAAGAAACTTGAATTCGAGGTGTTGACGCCCCAAAATACCAAACGGTATCGGTTTAGCACGAAACTTAGCACACACGACGGCCTAGGCACGAGAGAGTTGTAGGAGAAGATGAGACTCGAATCGGGTTCCCGGATTGGGAGTTAGAGTCGGATTTCACTTTAGGCAAAGTAGTTCCTTAAGAAACTTGAATTCGAGGTGTTAACGCCCCAAAATCACCAAACGATGTCGGTTCAGCACGAAACTTGGCACACATGACCGCCTAGGCACGAGAGATTTATGAGAGAAGACGGGGCTCGAATCGGGTTCTCGGTTTGGGAGTTAGAGTCGGATTTTGATCTAGGCAAACTAGTTCCTTAAAAAACTTGAATTCGAGGTGTTGACGCCCCAAAATCACCAAACGGCGTCGGTTTAGCACGAAACTTGGCACACACAACCACTTAGGCATGAGAGACTCGTGGGAGAATACGAGGCTCCAATCGGGTTCCCGATTTAGGAGTTAGAGCCAGATTTCGGTTTAGGCAAACTAGTTCTTTAAGAAACTTGAATTCGAGGTGTTGACGCCCAAAATCACCAAACGGCGTCGGTTTAGCACGAAACTTGGCACACATGATGGCCTAGGCACGAGAGAGTTGTGGGAGAAGACGAGACTCGAATCGGTTTCCCGGATTGAGAGTTAGAGCCGGATTTCATTTTATGGAAACTAGTTCCTTAAGAAACTTGAATTTGAAGTGTTAACGCCCCAAAATCACCAAACAACTTCGGTTTAGCACGAAACTTAGCACACACGACCGCCTAGGCACAAAAGACTTGTAAGAGAAGATGGGACTCCAATTGGATTCCCAGTTTGGGAGTTAGAGTCAGATTTCGGTCTAGGCAAACTAGTTCCTTAAAAAACTTGAATTCGAGGTGTTGACCCCCCAAAATCACCAACGACGTCAGTTTAGCATGAAACTTGGCACACGCGACCACTTAGGCACGAGAGACTTGTGGGAGAAGACGGGACACCAATCGGGTTTCCGATTTGGGAGTAAAGACCGGATTTCTGTCTAGTCAAAATTATTTACTAAACTATTTTTGTAATTATATAGTAGTTAATTTTTTATATTTTTCTGTAATTAAAATATTAACACAATTATATTGTCATTAATTATTTTTATTTTGTTATTTTCAGATATTTCCTGCGTAGCAATTTGCTTTTTGTGGAATGCAGGCGTGTAAAGATTATGACCAACTTTTATTTTTGTAACCCACGGAAAAATCATGACGAAAACTTTTGTTTTTGATTTACCTTATTTAGATTTGTGAACAATATATATGTATGTATTATGCAACATTATGTAGTGGGATAATTTTTATTGTTATGAATTTTTATTTATGTATTGTTATGAATTGAACAATATTATGAATTTTCATTATGTGGCAACTTTTGTTTATGTATGTATTTATATTATTATGTAATTATCGATTTTTTTTTAGTTATTTTTCATTTAATACAGGTTATTTTCATATTTTTAATAATTTTATTACAGTTTTTTTTTTTTGGTTTGAGACGGCACCACACACATCGTCTCAAAAAGAAAATAGAACTAGGGTTTTTTGCGACAGCAGTAATGTTGTCGCAAAAGATAAGGGAATTGGTTAAAAAGGAAGACCTTTAGCGACGGTTTTATTGCCGTCGCCAATAGTTCTTTAGCGACGGTATCAGGTGCTGACTGAAATAACTCTTTAGCGACGGTATTTTTCCCATCGCAAATAACCCTTTTAGCGATGGCAACACAGTGCTGTCTAAAAAAAACTCAGATTTTCACGCGTTAATGGCGATAGAATTCTTCCGTCGCAAAAAAAAGGTGACGGCGTTATGCCGTTGCTAAAATCCTTTTGCAACCCCCTTTGTTGCGACCCTCCACTTGCCGTCGCAAAAAGTCAGTTACCGTCGCAAAAAACCTTTTGAGACGACATTTCAGGTATTTGCGACGCAAAAAATCAATTTTTTTGTAGTGCACTAATCGTACCTCCTAAGAAACGAGTCATACTCACCTGTGTGGAAGGGAAACACCTTTCCACTAAACCCCTCCCTCCCCTCCCACGTGGTGGTTCTAATGCATATGAGTTTAACACATCATAAAACGCTCATGCTATATGTGTTCAATTTAAATAAGAAATGAATAATCTTTAGCCCTTACTCTTCTATTTTTATTTTTTTTATATGAATGCTACATAAGAATAATTTTTCGTGTAATCAGAAAAAACATAATCAACTTTGGTTTTGAAACTCAAGATTTACTTTTTAGAAAATTATTATTATTATTTTTCAAATTTTATGCTTTTACTAAATTTTTAAAATATTTTAAGTTTTTTTTTTGTTTTTAAATTTTTTTTAGATGCATATAACATAAATACACTTAAAAAATTTAATATTTGTAAAAAAATATTAAAAAAATGCAAAAAATACCAAAAAATAAAAATTCAATACATTTTTTTTTGTATTATTGTGTATTTATTGATTTTTTGAAACATATTTTTTTCATAATTTTTTTACTTTTTAGATATATTTAAATAAGGTACATCTAAGAAAATAAAAAAATTACTTAATTTTTTTAAAATATTCACTAAAAATAAGAAATAAAAAAAATAAAAATTTTAATTTAAAAAATTGAAACCAAATATATTGAGGTATGGGGTGTTAAATTCAAATCTCTCACAATATTGACATTCTTGTTTTTTTTAACAAATTAGTTGTAGTAGTAAAATAATAAAAAATAAAACGATTATCTTACGTAACTCGAAATTTTTGAACTCGAATTCAGCCTGCAATTAAAACGACGTCGTTTTGGAACGGTAATTTCGTTTTATGAGAGGGATAATGAAAACTATCTTACCGGTAAAAGAATTTTCATATATCTTACCAGTAAGAGAATCTAAAACGACGTCGTTTTGAGTTTCGATCTAACTATTTTCGAGCTGCTAAACATTTTCCAAAATCAAATGCCCTATCCTCAAAGTAATCGAAAGAATTAAAAAAAAGAGCCAAACGGGGCCTTGGCGATGGTATATCCAATGATTCCGTCGAACCCCATGTATGACTAGATCTCGACCACTGATCATTCTGATCTCGCATCCCCATTGAAGGTTCAATCGAACTATTGAACCTTTCGAGGCAGAGAGCTTCATCTGAGAGAGAAGCTTTGATCGCCGCCCTTCTCTCTTTACTCTTTGCTTCCTCTTGCATAATTGTCTTCAGATAGTCGCCGCTCCCCGATCACTCAACATTCTGGTGAGTTTGGTCTCTCTTGCATTTGATTGATACTCTGAATTTGATCTCTGATATGTCTATGTGCCTTTTAATCCATGTGTTGTTTTCTAATATTACTGCGATTTTCTTTGGTATTTCGATTTGATTTTTTTTTTAATATAATTTTATTTTTTGGCTGTTTGATGATTTAAGCAGCAGCCCTGAAGTCAGAGGAAAATATGAGTTTTGATTTGCTATTAAATTGCAGATTTGAAAATCGGGTTCATCATTTCTGGTGGAATTACATTGTAAAAATCATATTTTTGATGTCTCAGATCTGTTTCTCTCAGGGTAGCATTCTATGTATACCTCCAATATTTAATGTGTGTCTGTGTGCGTGTAAACTGCATCGATTACATGTATAAATATACTATGCTCTATTTTTACTGAAATTTGATGCATTGAAGTACCCTACAAACCAGATAAAAAGGAGTAGCAACTGGGGACAGAGGGTTAAAATGTTGTAAAAAAAAAAATGCTGCACAGTAGAATAGTTTATGTTGGAAATTGGGTTCGCACGAACTACTCCAGGGAACTTGATTTTTAACCAGATGGGACAAAATTCCAGATTTTGGCCACTTCTTTTGGGATTGACATTTTACTCCATTTTTATTGGTCCATGGGTATTTTGGATAATTTTGGTTTAATATTATCTCTATAATACCTGGTCCAAAAATTAGTTTATTTACCACCAAACAATTAAACGAAGTAGACATATCTATCTTTATATATATATAAATAAAGCCAACCTTAGGGTTGGTGTAGCATGTTGTTCTGGTATGGTTTGAACTCTACATGCTTTATGTTTTGAAATGCAAAAGTAGGAGAGAATGCTTATACTTTTATGTACATATATTTAAAAACATAGATGCCAACTAGGGCTCTGCGGGCGATGAGCGGGGACAAGGCTCCAGGTCCGGATGGCTTTACTATGGCTTTCTTTCAACATTGTTGGAGTGTGGTTAAGGCGGATGTGATGGCGTCATTGGAGGCTTTTTTTGTGTCTGGGCAGTTTGAATGAAACTTTAATGCGACTTTTTTGGCTTTGATTCCTAAGAAAGGGGGGGCGAGGACGTTCGAGACTTTACGCCAATTAGTTTGCTTGGGAGTGTATATAAACTGTTGGCTAAGGTGTTGGCAAATAGACTTTGAGGGGTTTTGCAGGCAGTAGTGTCTGAGTCACAAAACGCTTTTGTGGGGGGGGGTCGACAGATTTTAGATGCAGCCTTCGTGGCTAATGAGTGTGTGGATTCTTGGATCAGGCAAGGGTGACCAGGTGTGATTTGCAAGCTGGACATAGAGAAGGCCTACGACAAAGCTTGGTGGGAGTTTCTATTGTATGTTTTGGATCGTATGGGTATTGGGGAGACTTGGTGTCCGTGGATTCAGTTCAGTATCTCTACTGTGAGGATGTCGGCTTTGGTTAATGGTACTGTAGTGGAGTTCTTTTTGACACATTGAGGTCTTCGTCAGGGAGATCCTTTGTCGCCATTATTGTTCATTTTAGTGATGGAGGCATTGAGTAGATTGCTAGACAGAGCAAATTCATGAAGGTTTGCTAGAGGGTTTTGTAGTGGGTTCTCTCATGGGAGCATCTATGTGTGTTTTCTATCTGTTGTATGCAGATGATGTTCTAATCTTTTGTGAGGCGGTGGCAGATCAGTTGGGATACTTGAGATGTGTTTTGCTGTGTTTTGAGGTAGTTTCGGGCCTTTGGGTGAATTTGAGGAAGTCCAAGTTGATTCCGGTGGGTAAGGTGGAGGGATTGCTAGTGCTAGTGGCTATGTTGGGTTGTAGGGTGTCGGCTTTATCGGTGACTTATTTGGGTTTGCCGTTGAGAGCGACGTTTAAGGCTAAAGGGGTATGGGAAGGGGTTGTGGAGCGGATTCAATGTCGGTTAGCGGGTTGGAAGAGGCAATATCTTTCGAAAGGGGGAAGGTTGACTCTAGTCAAGAGTGTGTTGAGCAGCATCCCGACATACTTTATGTCTTTGCATGTTATTTCGGTGTTTGTGGTGCGGCGGATTGAGAAGTTACAAAGGAATTTCTTGTGGGGCCGTGGGGGGATGATTTTCGTTATTATTTGGTGGATTGGGGGTAGATTTGTCAACCGAAAGTGGCAGGGGGGCTGGGGGTGAGGAGTTTGGTGACTTTTAACAGAGCTTTGTTGGGAAAATGGCTGTGGCACTTTGCTTGGGAGCTAGAGCGGTTATGGAGAAAGGTGGTGGTTGTTAAGTGTGGGGTAGCTTGGGGGAATGGGGGTCTGGGGTTGTGACTGGTTCTCATGGTTGTGGGTTATGGAAAGGGATTTGGTTGGGGAGAAGGGAGTTTTGGGATAGGGTGGGTTGAGGGTGGGTGATGGGTTGAGGGTGCGTTTCTCGAAGGATAGGTGGTGTGGTGATTCTTTGCTGGAGGATCGCTTTCCTTTGATTTTCAGTATTGTGGTGGATCTGGAAGATGCGGTGGCATCTTATTTGAGGGGTGGGGATGGGGTGGTTTGAGATATTTAGTTACGGTGACAAGTTTAAGAGTGGGAGGTTGATCAGTTAGTGGGGTTATAGGGTTACTTGTATGGGTTGGGTGTGACTGCGGTAGGGGAGGATGTATTGGTGTGGAATGTTGTGGGGGCTAAGGGGTGTTTTTCGGTCTCGTCGTTCTATTAGAGTATGGTGTAGGAGGTGAGACGAGATTTTTCTTGGAGGAGTATTTGGGTGCCAGGGATTCCGTCTAAGGTGGCTTTCTTTATGTGGACGGCGGCCTTGGGTCGGAATCTTATGATTGATAATTTGATGTGGCGTGGTCATATTCTAGTAAATTGGTGTTGTATGTGTTGTGAAAATGCGGAGTCTGTGGATCATTTGCTCTTGCATTGTTCGGTGGCGTTTCGTTTGTGGGGCTTTGTTTGCTCTTTTTTTGGGATTGTTTGGGCTCAGCCACGGAGGGTGTTGGATATGTTGTGGAGTTGGCGTGTGGCTCAGGTTGGTCGTCGACGGTGGTGCGTGTGGTCTTTGGTCCCATTTTGTTTGATGTGGTTAGTGTGGTTAGAGCGTAATAAGCATACAATTCAAGAGGCTCATCGTTCAGTTAGTTGGCTTGAGAGTCGTTGACTTGTAGTTTTGTATAGTTGGTTAGAAAGGAAAATTGATCTAGATATGTTTGGTTTTTTAAAGTTTTTGGATGAGGTTATTGGTTAGAGGGTGATTTTTGTCTCCATTGGAGTTTTGTATTTATTGCATCATCTTGATGCTTTTTTAATAAAGTTTGCTTATTTATTTATCAAAAAAAATATATTTAAAAAAATAGATAACAACATAGAAGAAGTGGGAGCAACTGAATTGGAGCGAGTATAATGGAGTAAGGTACATGTGCATTGCACATCTGTGCTCTGGTTGGGAGTTGTTTAGGGGTATTAATCCCATTCTTGATCAGTTCATTGATTTTGTAAAGCTTTTTGATACATGTGGGAAGTGTGAAGGTTGGATTTTCTTTTGTTTTCTCTCTTGTATTATATAGGTGGCATTCCGTTAATGCCAATTTTTTGGATGAAATTTTATTCTACTTATCCAAAAATAAAAATATAAGATCACATACATCTACTTTTTCCGCATAGATTTTTCTTTCATCTTTATCTTTTCCCTTTTATGTGGACTATCATATTATTTTCATGCTCTATGCTTTTTTAAAATCCAAGAATTGTCTAAGCTATACTAGCCATCTTCATGTCTCTGTGTTCAGTTTCTTGTGTTTAGGAGCTATGGGATAGGCTGGGTAACAGAAAATTTAATGACCTTCGTTTGTTTTCACTTTGACCTAGCATGAGAGTTTTTGTCTTGAGCAAGTGCTTGTTGATTTTGGTAATGTATCAATTTAACCATTTTATACTTGAACTTACTCTTTGCTTTTTTGGCACTTTAAATCAGACGATTGGTTGAAGCATGAACCTCAGTCTCTTATGAACTACTTAATCAATTTATTAAGAGAGCATGGAATCACCTGGTGAGTCCCTTGAAAATTGTATGCTATTCTTTTCCCATTTTCCTCCTTTTCTGTGCACCCTCCGCAGGTTGCAATGAGAAGAGCAAGAATATAAGGAAGGTGCAAAATTTGTTTATATGATGAGAATTTGCATTTTGAGAATTTTAATCTTATCATCTATCAATGCTTTTGTTTTGTTATTTGTTTAAGTCATACTATTTGTGCGTGGGTGTTGAGGGAGGTTACATTCTCATGCCAGATATATTTGTATTATTGTAGTATAAGGAAAAACAAATAATGATTTATGTTAACCTCAAGTTAATACAACTTCTAAATCTCTCTATTACATTCTGAACACCTATTGATTGGTCATGATCATTTAAACTTAATGCAAAAGTTCAAATTAATCTTGAGAGGAGGGAGGGATCTCTGATAATTGCGAACACTGTGTTAGATTTAGTTTGTGCATAATTCTTGCAAAGTTGATTTTTTTTGGGTAATAAGTTCTGGATTTCTTAATCATATGGTTGAGAACTCTCATTACGGAGTGAGTTTGGTTAATAGAGAATTTGTATGTAATTCAATCTGACAATCCAGCATGCTGGGCATTTTAACATGATGAGATGGAATGGAATATATTTCTAAACTTTGTAGTAGAATCATATTTCAGTGACATGCTTGTCTTTCATTAAACTTTGAGTAAGTTCTAGGTTATCTTGTGTATTGAAAAAAATATTGTCGGCAATATTACTTTTATGGTCATTAATATTTAAGACGTTGGAACTGATCATGAATGTTGCTTTTAGTTACACACGTGGGATCTTCCTACGACATCGACATGTCCTTATGTGGTTGTCTTATCGTTGATTCCTTGCATCATTTTTAATCCCTGAAGTTCCTCATCCATGGGGGATACGTATCCCAAAAAAAAAAAGGAAAAAAAAAAAAAATCTGCCATGGGCATGCTCGCTAAGATTAAAATGCAGGAAGTATGAGTGTCTGTGCTACTTGATTTGTCTATAATTGTTTAAAAAATGTGGCCCTTTTTGGTTTCTTAGCTCTTTTGTTAGAAGAATCAGCAGTAAATGTTAGTCTGAGAGTTAGAATTTGTTGCAGCATTAACTCTATAATCCAGAGTACTTAATTAATCATTGATGTTGTACTGTTTTTCATTTTTCTGTTCACACATGTTATTTGGTTTTGTTACAGCCACTCGTTTCCGGGACACATCTGTTGTTGTGGTTACACTGGATTCTAGTGAAGTATATATTATTGTCAGCCTGTCTTCTAGGAGCGACACTCAGATGATTTATGTTGACCCAACAACTGGAGCACTTCGCTATAATGGGAAACTGGGTTATGATGTTTTCAGCTCTCAAAATGAAGCTTTAGATTACGTTACAAATGGATCAAAGAGTCTTTGCAGGAGTATAATTTATGCCAGGGCAATATTGGGTTATGCAGCGCTGGGGAGTTTTGGGTTGCTTCTTGTTGCAACAAGGTTGACGTCCAGCATTCCAAATTTGCCTGGTGGGGGGTGTGTATATACAGTGACTGAGAGCCAATGGGTCAAAATTTCACTTCAAAATCCTCAACCCCAGGGCAAAGGAGAAATAAAGAATGTTCAAGAATTGGCGGAGCTTGATATTGATGGCAAGCATTACTTTTGTGAAACAAGGGACATAACTCGGCCTTTTCCGAGCCGGATGCCTTTGCACCAGCCTGATCATGAATTTGTTTGGAATGGATGGTTTTCAATGCCTTTCAAAAATATTGGTCTGCCACAGCATTGTGTCATTCTTCTGCAGGTGTGGGTTTATTCTTTCCATCCTCAAATATTGTTACGTATTGTTTGATAGTGATGCTCTTTCGCCAATATCATTCTAAATGTTGGGCTGCTGTCTTTGCCTTCTTTACAAATGGTTGCTAAGTGTTTTGGTCATTGCGTTATATTAATTAGGGCAAATTTCATTTTACCCTCCTAACGTTTGACGTTTGGAAATGACCACATAACCCCCACGTGATTTGTTGATTAAAACGCACGCTAACTTCTATTAACAGAATATGTAAATTGACCATTATACCCTCATCTTCTTCCTCTTCTCTCTTTGAATTAAACCTGCAAAAATACATATATATATACACACACCCCAACCGAAATGAAGGAGACGAAGTCACACCAAACAAGAAATCGAAGAAGAAGAAGAGAAATGAGGATTTGGAATTTGTTTTCTCATCCGACATTTTTTCAGAAACAAAAAAGGGTAGAGATGCAAATCACAAATTAAGGCCTAGTTTGGCATAATACAAAAAAGTCAAAAAGTCACTATCCTATTTAAGTCACATCATTTCATTTAAATCATATCATCTCTCTACCACATCACTTCAAACCAACCCATATTTCACGTTTTTTCGTAAAAAGTCAAAAAGTGTACTTATTTAGATTATTCCAAACAACCCCAAATGCACTGAAGAACTCAATTTTTCTAAAAGTTGACCAGTGAGAGAGCGGAAATTCAAGAACTTGAGAAAGCAAAACTCAATTCCAATTCCAAAATCAAGAACCTGAGAAAGTAGGTTTTGGTTGGGTTTTGATGGAAGAAGCCCAGTTTTATTAAGGAGGGTTTGCTTTCCCTGTAATGTATTTTTTTCCAATGACCTCTTTGTTGATTTAGAGCTTATGTTCTCCCATGGCTGCCATTGCCAACTTCCAACCCACGATAGCTATATATATGTATATGTATAGCTACATATATGTATATGTATATATATTATAATTAAATTAAAATTACTTTTATAACAGTAGAGGGAGAAAATGTGGCACGATGATCAATTAATGGGGATTTTCACGGGAGAGAAATAGTGAGAGAAGGGAAAATGGTAGAGAGAGAAGGAAGAAGAATGGCATCCTTTAATAAATTTTAAGTTGTACAGGGGGTATTTTGGTCTTAAAATATAGCTAACTCTCTTTATGGGCGAGTGAACCTCACTGCCTGTTAATTTGGATGGAAAAGTGGACGGTGCACTTTGGTCTACACATCACGTGGGGGTTATGTGGTCTTTTCCAAACGTTAGGGGGTAAACTGCACATGGCCCAAACTATAAGGGGTAAAGTGAAGTTTGCCCTATTAATTATTAATCCTACAAAGCTAATTGTTTTTAGTTATTGATTTGAATGTGCGTACTGCTTTATAACCAAAGCAAACCAAACCAAGAAATATGTTCATACGTGATTGTCATGTTGCTATTGAGTACCAAGGAATTTTCATATTAAGGGGGTGGTATATGTTCAACATGTTAAGGTAATGGGATGGCTTTATGCAAGACACATATAATTGCTTTATGACTACCTGTGAGTAAATTGGTACAATCCTGGAATAATTTATGTATCCATGGCCCAAGTAAACTTTGGCTTCTTTGGTCGATTGTTTCTCTGAGATTTTGAATGTTCCATCCATGGAGGACTTGTGGATGGAGCCATTCTTTATATTTTTGCAATCCTGTTGCTGGCCTTGCACAAGTCACTGTCATTTTCTTTGAGATGAATTTTGTAGGTTAATGCACGTTTTGTGGTTGCTTGAATATTAACTTCTTGTTCATATAAGAGAGAATGCGTTCTAACACTTTTTGGGTAATTATGTGTTCTAACACTTGTTTCAATATTACTCACTAATTGCACTTGATCTGGATCTGATCTCTTTTGCTGAACCTGAATCATATTTTTATGCTCTAGAAATGTATTTTGAGAAATGATTTCCTCACAGGAATTATTCATAGTTGCATTTATTCTTTTCCAAGGTGGTTGATTTTTTTGACTTTTCGTCTTGTTGTCCTCGCTTTTACTCCTTACAATTTGCCTTATATAACATCTATTGTTTTTTAAATTTACAATTTGATGATCCACTAACCCTACAACGGTGGAGTGCTATATTAAATATATATCAAGTCATGATGTTCACTTACATGATGTCTACTTATAGGGGTTCGCAGAATGTCGAAGCTTTAGCAGCTTAGGTCAGCAAGAAGGCATAGTTGCTCTCACTGCTCGTAGGAGCAGGCTGCATCCTGGTACTCGATACTTGGCAAGGGGCTTAAATTCATGTTCCAGTACAGGTAACATTACTATTTAATATACTTGAAGGTCATATTGCTAGGGCAGCTCTAGCTTGTAGCAGGTAAATTTTTTTGGTAAAAAGACAAAACTACCCTCAAGAGTTAATATTCTCTCGTGTCATCTAAAGAGTACCTTTTACTCTCCCAATTTTTCCCCGGCAATAGGGCCACCCATTTTTTAAATTGTCTAGTGCTACTTTGAAGGAATATTTGCACAAATAGGTCATCTTCCAGCATGTTCTATCTTTTAAATGGTCATTTCTTATAGTTTGAACTTTCTGTTTACCTTTCATTGCTATGTACATATGCTTCAGATGATTCTTGATAGCCCACATCTTTCATGTCTGTGTTGTGGTACTGTTACAATCATGCCAGTGTAGGGGAATTGTAGAATCTTACACTGGCCTAGTGAAAATACACTATGTGTCCATTCTATATTTATAGTGATATGTTTATCAACTAGTCCACTTCTACTTGACCTTTGTGATTTAGATTAGTTGGTCACCTTAACTTGATCTGTGTCATTTTAGATGAATGATGCACTGGAAAATACATTTTAGCTTTAATATATTTAAGGTTGTGACTATTTGCTATATAAGATCAAGACACAATGTTGTCAAACGGATTGGGGATGTATTTATATTTTACATACCAATTCATATGCCACGAAAGTACCCTGATTGATTTTCTAATTGCCTTCTCTTGTTGATATTATTTCCTGCCATGAATCGTAGCTGTTTATTTGTTAAATGAATTTCTTGGAGCTTCTGAAGATAGCATTTGACAGGCAATGAAGTTGAGTGTGAGCAACTCGTATGGGTTCCAAAAATGGCTGGTCAAAGTGTTCCTTTCAACACATATATTTGGCGACGAGGCACCATTCCAATCTGGTGGGGGGCAGAATTAAAGATAACTGCAGCAGAAGCAGAAATATATGTTTCAGATCGTGATCCTTATAAAGGAAGTGAACGGTACTATCAGAGATTAAGTAAGAGATATGGTGCACGGGAACTAGATGTAGCTGTTGTTGGCAATCAGAAGAAGAATGCTTTGGTTCCAATTGTGTGCATCAACTTGCTTAGATATGGAGAAGGAAAGTCAGAGTCCATTCTAGTTCAGCATTTTGAGGAATCCATGAACTATATCAAATCAACTGGAAAACTTCCTTTTACTCGAGTTCTTTTGATAAACTATGATTGGCATGCCAGTACAAAATTGAAAGGTGAGCAGCAAACAATTGAAGGACTGTGGAGACTTCTAAAGGCACCCACAGTATCTATAGGAATTTGTGAGGGTGATTATTTGCCCTCTCGTCAGCGAATTAAGGACTGCAGAGGTGAAATCATCTTTAACGATAATTTTGAAGGTGCATTCTGCTTGAGATCACACCAAAGCGGGGTAATACGTTTCAACTGTGCGGATTCTTTGGATAGAACTAATGCTGCTAGTTATTTTGGTTCTCTCCAAGTTTTTGTAGAGCAATGTAGACGACTAGGGATATCACTTGATAGTGATCTTGCATTTGGTTATCAATCTACTACTAATTGTGGTGGATATATTGCCCCACTGCCACCAGGCTGGGAGAAACGATCTGATGCAGTGACAGGGAAAACATATTATATTGATCACAACACCAGGACCACAACCTGGAATCATCCATGTCCAGACAAACCTTGGAAGAGGTTTGATATGACATTTGAGGAGTTTAAGAGATCAACAATTTTGTCTCCAGTATCTCAACTGGCTGATCTTTTCTTGCTTGCTGGTGATATTCACGCAACATTGTATACTGGTTCTAAAGCTATGCACAGCCAAATTTTAAGCATCTTCAATGAGGAAGCTGGCAAATTTAAACAGTTTTCTGCTGCGCAGAATATGAAAATCACTCTGCAGAGAAGATATAAAAATGCAGTTGTAGATAGCTCTCGTCAAAAACAATTAGAGATGTTTCTTGGATTGAGGCATTTCAAGCATCTTCCATCAGTTCCAGTTCAACCTTTACACGTATGTTATTCTGTCTATTTTCCCAAATTGGCCAAAGGAACCTTACATCTATCCTTTGATGCTTTATTATTGTGCTTCAAGCATCTAACACTTAGACCTAAAATGTATCATTGTATCAGTTACCCTGATCTCCCTTTCTTATATATCATATGGATCTTGAATTGTAAAAAAATAAGTGCTATTGAGTGTTGTCGGGGGATGTTTAGTTCTATTCTTACTTGTTGTACCCAAAAAAGAATAAGAGAAAAATGAAAAACACAGCTTAAGGTATCCTGAAGACAAAGTGGCAACCGATCAACATAGTCAGACGACCCCCAATTAATTAGTTGACTAAAAGAAACTAGATAGAATCATTTTTTTTGGATGGAGTAATGTACCATAATGCTTTATTGCACCACAGCTGTTTTACAGACAAATCTATAAGGACATTCAAGTAACAAGTTGTCACGACCCAAACCCGCCCCTCTGGGTTTAGTATCGTAACCGGCCAGTAATACGTGATTACCAAAAGCCTGTTTAACAGTAAGGACAGTAATACAAAGTAAGGGGCTGGTAGAAGCTAAAACAGTAAATAAAAGATGTCCAATGAGCTATGAAAATCTGAATGCAAAAAGACTTTATGCACAAGCCACATTGATAAACCAACATATATACATACGTCATATACCCAACATCCGGGTTAGGGATCAAGTCCCTTCAACAAAATTGTACAGTCAAGTCTAAAACATTCAGTACAAACAGAGACAGAAGGGTGAAACTGAGATACCCCAAAAATAGCCTTGGCTTGACAGATTTGGAACCTCGAAGTGAGGCACAGTGGTAGGCTTGACAAAACAAAAGCTAACCCGACGCTCCTAGCTCCGGTCCGATGTCTGGACACCTACATATAAATATAAACAGTGAGCTAAAGCCTAGTGAATAACATATGCGTAAAGGGGTTAAGAATAAATGTCCTTTCAGTAATTAAAACAGTCAATTGTATCAGTAAAATAGTTACTCAATTAGTGGCTCATATTTCATGCCATAACAGTTATTCAGAAACCATAATAGTCATATGTGGTACATCCAATAACAAAACAGTACAATAGATCTTGACAGACCGAACAGTTAGTTGATGGCCATCAAACAGTAAACAGTAGTAGTCCCAACATTAGAACTGACAGAGAGATCTCTGTAACAGTAGCAGTACCAGTAACAGTAAGTTGTTATGGATGCCACGAATACAGTTTACAAATAGGACAAACATTCATTCAGTAAACGATGCTATTTCAGAAAGCAGCATAATCAATCGTTAAGAAATAGTTATAATTGAACGTATCTTTACAATATTGTTACTCATAGAGTACTGGGTTACAGGCATCTAATGAGCGTCCTCGGATGCCAACCCTACAGTTGCAGAACGAACACACACTCGGGATTAATAACTTAGCTCCTAACTATACTGGTGTGGTTCTATAACATTATCCTCATTAAGATGCCTTAAACATGGCATAGGAATGCCTATGATGGAATGAGGATGCAAAAATGTACCTTAAAACACTTTTCAAAATTCGCTGAAACAGGGGTCCACGCTCGAGCGTGGCTTTCTACACTCGAGCGGACATGCAGATAATGAAGCTCCGCTCGAGCGTGACTTCCTTCGCTCGAGCGGGCTGCAAACTCATGAAAAGTACTGGTTGCACGATTTTCACGCTCGACGGACGCTCGACCTCCGCTCGAGCGTGAGACTCAGACCCTCGCTTGAGCGTGAATTCTCTCGCTCGAGCGGACTGCAAAACACATGAACTTTTGGGCATATGCATTTCACGCTTGAGCGTGACTTCCTACGCTCGAGCGGAAGTGCATGTACTCAGAGTGTACGCTCGAGCGTGAAGTCCTCCACTCGAGCGTGGATCCAAAATCTGGAATTTCCAGATTGATCCTCAAGCACAAAATTCAACTTCTAAAGCTTCAAACTCGATTATTTTTGGGCTAATTTTCTGGAAAACACTTGAAGACTCATAATACAACATGTTTCAAAGATCAATTTATAAAATCAAGCTTAAAAGTAAGCCAATTGAACATAAAATTAAGTGTAAATACGAAGAATAATGCAAAATCATACATGCATAAGTTTTTAAGAGCTCTAGTGTTCCAAAACAAGATCAAATGCAATGTTGAGCTCAAAATCACGGTGAATTCATGGACCTCTACCAAAATATGAACATGCATGTAAGAGTTTTCATGAAAACAACTTCAAAATGCAAGAATATGTATATGCATGCATGAATTTACTCTCAACTCAACACTTTAAACCAATTCTTGAATCTAAACACTAATTTACCATGAACCAAATGAGAAATAACTTAAATTCACAATGAAGAAGGCGAATTACCTACCTTAATCCTTGAATCTCAAGTGTACTAGCTCTATTTTGCAATCTTTCTACAATTCCTCTAATTTCAAGTCAAAATCTAGATGAACTCGAGTTTTTCTCCTACTCTCCCTCTCTCTCTCGATTTGGTCGGAGGAAAGGATGAGATGATGCACAAAATGATTTAAAAACAATTAGTGGACTAAATGCCCACTAGTGGCAAAAATGCAAATAGTTCAAGTTGATGTAATATAACAAAATAATTCTAATCTAATTATTCCAAATCAGATTTCAATTAAACTTATCATAAAATTTCATAAATTCTAATTAGCATAAAATACTAATCAATTTTTGATTCGGTCGCCGATAAGGCCTTCGATTCGCAGTCTTAAAACATGAACAGATCATTCGACAATCAAACAGATAGAAATGCATTTAAAACAATACACTTGTGCATTCGGTTCAGAATTTCAGTCTGATTAATTACTTATCATGCTAAAACACAAATTAGCACTAATCAGAGGTGAGGGTTGTCACACAAGTATTCTACAGAGCGACAAGCTTTCAAATGCTATGTTGAATGGATCATTTCTATAGCTATTCATTCTTCTGACAGTTTGAAGGATAATCCAAACAAGTTTTTTGTTTTTAATTTAAATAGCAACAACAATAGGGTCAAGAAAATATTATCTCAACTACAATGAAACATTGTCAAGTCCTAGGAAGGATCAATGGGTAGTATATCAGTGCATCAACATGATAAGGCAAATCATTTATCGAGTATTGGCCTAGAAAAGAAATGATGTATACATGAACATAGTTTGAGCAAGCTCCATCCAGTGTTTCCTTTCAGTGAAAACACCATTTTGTTTATTCTGTCATCCTATTGATAACTATATCATTATCTTCTGTTAGCTATTATTCCTGAAACAATTGCCAGACAAGCAACTATGGGCTCATTGGATCGTAGATAGCTAAAGCTAGTAACTTACGATCACAGCAATTCAATAACTTTAGGAGCCCTAAAATGAGCATAGCTATTACTAGTAGTTAGCTTTAGGAGCTTTTTTCAAGCTGTAGAATAGCAAAATAGCATTGCTTAGTAGCTGTACAACCAAGCAGGCAAAGCTATTCGATTTTCTTTAAGGCTCCTAAAGCTATGAACCTAAGCTCATAGTAAGATAAGAGCCGAAGCAAGCTAGTAGCCACTTGCTATGTTATTCGATGTTAAGGCCCCTAAAGCAAGCTATTGAATTGTTCCTAATCAAAGAAAGGAGAGATATAGACTATGTTCATCTCATAAAGGTGTTACTTTTCACTCCTAAATGAAAGCAAAACTAAACGACAAAAACATAACTCCTAGCAAGGAGATGACTCCCAGGAAGGGAACAAACAGCAAGTTTAGAGCAAAGTTGGTTATCCATGTGAGAAAAGAAAATTTAAACAACAAATTTTGTCGAAGTCAAGGTCTCGTTTCTTCCAGTATTCGTGACATAATCCATACCTGTGGGAATAATCAAAGTAATTCTTTTGTGAAAATAATTCAAAATGTATACCAATGGGAGTCTGTTGGGACACCATTAATGTTACATAAAATTTTGGTACAGGTAGGCTTAGAAGGAGAGACCAAATGTCTTGTGATATTTATCAAAATGATCTGTTAAGGAAGGACATGAATATACATTCTATATTTGTTCCAGAAAAAGTTGGATTGGATACTTAACAATTTGATCGGAATTTGGAGAATAGGGCTGAAATTTAAACTACTCTGGAGCTATCATATATTGACTTGTTATAAGACATGAGTATTGTCATGAATAAATAGATTATTTCTTTTTGTATACGTAGATATTCTTCTTGTAAAATTATTAATTTAAAGATGAAACATTTCTTAATTTTAGATGATTCAATGTTACAACAGAGCATTGTTTTCTTGATATTTGTGCTGATCGTTACAGGTACCATCTCGGGCACCTGCTTGCGTACTTAAGCCAGTTCCCAACATGTTTCCAACTTCTGATGGTGGAGCGAGTCTTCTTTGTTTCAAGAGAAAAGACCTAATCTGGGTACTAATAATTTTTCTTTGCATCATGAAGAGCATCATATTATAACTGAAAACTAATTTTTCATCATATTCTTACTGAAAAAGTAATATGTTCCTGATATAGTTTCATTGTTTAGTATTTGTACTGAATTACTGTGTAATGTCCATCAATTATTTTGTTTTCTCTGAGGTTTTACTTATATGATGGTTCATCCCACAGATGTGCCCACAGGCGGCAGATGTGATTGAACTCTTTATCTATCTCGGGGAGCCTTGCCATGTTTGTCAGCTTCTTCTCACAATTTCACATGGTGCAGATGATTCAACTTTTCCTTCAACAGTCGATGTGCGAACAGGACGCTACTTAGATGGGCTTAAACTTGTTGTCGAGGTATGGCTAATGTCTTTTGTAAGTTGGGAATTCGGGTCCACACTTGCACTTCAGAATTATATTTCCTTTGTTAAAGAGGTGGTGGCCTTGCTTATTCAAGTCTTAAAAGGAAATTTACTTATATATATATATATATATGTATTTTAAAACTATAGTCTGTCTTATTTATCAAAAAAAAAAAAACTATAGTCTGTCTTTGTGCCCCAAGCCTGAGAATTTACATTTGAAAGCAGTTTGTAGGTAGGTCTTGGATTCTTAATTTTCTTTTCTTTGACAAGTCTTGGATTTCTAAATTCAAGTCTCAACAGATCACTTTCTCACTTAAAAAAAAAAAAAAAATAGAAGGTCAAAGTTCACTTCCCCTCATTGTGGTTTGAGGTTGGAGCACTTTACCCCCTTATGATTTAAGGATAGGCAGCCTCAAACCACCCAATTCTCTCTCTCTCTCTCTCTCTCTACAATCCACATGTATGTCAATGGTGACCTGTGGGAGGGGGCATGGTTTTATAAAAAAAATTTTGAAACGAAACAATTTATTGAAATAAAAGGATATAATAAGGGGAGGACAATGAACAAGTGTGTAATAAATATATTTTTATAAATATAAATACGAGTTGAAGAAACTAGCAGTTTAACAATGAACGAGCACGTAATAACAAGAGATAATGAACATATGAACAACACAACACCGATGCTACCAATAGTTAACCAAATTTTCAACTCATTTAACTAACACACTGAGATTGCATATTCCTCACACCTTGCCCTTGGCATGGGTCGACTTTATGATTTGTTACTATCCAGAGGGACATGTAATCTCCCTTGACCAAGTTTTTAGTCTTTCACCTTAAAGTATTGAACCCATGTTTCATTCCGTGCATCCCACTCACACTACACATAAGTTCCTCCCTGAAGCAGGGCCAAAATTTATCCACTTAATTCCTCCCCCAAGGAGTGTCAATGATTTGGTTTTCAATTCAATTCCTCCCCAAAGGAGTGTCAACACAATTACACATAATTCTCATAGTATCCTCAATTCTGGGTTTTGAACCTTTACAATCAAGTTCCCATTCTTGATTTTATCCCAACGCAGCAAAATTTCTCAAATTCCAAGCTTTACAAGTTTAGGATTTAGTTTTATTTTGTGTTTTTCAAGCCAATCATGCCATATATGAATTTGAAGCTCTGACGAGGGTTTCATGAAGGAATGACATCAATGTACCATGCTCATCTCAATTTTTATTGGATATTAAATCTAAGCACCACAGAGGATATGATATACATTTTTCAGACATCTACGCAAGAAACCAGAGATTTAGATGAAGAGAGTAGAAATTCCCTACCAAAAACCCAAATGAAGGAGATTTGAACTCTAGATGGTGTGAAATGAAGATCCAATGGGCGGAAAATGAAGCCCTTAACAACTCTACAACTCTTCTCTCGTGACCTTGGGTCAATCCATCCTTTTACTTGCTCAAAATCTAGAGAGGAAGTGCAAGGGTTTGGGAGAGTTTGAGAGAAGCTTTGATGACCGCTCTGGATCAAAACGAGATACTGTGAGGCTATTGACCATGGATGATGGGTCGGTCGACCTCCCGGTTGACCACTCTGGGTAAAAACTGAATCCTTATTCCCGTGCCTCATCCAACACAACCCAAAAGGCCTCCCAGTCTCTTAACTTAGTTAGGGACCAACTAAACTCACAACCAACCGATCAAGATGCTAAGATATGCCTTAAGAGACATTGAATTCAAAATAAGATAATGATCATTTAAATTATATAAATAGAATAATTTGGGTTGTTACAATGTACCTCATGGTGATCCCATTAATCTGGGTTGTCACTACGGTAGACTAGGCAATTACTGAATCTGTTTATTTATTTGCTTAATTATTCTTTGTAATTTACAAGACCAATTTAATTGGAGTTTGACCTTATTTTACTGCTTTTGGAGGTTCAAGATATTGGCCTATGCTTATGTATGCTGGCCAAAATCTCATATGCATTTCCCTGTTGTTTCTTTGTTTTGTTTTGTATTTTTTTGGCTTGTCATGCAGTAAGTTATATCTTTTCATGCCATGGAGTAATGTTGACACCCAATATGTTTATGAATGTTGATGGTGTTTTCTTCACTTCTCCACTTCTCTTTTTTCTCTTCCCATGGTTACTCTGCATGTGGTGAACCCTTAAGCTATCAATACAACCACAGGATTCCTACAGGAGGATGTCATTTACGTGGTGCTTCTATTAATAAAACATGACTTGCTGTTTCAGTATCACCATTTGTTCTTTGTTATTCGCATCAGTTTCTGTGTACCTGCTTGTTAGCCAATAGAAAACTATATGCATCTGTCTGTCTGTGTTATATGTGCGAATTACTGTATTAGTGTCTAAGAAGTGTTGTTTTTGTTGACAGGGAATGCCTCTGTTTTTTTGTGTGATGTCTTCTAGTTTTTGATAAGAGTTGATTTCTGGTGACAGGGTGCTGCTATACCGCAGTGTGCTAATGGCACAAACATGTTGATACCTGTACCAGGACCAATTAGCGCAGAGGATATGGCTGTCACTGGAGCAGGTGCACGCCTCCATTCGCAGGACACATCTAGTCTTTCATTATTATATGATTATGAAGAACTGGAGGGAGAGTTGGACTTTCTTACTCGAGTTGTCGCGCTTACCTTTTATCCTGCCATATCTGGAACAACCCAGTTAACTCTTGGTGAGGTACAAAGAAATTTTTTAAGTGTGTCACATGATTCGTCTGTTCTTGTTTAATTTATCAGCCTATGGAGTCCCTCTTGCTCAATATGCGATGATTACTAGGTAATTTATAAGAGATGAAATGTTTGCTTTTGAGAGATTTACAATGCAACAGCAGGATTTGTTTGATATTCCTCACAAGGTGGAGTATTGGAAATTGAGAAAATCCAGTGCACCCATGAATATTCCATGAACAATATTTTTTGGCTGGATGAGTGCACGGGAAAGTAGGAGCTAGAGCAGGGGTGAAGGTGGAGGGGGGAGGGGGGGGGGGGGGGTTGGTGGCAAGCAGGGGAGCTTCTATTTACACAACAAACTTAATTCTTGACACCCACATTCTTATTACACCCACTTAATTTTAAAAAATGTCATTTTTTCTCTCTACACTCCATAATTTCAAACATTTCCCCATCCCTAAACATGCATCTCTTTTTTTTAGTTTTTTTATTTTTTACACTCTCTACCATAGATGAGGATGATGGCTGGTGGAGGAAGGAGTTGTGAGGTGGGGGTGGGTTGGGCTGTGGTGGTAGTGTGGAAGATGACATTTTTTGGTATTTATTTTTTTTCTGTGTTTTACTTTTGTTACGCCAACCAAGGCCAAACAAACTTGATTCGTTCGGCTTTGGTCGGCCGAAGGCTAAAATTGGTGTAATTAGTCACATTCAGCCTTATTTGTCCGCCTTAATATGTTCGGCTACCAAAGGCCAAACAATCTTGGTTTGTTCGGCGAACTAGAGCCAAATGAAGATTCAGCTCCATTTTTTTCAAATGGCATGAAACCATATTAAAATTATAGAAAGTCACACCCAAAACTCTTAGACACCAAATGTTGTATACAATCTATTTACAATTATTATATATATGTTTTAACTATGTTTTTCTTTAAAAAATCTTTTATTTCTCGTTGTTTGTTACTTTTTTCCCCCTTATATTCATATGGTAGAGGTGTTGGGAGTTGCATAAGGGTGGAGAGAGTGAAAGAATGGGGAGAGGGTGGCGGTGGTTGGAGGAGAAAGGGTGGCGGCTAGGTAGCGGTGGGTGGTGGAGGGGAAGGGTGGTGGTGGGTGATGGGAGGGTAGGTGTGTAAAGCATTTTTTTGTATTGAAATTTTTTCATTCTTAAATTTAATTTTGCTAAAGGGTATAATTGTAATTAAAAAGCCACAATTTGGTAGCTGTAAGGAGTTAAAGAGTGTGGTATGAGGAGCCCCCCCCAATACTTCTTCAATTTATTCTGGCTCTGCCCCTAAAGGGGGGGGGGGGGGGGGTGATTTGCGAAGCTTGAGATCTTTGTCAATGTAATAAAACTTAACAATTATTTCTATTTTTGATAAGTGTATTTCAGATCACCCTGTAATTGGTTTGTTTTTGAAAGTGCTCTTCTAGTGTCTTTTTCATTTTCCTTTTTTTTTTTTTTTATTATTTTTTTATCAACAACAAACAAAGATTTTATTAAGGCAAAAAGCCAAAAGAAATGAGGATAATGCTCTATAAAGAAAAATACATATAAAAGACAAAATAGCCCAAAGAGTTGAAACTCAAAACAAAGAGGACACTACATATCACAAACTGACACCCAATCTGATGCAATAATAAAAAGAGGAATTCCTTTGAACAAAGGATTCACCGACACCCAAAAAGAAGCCAAGTGTAACTTTTTCCCATAAAAAAATCCACATCTCGAGATACTTCTTCAAAGACACCTATTTTTCTCCAACCAAACGACCCAAAAAATCGCAAAGATAGCACAAAGCCAAAGCACCTTGGCCCTCTTTGACCTACCCCATACTCGAAAATCAATTAAAAGCATTTGTGCAATATCTTTTGGAGCCACCTACATAACATTCCCCAAACAAAACAACCTTTGCCATAAGCTCGCTGCAACTGGACAATACAGAAATAAATGGTCTAAAGATTCTCCATTCCTCCGACACATTATGCACCATTGAGGACTAAGAGAACGGGAAGTCTCCTATTTTGCAATGTATCATTTGTTAAAGTGCCTCCATGAACACAAGCCCTCCATAACTTCTTGTGAAAAGGAACAGAGGTAAATGATGCTTATCAATGAGTTTGTCAAAAAAAGATTTACAAGAAAAGGACCCCGAAGAATGAATAGCCCAAACCCACTTGTCCTCCAACATTGGAACCAAAGAGACATGTCCAAGCCTTGACAATAGATCCACCAATTCCCCAACTTCCCTATCATTAAGATTTCTAGGAAAATATGCCATAGATGCAATAGAGCAATTATGAGACTAAGACACTCTATACAAATGCGGGAAAGACACAACAAAGGAAGAAGAACCCACCCATACATCCTCCCAGAATTTGGAAACGTCCCCGTTACCCACCCTCACAGAAATGAAATGAAGCCAAATTGGATAAATATGAGAGATTGATTTCCAAGGAGCACGACCATTACCCCTAGTAACCACCTGTGAGTCTCTACCATTAGCATGAATCCCATACTTGCTTCTAATAATCTTGTGCCATAATGAATCACACTCATGTGGAAATCTCCATAACCACTTGCCATAATGAAATTATTTTATGAAAGGAAAAAGTATGAAAGCCAGGTACATGTTGGGTATACACACTGGGTATACACAAAATATAAACCTTATATTATTGCTAATCTATTTTCAACCTTTCTGGTCTGCATCCTATTTATTTATGCACTACCATTTTTTATTTAGTTATGATCAGAATCACGACTTGTAGAGACCTTCTATTACACATTTATGTTTATATGTATATATATTAATTACACTGATGTTTATATGCATTTTAAGGTTGTTTGGCCTAATTGCTGCTTGGCAATGACCTTGTAGTGAAATCTTTTACAGGTAGAGGTTCTTGGAGTCTCTCTTCCTTGGAAAGGCGTATTTACTCGTGAAGGTCCAGGAGCCAAGCTATTTGAACTTGCGGATAATTTTCAGAAGGAAATCAACCCTTTTCTGTCTGCTCTGGACACAAATCCATTTGGTGATGCTGCTTTATCCAATGAAAAAGTGCCACCACCTGTGCAACCAGATATATCTGCCAACTTATGGGTAGACCTTTTGACGGGAGACAACATGACTTCAGAATCCATTTCTCAACCTCAACTAGTGATGGAGAATTCTGTACACGAGGGGGGCGACTTTCTTGACTTCCTGGACAAAGCTGTAACTGAACACCCAAATGGTGAAACTAATTCTAAATTCACTTCATCACATGACACAAGACCTTCTGATAGTGGTGCTCAGCAGTATATAAATTGTTTCAAGCTCTTTGCAGGCTCCCATATGGTATATTAATATTTTGTTCTGGGCCATTATTTTACTGCTTGCTTACATTGCTATGATGTAAATTTTTGGTAGTTCTTCGACAACATTTTCTCCAAGAACTACCTAGCCAGCCAAGAAACACAGACACTTTAATGAAGATGGTGTGTCAGTGTTACACGTGTCGGACATTTCCCTACATGTGTCAGACAAACACCCAAACATGTCATATTATTTTTTAATTTATTTAGACTTGGAAATGCTATGGACACTGGGGGGACACAGATGTCCATTGCTTAGGCACTCATGAAAGACCTTACAATTTTGAACAAATTAACTTTTTTGTTTTTGGGTAATTGGAGCAAATTAACTTATCCAATGTTAAAACAAAAAATATAAATTTATATCTATTAATCTTTCATCATTTGAGGGACCTTGTTATGCATTTTCTTGATATATTTTATGTATTTTTGTGACAAATATTACATAATCTTCTAGTAGAGTTATGACAATTTGTAGTTTTGAAATGAAGTTACGTATTTTGTGGTAATGGTATGCATTTTTTGTGGTAATATTACATATTTTTTTATTGAAACATTTTTTAATCACAAAAATGTATAACATTACCACAAATTGTTGTAACTCTACCTAAAAATTACGTAGCATTTGCCACAAAAATGCATGACATGTACCAAGAAAATTGGTAATGGTATGCATTTTTTGTTGTAATGTTGCATATTTTTTTATTGAAACATTTTTGAATCACCAAAATGTATGACATTACCACAAATTGTCGTAATTCTACCAAAAAATTACATAGCATTTGCTACAAAAATGCATGACATGTACCAATAAAATGCGTAACAAATATGGTACATGCCGAAGGAGTTCCCATAATTTATATATAAAACTATATGTTGCACATGTTCCCCACTTGTGTCATGTCTTGCGTTTTTTAAAATTATCGTATCAGCGTGTTTGTGTCATATCACATGTTTGAATCCGTGCTTCTTAGCTTCCTTGTGTTCCATTTATCCTAATCTTCAATTGTGCCTTGACATCTTGTGTTTTGCTTGTTCTGTTATTTGTTTGTTTCATGGATTCCATGACAATATCCATATCCATTGCATCACTATAATTGCTTAGCTGTGATGATTCTAAAATGACACCAATTTGTCACATTCAAGTTCTTCAATGTCCTTTTTATCTGTGAAAGTATCTAAACAAATGCTTCTTTGCCCCACCTTAGATGATAACAAAACTGAATGCTTTGGCATTTTCTGTTTATAATACCTGCTTGGCTTTTACAGCTGGGCAGGGGGCATACGTGTAAAAAGTGACTCTTAAAAACTACAAATCTATTGGAGCTTCTAAGTGCCCCACATTTCCTCTTTGGACCGCCACCTTTTCTGGATTCCTATCTACAAATTTTAAAATTTGTATTATTTGAACACCCTACGTAATACCCGAAGTAAACCCCATCCCTAACCTTGAAACCCTAATCCCATACCCACCACCTCTTCACTTACTGCCATCTCCAGCCGCCACTGCCACCACCTCCAACCACCTTAACTTCCACCTTCCCTACCTTAAAAACCCTAGTCGCCACCTCCCCTGCCCTGAAAACCCTAGCCCCACATGCACAATGTTAGAAAGGAAAACGCATAGACACACATGCACACAACCAAAAGAAAGTTCCAGAAGCTTTATTTATTTTTTTGTTTATGAGACTTCATTGTTAGTTTTATCCATGATGCACCATCCTGTAGAGTGAGTCACATGGTTGGATCATGTGCCTAACCCCTAGCGGATCTCAGAGCAAGCAAATTTAAAACAGGGCTAGGGACCTTCTATTGGCTTTTCAATGTAAGCTGTGTGGGCAATCCCTTCTAAAACATTGGCATTGACTTAATTTTGCTCTCAAATGTCATATGTATGTGCATGCTTCAAAAATTTCTTATGACAGGCTGTGTGTCTCAAATATGTGCTTGCTACAAAGAAAATGGTGATGGATTATGTTCACACGATATGCTTCTTACATAATAATGTAAGATCACACCCATTGTTTATTAACTTTTCCCATCTTAATCATCAATTTTTCAGGAAAGGAATCTAGGTTTCAAACAAGCCATGAAACTTGAAATTGAAAGGCTTCGCTTAAATCTTTCAGCCGCTGAAAGGGATAGAGCTTTATTGTCAATTGGCATTGATCCTGCCACTATAAATCCAAATGTATTGCTTGATGAATCCTACATGCCAAGATTATGCAGGGTTACAAACACTCTTGCTTTGCTTGGGCAGGCTTCACTTGAAGACAAAATTACTGCTGCTATTAGTCTGGAGACTGTTGATGATAGTGCTATAGATTTCTGGAACATTGCTGGGATTGGGGAGAATTGTTCTGGTGGCACGTGTCAGGTTCGTGCTGAAACTGCGGCCACTGGTTATGCATCCTTTACTTCGTCTTCTCCAGCAGCTACCAAATCTGTTTTTTTGTGTTCTCAATGTGAGAGAAAGGTTTGCAAAATTTGTTCTGCTGGGAGAGGAGCTCTTCTGCTAGCAAGCTACAACTCGAGGGAGGTCTCGACCTATAATGCTGTATCTAGCCAGGGTGGATCAGGACATGGAAACCCAGCTGATGTGTCTTCAAGTCGTTTAATGACAATGGATGGGGTTATTTGTAAACAATGTTGCCATGATATTGTGCTTGATGCATTAACCTTGGACTATGTTAGGGTCTTGATAAGCATGCGCAGAAGTGCTCGTGCAGACAGTGTGGCACATAAAGCTTTGGGCCATGTAATTGGATTTTCTTCTAAAGGAAATCTATCTTCTGATAAGGAAACTTTTAAAGTCTTAGGACGATTACTTAATGGAGGAGAATCACTTGCTGAATTTCCCTCTGCCAGCTTTTTACACTCGGTATGTTCTTCCCTGTCTTGTATTGATTTTGGTGTATACATCCATCCATGGACATTGTTCTCTTATCCTTATGAATTCCTTTAATAAATTGGACATGCCACAAAGTTCTTTATATGTTTTCATTTATTTATTTATTTTTTATCACCATTCAATTTTTATTGATGTAGAGATCCATTGGTGATCTTTCTACACAGCTAGAGATCCATCTTCTTTTCTTTCTACCAAGTGAGATTTTATTTGGTATCTTCTGTGACCATCATCTCTTCTTTTAACTAGCACAGGTGGGTCTATTCATTTTAGTCAAATTTTGGGGGCCCAAAGCGGCTCCTTGATTGCCTTTGCTCAGGGCCGGTTGTGTCTCCGAATAATCATTTTGACATTTCTTTTTCTGGTTCTTTTATACATTGAGAACTGTGGTTCATTGTCTTCTTATTCTTTTTCTGTTTTCCTTTTCTAGCTTGAAGGTTTCCTTTCCTTATTCTTGTTTAGGCAGGCCTAGCCCCCCACACGGTTGATTTTATCCATAGCCAGATAACAATTCCATGGGATTATGCTTTTGGAGCTCAGTTGAAACTAGTTGATTTATAATTTTATGCCTCTTATGACAAGACACCAACATTACAAAAGCCTGCATCAGACTGCACCTTGGGGCAGTTATCATGAACTTCATAAGAATCACACAAATTTTTGCCCCTTGAAGCTTTTAACAGTGAATTTTCTTTGAGCATGCCTCAAATATGCTTTTAGAACCATGGCAGTAATGGCATTAATGTTTGTTACATAAGGCTGAACTTGGCTGAGTCAGGCAAAAGATCTGATTGTCATGGGTATGGTTCCAAAGGAATCCACATGGTTGTTGGTTTTGGTTTTTTTTTTTTATCTTTTCTTTCTCTCATGTTATCATTTTGCATCTTATTCCCCAAAGTATTGGTAGTGCCAAATATTTGTTCACAATCAATTTCAGAAAGCTTAAGTTGCTTCAAGCAGAAATCTTCAAGATAATATCTTAACATATGCTCTGACAAGCTGGAAGATCATGACACAAACATTTAAACTTTGGTTATGTAATTTGTATGCCATGACTAATTCACTACCTTCTTTCAGCACCCAGATGTTTTACCTATTTTCTGATTTTTGACTTAGTTTTATAATTATTGTAGGTTGAAATGGCAGCAGGTTCAGCACCACCATTGTCATTGCTTGCACCACTTGATTCTGGATTACAGCATTCATATTGGAAAGCTCCTCCTAGTGCCTCCTGTGTTGAATTTGTTATCGTTCTTAGTGATCTTTCTGATGTGGCGGGGGTGGTCCTACTTGTTAGTCCCTGTGGCTATTCAATGTCTGACGCTCCTACAGTAAGTACACCTCCCTTTACCTAGCTGCTTCTTGTTAAATTAAATATCAGTAGACACAGCCCTGTGTTTCAATACATTTTTTTTTTTTTTATCAAGAATCCTAAACTGCAAGCCTGAAATACCAATGTATTATCTTAACTATAAATGATTTGTTGCATTCCAAATTCCTATTTTGTGGGAGTCATTTCTAAGAGAATGGCATGTTTAACGTATGTTGCAGATTAAATCTTTTGTAATTTTTACTAATTCTTGGTCAACAAGAAGTTCGGTTCAGAAACCAATTTATTTATACGAGGCAATTGTTAGACATTTATGCGAGAGATGGGTTTGGGAGGCTTGTACAACTGTTTAGTTTCTTTGTATCGTCCATGACCATAGGAAGGATTTTTTCACGATTTTAGTAATTGTTTTTGTGGATTTGAATAGGAGAACAGTCACTTTGTACAGATAATGGTTAAAGCTTAGGTCTATACACCCAATCCACCTCTCCCAAACCCCCATTATTGGGGACTACATACATGCTTGTGTTTCTCTTCCATCCTTTTTCTTGGTTTAATTGCATTGACATATCACTCATTCTTATCTATGTTACATCTGAAATAAATTAAATACCCATGTCGGACACCTGACACTTGGACAAGGGTATGGGACATGTGTCGGATATTTTTCATCAAACACTTCTTATATGTTTGTATTTAGCACTATTATTACAAATACATATTGTTGTATAATTGCTGTAAATGTCTTTTTAATACTGAATGTTACATATAACACAATTTATCTCACATAACAGATTAAAAATATAAAAATATGACATTTTTTTGCCGAGCCCACGTACCTTTCAATTTAAGGTTTGACAAGTCCAACCTCTAGATACACACTTGCACCCGACTCCCATACTCGAGTCCATGTAGCATATATTCTTATAGAGCTCAAACTACATTTTCAAATAATAAATTTTCCTAGTGATGTTTGCATTTACACTATTTATTTTTTTATTTTGCTCTCTTTAGGGCTATGTTTGGGCAGAAGGGAAAGGGAAATAAAATGAAGTGAAAGAAGCTACTTTTATCCTCTTTCTTTGGTTGGGTTAAGAAAATGAGAATAAAATGAATAGATATTTATTCAAAAAATTCATGAATATATAAATATATATATTAGTTAGCCATAAAAAAAAATGAATATGTATTAGTGAATTCATTTGCCTTGAAAATTTTGAGATCCAAAAACATAGCATTAGTGTGACATTTCCTTATATTAATCACGTCGCTGACTCGAAACTGCTAGTTTCTGCAGAGTGCAGTAAGTTCTGTTTTTAACCGTGTTTTGTTGACGAGTACCACTTTATTGTTTCTACAGGTGCAAATTTGGGCCAGCAATAAGATACAAAAGGAGGAAAGATCGTGCATGGGAAAATGGGATGTCCGCTCCCTAATCACATCTTCCTCGGAACTTTGTGGACCAGAGAATTTGGATGAAGGGGATACAGTTCCTAGGCACGTACATTTTGCCTTCAGGAATCCTGTTCGATGCCGCATAATTTGGATAACACTAAGTCTTCAGAGAGCTGGGTCAAGTTCTGTTAATTTTGGGAAGGACTTTAATCTTTTGTCTCTAGAAGAAAACCCTTTTTCACAACTCGAGCGACGAGCCTCTTTAGGAGGGCCAGTTGAAAGTGACCCATGTCTTCATGCCAAAAGAATTCTAGTAGTTGGAAGCCCAGTCAGAAAAGATATGGGGCTTACATCACCACAGGGCTCTGACCAGATAAATTTGAGAAACTGGTTGGACAAAGCTCCAGAATTAAATAGATTCAAGGTGCAACTAGTGCTTTTATCAATTTTCTGTTGTTATTAGCTCTGCTATTTAAACTTTGTCCTGTATGTCATTCCCTTTTAATTATCTTTTTCAGGTTCCAGTAGAGGCTGAGAGGTTAATGGACAATGATCTTGTTTTGGAACAGTATCTATCACCTGCTTCACCGTTGTTGGCAGGATTTCGTCTTGATGGTTTTAGTGCAATAAGGCCTCGAATTACACATTCACCTTCTTCAGATGTAAATATATGGGATACGTCATTAACATTTTTAGAAGATAGACATATATCTCCTGCTGTATTGTATATCCAAGTCTCTGCTTTCCAGGTACTCTCAACAGACTTTTATTATACTGCTATATCATTTACCTTGTGAAATACATAGATCTGTTATTTTGATCTGTTTCTCTTGATGCAGTTTTTGTTCTTCCCTGTAATAGTTAAGCATGTGACATAGTGGCAATCTTTGTAGTGATGTTCTAAATAGAATCCTAAAAACGGGATCTAATATTCCATTGCAAAAATAGCACAACCATTGCAACATCTGAAAGCCAACATGAGTGCTTGTTGTAAAATGCAAGGATGGGTATAAGAATTTGTAATCCTGAATTTATAGTCAAAGCACATCAATCAGAGGGGAATTTTGAAGTAGAGCAAGACGTGAGAGATAAGGAAAAAAGAGAGAATGTGTAAGAAATTATGTATTATTGATTGATTGATATCTTACAAGATTATTTGATTACAATTCCTATACAATCTATATATAGAAGAAAATGTGGTAGTAGGTGTAGTGGAGGTGATAGTGGGTTAGGTGAAGTGGAGTGTGTGGTGAAGTGGAGGTAGGTGAAGTGGAGTGTGTAGTGGAGTAGGTGAAGGTAAAGATGGGAAATTCTAACAGCCCCCCGCAAACTCAAGGAGGAGAGAAACTAACCAACTTGAGTTTGGAGAGAGTAACAAAACAAGAAAATACATAAAAATAAAAAAGGATAGGAGACACTGTATGGTCGTGTCAGACCGTTGGTGAAGACACTGTATGGGGTGTCATAACGTTGTAGAGGACACTGTATGGTGGTGTCAGACCGATGTAGAAGACAGTTTATGGGGTCATGTCGGACCGTTGTAGCAGATAATGCTGTGACAGTTGTTGTGACAGTTTACGGAGTCTTGCTGGACCCTTGTAGAAACTAACCGGAATCAATGTCGGGACAGTTTACAGAGTCTTGTCGGACCCGTGAAGGAGCTAACTGGAATCAATGTCGGGACAGTTTACTGAGTCTTGTCGGACCCATGAAGGAACTAACCGGAATCAATGTCGGGACAGTTTACAGAGTCTTGTCGGACCCATAAAGGAGCTAATCGGAATCAATGTCGGGACAGTTTACAGAGTCTTGTCGGACCCTTAAAAAGTTGCACCCTCAAAAGGTGTGCCCAATTTTGTCAAAAGGCGTGCCATCAAAAGGCGTGCCCAATTCATCAAAAAGGCGTGCCATCAAAAGGCGTGCCATCAAAAGGCGTGTCCACTTTGTCAAAAGATGTGCCATGAAAAGGCGTGCCAGTTTGTCGGGCGGCAAGAGGCGCGCGATACGCGTGGCTGCCTCGGCTATTTAACCAAGACGAAGGCTGAGGCTGAGGCATACCATTCTGAAACCTCTGAAACCAACCCTTCGCTGAAAAAAACTCTGCCTCTGCGGAGAGAGAAACTGTGGAACACTTTGTTGCCATTCTGTCACCAACCCTTCCGAACATTACCAGTCTGAAATTGCTATTTCGCTGAAACACTTAGCAACCCAAAAACATGGCCTCTTCTTCCCGTCCAGCTACCCAGAACCTGCTCACGCTCTTTCCAGAACTGAACGAGCCCACAAGAGAAATAACTGGTGCGGTGGCCAGTGAACCTCAACCAAACACCTCTGGTTTTGCTCCATTGAACTTTCCGATGCGGTCGGTGGAGCAAAAAATGGCGGTGCAAACTGATATTGAGGCGAATCAGTATACTCTGAAGTCATGCGTGGAAACCATGACGGCGGTCACAAATTTGTCGAACCGGCTGCAGAGTAGAACAAATGAGGTGCAGCATTTAAACGCCCAGCTGGCTCTGCTCCAACGCATGTATAAGGATGCGCGAGCAGAGATAAGCGTGCTAAGGGCAGAAAACAAGGAGCTGAAGCGGAAGGCCACCGTGATGTTTCGATTTGGAGGTCCACCATATGCTGCAGTGGAGGAGTATGGGGGAGTGAACGTGCTCGGTGGACAAGGAAACACGGAGGCAACACCGTCAAGGGCCGCCCAGGACGGAGGCAAGAAGAAAAGGCCGGCGGAATAGGCGAAGAAGTGATGGCGGTGGGTGGCCGTCTGCAGAAAAGAAAACAAAGCTTTTGGTGTTGTTTTTTGGGTTTTTTTTTTTTTTTTTTTTTTTTATGTAAAATTGTGATCGGGGTGGATCCCTGAGAGAAATAAAATATGGGCTGTTGTGCAAATGTGTAAAATGTTTTTTTTTTTTTTTTTTTTTTTTTTTTTTTTTTTTTTTTTTTTGTTGAAAGATATATATATAATAATAATAATAATAATAATAATAATAAGAATAATAATAATAATACAAAGAATGGGTCAAAGTGGGAGGATGGAAAGAAATATTATTTTAGAGGATGGTGGAAATATATTGGTGGAAAAATATTATAATAAAAATATATATATATATATTAAAAGAAAAGAAAAGTGGGAAAGAACGTGGGTGTGTGTGAACCTGGTCCCTCGGCTGCTGCAGTGTGGTGATATGTTGTTATTTTATTTTATGAGGGTGGCCTTGAGTGGAGATAAACAGAGGTGCTTCAGAAAGCAAAAAACATCCCAAAAAGAAAAGCAAAAGCAAACCAAACACGCCATCACCCAACCCCCTCTCTCTCTCTCTCCATTCATCAATTCTCAGTGTTATTAGACTAACGTTCATCAACAGTCGAAGCTCAAAGACTCTACTACCATGGCGGACGCTTCCAACCACGCCAGATTTCTTAACCCATGGGTCCTCCATCATCAGAAATTGGGTCTCGAGCTCAAGTGCCCTCTCTGCCTCAACCTGCTTAATCGACCAACCTTGCTCCCCTGCAATCACATCTTCTGCGATTCATGCGTACCGAGATTGACCCATTTTGGATCCGAATGCCCTGTCTGTAAACAACAGTACTCTGATCGAGATGTAAGACCAGCACCTTACATGGAAAATTTGGTAGCCATTTATAGAAGTTTGGAGGCTACTTTCAGCGCCAGTCTCTTTCAGTCTCTTACTTCTGATGGTCCTCTCTCTCTCTCTCAAAAGCAGACCAAACTCTCTAAACTTATGGAAGAAGATGGAGAAGACTTGACGCCATTTTGGCTTCAAAGCTCCACCAATCGCCGGCGCCGCCGATGACTTGGGAGGCGGTTTGGAGGCAGCGGAGGAAGGGGGAGACGAAGACACGGTGGAGCGGCAACCGTGGCGGCCCCAGATGCGGCCGGACCACCAAGACCTGGAGTTGGAATCTTCACCCAGTCCAGGGCGTGATCGCGAGTGCCGAAGAGAGGATAGAGAGAAAGCAGAGAAGTGAAAATTTGAGAAAGATCGGTTTCGAACTCTTCGTCACTGCCATTGAAGAAGAAATTAGGGAAATTTGGGTTTGTCCGGCGGGCGGCCAAGGCGAGATTGCCGCCCGCCGGGGAAGCGAAAAATATTAGGTTCTAAACCTGCTCTGATACCAAGTAAGAAATTATGTATTATTGATTGATTGATATCTTACAAGATTATTTGATTACAATTCCTATACAATCTATATATAGAAGAAAATGTGGTAGTAGGTGTAGTGGAGGTGATAGTGGGTTAGGTGAAGTGGAGTGTGTGGTGAAGTGGAGGTAGGTGAAGTGGAGTGTGTAGTGGAGTAGGTGAAGGTAAAGATGGGAAATTCTAACAGAATGAGAGGAAAGCAGAAGAGGGGAGACGTAGACATCTCATGATATGTGTGTGTGTGTGTGTGTGTGTGTGTGAGAGAGAGAGAGAGAGAGAGAGAGTTACAAACTTGGAATATTTAATTATGTAGTGGCTTAGCTGCCCAAAGTACTGAAGGACTACCTAGTAGGATTTTCTGAAGGATATGCTTTTTTACCTAATATTTTAACATCTTTAATAGATTGAATATATAATTGACATTGTTTTTCCCTGGGGGTAATTGATGCTTATGTGAATATTGGTATACATGTTTTTACAACTCATGGAAAGAAGGATCATAAGAACTCATGTGTATCTGGTCTTTCTATGCTGATTTCTGTTTTCTTAATTGACTTTCAGACTTGAGTCAATCAATTTGAATCATAACTTGAAAATATATACAATTTAACAGGAACCTCACAACATGGTTACCATGGCGGAGTATCGCTTGCCAGAGGTAAAGTCAGGGACACCAATGTATTTTGATTTTCCTAGACAAATTCAAACCCGCCGAATCTCATTCAGACTTCTAGGAGATGTCGCCGCATTCACGGATGATCCTGCAGAACAGGAAGATTCTGATTTTAGGCCACCAGTGGCTGCTGGGTTGTCTTTGTCAAATAGAGTCAAGTTGTATTATTATGCTGATCCTTACGAACTTGGAAAATGGGCCAGCCTTTCAGCTGTTTGATTGTTTCTTTTCGCACGAAGAATGAGGTTTGAGAGATTGGATGCAATTGGTTTTGTAGTTTTAGTCAAATTTTATATTCTTTGTTGTAATTTTAGACAGTCTGTAATTAGTATTAACTTGATTAAAATGTAATAATAGTGGTGATTGTGAAAAATCAATATAGGAAAGGTAAACTTCGCATTTCACACTGGTTTTTGATTTATTGGAGGAGGAACCAGTTTTGTTGGTGGTTTTGTCTTGAGTTTGTGCTACTTGTGTCTTGGTTTCTTTTGTGGAGTTGTACTTCTGTACTCTCTTTTCCCTTGAATGAAGTTATTTTTATTTACTACCTAAAGCCAAACTAGTAAATTTATGGACTTCTTTATTCTCAATATATGACACAGATGAATTCTCCTAACCAATGCAGGAAATTGGTCTCAAGATTTGCAAACTTGATTTTCCATATAAATTTATGGCAATTATTGATGGAGCTAAGATTTTAATACATGTAGCATTGCTCTTTCAATTCGGGAATTTTTTTTTTTTGGTAATGAATTTTTTAAATATTTTGATCATTTTTTAAAATTTAATTTAAATTTTTTAGATGTATCTATTCTTAATGTACTTAACAACACTTACGTATAAGATTAAAATTTGGTTATCATTTTTTAAAAACACTTTTTAGAAAATTTTACTTTCTTATTTTTTGTTTTTTTATTTTTACTGATTTTTTTTAATATTTTAAGTAATTTTTTTAATTTTTAGACATAACTAACATAAATATACTTAAAAAGTAAAAAAAAAAATTGAAAAAAATCTTTTAAAATTTCACTAAATACCAAAAATATAAAAAAAAATATGAGAACTCAGTATATTTTTTTGTATTTTTATGTATTTATTAATTTTTTTAAAATATTTTTTTACAAATTTTTTACTTTTTGAATACATCTAAGTAAGTGCATCTAAAAAAGTAAAAAAAATATTTAAAATTTTAAAAATATTCACTTAAAACAAAAAAACACAAAAATTAAAAAATTCAATTTTTAAAAAACTTAATCCAAAAAACTCAAATTAAACACACTAATTGCAATTGAAACATGAGGACTAAAATGAATTTTGCATCAAAGTTCGAGGGTAAAATATGTAACTTGTCCAAATTAATTTTGAAAGCAACATATAAATTACTAAAATGAAAAACTCTTTCTTGTTCTCTACCAGATCAAAAGAGAAAGGTTCATACTTTTTAGGCCCTTGCTTAATGTTTTTCAATCTCTTGTCATCTGGCAAGGCTACAACCTTTTTTTTGTAGAAAGTTTTCTAGAAAGATCTCTTGCAAAACTCATAGTCACCATATTTCCAATATTTTTTACAAATTAATGGCCCAAAGTGAAACTTTTACAAAGTGGTTTTGGATGTTGTCAAAACAATGCACAATACACCAATGCTAATGTACAACTAATAAGAGTCCCCAGTCTTGGCTAGAGTATGTCACAAGATTTTAACCTCACGAGGTCAACCGTTCCAAGTCCTCTCAAGAAAAAATATAAAACAAATAAGAGATTGAAAGTTACAACAAAATTGGAGTGCAAAATTAAGAATGAGACTATAAAAAAAGAATGAGACTATACTCTTGGAACACGAAAACATAGCAAACATCTCATGTTATACCCAAAAAAAAAACGGAGACACAAAACATTATCCTATCCTATTTTAGGTTCATAATTAGAATTCAATCCTGTTTACTCCCAACCTTACACCTATTCTCCAAGCAGTGAGGAAAAATATATAAAACACTTCCCAAAAAGGTAGATTTCTGTTGAGTGCAATAGTGCCAGATAACAATTATTCAAGAAAACCCGGCGATCAAACAATTCATTTTTCATTCCTTGGAAAGTTTGAGATATTATTCCTGATCATCAGAACCCTCTTCCACGTATATGCAATTGCCGACTGGTTTCTTCCTCTAGCCTAGGTGAGGAAGACCAGAACAAATAGAACAATGAACAGAACAACCAAGAACAATATCATCATCAACTGTCCCTTAGCCCCAGCCTTCTTCATCACCATACCCACCTTTTTCTGCAGCAAAAATTTATCTTAAAAAACAGAAAACAAAAACAAAAACAAAAAATAGAACAGAAAGAAAACTGCATTCAATCCTTTGTTGGGGGGGGGGGGGGGGGGGGGACTTCAGTCTCTTATAGGGGGAAAGCAACCTAAGCTGCTGGCATGTTTCCTAGGCGACTGCATTCCAGTATATTATTGTGGGTGTTTGGGAAGTGAGTTTTAATGTAGGTTTTTTTAGTTGTAGGATATTATTGTAGAAATTTTTTTTTGTGTTTGGGAAGATAGTTGGGTTTTTTTGTGGTTGGATGTGATATTTATAAGAGTAAAAGTAAAATGATTATGGGGTTGGATGTGATATTTTGTTTGGATGTGTTTTTTTTGGTTTTGCAAAAAGTTTGTCTTTTTGTTAAAAAAATCAAAAAAAACCCAAGTCCCAAACTTCCCAAACACCGCCAATTATTAGGTTACTATGAAACCATTTCATTGATTAGAAATACAAATTACATCTCAAGTAATTTTCAGCAGCCCCGGAACTTTTATTCACAGTTTGGACAAGATAAATTGAAGTTGTTAAGAAAAACAAGCTCAGCAAGCATGTATTTCGCTTCAAATCTGCAAGAAAGCAATTACCTGAACAAAATCAAGACGATTTGTTGTACTTTCCATGTCCATACCCAACTCATCTATAATCTTCTCCTGTGGCACCATAAAATACACATCCTAGTGTTAATAATCATCGAGAATAATGTTAATAATTTTGACTTGGTTCATAAGCAATATAAGTACAGTTTGAGAAAGTGCGGCTCATGTGTGCTAGTGCTTAAGGATGAGACAAGTGGCAGCTAGGGCAGATTTTGCTAAAAACATTGCAGCTTCAACAATGCCTACCTGTGCAAGGAGTTCTTCGTGTATAGTAAGCCCAACACCTCCAATTCTCTCCACACTTGCACTAAGCTCATCCAACTCCTCATCCTGTTGCCTGCAAGCACCAATCCAATTAACAGGCATCAAAATGAGAAAAATAGTATTTGGTTTCTAGAATAGCATGAACATGGGCCAGTGAACATCCTTCATTTTCATGAAATAACCACAATGTCCTCAATGAACCAAGTTTGAAATGCTATTAATAATATGTTTAATCTTCAATTTATATATATATATATATATATAATAAAATAAAATTTATCAACTAATCATTGAAATTGGACAATATAATCACAACATTCATAAGAATAGAAATATTAATAACTACACTTAAAATACAGGTGTGGAAGCATTATTTTCTCTGGTACTAAGAATAAAGACAATAAAACAGATAATAAGAGTACGATTGCTTTAGGGTTATCATCAGAGAGTCCAAGGCATGCTACATTTCATATTTCTTAAAATACTTTTTTCTTTTCTTTTTTTAAGGGTAAAATGATGTTGACAAACTAAAATAGACCATTGTATGTGTTAAATGGAAGTCTTATATTTATATAGTAAACTCGACTACAAATACATATTTGATGAGTGCATGTCCAACTAGGCATATCAGGCACGTGTCCTATACCCTTACTCGAGTGTCAAGTTTCCAACACGGTACTTGGCCAATTTAGACAAGTCCATGTAACTTATCTGAGATGACCACTACTAGCAACTGCCAAGGAGGTTTCTGTAATTTGCCCAAATAACAGTACAAAAATCATATAATCTACAAATTAGTTCCTGTCTAATTCCCAGAAGGACAGCAGAAATAATTTCTTAAGCTGTGCAATACACACTTGGAGAAGTGACAGAAAGCATAAGTGGATATGGATTAAAATGTTGTAAATGACATAAAAGGGGGGAGGGAGAGAGAGAGAGAGAGAGAGAGAAGGAAGTTACTTTATGAGAAGCAGTTGTCTGTCTGATTCTGATGATATGAAATCATCAGTGTCCTGAGCAGCGTACTGATTGGATCTGTCAGTCTGATGAGAATTCGGCATCCTCATTAGTTCACGGCGCATCCCATTTACATTAGAAGTGCTTATATCATCCAACTCGTTTCCAGCTACTACTTTTTTCTTCATGTTGCCCACCTAATAACATAATTCTATATTTAGGGGATCTGAAACTAATTCAACAACACACAAAGGCTCAGTATGACCTGATATCAACAATACCTGAGTACGAGCAGTGCTTGTCCATCTCCTTCTTTTGTCAAGTTCAGCTTCATCTATCCCATACCAAGAAGGATCTCTAGCAGCTACAGAAATTGCTTTGTCCAATTCATCCACCTTCCTATCAGAAAAGCAGGTTTTCAGCAATTGCAAATAGGAGTTGCCTTGCTTGATAAAAGCCAAAATCGCCAGAACTGCTTTTGCCAATCAAGGTTTTTAATGCACACATAGGAAGGTGAGAAGAAAAGTAACTGCATCCATGTAATATACAGCCATCGGAAGTAATGGGGATGCTGATTTTTTGACATTCCGTCACAATGTGTAGGCGTACTATGGAACTTTGTGAGACAACAGATATAAAAAAATCAATTTAGGAAAATTATTTAAGATTTAGAAGCATACCTGCCACTCAATGCTCTCACAACCAACAAGCAACTCCTTTGTCAGCTTTTGTTGCTCTTGACTATCCGCAGGGATGCGTTCCCATTTATGAAAATTAGACAGCAACTTATCAATCTGAGGAGAAGATAATCAAAGCATAAGGTAGATGATATATCCTTAAGAAGCAGAAAAAGAAATAAAATGCAATCACAAATATAGTTTATTATTATTCCCAAGATCTCTGTTATGGTTGAGCATGTGGAATTGTATGTGTGTGTGGGTGTGGCTCTACCTACGATTGCATCTGGGTGACAGAGAGACAGACAAACATGGTTCTCGCTAATCTACCACATCATTTGGTAGAGAGAGGTTGAGAGACAGAGAGAGAACCTCTATGCAGCCAGAGTTATAGGTGGACACGCCTTATCTAAATTTATTTTTTTGATAAATAAATAAAATATTAGGGTAAATTACACTTACCTCCCCTGAGGTTTACCTTAATTATAGATACCTCTCCTGTAGTTTCAAAAATTATACAAACTTCCCTTACTTTTGAAAATAATAGACAGATTCCTCCTTCTGTAACAGTGTCAAAAATAACATTAAATGACTAAAATACCCCCATTTTATCTTTCTCTCTCTATTAACCCAACTACTCCAACATTGCCGCATCTAACCCACCAAATCCTACAGAAAGATAAATTAGTGACCTTCTATCCAAGGCTATTGTCATTTTCTTTCTCTAAGTGACTTTACATTTAAATTTAAGGAATTATTACACATTCATAAAAAAAAAAGTTTATGTTTTTAATTATAATATTATAAAATTTACCATTTTTTTATAATTATTTTTCAAAACCATTCCTGAAATAAAATTTTCCCTAAATTTAAAGTTAGCATAACTAAACTTTTATATCCCACCGTGCAAGGCTATTGAAAAAAAGAAAAAATAAATAAATAATCTCACAAGATTTAGGAATATAGTCATCATAACTAAACTTTTAAATCCTAACTTGTTTAGTTTCACATTTTAGGATTCACCTTTCAGAAAATTGAAATTTTTTGTTTTTCGTACTTTTTTATTTTCTCTAAAAATTTTAAATATTTTAAGAATACACTTAAAAAATATAATATTTGTAAAAAAAAAATCTTTAAAAAATTCACAAAATACCAAAATACAAAAAAAAAAAAAAAAAAAAAACAAAAATTCAGTACATTTTCATATTCTTGTGTATTTATTAATTTTTTCAAATATTTTTTTATAAATATTTTACGTTTTAGATACATCTAAGTAAGGTGCATCTAAAAAAGTTTTAAAAAATTGCTTAAAATTTTAAAAATATTCATTAAAAACAAAAAAATACAAAAAATAAAAAACTTAATTTCCAGAAAAATGAATCTAAAAAATTGAAACCAAACATATTAGATTTTTTATTTTTATTTCCCTTTTTGTTTCTTATTAGAATTCTTATTTTTATTTCTCTTTTTGGTTTTTATTTTTTGTTTTTTTATTATTTAAAGGTCAAAGTATTATACTATCATAACCAACCTTTCCAGTACAAAGCAATTCAAAACATATATACACACTATATAAGGAAAGTGAATCATAACACTTTTTGTTTGGTTTAATTTTCATAATCAATTTTTTTTTAAAAAAAATTATGAAAAAATAAAAATTAATTTGGTGTAAAAAATTAAAATTAAAATTAAAAAAAATGCTCATCATTTTCACATATTTTTTTTCTTTTTTGGGTGCAAAATTAATTTTTAAATAACCAACATTCCTAATACAAGGCAATTCAAAACATATACATATATAAAAACTTAACTTGGTGTAAAAAAATACTCATCATTGTCATGTTGTTTGGAGGGAAAGTTTACAGGTATTGAAAAATTTGAGAGAAATGGTTATAAGGGGGGTGTGTATTGTTTTATAAGGGATAGGAAAGGTAGTTTGGACATTTCCGTGTTTATTGTTGTTGATGTCACTCTTTTTGGCTATTTTTGTAACGTGCTTCTAATAGAAGGGGAAATCTGGCTATTATTTTCAAAAGCAATGGAGGTCTGTGTAATTTTTGAAACCATAGGGGAGGTATCTGCAATTAAGGTAAACCTCAGGGGAGGTAAGTGTAATTTACCCAAAATATTATTATAAAAAAAGCACCAAATATACACAAAAAAGAAGATGGATGTCAACTATATATCAAAAACCCATTAGAAGGTTCTACAAAATCCAAAAAAATGGTCCAACTTCCAAGGACGGGTTAATCACCCCTAAGGACCATCTACACAAGAAGGACAAGCTTTTAATTTTGACAATAGGTCGATCAACCGTCACCCCCATCAAAATATCATCTACTACAAAGAAGGACAAGCTTTTAATTTTGACAATAGGTCGCTCAACCGTCATCCCCATCAAAATATCATCTACTACACTTTTTAGTTGTTAAATCAGGATATGAATCATGTATCATTTTTCTCAATCGTGATTGTATCATATCGTGTACTATAAGATTTTTTAACATCTTAAAAAATAGGTAGTAAAATACAAATAGCTATAGAAGGGAAAAAAAATAAAAATCTTACAAGAATAAAACACTAAACAATATATAATCCTTAAAATTGCAAAAGAAAGGTTCCTCGAAATAAAAATATGCATGTACTAATACTTAATGCATATAAATCTCATAGCAGAGTTAAAATATGTATAACGAAAGATATAGCACTTCAGTAAATTATTATATCAAACCAAGCCTTACGTCCCATCAAATGGGGTCAGTACATTATTATATCGTTGAATTAAATTTACCTTCGAACTTTTTCTCATTATATATATAGCACTTTAGTATATTATTAGTAATTGTGTAATATCTTTTTCATAGTCTTAACTCACCATTTGGGTGTTAATATTTAACTTATAACTTTTAAGTTCTCAAATAGCATGCTATAGTATAAATTTTAATCTTTAACAGGTGTAAGCATGCATAAATCAATAGCACAAGATACTAAGGCCTCGTTTGGGAAGGCTCTGTTTTAGTCAAAAAGCCAAAAAGTTACTAAATTAGCCAAAAAGCCAACAACCCATACCAAAAAGTCAAAGATTCTCTTTTCTCTCTACTTTTTGCACATCTTTTCGTAATTAGCCAAAAAGTCATCCCAAACATACTAGTTTTTTTTAGCTCATATTTTAGCCAAATAGTCAAAAAATTACTAAATTAGCCTGTTCCCAAACGAGGCCTAAATAGCATACAAGTAGATATTTGTCAAAAAGATAGACAAAATTAAAAGAGAGTGCCCTTCTCATCTCAAAAATAAATAAATAAAATTAATAAGTTCGTCAAAGTTTCTAACAATATCAAATTATCAACATACATAAAATAATTTCAATCATTTTTTTTTCAAAATTGCTAAAGAAATTTAACTATGCATGTATTGTATGTATCACATCATGTATCGTGTACGGTACATTGCATCGTGTATCGTATATCTATAGTAACATACATTTAACATAAGTTATATATATTGATAATATGTATCAATGTACCTATAAAAATATCGAATCATAAGATACGTATCGTGAATCGTAAGAACTAACAACACTTGAGCTCACCCCAAAGAAGCCACATTGAACCTTCCTCCTTCGCTTACCCACCCAGCCTTGCTCCAAGAACAAAGATCTCACTTTTCTAGAAAACACTTAAACAACCCCAAACAAAGAGAGAGCTGAAGCTGCCTCACAATGAAGAAGCAAGTGATCATGGAGGACAATTATTTACTCTCCACCAATTCTTTTAGGAAATATTATGTAATGCAAAAACTGTTATCATGGGCAGTACTAACCTGTTTTTCTAGTTGATCATGCAAACACATTTTAAAATTTTGTTTTAATCTTTTATTTTTTCAAATAGGAGATTGCACAAACACCAACCACGCGACACAAAAGAACATAAATAATTAATTGGTTTTAGTAAGGGCATTATTTACTCTCAAATGTCTTCTCAAATAAGCACAGAATGCTGGCGGTATGTTCAAAAAACAAAATGGGTAATTAGTGGGTTCTCAACTAGGAAGAACACGACATGGATACAACACAATAAGGACACGCTAAACGAAAATTTTTATTTAAAAAATAAAAAATAAAAAAAAGGAAAGAAAAAAGACATGACACAGCAGGGACACGATAACAAATAGAAATACATTTCCATATGTGTACATGAAAATAATAACTATTTCAAATACATTTATATTTTAGTATATCAAAATAATAAGAAAAGAAGTGTGAACAAATACTCCTAAGGTTTTTTTGAGAAAGCCCCATTCATAAACAAATCATAAATTTTTGGCTTTGAAGTTCTTAAAATAAAGTGTCTAAAGGAAAAGAGATTAATAGGACAGGACAGGAGTATAAGTCCACATTGTTTTTACGTCATTAAATCCAGAGTTACATTCTTTAAACTTGCAATGTGTTTCATTCGTGTCTAAGCAGATGAACACTTGTGGCCCCAAGTGGTCAAACCATGTCCGGTTCTAACTTTTTATACAAAAATAATAGGATATGTTTGGATGCGTGTCCGACACATATCGGGGAGAGTCCAATATATGTCAGTGTCCAACATGACCATAACATATTAACATATTCTTAAAGTATTTGTGCTTTGCTATACAAGAAGAACTCATACATGTACAAGGCCTATAAGCATCCAAGTGAACCACCATTTTCCATTGTCATTGTCATCCCATTATCCAGATGTGATAAGCTAAAATAATAGTCGTTACATATAATATTAGGAGAGAACCAACACACTACCATCCTTACCAATGAATACAAACACTGGACACTTGATTAGAACCAATGGATTGAGGGATCTATGTAAACAGGAACAGAAGAACAGTAATACTGGAAAATCATGAGTTTGGTCAGAATACCAGTATTCAATAAAATGCTAATAACACATTAAATTCAAGAATTAATAGTGCATTACCATGAGGCCACAATTCATATTGTTATATGAATCTATTAAATTGCTTGATCAAAAAATATCAGTTGCTTCATTCCAAAAGTTTTTGCATAACTACAAACATTTTGGCATTTAAAAAACTTACAGAATCTTGAATCTCTTCCTTAACAATGTAAAATGGATCCTGAGCTGAAGACATCTTGGCATCCAATTACATAATAATTACCTTTAACCGTAAAAAAAAATTAAATTTGGTTAGCAAAAAGTCATGCAGATAATAAACAATCATGCATGTCTGTACACTCATGCATGTGTACGTACAGTATTAAAATTAAATAAATTTCAACCTTTAGCCAACAGAACAAATTGCACTAAAATTAAGTACAATTAAAACCTTGGCACGATGAAATTAAATTATAGATAGTTTCAGGAATGAAAGGTAACAAGATTCACCGCCTTGGGATTTATATAAATATTAAGATATTCTTTGAATTTTTTTTTTGAGTGAATAAGTCATAAATAAAAGACAAGAGGATACACAAATACAAGGGGCATGCCCCAGGCCCTAACAGAACCTATACAAAACTGCCAGACACAGCAAGAACAAAGCAAAACAGCCCACCTGTTCAGGACTACCAACACAGCAAAAAAACAGCCACCACAAAAAAAAGAAAAAAGAAAAAAAAAAAAACTAGACTATGTTCAGGAACCTCATACAGACTGTATGATGAAACAAGAACATATATGACATTCGCTACCACCCAAAACAAAGAAAACACAATACAGGAGCAATCCCTAGCACAGCCCGCAGGGGTAGGCCATAAAAGGACCTATCTAGGCATAAACTAGGTTGTCAATGACTCCTGTCCAATATAAGAAATGAAGCAAGAACACCTCAATTAGACAAGGATGTATTACCATATACAGTTGTTTCCAAATCACAAACACCAACATAGATAACATAAATGCTCACTTCACTCAACGCTCTATCTAGAAGCTCACAACACTCGGTAAGAAAGGACAATCACACAATATATAAGCTCCCATCACTCAACCCACGCACCATGGCTGGGGAAATATAAGTTTTTTTCTATGAAAGGGAAGGAAAGCAAACCCACAAGTACCAGAATGTTATATACTAGAAACTCAGACCTTTTTTTGTATAAGCTTCCCAATCAACATGATATGAAAGGGAAGGAAAGCAAACCCACAAGTACCAAAATACATGGACAAATCTTGTTAAAGGGTATGAGTCCAGATCCTCTGGAGTGATTTTTTCTATGGCAAATTTTTTTTTTTTTTTTTTTTCCTAAGCGACTATCACTACCCTCAACTTTTGTAGAATTAAATTTCAGCCATAAAAAAAATAATCTTACAATCACTCTAGAAAAAATCACTATAGAGGGTCCAGACTCATAAGTTATTGCAGTTGACATCACATAGGCAGTACAAAATTAGTTTCTTTATTTGTCATTTTTTGTTTCTTGGGAAGGGATTATCCATGACCACTTAATACAAGAAAAATAATACATATACAACGCCACCACTAATAATGACCACTTTATTTAAGCAGTATATACTGATCCATTTAAATTACTACTGTTTATCAAATCTTTGTTTTAAAAAATATCCAAATTGATTTTACATCACTCATCCATATTTAACATTTGGTAGACTTCACCCTATCTTGTTTCTCTTTCTTCAAGGAACGAGATCACTACAGATCATCACCAATTAGTCACACCCCACAATAAACTCTGAGTCAACCGTGCATACAACTTTGAGCATTCCATAGAAACAAAAAATAAAGCAAAAAAAAAAAAAAAAGGAAAAAAACCAACCTTGAGGTTTGGAAAATCATGCAATTCGCCCAATTCTTCTATATGATAAATGCACAAATTTACCTAGATCTACAAACGCTCAAGTCAAAAGCTACCATCACTACAAAAGTGAAGAAGCTATTAGTAGTCAACGAAAGACAAAAATAACATTGTGTTTTCATTCTGTTACCAATAGAACTTCTGAATCACAGACTTCCAGTGATCCAGCTTTCGATTAAAAACCCCCTAAAGAAACTACACCAATCACAACTCCCTGCTGAGTTCACTCAAGTCTTTCGTTTCTCCGATACCATTAAACAAGAGAGAGATCCAAAATCTCATCTTCTTTCCTTCTATTTTCCTTAAATTTTCTCAGCAAACAAACATAGAGCTGAATTGAAAGCATAATCGATGTTCGAGTCTTTCGTTTCTCCGATACCATTAAACAAGAGAAAGATCCAAAATCTCATCTTCTTTCCTTCTATTTTCCTTAAATTTTCTCAGCAACCAAACATAGAGCTGAATTGAAAGCATAATCGATGTTCATAATCATATATAATCAGATCAAAGTAAATTCAAGAAAAGATGCACACACATATAGATCACAGAGATACATAGGTACGTATATATAACACTTAGATTCAAAATTGAAACACAAACCTCAAAACACAAGAGATCGATCAGTGCGTAGACTGTCCCGATCAGTGAGAACACCACAGCTGGAATGGAAAATTGTGTAGTGTATGTGTAGAATGCTCTCGGTTTGGATTTGATCTCATCGAACTCCTTTGAAATCCTTGACAATTACAGTGTCGTCCGTATGTTTTCTGAAATTATGCTGTGGTCCTTATTTTTTCACATTATACAAATTTCCCCAACCGTTACTTGCCATCTTTGCAAATATCATCTAACAATATGGGACTTTGGGTATGGCCTAACGTTATGTTTGGGTTGAGTGATTTGGAGAGAAAAAAAAAATGAAGAGATATTTATTACATTTACTTATTTTGATAACTTAAGTGAAAAGAAATTGAAAGAAATAGAGAAAAATGAAGAGAAACTCATTTATCTTATAAGCCTCATTTTCAATCTTTCCAAAAGTGGAGAGATTGAGAGAGAAAAGAAATCACTATTTTCATAATACTAATTTTGTCCCTATAAAAATAAAAGAAAAAAATTTATTAAAAATATAAAAAGGTTATTTTGGTAATATAATATAATATAATTTCTTTTATTTTCTCTTTAATGAAATCTAACCAAATAAGAATGAGAAAAATCACAATCATTCCTTTTTTTTATTTATTCATTATCCAAACAAAAAGGAGAGAAATCACAATCATTTCTTTTATTTTCTTTTCTCTTATAACTTAAGTAATCATTTCTTTTCTTTTCTTCCCTAGGTTCCCAAACATAGTGTAATAGTCTTGTAGTCACATCTTAGGGTAAGGGAAAAAGTAGATGAGTGGTTCAACCTGATACAGCAGTGGTGACTCATTTAGTTATAATATAACTTTACTAAGAGCATCCGCATCAGTCTCATGGCTATGTATAACTAGTAAGCTATAGAAACGTTGCTCCATCAAACTCACCAAACTAATTCTATGGTTAGCTATTATTTATATTTGCTACAGTAACTCAACAACTTTGTTGAGCCACTGTTTATTGGCTATTCTAATTTTTATTATATTTTCTGAAGCAAAACTGGGCCAAAATCTTTAAACCGGTCGTCTACCAGGATGCCCTCCCAGATATCCTCCCGGATGTCCCATGAGTGCCTATAGCAAAAGAAAGAAAATGCCCAAAATTAGCCTAACCGGTCAACCGCCTGGTCGTCCGCCCAGTCGACCTCCTTGTGATTGTGTTGCTGCTATTTGCTTGTTGTTTGCTACTGCTCTGGAACTAAAATCCATCATATATTTAAATTGAAAAAAATAAAAGAATAAAAAATAATATTTTAATAAAATAGAATTTTAAAATAGAGAGTTTGATGGAATGTGTACATAAAAATAGGCTAGCTAAAATACAAAAGTGGATTTTTGGTTATAATTTGGCTCAAAATTTGCTGAGGCTGATGCGAATGCTCTGACAAATTAACATCCTACAATCTTGACAAACAAAAAAAATAAAATAAAATATGTAGTACATGTGAGATAAAATTGTAAGAATAAATTTCACTTTGCACTCTTATATTTGGGCAAACTTCACTTTATCCTTCTGTGGATTAGATCATATGTAATTTACCCCTATATGTTTCAAAATGACCACATAACCCCCACGTGATTTGTGAACTAAAACGCATACTAACTTTTGTTAATAAAATTTGTGTATTGATATTTATACCATCTTATTTTTCCTTTTTACCCTCATCTTTATCACCAGTCATTCATCTTCTCTCACATTAACTAGCAACCTATTTTTCTTCCTTCCTAGACCCTCGTGGTCATTCATCTCCTAACCCTAATCATTATCGTCGTTTCATTTCCCATCCCCAACCATTGCTGCAGCCTCATTTCCCACTCAAACTGTCGTTGTTGTCTCCTTTTCCATCCCCAACCATCACTGTCACTGCATCTTCCATTCCTAACCATCGCCACTGACTCATTTCCTATCCTCGAATTTGTTATATTAAACCTATATATACATACATACACAAAACAATGGCAAGTAATTATAGTCCTTTCTAATTCATAAAATATATATAATAATTGTTTATGACGATGGGTTTGATTTCTTTGTTCAATTTTTCTTTATGGTTTGTGAGTTTTATTACATTATTCTTAATCCCAATTGTTTGTATCTCAAGTGTTTTTCATTAGCCATTGTTGCAAGTACGGTTAAAAGAGAGAAGAATAAGATTTAAAAGAATAAAAGAAAGGTGTAGATAGAGAAACAATAGAAAAATACGAGAAATGTCATTTTATGTAATTTCAAAGATATAGAGCGGATATTTTCGTATTTAAAATTGACCTATACTCTCTAGGGGCGTGTGGCTCTCCCATTCTATCATCTTTAACGGAAAAAATTGACGGTGCATTTTAGTCTATAAACCATGTGTAGGTTATATGATAATTTCCAAACGTTAGAGGTGAACCGCAAATGGCCTAAATTAGAGAGGGGTAAAGTGAAGTTTACCCCTTATATTTTATATTTAATCTTATTTTGTTTTTTTGGCTTTTTAATTGTTCTAGTTAATCGATAAATTATTCAATTTTAAAGCAATGCTCCATTCTATTTATAAATTAACATTTAACAATTTGTCTCCTACAATTATAGCACAAAAAATAGTTAGATCAATAACTACTCATTTTGAGCACCACCTAGATTTATTGAATAATTAATCCAGCTAATCCCTATATTTTGAGTCAAGTTATAATTAACTTCATTTTTATAATATTATTTTTTTTTAATTAAAATAGTTACATGATAATTGTGGGTGTTGATTTTCGACTACACAACAAAAAATGGGGAACTTAGTTGGAGGACACCGGCGGAATAGATTAAGCCCAACAACTTGCACAAGAAGATGAGAATCTAGCGGTGGTTCGTCCACCCAAGGGCACTCCGACGATCAAGTCAGTAATCAATATTTCTCCCAGATAACAAATTGTGCTTAAACTCATAAATCACTATTCACAGTATATTACACATACCTAAGACTCACGAGGGTGCCCAACTTTTATCGCTAGCACTGACCTGATCCCTTTAGAAGCCTAGCTTCAGTGGACTCAGGCTCAATGCTCATCCAGGTCCTTCAGCTAGATAGAGATAAACTCTTCTCGAGCCTTATCTTTATTTAGACTGAGATCCTTCTATGTTCTAGGACTCTTGTCCCTTATCTGCTTATCTCGGATTCCAGTATCTCCGCAAATAACCTTGGCCTAGCGAAGATAATCTCAGCAACATGACTAGGCCACGTGCCACCTCGGTTGATACTTCGGCATCACCTTAGCCACGTGCAGTCATTCGCAAAATACTTCCTCACAACTGCCACTAGGTTCTATTACCTCGGCAACCTGAGGTGATGGAACCTATATCACTTGTCCAACCAACACGTTGGCTCAAAACTGAGATATCACTCTAATCGAGATCATGACTCGTCGGCTTCGAGTAACTAAGATTTAGTTACTCACTTTACTAAGAATCAAGAACCAAGAATCCAGTTCTTTAAGTATCTCAACCGATATGGCTTATCTAGCTGAGGTTATGACCTCATTATTTCAAGAATTTCAAGAGTTCTAACTGCGCATGAGTTGTCACACACAGTCTTTCTAACCGTTTCCTCCACGTGTCCCTCAGCTATTGGCTCGTACCTAACACGCGCCATCAAGTTACGTCGATTCTGCATACACCGCCTAACAAGAACGTCGTCCAAGGTTAATCCATTACGGTTTGTCATCTTTTCGTATTTTTGACAAACTTCCCCCTCTCTCTCTCTTTCTTTGCCTTTTCACTTCTCATTTCTTGCATTCTCTCTATGTTCAGACTTTCTCTTTCTAAATTTTCTCTCACTTCGTCATTTCCAAATTTCTCTAAACTCTGTAACCGTGCTTCGTTCCCTCTGGCGAGCTCTTCATTGTCTGGTCACAGTCGTCGTCATCATCCAACTCCGGCGAACCTCATACCAGCATTCGCGTTCTCAGCCCTATTCAGTAAGTTTTTGACTTCTTTCTCTTTAATTTCAGCTTTCCATTGTTCTGAATATGTTATTTCTTTGCCATATGTCTATTCTGTTGCCATTGAATCCATTTTCATAGTTGTACTCTGTTTTTTCTTCTATTATGAATCAATTTCTTGTTCTTGAATCTGTTTTGTGCATCATAATTTGTCCCTGAGTTCTAGAATATTTGTATTGCTTATAGTTCTTGCACACCGCCTTGCACACATTCACTCAATGCTCACGAATTTTGTTTGTTCGTGTGGGTATATCTGTTTTCTTGTTCTTTGTCTTATTCTTGATTTCTAAATTATATTTCTTTTCTGGTCTTCTTGCTTCATTTTCAGATCCTTGCATTTGATTATTGTTTCTGCATAAACCTTGGTTTGGGATTTGATTTAGAACCCTGCTCTTTAGGAAAACTAAAAGAAAATTCTCCTCTTAATCTTCAAAAACCCTCAACCTAGTGCTCTCTAGGTTTTAGCCGAAGTCTTCAGACTTATATCAACCACTCTCTTCTGAAATCTAGTACCAATTACATCAAGCCGACATCATGGACATGTTTAGGTGGAGAGTAGACACCCTAACCAAATTAGAATACTTTAGGCAACAGTTCTCCATTCCAGCCAACGTTTAGCTTAGGTTAGCTGGAGAGGAGGACTCTATCATGCTTGGAAAGGATTACATGCCCTTTCCAGTAGTTTCCATTATTGAGGGTGGAGTCCGGTTTCCCCTTAACATCCTCTTTAGGGAAGTCCTCCATTGCTAGAATAACCCTATTCAATATCGAATACTGCTACACTATGTATGGCCTCAAGACCAACACGGGTGACACGTACTACCTCAAGCCAAGATCTACACAGTACAAGTTGATAGTAAACATTCCAGACTCCAATAAAGGTGCCGCAGATGACTACCTAATTGCTCGAGCAATTGGGAATTCGCGCTAGATGATGAACTCCATATTTTCCTATTGCACCGTGAAGTGTTTAGGGATGACAAAAGTAAGGACTTAGTCTCTCCCCAAAGTCCCTTTCCTAGTGTCTCTTCTAACAATTCTTTTATTTGTCTATTCTAATGTTCTCCTTTTGTCTTTGCAGCTCTCCCTCAGCCAGAGAAAAACTTTCGTCAATCCTACGTGCCGAGCAAAGACTTGACTCGACTTCTTAGCCTACAAATTAAACTCCGCAAGGCTCCAATCCTCCTCAACTACATCCCAATGTACTGAAGCCCCCTGCCTGACATTCTTCGCAAAAGCAAGTCTCCTCCGTCTACCACAACTCCGCCAGTCACTTCATCACCAAGGCCAGACTAGGCCTCCACATCCGATTCAGCAAAGCAACCATCAACTTCTGCCCTCTACTTGATTCCTCCATCCCAATGCCAGTGCCGACGCTGAGGTCCCCCTAACGCCCCAACCGGAAGAACTCACAGACGTAAATGCTAAAGTTTAGTCTCTTCTGCCACAGATCCCTCTAACTCTCCTATTGCCCTGCCAGTAATTCATTTTGTTCCAGAGTTACCATTGCCATCATTACCGACGAAATGGGTCATACAAAAATTGTTACCAAGGACCTGCTCACTGACATCCCTAGCATGGTGTCAGTCCATTATTCTTTTCCCTCTCAAACCCAACCCAAGCCCACAGTCAAAAAGGTAAAAAGAGCTAAGACAAAAGCCACCGCCACAGAAGTTGAGTCAGAGGACATTGTGCCAATTTCCAAGTTGGCTGAAATCGAAAAACGTTCATCTAGAGCCGAAAAGAGGCCTGCCGAGGAGGAATCTTCTGGGACACCTTCATCCAAAAGGCCGAGGTCGGAGGGCGACGCATAACCTGGTATTTTTCGCTTCGACGAGCCCTGGACCCCAACAGTCATGGCCGGAGACCGACCTTTACTAGCCAGGGACAATGCGCTCAATGATGTGGAAATCAGAGCTGCCCTCTCTACCGCCGTACTCTTACTGGCCGATATTAACCGAATAGCCGAGCTGACCGAATATGAAAACTATGCTTTGATGATGCATCACTGCATTTTGGTAAGTTTGTATACTTTGTTTTTTTGTTAAATTTCAACTCTAAGTTTTGTACATAACAAATTTCTTGTGTTTCTTTCTCTTCTTGCAGGCCATTCAGCAGGGTCACTCATTCGTAATTAAGGTCGAGGCGTTCAAGAAGGAGTTGACGAACAAGACAAAGGAGGCTGCCAAGATACTCTCTTCATTGAATCAAGCCGAAGCTCCCATCCGAGGTCTGTTGGACCAAGCTAAGGCTGTCAAAGCGGCCCAAAACAAAGCCGAGGCTTGCGCTAAAGCCGTAAACAATGTTGTCGGGGTCGCTACGGTCGAAGCAAAATAAGCAATGGAGAAGATGACCCAAGCCCAAGACAAGCTTTAGACTGCGTTTGCCACCAAAGAGACCGACCTCAAGGCTGCCGACGAGATGGTCTACGTCAAAGAGGTAGCCAACGTCCGTGATGCTTACAAGAGGCAAGTCAATTAGGCGTGCAACAAGGGATACGTCTATGGATGGGTGGTTGCTTTGAAAGAGCTATTCATTCCCGATGTCTTGCCTCTTCACGACATCAGCCGACTTGCTGTGTCGTTTTCTTTTACTTCAAGCCAATTCGAGGACGAGGCTAAGGGTAAGGAAGACACCGAAGTTGACAAGGCCGATGACACAGTTGCTGAAGTCGAAGAAGATAAAGCTGCTGGGGTCAAATCCCCAACTCTGAATGGTCAAGTCCTGGACTTGACTCAGGATGAGGAAGATAATGAGGTCTCCAAAGATATCCCCATAAAGAAGGCTACCCAAGAGGCTGAGATCCAATCCGCCGAGAAGAGTCTTGACTAGACCTTACTCGAGACCGACACCGAAATTGAAGCCGAAAAATTTGCCCAGCTGATTGCCGAGGTTGAAACAACTCCAATTGCCGAGGCAGGACAGTATGAGGAAAACATTTAGAAACTTATATACTTTGAATTTTTTTCTATTTTCTTTGAACTTTTTGTCATGACTCAAACTCGTCCCCATGGGTTAGTATCGTAACTAGCCAGCAATCCTTGGATTACCAAAGGCCTCTTTCATTTAAAACTTTTATATACATAAGAGTGATGCTGAGAAACATAACCTTTACATATCACTTCTAGTAGCGTATTAACAGACATCATGTCCAAAATTTGACAAATAAACAAAGTCTGACATGGTTATACAAAAACAACCACAATCTTGACTTCAATCGGAACCTCCTCGGGAGGCACAAAGGTTGGTTGACAAAAAGGGGACATAGGCCCTCAATTCTGGGCCTGGTCACGTGCCTGCTCATCTACATACATGATATAAATAGTGAGCTACAGCCTAGTGAATAATAACAGAGTAGAGACTTTAATGAATAATGCCCATAACATATTTCAAGTCTCATAGTAGATCAGGATCATAATTAGATAGCGGAATAGAATCATAATCTTGTCCATATTCAAACCAGGTGTGGTACATCCATTAGCACAAACATGTCTTTTTGGTCAAGCATATCAAGTTCCATGAAGGAACCTCCAGTACCGAGTAACTTATCTCATATATGGGCCACGGTATTATTTCTCTCGGGTGAGGGCCTGTGCCACGGTATTATTTCCCTAGGCGAGGGCTTAGGCCTCAATATTATTTCCCCCGGGCAAGGGCCTGGGCCACGATATTAACCCCCGGGCTAGGGCCTCATGACCATAAGCCACAGTATTATGTCCCCTGGCGAGGGTCTTTGCTAAGGATACCACAATTACGTTTCAAAGGAAATTGGACAATCATTCATTCACACAAAACATAGCATTTCAGAAACTTATCATCTCATATCGTCAGAAAATAATTACAGTTAAACATAACTTTATAGAGTTATTACTCATAGATAATTGGTAGCTCCAATTAGATGGCAAGGTGGGCAATTCACTTATCTTGAGGCGCGTGACCTACATAACATGATAGATACATATGCTGAATACACACGCTTGGTTTGAACATAACTTATTTCGTTGTTTTTAGTATGTCTGTAGCCTTTAACCTCGTTATGAAGTCCTAATCATGGCCTAGGAATACCTAGGATGGAATGAGGATACAAAACGTACTTGAAACACTTAGCCAAAAATTTGCTGAAACAAGGTCCACGCTCGAGCGTGGCTTTCCTCGCTCGAGCGGACATGCATGAAGTGAAGGTTCGCTCGAGCGTGACTTTCTTCGCTCGAGCGGACTGTAAATTTTAGCAAAAATACTGGATGCAAGATTTTCAAGCTCGACAGATGCTCGACCTCCGCTCAAGCATGAGACTCAGACCTTCGCTCGAGCGTGAAGTCCCTCACTCAATCAGACTGTAAAACATATGAACCTCTATGTACATGTATTTCACGATCGAGCGTGACTTACGTCACTCGAGTGGAAGTGCACGCACTCAGAGTACTCGCTCGAGCGTAAACTCCCCCGCTCGAGCGTGGGTCAAATTTCTGGAATTTCCAGGTTTGATCTCCAAGCTTCAAGTCCAAACCAAACACCTCAAACTCAACATTTTGGGGCCAAAACTTTAGTAAATTCATAAAAACTCATAAAACAACATGTTTAAAGGATCATTTCAAGAAATCATGGCCCAAAAGTATGCCAAGTGTACAAAATTCCAATACAAACTTTATGTATGACCCATAAACAAGACAACATGCAATCCATTGAACTTAACCTCCTCAAAACATGATCAAACTTGGCAACTTGGTAGAAACATGATGAATTCTCAAAATATGAGTGAGGTGAACACATGCATGAAAGAATTCTTTGAAATTATGCTCAATTTGTGGAGAAATGGCATGCATGCATGGTTTGGCCCAAGTTTACTCAATTTTAGTGTAATTCCCCCATGAATTCTCTTATTTTACTAGTAATCTTGTAGAATCTAATTCAATTGCTCATTAAAGGGTTTAATTCCTTACTTAGAGGCTTGAGTCTACAAGAGTTGAAGTTGAGATCCTCAAATCTTCTTCAATTGACAACAATTGCTAGCACTTCTCTTGATTTGAGCTCAATCTCTCAAGTCTTGGACTAATTCTCCCCACTCTCTTTTCTCTCACGTTTTTGTGCAAGAAAGTAGAAATCAATAGTGTTAAAACATGTATAAGGTGTAAAATGGTTGTAAAAGCCCACCCAATGGTACATATGTAAATAACTTAAGCTAAACTAATTAACATTAGTTATTCTAATTTAATCATTCCAAATCGACTTTTAATTAAACTTACCATAAAATCCTATAAATCCTAATTAACACATAAATTAAGTAAATTTCTAAATCGGATGCCGATAAGGCCTTCAATTCGCAAATCAAAACTAAGACGTGAATAGATCTTTCTACGTCAAACAGATATGAACACAAAATGATGTAATGCACATATAATCGACTCGGGATTTCTTCTTAATTACTTATTTGGCATACTTAAACATAGGTTAGTGTTAATCATAGGTCGGGGTTGTTACACTTTTTCTCTTTTCAGTGCTTGTAATCTTTTTTGTGTTAAACAATGTTAGCTTCATTTTGGCTGACGTGCCATCCTTTTGTAATCGAATAAATCTTCTCCTTGAATGCATGCTTTATTTTTGTCTAAGTGTTTGAATGCTCTCTTAATGTATGCTCACTGCCTTTTTTCTATGCCTTGTATGTTTCCATACTTGGAATATTAATGCAATTCTTCCATGTACACCTTAGCTGTGTAATCACTTCGGGTTAGAACGCATCTAACATGTAACGCCTTAAATCCATTTCATCTCGAGTGCACTTTTAGTTGGTCACCTCGGACCAACTTACCTCGGAGTTCACATTTTGCCGTGATCTCGGCCAACGGGCACTTTATAAGGAATTTTTTGAATTTCAACAAGTATTGCTTTCTTACTTGTACTTGTTGTCTTTTAAAACTTCATCCTTCTAACCCCTCTAAGCTTGACATCCTAGTTGGTTATCTCGGTTAACAAATACCTCGGGTATCTCCTTATTTGGTTATTTCGGCTGATTTCAACTTGTAAATTGTTGTCAAAATTTCAACAAGTGCCAAGCCTATTCCTCATTCTTCCTTCCTGCCTCCTAATGTGAACTTAAGTTTCTTTTAAGTTCATATTAAGCATACATCTCCGATTTTTGTCAAAGTCTGATTCAAACAAATCTTAATCCGACTAGATCAAACTTAGTTCAACTCTAGCATATGGAAAATGTTAATTTAACTCTACCATATGGGAAGTCTAAGTTATTTGTCATGTTTCATTCGGAAACATCGCAAACTTAGTTCAACTCTACCATATGGCAAGTGTTTAATTTAACTCTACCATATGGCAAGCCTAAGTTATTTGTCATGTTTCATTTAGAAACATTGCAAACTTAGTTAAACTCTACCATGTGACAAGTTTTAATTCAACTCTACCATATGGCAAATCTAAGTTATTCGTCATGTTTCATTCGGAAACATTACAAACTTAGTTCAACTCTACCATATGGCAAGTGTTTAATTCAACTCTACCATATGGCAAGTCTAAGTTATTCATCATGTTCACCATGAGAACATCATCATAAGACTTTTTCAGTCCTATCGCACAATTGTCAACAATAATATATTAAAACAAAATCAAGCTAGGGTTTTATTAAAACTTCGGCTAATCACATAAATCTCTAAAAAAAAAAAAAAAAACTAATGATAGAAAAACTTCAAATTAAAAGTATTCCAGGGTCTTGGAAACTCCTTACCATCATTGTCTTCTAGCCGATATGCTCCATTACCGGCAACCGAGATGATTCTGTAAAGCCCTTCCCAGTTTGGGCCAAACTTGTCCTCCTTAGGATCTTTCATTTTGCCGACGAATTTTCTAACGATGAGGTCTCTAACCTTGAACTCCCTTGGGTTGACCGTCTTGTTGTAAGCCTTAGCAAGCTGTTGTTGGTATGCCCCCAACCAAATTGCTGTTCTCTCTCTTCTTTTTTTCAACAGGTCCAGATCTCAGGCCAAGAATGCCTCGTTGGTCCCATTCTCCACTCTCTAGGCTCTAATTCTAGGGATGTTGACCTCTAGTGGGATGACTGCTTCAGTGCCATATGCCATGGCAAAATGGGACTCCTTAGTTGATCTTCTCGGCGTAGTCCGATATGCTTACAGTACATTGGGTAATTTCTCCATCTACTTGCCTTTGGCTGTTTCCAGCCTCTTCTTGATTCCATCCAAGATGGTCTTGTTGGATGCTTCTGCCTGACCATTGCTCTGAGGGAAGCTAGGATTGCACAAAAGCTCTTGATTAGCTTACTGTCAAACTAGGTATCACTATCTGCTACTATGGCCCTTGGGTTTCCAAATCTACTGATGATGTTTTCCCAATGAAGTTCTTCACATTAATATCTCGAATCTTTGCAAAGGGGTTCAATATCTACCCACTTTGTAAAGTAGTCTATGGCTACTAACAAGAGCTTTCTCTGTCCAGTTGCCTGGGGCAGTTGTCTTACTAGGTCCATGCCCCACTAGGCAAATAGTCAAGGACTAGACACTAGGTTCAGGTCTACTACTAGTTGATGTATCAAAGGTGCAAACCTTTGACACTTCTCACATTTCCTCACATAGGTTTCAGCATCCTTCTGCGTGTATGACCACTAATATCCCTGGGATATGGCTCTGTGGGCAAGTGACCTGTCCCCTATATGGCTTCCACAAATTCCTTCATGGATTTCATAAAAGAAATCTTCCACCTGTGAGGGGTGCACACACCAAAGTAGAGGTCCAGTGAAGGATCTTCTGTACAGATGGCCTTCTGCTGACAGACAGAAGGTAGCCGACTTCAACTTGGTTTTGTGTGCCTCTTTTCGGTCGTCTGGCAATCTGCCATCTCTGAGGGACACAACTATGGCGTCCATCTAGCTGAGACCTATTTTCACACACATTGTTTTGTACTCCATTATCAGAGGCTCTACACTTGATCCTCAAAATAATCAACCATTATCGTCTTAACCTCACCTGATTTCATAATGCTGGCTAGGTTAGCCAAGGCATCGGCGTGGCTATTATCATCTCGGCTAACCTGCTGTAACTGACAATTTTCAAACAGTGTTAGTAGCTTGACAACCTTCTTGACATAGGCTATCATCCTTTCATCTCGAGCTGCATACTCGCCCGTTGCTTGATTCAAAATAAGTTGAGAGTCACAGAATACTACCACTTCATCAGCTTCTATGGCTGCTGGTAGTTCCAGTCCTTCAATCAGTGCCTCATATTCTGGTTTGTTGTTTGAGGCCTTGAACCCCAGACGAATAGATTGCTTAATCATTCACCCATCTGGCGATACCAACACCACTTTTGCCTCCGCTCCTTGAAGGTTTGAACTTCCATCGACAAAGAGCCGGAAGGAATCGCCGATGTAGATATTGTAGGGCTTTGGTTTCTCTTCCTTCTTCTACGCTGCTAGTGTGTGGTTTTTTGGCCCCAGTTGGGTTTCCTCTTTGCTCTTCTAGACATCCTAAGGCGCGGCTCACTGGAGCCTGCCTTGGGATGGCACCAGGAGTGAACTCAGCCACAAAGTCGGCCAATACCTGGCCCTTGATTGCTATTCTAGGCCTGAACTCCAAGTCGTGTTGGCCCAGCACCACTGCCTATCTAATTATTCTACCTACCAGATCTCCATGTTGCGACAGAGACTTCAGGGGATGCTCAGTTAGCACCATAATCTTTTGGGCTTGGAAGTTGTAATTCAACTTTTTAGAAGCCATCACCAAGGCCATAGTCAATTTTCTAGGGGCAAGTACTTAGTTTCTGCACTTGCTAAGGTTTTACTCACATAGTATACTGCTTTTTATTCTCCCTCTTCTTCTCAAATTACCATTGTACTTACTGCGTGGTCTGAAACTGCCAAGTATAGGAACAATTCTTCTCCAGGTATTGAATTTGACAGAACTAGAGCTGTTGTCAAGTACCTTTTCAAGTCGGCCAAGGCAACTTCGCACTCTTTTGTTCACAAAAAATCTGTGGCCTTTTTTAACAATTGAAAAAATGGCTTGCATTTATCAGAACTTCGGCTAATAAATCTATTCAGGGTCGCTGCCTTGCCGGTCAAAATCTGGACCTGCTTAGCTGATGTCGGGCTCTTCAAGTCAAGAATGGCCCTGATCTGATTTGGGCTTGCTTCAATGCTCCTCCTGGTCACTAAGTATTTTAGGAATTTACCAGATCCGACTCCAAATGCACATTTAGAGGCATTGAGCCAAAGTCGATATGCTTTCAGGATATCAAAAACTGCCTGTAAGTTGGTCAGATGGTTCCCAATTAAGTTCTTTGGTCTTCACGACCATATCACCGATGTAGACCTCTACTGTCCTCCCAATCAGGTGCTTGACCATCTTGGTCACTAACCTTTGGTAGGTTGCTCCTGCATTCTTCAACTCAAAAGGCATCACTCTGTAACAATAGAGTCCTTTCGGGGCAATGAATGTCGTCTTCTCTTCATTTGGGGCATACATTGCTATCTAGTGGTAGCCTTTTGTATGTGTCCAGAAAACTCATCTTTCCATGCCCCTGAAGTGACATCTACTAATTGATCAATCTTAGGCAGTGGGAAACTGTCCTTAGGGCAAGCCTTATTCAGGCTGGTGAAGTCCACACAAATCCTCCACTTGCCGTTCTTTTTTGTTACTACCACTGTGTTTGACAGCCAAGTAGGGTAGTTTACCTCCCGAATGGCCTGGGCTTCCAACAGCTTGTCCACTTCCTCCTCGATTGCCTCCACATGTATCAATGTCGGTCTCCTTGCTAGCTGGATGACAGGTTTAGCTGACCTGTCTACATTGAGCCTATGACAAGTGACCTCGGGGTCAATGTCAGGTATCTCATAGGGCGTCCAGGCAAACACTTCTATATTTGTTCGCAAGAAAGCCTCTAACTCCCTTTCCTCCTCCTCGACTAAGCCTGAGTCGAGAAGGAAGAAGTGCTCTTCATTAGCTTCTTGGACTAGAATCTTCTTCAAAGCTTTCTCACACTTGTCAGTTGGTTCTCTGTCGACATCATCTAGGACCTTCATGTCCCTATCGTCAATTTCTACTGTCTCTACCTCTCGCACATTGCAGGTGGACTTCATTGTTGTCATGGAGCAATTTTTGGCCAACACCTGATCCTCTCTGACCTCCTCAATCCCATGTTCGGTTATGAATCGCAACAGCTAGTGCAATGTTGAGGGAACAACCCTTATTGTATGCAGCCATGGTCTACCCAGGATAACATTGTAAGGGGAGGGGGTGTCGATTATTGTAAACTCCGTGCTTACCTTTTTGGTGCCTACCTGCACCTCCAAATTTGTGGCTCCTAGAGGCCACGCCGATGTTCCGTTGAATCCAACCATCGGTCTATTGGATTGTTTCAGATCATCTGGGTGAAGACTAAGCTCCTTGTAACATCTGACATATATGATGTCACAAGAATTGCCTTAATCAATCAGTATGCATCTCATCTGGCACTCTTAAATCTTCAGTGTTATTACCAAGGCATCGTTGTATGGATATTGCACCATTTCTAGGTCTGCCTCAGTAAAAGAAACCATTGGTCTTTGGTACTCATTTGTCCTAGGCTTCTTTTGCTGGACTTGATACACATGCTGCAGGTGCCTTACTCTCTGAATTTTCCTACGTATATTTTCATTGACCTTCGAGTGAATCACATTGATCACCTGAGGTCCATCTGCTTGCTACAGTGGCGGTGGTAGATGTGGTGCTGTCGGGGCTTGGAGTAGCCTTGCTTGTTCTTCCCTTGTCCTAGCCTTATCTACTAGGCTTCTTAGGTGACCCTGTCTGACCAGATCCTTCAAGTATGTCTTCAGAGCCCTACATCCTTAAGTCAAGTGCCTATTCTCATTATGGTAAGCACAATGCTTTCCAAGGCTCTTTTTCATAAACTCACCATGGATTTTCTTCAGTGCTCTGTAATACGGTTGGTTCCTGATCCTTTCCAAAACTTTGTAGACCACAGTGGTGATTGCCTATGCAGCCCTCAACCCTGTTTGTGGCCTGTTAAAACCAGTATTACCTCGGCCTCGCTTCGGTGAGCCGTTTCTGTTCTCCTACTTTGGTGTCTTCGTCCTTTACGTGTCTTCTTCTATTCTGGCATACTTCTCGATCTGTGCCATAAGCTCCTCCATACTTTTTGGTAGAGTTTTTGCCAGTGATTTTCGAAGAGGTCATTCGTTATCCAGGCCGTTCTTAAAAGACACGACCGCCAGTTCCTGGTTACAAGCAGGAATTCGATTGAACACCTCATAATATCTTTTGGCGTAAGTTTTGAGGCTTTCACCCTCATTAATGTTCAAAGTAGTAAGGAGTTTACCTTTAGTGGTTGCAACTTGTTTGTAACAAACCTGGCCACAAACATCTTGGCCAGACCTTCCCAACTCTTCATAGTTCCTTTTCAGCAACTTATGGAACTAATCCGATGTGATTTCCCCAAAGGATGAAGGGAACACCTTGCACAATAACTGCTCATTCCCACACCATAAAGCCATCGAATTCAAATATAAACTAACATGAAAGTTTGAATCAGACTTACCATTATAAATCTGGAACCTCAGCATGTGAAATCTCTTTAGGGCCTCAAATCTATCCAACTCCATTGAGAATGACGTTCTCGGCTTGACGGAGGATATGATCTCGGCATTGAGCTGCTTCCTCTGGAGGTAGTCTCTCAGATCCTCTTTCATTCAGCCGGGAGCTCGGCTATTAACAGATTTCAGCCTTTTTGGCGTGCTGCTCCAAGCGTCTTTGTGCGTCCTTTTAGACTTCTCTTCATTCATTGTATGAAAGCAAAGGCCCTTCCTTCGGATATGCCGAGGTTCTTTGGTATACGTCCCCTTGGTTTATGGTGTCTTTTGCGACTCACCTCTTACTGACTCTACTCGCCCGACATCCCGTGAAGGCTGATGTGAGCACTCATTTTCCTTGCCGTGCTGCGGGACTACTAGGATTGTTTTCTGCCCTCTTTCTGGGTGTCAATCTTGGCCACTGGTACTGGCATGTCCTGTAACGGGAATGGTGGTTGCATTACGTTGTTCTGCATCATGAAGTTGACAACCAATTATAGGTCTGCCAACTTATTTGCCATTCATTTCATTTTGCCGTCCCTCCTCAAGCATCTATCATTCCATAGGTCTCTTTCGTTGTAATCCTCATCTCAACCTGCTTTCTTCGGGGCATTACCCTCTTTACTAATGTCCTTCTCCCCATGATTCGAATCCTGTGCTCATTCATTACGGTTTTTCTCCTTGACGTTATGATCTATATGTTCACTACTCTCATTATAGACGTCGTCCCCAATCTTTTCTTCTTGATTGTTGTTGGTCATCTATTCTTCTTAAGTTTCCACAGACGGTGTCAAATTGTGGGTGTTGATTTCAGACCATACAACAAAAAATGGGGAACTCAGTTGGAGAGTACCGGCGGAATAGATTAAGCCTAATAACTTGCACAAGAAGATGAGAATTCAGCGGTGGTTTGTCCATCCGGGGGCACTCTGACGATCAAGTCAATAATCAATATCTCTCCCAGATAACAAATTGTGCTTAAACTCACAAATTACTACTAACAGTATATTACACATACCTGAAACCCACGGGGGTGCTCTGCTTTTATAGCCAGCATTGACTCGATCCCTTTAGAAGCTTTGTTTCACTGGACTCAGGCTTAATGCTCATCCGGGTCCTTCAGCTAGATAGAGATAAACTCTTCTTGAGTCTTATCTTTATCTAGACTGAGATCTTTCCCTGTTTTAGGACTCTTGTCCCTTATCTGTTTATCTCGAATTCCGGTATCTTCGCAGATAACCTCGGCCTAGTCGAGATAATCTCGGCAACGTGACCAGGTTACGTGGTACCTCGACTTCAGCATCACCTTAGCTACGTGCTGTCATTTACAAAATACTTCCCCACAATAGTATAAATTATATTTGGCATTCTTGTATTTTTATCAAAATTTTACTTTAATTCGTAGAAGTAGGTGGTGTTTGGTAAAGCTAAAAATTGAAGATTGAAAATTAAATGTTGAATTTTTTAAGTTGAAAAGCTGTTTGATAAAAAATTAAGTGCTGAATTAAAAATAAATTGTTTGATATGTGTAAGATAAAATTTGAAATTTATTATTTTTAAATTGTATAGTTTAATTTTTATATTATGATGGTGGTGGTGGTGGTGGTTGTGGAAGTGGCGACAATGGCATGGTGGTGGTGGTAGCGATGATAGTAGTAATAAAATGGTGATGATGTTCATGGTAATAATGACAATGGTAATGAAGGTGATGGTACTAGTGCTGGTGGTGGGGACGACGGTGGTAGTAGTGGTAGCGATGGCATAGTGGTAGTGGTAGTGATAACGGTTGTGATGGTGGTAGTAATAGTGGTGACATGATGGTAGTAGTTGTGGTAGTAGTCGTGGTAGCAATAGCAATGGCATAGTGGTAGTAGTGGCAGTGCCATGATAGTTGTGGTAGCGGTAGTGGTAGTTAGTTTATAATAGTGTATATTGATATTTATGTTTAATATTTATAAATTCAGTTAGAGTTAAGTAAATTTTATATGATTTAATTTTTTTTTAAGTTTTAACCTACATTTTAAAAAGTACTTAAAATTTTAAGTGACATCAATTATGATTATCAAACAGACTTAATTGATTATCACTTAATTAATTCAACTTTAAATACTAAGGGGTTGTTTGGGATGACCTAAATAAGTGTATTTTTTATCTTTTTATGAAAAGATGTGCAAAAAAGTAGAGAGATGATGTGATGAAAAAAAGATAAAAAGGTAAAAAGATGAATTATTTTTGAGCCGCCAAACTTACCCTAAATTATATTATCAAACACCCTGTACTTACTTTGATCGAAATCTTACTTTATCCAACTACTTATTCCTTTCATTCATTTTCAAAATAGTGTTATATGATGATGTCCAATTACAACCTAACTCAAATTATAAAAACTTCACTATGAAAATCAAAAGGTCAGAAGAGAAAATGGGCATTGGTGTAAAATACAGCGTATAAAAGTGAAATTAAAGGTCTTTGTTTTTATAAAAATAATTTCTACCCAATATTGATTTTTATTAACGTAGTACATTGAAGTTCAATCCAAACTGAAAAAAGATGTAGCGACAACCTTCGTGGAATTGGAACTGTTTTTGGGAAGAATTTTTTTTGGGTTTTTTTCACTAAAAAACAAAGTTTTTGCAAAAAAAAAAAAAAAAAAAAACAAATCTAAACAAAATATCACATTCAACCCCATAATTATTTTACTTTTTCACTCACAAACATCACATTCAACTACAAAAAAACTCAACTATCTTCTCAAACACAAATTTTTTTTTATCCAATAATATCATACAACTAAAAAAATCTACATAAAAACCCACTTGTCAAACACTCACAAAATATGGTTGTTACTAGGGATTTGGAATGGGGGTTGTGCCGTCATACTTTATGTGATTTATTTGGATTATATTTTGATAATTTAAGTCATTCATATTATTTATATAAAAAATGAATTTAATTGGATAAGTATAACCTCATGATGAAAGCGAATGGTAATCTTAAAAAATTATTAAAATCATACTAATTGTTTATTTTTTCTAAACGTAAACTTAATCATGTTGTGAGTTACAAATATTTAATTAATTTGAATTTTTTCATGAATATATTCTCAACAAACTTTAAACTATGAATGATTCGAATTATTAAAATAAATTTGACACACACCTTAAACAATACCATGTTGTGCTTATTATGAATAGCACATATCCCAAATCCGTTATGGATTCTAGGCCTTATTTGTAATATTTGTCCCTCATTTTATTTGCTTGATGGTAAGAGGATCTTAGTGCTTGTTTGGAGTGTCCTAAATAAGTGCACTTTTGATCTTTTTGAACTAAAAAGTTGAGAAAAAAAAACACGGATGTTTGGGTTAACTTTTTGTTTTTTACAAAAAAATGTGTAATAAAAAATTGTATAAATAAAGTGTATAGTGGAAGAAAATTAATTGATTGTACAGCTCTCCTGTGGCTGCGTCTCCACATAAATAATTGCCTCATTCGGGGCAAATAACTTTTGGACAGTGATGGTCGGTCTGTGAGGGCCATCATGGGTCTCATTTTAATAATCTGAACTGTTCAATATGTACAACTCGTCGAGTGTTATATGCCTGCAAAAAATCACATTGATCGGATATCGATAGCTATATGATCGGATTAGTTTTGTTCAACAGTTAACAATCATACCATCCGTTTTGTTTATACAAAACTGATTTGATCATATAGTTAACAATATTCGATCGACGACGAATTTTACATATTGAACGATTCAGATCATTAAAATGGGACCCATGGTGGCCCCTACAAGCTGACCATCATTGTCCAAAAGTTATTTGCCCTCAAGGAGGCAATTTTTTTTTTGCCCCAAGAGAAGTGTATGATGGCCTGCTTAACGGCTGTGTCAGTGGATTTATATTATAAGAATATATAAAATATATTTTTAATATTTTTTATTTGTGAATAGTAATACTTTTTTTGCTTTTTGTATAACTTTTTGACTTTTTAAATTATATTTGACTTGCCAAACTTAACCTTAATGCTACATTTTAACCATCACACATGAAAGCCGAGCACAAATTATTACATGATTGTTATTAGATCTTATTTGTAATATTTGTCCCTCATTTTTTTATCTTAATGGTGAGAGGATCTTTAATGGTACATTTTAACCATCAAATTTAAAAAAGACACCAAGGCTACAAAATTCAATTTAACATTGACAGGTGATGTATTTAATGAAGTTTTAGTTTTATATCTGCTTGTTATAAAAAGGCAAAAAAAAAAAAAAATCAAATAAGTGGATATTTTAAACAATAATTATAAATCAGTGATAAATTTTATAAATATTAATAAATAAAATTATAATTTTTTCATAAATTAATAATTATTTTTTGAAATACCCGATTTATAATTTCCCAAAAAATATATATAATTTTTGCTATTTTAAAAAAAGAAAAAACCACCTTAGGTGGACTAACAAGGGTTCGATGGGCTTGGGCCCGTCACACTGGCGGGTTGAGGACAAGGTGGTCATATCAAATTCTCAAGTGGATATTTTTGTAATTTAAAGAGTGAAACCAAACCTAGGGTTTGGCTATATATTCAAGACTGCCCACTGCACTCCCCCTCCTTTGTGCAGAAGACGCAGCATCGAAGTTATTGTCTGCAACAATGGTGAGAAATAGCTCCCTCAAAATCTTCTCATTTCTATAAACACCGTCTTCTATATCATTTCTGTATCTGTTAGTTGCACACGCACGCCTGTGTAAGCTTAAAGCTTGTTTATTTATCGAGAAAATGTTGTAAAGGAATAGAAAAGGAAGGAGCTCTCGAGCTTCTTGTATGTATGTAAAGATATAAGCTTTTTGGAGTTTTCGTTGCAGCCGAACATTGGGTTTGAGATTTCATTCGTTCATCTTATTTCACTTGCAAGATTGATTTGTGTCACTCTATACCTGTTATTTTCTAGATCTGGGTTTCTAAATTATCATTTTATTACATTTACTGTGTTAAGCATTCTCAGCGAGTTTTGGGGTTTTGTTATTTTAAATTCTTTTGTTGCTTTAGTCAATTTTAACTTTGATTCTTTCTGTAAACGCTGTTTTTTATGAAAATGAATTTTTTTAGGGTTAATTTGCTGTTTTGGCCCTTGTTTAATGGGTTATTTGGTTTTTTGGGTGTTATCTTTTTAGGTGTTTGTGAAAGCTCAGAAGTCTAGGGCGTACTTCAAGCGGTTTCAGGTGAAGTTCAAGAGAAGGAGAGGTATGGTGTTTGCACTCCCTGTATAATTTAATGGGTTTAGATTTTGTTAGTTTCTTTCTTATGGTATTTTCTTTTGAATATCTACAGAGGGAAAGACAGATTACCGGGCCAGGATTCGCCTCATCAATCAGGACAAAAACAAGTATAACACCCCCAAATATCGCTTTGTCGTGAGATTTGTATCCATTAGTCTGACTATATTTCAATATAATTTGCGGAAGCTTGCATTTTCAATTATTTTCTAGTTCAGGATAACATCTTGCAAATTCTTTTGTTAGTTTTATTATTATTTATTATTTATTTATTTAAATCATGACATGTTATGCATGGAATTTGTCTTATTGTCTTGTTAAGCGTATATTCATTTGTTGTTGAACCCAAAACACTAGAAATGCTTAACCTTTGAGAATCTATGTGAATAACCTTTTGTTGACATAATGGAATAAGGATGATCATATTGTCCATGCTGCATCCTTAATATCCTTATTAGACAAACAAGGATATTATTGCACAAATAATATCTGCTAGCATTGCTGGTGATATGGTCCTTGCTTCAGCATATGCCCATGAGCTGCCTCGCTATGGACTCGAAGTAGGTCTCACAAATTATGCTGCTGGTATTGTAACTACTCTTTGCTCTCCTCCCATTTCCTCTTCATCTCTCCCCATGTCTTTCGGTCCATGGCTGCTTGCTTCTATCTGCAATTTTGATTCGTGTAACTGATGTTGGCAGCTTACTGTACCGGATTGCTCTTGGCCCGCCGTGTCTTGAAAAAGCTCGAGATGGATGATGAGTATGAGGGCAATGTGGAGGTATGCCTGATTCAGGTTTAGCATTTATAGTATCCTTTTCCTCTTTTGCATTGTTAGATTTAATGTACATATGAGCTTCTATATTGTTAGGCAACTGGAGAGGATTTCTCAGTTGAGCCAGCAGAGAGTAGGAGGCCATTCCGTGCTCTCCTGGATGTTGGCCTTATTAGAACCACCACTGGCAACCGTGTCTTTGGTGCTTTGAAGGTATTTCCATGCACACATCTTACAATGAACAATTATACTATTTGAACTTATTACTAGAATGAGATGCTCCATATGTTCTTATTTTTCTTGACATGCAGATAATTTGATGATTGGTATATATATTTTTTGTGATAGTTTACCAATTTTGTTTGTTTGTGATATGAATATTGTGTAATTGTAACATCATTTTTTTTGACACTGAGTCTGCTATGCAAGTGGGAGATATTATTTCATAGGGTTACATTTTACCCCCTTACAGGTTGAGGGACGAATTCCTAAACTACGAAAGATATGGAGTGGATGGCGTAGAAGTGCCACCACTGTATGGTGTTTAGTCATCTCGCTGCTCCTTGCTTTGCTACTTTATGTAGTGCTGCTGTAGGCTCCCCACCTTCAACACCTTTGAGATCTTTGGTCCAGGCCTGATTTTGCGAGAGTTCGGGTGAAAAATGAAGGAGAGAATACAAAGACTGAGGCCACATCTAGAATGCAGGACAGAAGAGATAAAAAAATAGGGAGCCTCTAGCCCAAAAACCTTTTAAGAAAGATATCGATTAACTGACTGCGACATAACTACAGTAATAGGGTAAAGGTTGGTTGTAGATCATGCAAGAAAAGAATAAGCTGCTAGGCCTTAACTCGAACTAAGCTCCCCTCTAACAGGAACTCCTTCGAACGCATCTGTTGATGATGAACCAAGTGGGACATCTAAGTGGGTGTTTGGGAAGTTGTTATTTTAGTAGGCTATTTTAGTTTTTAGCTATTTTAGTAGGTTAAAATTTGTGTTTGGGAAGATGATTGGATTTTTTTGAAGTTAGATGTGATGTTTGTGAGAGAAAAAGTGAAATGATTATGTATTTGATGTAACATTTTTCTTATTAGCTATTATAGCTTATTTTGTCTTTTTGTGAATTTTAGCCCCAAAAAAGGCTAAAATTTTTCTTGCCAAACACTCTCTAAGTCTTTTGCTTGAAGATGAGGAGATCATCAGTACCTCGGGGGACTTGTTATTCCCACCAACCCAATCTACTTCAAAAACACATTACTCTCTTATGGTCCAAAAAATATACACTTGACCTCCCTCTGCTATGGAGTGAAATGTAAAAGTTATGGATTCTGTCTGTTAAGTGTGTGTATCACATGCACTAAATTAAGCGTGTGTCAGATTTAGAACTAGAAAATGACATTTTTGCCCTTTGTTTTTTCTTTTTCTTTTCTTTTCTTTTATTCTTCTTTCTTCCTCCAGCAGCACAGCTGCAACCGAACCTATATCCACTATACTTTTTGCCAGTACACATTATCTCCACCCTCTCATCTCCCTTTATTTCTGGCTCACCTCCTTCAACAATTCACAACCACCACTTCACCGCAGCACACAAATAACACCCATTAAAATGAATGTTAATTGGGAATACTTTTTTATTCTTCGCAGAGATCATTACATATTGAGGCCATTTCCAGTGCTTTCATAATCAAATTAAACATTTTCATTATTTAATTTGTGCCCACTGTTGAAGACTCTTTCATTAGTCACAAATGCCCATTATTATATTCCCAAACCTGTAATGATTTGCCCTGCATACAATGAAATATGTATATAAATATACCAGTTGGTCTTCATGGTGGTAGTGAACTGAAAGAGAGGGATGAGCCATGGTTTCTGGATGTGTATGTATATATCTATATAACTATATGTGTGTGTGTGTGTATAGTTAATTTAGTCCAGAAAATGATGATTGCTTCCATAAAATAAAAATAAAGATTAAAAAAAGAAGATAGAAGGCAGCTGTAATGTAGTCGGAGGAATGGAGTGGGTGGTCTGCTGGAACATGCAACTGCTGAGTGTTGCCATGGGACGGGGAGTGGGAATAAGAAGAAGAGAATGAGAAAAAGAAAGAAAAATGAAGAGAAAAAAAATAGAGAGAGGAGCCTGATTCATGATGGCATAAAAAAGAAAATTAGAGCAAACAATAAGGGTATTATAGACATTACACAACATTTATTAGCAGAGTTGGACTTTACAACCCATTGCATACCCATAAGTAGGAATGGCAACGGGCGCGGGCAGGGGCGGGGGCGGGGGCGGGGATCACACTCCCTGTCCCCGATCCCCGATGGTAGAAATTTTTCCGTCCCCGGCCCCGGCCCCGATCCCTGACGAGGAGCCTATCACCGCCGTAGCGCCCGCCCTTGGCCTTGCCCCCTAATGGGGATCATGTTTCCCCGACCCTGAAAATTCCCCGGCCAAAATAATAAAAACAACATATATATTTAACAACAGATTTTAGCATATATATTCATCAACAACAACGTCATCAATAGATTTGAGCATATATATTCATCAAATGTAAAAAATAAAAAATCTAACAAATTCAACAGATCATCATTTTCTTCATCTTCATCAACAACAGATCTGAGCTCAGATGGACAAAGGATGGAGATCAACGGCCACGGATCAGATCCTTTGACGGATGTGGTTTGATCTAATTTATGGTTGCATTTTTTGATTTGATCTGTGGTTCAGATCCTTCGCCGGAGACCATCGGCGAGATCCTTTGACTCTCATCGTCCCTTGTAGGAAGGGAGATCGGTGTGAGGGAAGGGTTTGAGAGAGAGAGAGAGAGAGAGAGAGAGAGAGTGAGAGTGAGATGAGTCTGAGAGAGGTGAGCTGAGGGTTTGGTTTAATCTTCCATTACGATGCTGGAAAAAGAAAAAGTCAATGAAGAAGATTCATTAGATCTGAATCGAACGAATGGACATAGATCTAAATCTATAATCAATCAATGCGTACCTGTGTAAAATCATATATTTGAAAACTGAGAGAGAGAGAGAGAGAGAGAGAGAGAGAGAAAACAAAACTAGTTGAGAATCTGTTTGTATATATTATATAGGGGGATATAGGGGGGTAAAACAAAACTAGTTGAGAATCTGTATGCATATATATTATATAGGGAGATATAGAGGGGTAAAAAAATAATTTCACTTCGGGGACGGGGACGGGGACGGGGACGGGGACAGAACACTTATCCCTGTCCTCGCCCCGTTAGGGATATTTTTCAAGAAAAAAATTGCTTAAATCGAGGTCGGGTCTCTGTCAGGCAGGGTTCAAATTGCCATCCCTACTAATAAGGAAGTTATGTGTATATTTCTTAACTATAAGGGGCTAATGTGTTTTTGAGTTAAACTATATGGGGGTAAAGTGTAATTAACTCTATTTCATAACATACCTTATTTTGAAACTCTGATTCGCAATTTTTGCAAAATTGATACGAATCTATGGGTGAATTTATTTTGGAAGTGAATCTATAGTGATTTACAATCGATTCACGATTCGATTCACCTTTTATGATTCATGCAATTCTAGAAACTATCGTGTTCAACATATTTTCAACTAATTTTTTTCCATCTTTGTAATGAAAATGACATAATACAACTTCTAATAGTGTTTAGTACCAAAATAACCAATACATTGTTGTTATTATAGTGATCATGGGGTTCTTAATAGGTTCTAATCAGATTTAGTTAGACACATATTTTTAATCTTTCTTCTCAATTTTCCCCTTAAAAATCATAATATATCTACTTTAAGATTAAAGTAACTTACACAATGAATTATCTATTGCTAAAACCAAACCAAACCAAATCAAGTTCAGCCTTAAGTCCCATCAAATGGGGTTGGTTACATGAATCCTTTTTCTCATACGGCCCTATCAAAGGTCATTTGTTAGTCAAATTAAGTATATCCATATCTCTATTTACAACATTAACCAACGTTAATGTAGGCTTACCCCGTCTCCTAACACTTCCATCTACCGTTACAGCATCGCATCTCTTCACTACTGCCTTTGTTGGTCTTCGTTGAATGTGACAAAACCATCTCAATCGATTCTCTCTCAACTTATCTTCTATCGGTGCTACTCTTGTCCATTCCCGAATACACTCATTCTTAATTTTGTCTTGTCTTGTCTTGTCTAGTCTTGTTACACATCCATCTTAGCATTCTTATCTCAGCCACACTCATCTTATCTACATGTTGTTTCTTGGTTGCCCAACACTCCATCCCATACAATATCGCTAGTCTAATAGCCGTTCTATAGAACTTATCTTTAAGTCTAGTGGGTATTTGTTTATCGCACAGTATCCCAGACGCACTTCTTCACTTACACCATCCCGCCTTAATCCTATGAGTCACATCCGCATCAATCTCCCCAGCTGTTGTGATAATCGACACTAAATAATGAAAATGTTCACTCTTAGGCAATTCTTGGTTCTCAATTTTCACTTCTCCTCTGCTTCCATTGTTACTGTTACTAAGTTTATACTCCATGTATTTTGTCTTAGTTTTGCTTATCCGGAATCCTTTAGATTCAAGAGTTTTTCTTCAAATCTCCAACTTTGTATTAACTCCTTCTCTAGTCTTATCCACTAGCACTATATCGCTTGCAAAAAGCATACACCATGACACGCCATCTTGAATATTTCTCGTCGATTTATCCATAACTAAAGTAAAAAGATAAAGACTTAAGGTAAATCCTTGGTGTAACCCTACGGTGATAGGAATTCATTTGTCTTTCTAGCAGGCGATCTAATAGTGGTCACCACCATTTCATACATGTCACTAATAACATCAATGTAACCTTTTGTTACCCTTTTCTTCGCTAACACCCACTGTATAATATTCCGGGACACTCTATCATATGCTTTCTCAAGGTCGATAAACACCATATGAATGTCTGTTTTCTTTTCGCTATACTTTTCTATTATTCTCCTTCAAAGATAGATTGCTTCTATTGTTGACCGGCCAGGCATAAATTCAAATTGATTCTCTGACACCTCTGTTATATCTTGCAATCGGCGTTCTATCACCCTCTCTCATACTTTCATTACATGACACATATGAATTATCTACTGCTGTTTTATAAATTAAATATAATTGAATATTACATGCGTGAGGTCAGTTATACTTCTTAAAATGTTTTAGGCTTTTAAAATAAAAGATCCTAAATAATTATGTTATTTGGTCATTGTTACTTGGAAAAGTATGTGTGTTTATTGTCTAAATATCAATATTATTATTAAATTATTGCTACTTTAGAAATTGAGAATTAGTTTTTGTTTACTATCTTTATTAAGAATGATTGATAAGAAATATCAAAAAAAGGGAAAAGGTAAGACGGTGATCACTATCTTACATGGGAATCTTTGTTAACTTCTTACCTATTAAACCACGTGATCATCATTAAAAACAACATTTTCATTGGTTTAAGTCTAAATATTTCATATTTATAAGATATAATTATCATCTAAAGGTGTAGATATATTTTTCTAAGTAATATAGAAAAGTGACCGAATCTTTATGATTCACTCACGATTCGATTTGATTCGCGATTTGGTACAAAACCATTTTGATTCATGATTCGAATCCCAATTTGACAACTATGACATGTGTTTTCCTATTTTTTTGGGCCATTTTTTATTTGTTTTTCTCTTGGTCAGTTATGGCTTCAAGTGTCATGACACGTGTTTTCCTATTCTTTTGGGACATTTTTTTATTTGTGTTACTCTGGGTCAGTTATGGCTTCAAGTGTTACTTCCTAGCCATATACAAGAGCCTTTAACCAATGCTGCTAGTCTGAAAGCTAAAATATTTATTGTTGGATGAGCTTTTCTTACCATATATTTACAGTGTTTTATTTTCAATAAAATGTTCTAATTGATCAGTTTGTGTTTTAGTCTGTTGCTATATCTCTGAAGTTATGTTTGCTTATGAGAATTATTATGCTAATCTTAATTTTATCAAAATGAATTTTGGTTCCAGATAATATTCAGAGCACTCCTTGTCAATTTTGTGTTTGTTATTTATTCCTGAATTGTTAATATAATCCAACAGTTCAAAGTAGGCATTTTTCTTGTCAATTTTAACATCCTTCTCCAACCAGCAAGTTATACTGTGGTATAATGGGAGCATCCATTCTACTAATGGAACTAAAATGGTTCATGGCACCATAATATGTTGTTCACAATAGTTGCCATCTGCCAATTTTTTAACTATTCCTATTTCGTTAGGGATGTGAATCTAGCATCGCAGCAAAGCAGTTATGCAAGTTTTTGGCTTTCCTAAAAAAAAATGATTTTATGAGATGCCCCAGGACTAACAGTTCCTCAACTGCATGTATATTTCAAGTCATGAATGAATTGAGGGATGTTGAACTTCACAACTTTGTCTGGTTTCTTTTTTTTTTTTTTTTTAATTTGTCATGCCTAGTTGTCTTTGATCTTTTGGCAAGTAGTATTCATGCTATTGCATCACCGTCTATATGTTCCCTGCTTTGCTGTAATTATTTGTCCCTGTATGCGATTTCATGCCTGTGCTATACTTTCATTACAGGGAGCATTGGATGGCGGGTTGGATATCCCTCACAGTGATAAGAGATTTTCTGGTTTCTCGAAGGACTCTAAGCAGCTGGATGCTGAGGTTCACCGCAAGTATATTTATGGTGGGCATGTTGCTGCATATATGAAGGTAACGGTTAAGATGTGAATTTATGTGTATTGTAACACTTATTTTCAGCCATGAACTTAATTTTATTGGTTGTTACGTAGATATTGATGGAAGATGAACCAGAGAAGTATCAGTCTCATTTTGTTGAGTATATCAAGAGAGGAATTGAGCCTGATGGCATTGAGGAGCTGTACAAGAAAGTTCATGCTGCCATCCGCGCTGACCCCACTCAAAAGAAGTCTGAGAAGGAGCCACCTAAGCAGCACAAGAGGTAAGCACCAAAAATAACTTGAAATTATGTTATCATTTTTTTTTGTTTTTATGGGAAGTATGGTTTAAGCTTTACTTTCCATTCCTATCATTATTATTTGCGTTAAGAAGGTGCCAATACTTTTACTTTTGTTTTAATCCATTTTACTCAAGATCATTATATTAGTTCTGGCTGTGTGTTGTTGATAAATGCATTTTTTTTTAACAGCCAGATAAGTTTGGATATTTAACTCAACTTCTAAGTTGCAAGAGATTTTAGTGGTCATTTGGTTGCATGTTTTTTTGTTTGTAGAGAACAGGAAACATGTTATTGTTTTTTCCCAAGAGAATTTGAAGTGGGAATGAATGAGCTTTTGTTTAATGTTCATTGGTGTGATTGCACTTGTTTTGGCAACAAGTGAATACACTGCTTGTGTTACATTTTGGAGCCTAGTCTATAAAATAGTTTCAAAAAACTGAAAGCAAAAGCATGTGCTGAATGAGTTGTTATTGTGTTTTCAAAATTTAAAATTTTGAAAACAAAAACCCAAAACCTTTGAAATTTGGTTTGGGTATTCTGTCATTCATTCACTGGTTGAGTGCAGTAATTGCAATCGCATCTTTTTTGCTTGGATTTTTGAAAGTGTGATTCAATTTTTTGGATGGTTTAGTAAGTTCTCTATACCTCCTTGTATTGTATACCAGGTACAACTTGAAGAAGCTGACGTATGATGAAAGGAAGGCTAGCTTGATTGAACGACTGAATGCCCTCAATGCAGCAGCAGGAGCTGATGAGGAGGTGGATGATGAAGACGACGAATGAATGTAGTATACCTTTGCCTTTGGGGGCTTGGAATTTTGAGTCAAATATGAGATGTTCTTAGTGCACAATGATGCTGCTCTGCAGTTTAGTTTTAAACCTATTAAAATTTTGTTTGTGTTTCTTTGGGTGCAATTTTGTAGCTTGTATTTTTTTATTTGAAGATGGCAATTAGACACTTTTTGAATGTTATGAAATGCATTATTATTTTCATTCAAAAAAAAGAAATGCATTATTATTTCTGACTGTCAATGTATTGTGCTATCTAATCGCAGCAGTGGATTTGGGAGTTTTCTAATTGCTAGTCTCCCATCTACAGTTGTATCCCTCTTGCATGCTTTGGAACAAAAACTAACATACATAAAATTCAAAAAACATGATCAGAATGATATGATAATGTCATTACAAATAAATTTATATTTAATGATGTTTTGTTTTGAAATAAAATATCTATAATAAGTCACATTATTATGTATGAATTTTGTATATAAATTTTTTGTGTATAGTATTATTTACTTTGGAATTATAATGTTCATTTTAATTTGCATCACAGTCAAATTGGTAGGCTGACGAAGAATTGTAGTGTCTAAAATTTCAAAATGCCATGAGTTGATAACATAAATATTGAGAGTTATATTAGTGGGGGAAAAAAAAAAATTTCTTTCAATTATTTTTATTTTTTTTGGGGTTTTCCTTGCCTTCCCTCTTTCTGCAAGTCTTTCATTCAAAAACACCTAATGTACGCGTTAATATGTTAATGCATATTAAACCATGATTACGGTAGAAAAAAGCACATGAAAATAGTAGTTTTATATTCATCTCAAGTATATTGATGAAATATTTGACTATTCCTTTCAAGTAATAATAATACTTAATTGTGTAAATTACATTGGCATTTGTTATATTTTAGTCCTTATGTCATTTTGATCTTTTTTTAATTCCAGTCTATGATTTCAATTGGTGCAATTGACTTGGGATTCATGATTTTGTCTCATTGATTAAACTGTCAGTGTTTTTTGATTGATTAAAATGTAATTGGTGTTATGAATTTGATAAAAATTGAAATAAAATTTAAAATTAAGGGTCAAAATCGATTTAATTAAAATTACTGGTACTAAAATGACACAATGAGCAAAAATGCAGGGATTATAGACATAATTTTCCAAATAAATTTGAAATCATGAGATGAGAATAAAAATTTATGATTGTATAAAAAATAATAGAGAAAAAACTTTATTTTAATAAAAAATATTCAAACATAAGATGTAATATCGTATGTGAGAACTAGAACTATATAGTCTATTGTGACTTCCTCTCACTCCTTTTTATCCTTATGTTCTATTTATAAAAGTTGAACATTGCTTAAAGAATTTAGCTACATTAACAAGATGACTCTAGAGTCATAAATAACCACCACAACCATACTTCTTAAAATATAAAGGTACTAAATTTCTCATGACACATGTAAATTTAAAATATATATACTAACACTTTTTAAGCTAAAACAAGAATAGTGAAATGTCATTAGTTATAATGTAAGAAGTTTCTCTCATATTAAGCTAGTTGTGAAATCTTTGTATAAGATCAATGGAATAGAGAAAATGTTAAGTTAATAAAGGAAATCTTATCTAGAACTAATCAATGGACCTTCACTCCCATTCACATCCAACACTCTCTGCTTATAGTTTTCTTCTGCACCGCAAATTGACTTAAATAAATAACCATTTATTCATGAGAAACTAACAATTTTAGGCCTTTGATTACGAACAAAAAAAAAAAAATCAACAAAATGAAGAACATGAAAAGGATCCATCAATTAAACTGAAGACTAAATAACAAAAACTTGATTCTAATCTCTTATGTGTAGAACATAGATTACAGGATTACCAGTTTATTAGAAATAATGGTGAATAATGGGAAGAAAGAGAGTAAAAAAATTAACAATAAAAAAAGAAAGAAAGAAAAACAATGTGTGGGAGAGAGAGAGGGAGAACAATTACCATTTTGGAAAGGACAAGAGCAACATTAATGAATATTTGTTTTGCAGTTTTAAAATACAATGGCTTTTGGGTGAGTTGGACCAATGGCATTGTTAGAATAGTAGAGATAGGAAAATATTATGTATAGTATTGAGTGTATTGAATGAATTATCTTATATAATAGAAGGCTTGTATATATAGGTTAAGAAAGAGTATCCTACTAGAAATCTAACTATGAGAAAGAATATCCTATAAGAGACTTAACTATGACAATACCTAATATATCTAGGAAATCAATACCTAATATATGTAGGAATATATACCATATATACATTAACATCCCCCTCAAATTCAAGGAGGATAAACATCTTGAGTTTGGAGAGAGAAATTAAAATATGAAATAAAACTAAATGAAATAAAAGGCAAATAGATTGCAAAATCCAAACGGGAGCGCAAGGGCGTTTGAAATAGATCAGAAGTCGGAACTAATGCTGGGAGACAGTTTATGGTCGTGTTGGACCGTTGTAGGAGCTGGCTGGAATTTGAAATAGATCAAAAGCCGGAACTAATGCCGAGAGACAGTTTATGATCGTGTCGAACCATTGTAGGCGTTGGTTGGAATCAATGTCGAGACAGTTTAAAGGGGTCATGCCAGACTAATTTAGGAGCTAATCGGAATCAATGTCGGGACAGTTAAAAGGGTCATGTCGGACCGATGTAGGAGCTAACCGGAATAAATGTCGGGACAGTTTAAAGGGGTCGTGTTAGACCGATGTAGAGAATGGATGTTGAACCGGTAAGCGTGGTACACACATAACTTATGACGCGGTGTTGAATAATGATGGCAACAGATGACTGAGTGCGCCAAGGGGTGGCTTGGATGGTGCGCAAGGAATGGCTTAGGTTATACACCAGAGAGGGTGGCTTAGGTGGTGCGCCAAGGGGGATGACTTAGGGACGTGCGCCAAAAGAGTGGCTTAGAGTGTGCGCCAAGGAGGCGACTTGGGTGGTTTGCATGGTGTATAACTATGTTCACTATGATATAGGTATAATACCCCTCTTCAAACTTAAATAGGTTTGAAGAAAGAAACCAATTTGAGGTTGAAGGAGAGGGGAAGATAGAGTGGAGAAAAAAAAAATGCATGATGAGTAAAAATAAAAAATATATATCATAGAGATATTTGGAGTAGGAATAAGCCAGCGGATAGAGGAAGAGATCACCACAAAGCGATACTAAAAAGAAAACATGACAGCAGAATAGGTTGAGGTCCGACGGGCGGCCAAGGCGAGGCTGCCGCCTGCTGGTGAAGTGAAATTACTAGGTTCTTAACCTATCTCTGATAACATGTTAGAATAGTAAAGCGAGAGAGGAAAATATTATGTATTGTATTGAATAAATTGTCCTATATAATAGAAGGCCTATATATATAGGTTAAGAAAGAGTATCCCACTAGAAATCTAACTATGAGAAAGAATATCCTATAAGAGACTTAACTATGACAGTATCTAATATATCTAGGAAACAATCTCGCTTGATAGCTCAAAATCCCTGCGGCTCGACTGCCCGAATATCAAAACGACGTCGTTTTGATATTTTTTTTTCTTTTTTTTTTTGTTCTTTTCTCTTTCTCGTTTTTCTACAGATCTGTTGATTTGAAGATTGAAGAAGAAAAGAAGAAGAGAAGAGAAGAAGAAGATCAGAAATCAAGAACATCCTCATCGTGAAGATCAGAAAAAAAAAAATCTTTGATTGATAGATCTACCAATTCTTTGATTTTTGATTCTTTGATAGATCTACCAATCTTTGACATCAAGAACGAAAAAAAAAAAATCAAGAACATCATCATCATCAACACATTAGCCAACAATTGCCAACAATTTTTTATTTATTTTTTCTTTCATCTTTAGAACAACATCAAGAACAAAACAAAAATCAGAAAAAAAAAAATCAAGAACATTTTCATCAACACCATCATCAACAACAACAACAACATCTTCATTAACATCTTCATCAACATCATCATCATCAACCCATCAGCCAACAAATTTTTTTTTTTTTTGCTTTCATCTTCAGATCCAAGAACAAAAAAAAATAAAAAAATAGAGAAAACAGAGTCACCGTTGCTCACCGTCGCCCCGTCATCACCGTCACCGTCGCCAACCCTCCATCACCGTCGCCTCTCTCTCTGTTTCCGTCTCTCTCTCTCCCTCTCTCTTTCTTCCTCTCTCTCCTCCCTCTTCGCCTCCCTCAGTTTCTCATTAAAAAAAAAAAAACGACCAAAACGATGTCGTTTTGGTCAGTTGAGTCATTCGGGCCATTTATCTTTCGAGCTACCACTCATTTTTCATTTAGGAAATCAATACCTAATATTTGTAGGAATATATACCATATATACATTAACAGGCATAATTACTTTACAAATAACTTCATAGTTTAGAGCCATTTAGCTCATCATTCAACTACTCAAACAATCATTAACAATATATTTAAATATGAATTTTGTTAATAGAAAAACAGAAAATCCACTATATAGGAGTGTTTGTTTTTCATTAACCATGCAACAAAGAGAGAACAATTGAAAATACATGATGAAATGAATACGTATTTATATTTATCTGGCTTAGGTTACATGCTGTGGTTAAATTCAACAACCAACAAAACAATAAAAAGGGAGAAATAACATTATTGTATGTTACAGTAAATATGCAAAATGAATTTCACAATACAACCACCAAAAGATTGAATGAACCTAAATTTGGCAAGCACTCCTTCTGTGTTGACTACTGTTTAATAAACTACAAGAGTTGCCAAAAAATCCAAGAATGGATTTTCACAATACAATCAATAGCACTCCACTCGACCTAATGATGATTCTCACTAAAAATTTTAGAAATGTAGAATGTGTAGACGAAAGAGAAACCAGTCGTCGAATGATGAGTTCACTCCGTTGATGGCCATAGCTAGAGCCTGGACAATGAATTTGATCAGAAAAATATGCATTTAGCTCTGATATATCGATAAAGGAAAATTGTCAAAGCATATTCACTACAATTTATACTTACCATCTTTGTCCAAATTCAAAGATTATGCGTAGCCAGCAGGGTTGTGCATGGATTCCCCACCTAGGAATATGATGGGTTTCTTCTTGCAAGCTACTCTACCAGATCAAATCAAAGAAAGTGAGACCTGCAAAAGAAATATGATTTGGCCTAATTTAGTTTTCTTATACTACAAGAAGGAAAAAAAAAATCACAACAAAAGCAAATAAAATAACATATTCAATAATTTACGTTTTCTAACATAGGATATTAGATGTTAAAAGGGCTATGGCTCCCTGAAGTGTAAGACAAACTTCGAGACACTACCTAAAGACAAATTGATTTATAAATGTCTACAAACTTTGATGCTTCTTGAAGTATCCTAGACCAAGCACTTTAAACTAAGAACCCAAGAGTAAGCTCCACATAATTCAAAATTCAAGGCATCAAGTATACAATTTTCATATGCTTTGTTGGCTCCCAATTGAAATGAGAAAGATTAGAATAATTTGGTAACACAAATATTAGATTTTGAAACAGATTGAATTAAAAAAGAAAAGGGGGGTTGTTGCGTGTGTGCGGGGGGGAGGGGGGTGGGTGAACTTAATACCTTAGAAACAAAGATTAAACCTCTCGCCTATATTGTAATGGAAATTTCATCTTTTAATATTCTCTTAGCCTGATTTCTTGTAATTTGGATGGGATGCCAGTTATGAACATTAGGTTTTCAGCCTGCTTTTTGTCAAAAGAAGATAAAAAGATCCAATATGTGTATGCGAGCAAGCGCGGGTGTGTGTGTGTGTGAGGGAGAGAGAGAGAGAGAGAGAGAGAGAGGGGGGGGGGGGGGGAAGAATACCACCTACAAATCTTGAGCTGCACTTGATTTTTGTCATGTTTGTTTTAGCTATGCTAGCTTTCCTTTTCAACTCGGATGCACTTAGCCCTTCCAATAGCGTACGCTGATCCAACTGATGCGAGAGTTCCAGCTTAATCACCTATTTCTAGTAAGCTACCTTCATTCAATTCAAATATCAGATAGTGATTGCACCAATTATTTACATTAAAGAAAGATTAGCGCTTGCTAATTATAGGAGTGTCATACTTAATCAATTAGGGATAGAGGGAGAATACCACCTGCAAATCTTTTGCTGCACTTGGTTTTTGTGACCCAAAACTAGAGACAAAATTAGTCTTTTGGCTTCACATGTAAAAGAATCTGTACATGAATACACATTTCCAGATGGGTTAGAGATAACTTGATGGGTTATTTAACTCTGTACATGAACCAAACTTGATTTGGAGATTTTTTTTTTTTTAAAAAAAGACAACAGAATGCTATATGTAATTTGTTAGATGCTCCAAGTAACAGATTATATATTGAAGTGTCTCAAAACAAAGAAATTGATATATATATACACATAGAGCCAATATGCAGAAAAAGGCAGGCATTAACACACAAAATTAAAATTGAACTGAACTGAATCATATGATTTGAGCTCCAAACAAGAACTACATACATGATTCAATCCTCAAAGTGGAACTTTGTTGCAACTTCATCTTTAGATTACTTGCCTCCTGCTCAAACTACCTCTGCACATGCAGCAAATCAATATGACTAACCAAAGTGCTATAATTGGAAATGTCAACTCAACTTAGGTGACTTTTGCATACTCTAGGTAGCACGAAGCACTATCATTTTTAGAATTAGTGATATACAAAATAGCATGGAAACCCTGTGTTTAAGGACATGTCATCTGATGCAATGCTCTCAGGAACCCACAGTTAGGGCACCATGTCATTGTGAGTTTTAGATCATTTAGCTTCAGCAACTAAAATGAGATTATTTGAAATTTGAACATCAGAAAAACATTGGTTCAAAATTGAAACATGTCATTTCATCAAATCCCATAGATGATTTTTTAGGAGGGATACAAATTCCTCAAATTTCAGGTACATTCTAATCATACCTATAGATGATTTTTTAGTATGGATACAAATTCCTCAAATTTCAGGAACATTCTAATCAACCTATATAGATCATTTTTAGGAGGGATACAAAATCCATAAAATTAAATTTCGATTTACACTGAAAATTGGCCTTTTCAATTGGTTGCAGATAAACATAATAATTCCCATGTTCTGAGAACAAAGAAAACTAATATTTAGGAAGTCATTTTTCTCTTTCCATTTTCTGAAAATTAGCTCATTCAATTCACATGTCTTTGTCAATAACAACATAAAACCAACATTTGCATCATGAAGATGGATGCAATGCAACACTCAAGAGCTATATGTAATTTGTTAGATGCTCCAAGTAACAGATCACAGAAGAAACTAATATATATAGCCAATTTGCAGAAAAGGGTAAGCATTAACAGATGAGTTAAAATTGAATCATACGATCTGAACTCCAAACAAGAACTACATACATGATTCAATCATCCAAGTGGATTGTTGTTTCAACTTCATCTTAGATTAATTGGCTCCTGCTCAAACTGCCTCTGCTGCACATGCAACAAATCAACATGACTGACCAAAGTGTTATAATTGGAAATGTCAACTCAACTCGGATGACTTTTGCATACTCTAGGTTACATCAAGCACTGTGGCTTTTAAAATTAGTGATATACAAGATAGCATGGAAAACTCGTGTTTAAGGACATGTCATCATCTCCAATCTTAAAAAAAAAAAAAAGGACATGTCATCTGAAGCAATGCTCTCAGGAACCCACAGTTAGGGCACCATGTCATTATGAGTTTTAGATCATTTAGCTTCAGTAACTAAAATGAGATTATTTGAAATTTGAACATCATAAAAGCGTTGGTTCAAATCGAAACATGTCATTTCATCAAATCCCATCGATATTTTTTAGGAGGGATACAAAATTCTCAAATTCGGGAACATTCTAATCAAACCTATAGATGATTTTTTTAGGAGAAATACAAAATCCTCAAATTTCAGAAACATTCTATTCAAACCTATAGATCATTTTTTAGGAGGAATACAAAATCCATAAAAATTAAATTTTGATTAACACTGAAAATTGGCTTTTTCAATTGGTTGCAGATAAATAAAATAACTCCCATGTTTTGAAAACAAAGTTGACTAATATAATTAGGAAGTCATTTTTCTCTTCCCATTTTCTGAAAATTAGCTCATTCAATTAATATCTTTGTTAATAACAACATAAAACCAACATTTGTGTCATGAAGATGGATGCAATGCAACACGCAAGAGCACTGGCTTGAGTTAATTAATTACTTGTTTGGTTGGAGACAGAGAGGACTTACATAATTGGCAATAAACTTTTTTATGTTTCATCTTGAAGAAGAAGATTAGTCATCTGCCGATTTACAGTTGACCTCAAACCTAAAAAGGGGTCAGTGATGAGATAAGGGAAACGAGCAAACAGCATTGGGAAGGTGGGGGATGGGGGTGAGAAGAGAAGAGAAGAAATCATGAATATGGATAACAATTGGACAAATATATAAGTTACCTTTAAATCTAGTAGAATACTAGGTCTCCCGTTCTTGGTCGCTTTCCCTTGCGTAGAAAGTATAACCATTTATTGTCAAAGATTGTAAATTGGTGAGGCGTTGGATTGCTTCCACGGTGGGACGATTCGTCAGATTCGGGCAACTCCGAAGCAGCAAAGAATGAAGAGATGAAAGGTTACCCAGCTGCTCCACCAGATATTGCAGTCTATTAAACCTTTTAAGTGACAAGTGTCTCAAGTTAGTGAGGTGCTGAAGTTGATCAGGCAGATACTTGAGCCTATCCCAGCCATATAGAGTCAGAGACACCAAGGAGATGAAGGGGCAGTGTTTGGGGTTTGGGTGATATTTGGTATCGTCATCATCAACCTCCTCCTCTGCAGTAGCAGTAGTTGAAGCGGAAGTGGAAGCAGATGCAGATGTAGCACTTAGGGTGGTGGAAGGCCACGGGAAATATTTGAGCTCTTCTGAGAAGATACCTATCCTCAATGTTTGAAGGCTGGTCAGGCAAAATAACCTCTTCTCCCACCAATCCGCCAATCTTGGACATGCTAGAATCGTCAAGTTCTGAAGGGATGGGAGGCTACATAATTCATCTGGATCGGCACTTATTAAATCAAAACACCCTTCTAACTCTAATGTTACAAGGGTTTGTTGTAACAGGCCCTTTGGTAAACATGTCAATTCTTCACAATATGAAATCTCAAGCCGCTGAAGAGATGTTCAGCCGCTGTTTTTGGACGCTTCTTCTTCTTCTTCTTCTTTTTCTTCTGTTTCTTTACTTATGGACTTTAGATTTGGGCATCGATAAGTCTTCAAGAGATGCAAGGTTTTGTAAGTTAATTGGCAAATAACATACCCCTTTCAATCTATTTACTGTCAGCTTTCTTAGGGTTTTGCCGCTTTTTTCCAGCAAATCTACCAATAAAACACCAATCTTCGATTTCGAACTCCTAGATACCTCTATGCTCAAGTAAGGGCGATGCGTATGCCCGATATCACCGTAAATCAATTCCTGTAAGGATAACAAGTGACCTGGAATTGTAGTCAACTCAGTGCAATCGCTAATGATTACAGATTCAAGCAGAGGAAAGAACATCGTGGTGTCCGATGACGATGATGATACCCCAAGCCCACACCATTCTTCTATCTTCGGCATATGTTTTAGATGAAGTTCTCGAAGTGCTGGAAATACAACAGCCATAGCTTTTGTTGTTGCTGCCCCACTATAGCGACCAGTGATGATGCCATCATTACATTGATCATGATTAACACCACTGTGGCAACCATAGAATTCAGGACCAATACGTTTCAGATTACTTAATCCAGACATTTTGATAACCTCAAGATGAGGAAGGTGTCCGAGTGGTGGGACTTGTTCACATCTCGTGCACTTGGATAATTTTATCTTAACCAAATTTTGAAGCAACTGCGCATCTCTACCACTCATCATCCATGATGCGAAATTTTGTCCTTCAAATTTCTTGAGTTTTAAAACCTTAAGGTTCCTGTGAGGTTTGAGTCCTTCCAACACGTCTTCGTGGTTAATGCTAGTAGTGTCATCTGCTGTTAAAGGATTGTCCACCCTATCCCAGTGAAATCCCAACTCACAAATATTTGGTTTTCCTAATATTTTTGCCTTTTCTGCTTCTTCCCTGCTTTTCACCTGTTGGAGATTGTAAATCATTAATTTACCTCTTAGTTTGTTTTCAATTTTACTGCCCTTATCCTCACCAACAACAAAGAATGGTAATGTCTGCAAAGAAGTCAACTTCCCTATCATCATTGGCATCAATTTTCTGTTTTCTTCATCATCATCATCATCAATATAAAAATGTCTCAAGCTCACCAACTCATAAAACTTTTTTGGAAGCTTTTGAAGGGTCAAAGATGAAAGTCTCAGTGTTTGTAAATTATAAAGCTTGGTCAAAAAATTTGGCGGTGTTCTAAAATATGACCTTGAGAGATAAAGATACCTCAAATGTATGAACTTATGTAAGGAACTTGGCAACTTTTTCCAGTCCCAGTCTATCATACTCATGGTACGTATACACTCGACTTCTGCAATATTTTTAGGAAGCTTGCCAGATAAAAATAGTGTCCTCAGTTTTCCAACATTTTGTTTTGGAATTTCAAAACTTGTTTTTACCATTAAATTGAATGATAGATGTTGAACCTCAGGATGGTAATTCGCCTCAGTAGCAATCGAAGTCAAAGCCAAACATTTACCCTCTGAGACATCCAGTGCTAGATCATGCACAAGATCGTGCATTTTGCATGTGGTAATGTTATTGTAGTCATCCAATTGTACATCTTGAAATAAAGAATTGTGCAACAACATGTTAAAATAATCATTACCAACATCTTCCATTTCCAAATTGCTTCCCGAAGAAGGCTGGAGATATCCTTGAGCCATCCAAAGTTGAATCAACTCATCCTTTTGAATGTTGAAATCTTTTGGAAAAATAGAACAATACGCAAAACAGTGTTTCAAATACGGTGATGGTAAGTGATCAAAACTTAACTTTAATATCGGCTGAATTCCTTCTTTGATTTCAGTTGACCTCCATATTTCACTGTTTTTGATCAACTCCCATTCATGAAAGTGCTTCTTAGAGTACATTAAACCTCCTAGTGACTTTATTGCCAACGGTACACCCTTACACTTTTCCATCATTTTTCTACCAATAGCCACCAAATCTGGGGTCTCTGTTGGTCCTCCATTTGCAAATGCTCTTTTCCGAAACATGGTCCAACTTTCATTTTCTGATAGTTTGCTCAAACGATGAGTGAGAGATGGAGATGTCCTCATGGTAGATACCACTTGCATACTCCTGGTTGTAGCTATAATTTTGCTTCCCTTGGATCCACCTATCCCTAGCAAAGAATTTCTCATGCATTCCCATAAGTGCAGATCTTCATTCCAAACATCGTCTAGTACAAGCAAATACTTTTCTCCATTTACTTTTGCTGCAAGCTTTGTCACTATTCCTTGAATATTATCTACGTCAGACCTATCCCCAGTAAGAGATTGTACCATCTGATTCAATAGCTTTGGAACTATGAAATCATCAGACACACAAATCCACATCCTTTGATAACCAAAATGCTTCACCACCTTGTCATTGTTGTAAACTAGTTGAGCAAGGGTTGTCTTGCCCATCCCACCCATTCCTACAATGGCAATGACAGGTAAATCATCTAGAGTGTTGTCAGAGCTAAGTAACATGTCTATCACTGTTGACACATCACCATCCCTTCCCACAACTTGTTTATCATCTACAAAGGGGTGAGTCAGCCTGAAATTGACTTCTCTAGGTTCAACACTAGTACTAGCAGCATTTAAGATCTGATCAGCTGGTTTAAGACCCAAGCCATCTGCCTCTTTACAAAGATTGTCTAACGAGAAATTGATATTCTTGACCTTATTAGCCATCTTGAAACGAAATGGCAGTGGATTTGAGAGGCAGAAGAAGGACTTCCGTACCTTGTTGTTCCTCATGAATCGGTTTTGTACCTCCATCTTTCGTCGAAGGACTTCAAAGGTAAGTTCATCCAGCACGTCACCAGCACTGCATGATTTCTAGATTTACTCGTCCTCGGTGGTTCTCAGCATCACGTAATAGAGCTTGTGTGAATTCCAACCTATCTTTAAGCCTTCGAAGGTCATCCTTGAAACCCCACGCCAGTTTGATCTGTTCAGTTGCTAGTGGAATCAAGGGATTCAGGATGACCTGAGCAGCAGAGATGAGAACAGGGACAGTCATCTTTGATCTTTCTTTTTCCTAACAATTCCGAACGAAAACTTGTTGGATTGGATTGGAAACAATTACTAGAGAATACAAAACAGATTTTTGTGTTGTGAAGCTGGAAGGTGTTGGGAAGCTTTGGTTATTGGTAATTGAAAGATGAGAACGTGGGGAGTGATGGTTACTATCTATGTTTCTCTATATTCTATTCACAAGTCTTTGGTTACTGGGAAAAACAAACGGGACAGTGCTGTTTGGGGTATTAATTTACCCGGGTAAGTCTTTGGTTACTGGGAAAAATAAACGGGACAGTGCTGTTTGGGTTATTAATTTACCCGGGTAAGACAGATCACTGGTTAACGGTCTGAAATTTCAAATTGACAAAAAAAAGAAAAAAAGAAAAAAAAAACCCACTAAATTATAGATTATAATAGGATGAAGCACCAATAAATCCCAATATGTGATGTTATGAACTATTTAGTCCTCTATTGTTTCTTATAAACTCAAACGCCCCATTACAGTGAAAATTACATAAAATAGTAGTTCCTTACATATTTAGGTAGTTACTTACATGTTTAGGTTTCTCTAAATATATAATTACACTTTTGGGCAATCCGTACCATAGAGTTTTTGGATTTTTCCTTTTTCTGGAACAAATCTCACATTACAAATAAAAATGTAACACTTAAATATAACACGCTAAAAAACTCCTTGGTGCATATTTTTTCCAAACGTAATAACGTAACACTCCAAAAAAATTCATCAGTGTACTTTTTCCAAACGTAGCACTTCAATGTAACACACAAAAATACTAAAAAAATTTAATGTACTTTTTTCAAACATAATACTCACAATTTCAAATTATACATTTGTTCAAAGTTTACTAAGGAATTTTTATACTTATTTCGGAATGGTTTGAAGAATCCCACATCGTTTTTTAGGAGTGTTACATTGAAGTGACATGTTTGGAAAAAGTACACTAAGAAGTTTTTTGGTTACATTGGAGTGTTACATTGAAGAGTTTTTTTGGAGTGTTATATTAAAGTGTTAATTTGAAAAAAGTACATTTAGAATATATATATATATATATATATTTTTTTTTTAAGTGTTAGATTGGAGTGTTACATTTGAGTATATTAAAGTGTTACAGTTTGAAATTATACATTTACCTAAAGTTCACTAAGGTGTTTTTGTATTCCTTTTGAAATGTTTGATGAATCCATATCCTTTTGGAATGTTTGAAGGATTCCATATTTCTAGTCATTTTTGTACTCCTTTTTAAATATTTTCCAAACAAAAAAGATTCTCATACAAAAATTAATCCCAAATTTGATTTCCATAGATTGTGTATATTACCTTTTTAGCACAAAAAAAAAAAGAAAAAAAAGAGAAAAGAAATAAGGGTATAACCATAAATCTAATTTTCAAATAATATATTAAATCTACCTTGCCAAAATCAATGGGACTAATTAGTCTATAAGAAAATCCTTAAGACTAAATGATTATCATTCTTTAAAATGAGATTTATAGGTAAATTTTTCATTATAATATCAGTTTTTATTAATATAAAAAGAACAAAATAATATTAAAAATATATACAAATAAAAATATTTTCTTCAGGGCCGGCCTAGCACTTGATGGAGTCTAAAGTGAAATATTGTTGAGAGGCTTTTAAATTTAATATATAAATATAAATTCACGGAATATTATTAATTTTGAATTTTTTTTTGCAAGGGTTATAAAATGAAAAGAAATGACAATTGCTATAAGTTATCCTGTAATTAGAGCTTACACATTTAAAATAAAGTCAGGGAGAAAACAATTTGAAGACTAATAAACTTCAACCTATTCTAAGTTGGTGGAATTTTTTTATATTTTGAAGTTAGTCTTTTTATAATTATAGATGAGACATTTTTCAAAATATATGTAATTTGATATTTTAAATTATAGACGAGATATTTTTATAAATATTTTATTTTTTACTTATGCTCTAGAGATGGTTGTTAGTATGGCCCTTATTTAAATTTAAAATAACATTTGTGAAAAATTGAAGAAAAATAGCAGTGCTGTCCCCACATCATCAATTAAAATGCCCTTTCAAATATTTGTGAAGGCAAAACACCCCATGTGCTCTTATAATTGATTAATCACATATGCATCCAGTAGAAAAGACCCATCAACATCATTAACAAAAAAGAAAAAAGAAAAATAAAGTATAAATTATAAAATCAATTTCTATTAATATAACAAGTACAAAATAACATTAAAAATATATAAAATAAAGATGCTTTTTTCAGGGCAGCCTAACACCTGACGGGCCCTAAAGCAAAATACTATTGGGAGGCTTTTAAATTTAATATATAAATATAAATTCATGTAATATTATTAATTTTGAATTTTTTAAAATTTTTTTGAGAGTTATAAGCGAAAAGAAATGAAAATTGCTATAAATTGAAGTTGAGGGAGAAAATAAATTGAAAACTAATAAATTTCAATCTATTCTAAGTTGGTGGAATTATTTTATATATTAAAGTAATGTTATTTTTAATAATGTGAACCTTTCAAAAATCGAATTGGTACTTTTCATTTATAAACTAAGGCCAAGTTTGGGGTAGGTAAAAAAAGCCAAAAAGCAAAAAAGTTACTCAAAAAGTTAAAAAGTTAATACTATTCACCAAAAGTCAACAATTACGGTTGCACAACTCCCAATTCTAATTTTCCTCTACAAACCAATTTTTACAATTTTTTATTACACATTTTTTCATGAAAAGTCAAAAAGTTAACCCAAACATCCATATTTTTTTCTTAATTTTTTAGTCTAAAAAGACAAAAAGTACAATTATTTAAGACACTCCAAACAACCCCTAAATTGACCGAGGACTTTTCTATATCTGTGGAACTTGTATTATGCTTGTGGGTAGAATTATTTTTTATTAATTATTTATTGGCAAAAGGAAAGATGCGAAACGGAAAGCAGCCAAGAATGTGAAGCTGGAAGGTGTTGGGAAGCTCCAAGCTACCATTTCTCATATAATTAGGAGATAAGAACATATGGGGGTGGTGGGTGCTATCTATGTTTCTCTATATTATATTCACAAGTCTTTGATTATTGGGAAAAATAAATGGGACAGGGCTATTTGGGGTAGTTTCTTACCGGGTAAGGCAGATGATTTTAAATTTCAAATTGACAACAACAACAATAATAATAATAATTTCAGTTTAAATTATTATTTTTTTCAGCTCCCTCTTTTTCAATTCATCACCTACTTCACTCATTTTCAATAGAGCATTTCCAATCTGTCAACTTTTAATTTTGATAAAAAAGTGTTAAAAAATTTAAGTCAAATATTCATCAAATTAAAAAGGAGTCATTTTTTCATCAAATCAAAATTTTATAAAAAATCATTTGTCAAATTTAAATATGATAAAACTTTTAAAAGTTAGAATTAAATATGATTTTTTTTCCCATCAAATTTGATAAAAAGAAAATTTTGAAATAAGAGATGATTTTTTATTTTAAAAAAATTGATAAAAATTTAATAAAATAATTAAAATAATTCATATAAGACTAAATATTTTTTTAAAGGCAAATGCTAAGAGCGTATCCAACACTTCATCTTTTCTTTCATCAAATTTAAATTTGATGAAAGAAGTCTAGTTTTGGTGCTCCAATGTTGACATCAAATTGAGAATTTCTTAAACTTTTTTTTATCAAATTGAGAATGTTTGGAGCCTTTCATTACTATAGATAGATGTTGGGACCATACACCTGCCGACCGGCCGATTGTCCTCCCAGACAACCTCTTCCTTGCTGTCACGACCTAAACCTGCCCCTATAGGTTTAGCATCGTAACTGGCTAGTAATCCTGGGATTACCGAAGGCCTCTGAGACAGATTAACATAATATTAGGGGCTAGTGGAAGCAAATAACAATATACAACGTCCATTGAGCTATGCAGACTTATATGAAACATAATTTTTTTTTAAACTTTTTATATGCATATATACACATCATCTTTAAGTCATTATATATGTACAGATTAGACAAAAAGAGACTTAGCCCTATTCACAAAATACATAAGACTTGTTCAATCAAACACGAAAACAAAACTTAAACTTTAAATCACATAGCCATAATCACTTGACATATATGGAACCTCCACGGGAGGCACATAGGTTGGCTGACAAAAACAGATTCTAGGCAGATGCCTCTAAGCTTGGTCACGCGCCTGATCACCTACATACATAAATAATACAGTGAGCTAGAGCCTAGTGAATAATAACAGAGTAAAGGGTTTTAATGAATGATATCCATACCAGATTCAAAAATCATAATTCAGATTCATGACAGATTCATATTCATATTCTTACTTAAAGCAAATACAGAAATCAGAGTCCATGCTTAATCATACGTTGTACATCCATTAGTGCTAACAGAGCAGATACAGAACAGATGCAGACACATGGTGGTTATGAATAACCAGTTCCATAAAGGAACTTCCGGATCCGGGTAACAGAGAATAAACATGCTGAGCCCCATGATGGAGCCTCTGGTACGGGTAATAGAGTGCAGACATATTAAGTTCCATGATAGAACCTCCGATACCGGGTGATAGCTAACAGATATCACATGATGCTAAGGATGCCATGAATACATTATTAGAAATTGGACAATCATTCATTGTGTAGAACATATCATTTCAGAAAATAGATCTTAATTCATCATACAGAAAATAAATAAAGTTGAACATAGCTTTACTAAGTTAATACTCACAGATAGCTGCAGAAGCAAATCGGACAGACTAGACATATCAGATAAATCAGGCAGACAATGGCGCGTGACCAACACAAGCACATAACATATACACATTAAAATACAATATTACTTCCTTGATCAAACTTGACTTTTCTAATCTTTTTCCGTCTAAATAGTCCGGAATTCTACTACACTTATTTTTTCTCATTCAAATAAATCGGGTTCCTAATTCACATCGTTTGGGAAGGGCTACTTGGGCTATTTTAGCCACAAAAGACAAAACAAGCTATTTTAGCCATAACAAACAAAACATCACATTTAACCCAAAATTATTACACTTTTCTCTCACAAAAAAAGTCAAAAAGCCAAAAAATTCTTCCCAAACCAAGCTTTTTAGCCCAGGCTAAAATAGCCAAAAAAGCCAAAAAGCCAACCCACTTCCCAAACGGAGGATTACTAAGTCCTTTTCCAAATAGATTGATCTTTTACTTGGCTTCTTAAACAATTACCACCAGATCAACGATTCATTCTTTAACTAACTAATTTATGTTGATTGGTAGCTTATTAATCTTTATTGATTCATAAATCACGTCTAGAATGCCTTGGCAAGAGATGAGAATAAAAATGTGAACTAAATGTAATTTTTCAAAATATGTTGAAAATGGGATCTTTGCTCGAGCACCACTTTGGTCGCTCGAGCGGACTATAAAATTTGAAAAACTTCTGGGAGCTTGATTTTCACGCTCGAGCGGAGCCTTGCTTGCTCAAGCGAACAGCGTAAATTCTGAAATTTCTAGAATTGCAATTGAAGTTCAAATTTGATATTCAAAGCTTCAAAACATGTATTTTTGGTACATAAAAATGGAGAACCATTGTTTAATTTAGTAAACACTTTCAATTAAAAATCATTAATTCAAAATCATGCTCCAATTGTCCAAATTTAGTTTTAACTCATCTTCTTTATATCGACCCACAATTCTAAAATATAAATTAGACTTCCCAACCTCTTGAAGTTCATAACAAAAAACTTAACTCAATTTTTAACTATGAATTACACAAATCAATTTCTTAGAAATTCAACTTAACTCAATTTTTAACCAAAAACTTAATTTATAATCATGGGTGTTCTTAAATGTATCTAAATTGAATAAAATTCTTAAATTACATCACATGCATGGATTAAATAAAAATCTAATTATAAAATCAAAACTTTAGGATTAATTCCAAATTTCCGTAAACTTGATTTTCTTAAAATATTTCCTTTGTCTCCTCAAAATATGAACTTGAATGGCTCAATTCCCTTAAAACTCATGTATTACAAGAAAATACTACAAAATCAAATCAAAACAATTAATTTCCACAAGTCTACTTAATTTCTTACTTAAAACCTTATTTCTTACAAAATCCACGAGACTAATTCCATAACTTTCTTAATTTATGATGCATGTTGGATTATCTAAAACATGAAATTAAAGTTATAAAACTCTTAGAAAAATATTTGCATGTGTGAAATTAGGATCAAAATTCAAACCAATTACATCCAAAATTCCTTTAATTCAATATTAAGTTCAAAATGTTCATGAATTCATAATTCTCCAAAACTTGCTCTTCTTACACCAAAACATGGGATTAATCCTTCAAATCTTTTAAACATCTATGATGCATGTACAATTAGAATATTGAGACTTGTAGAGTTTTGCTCATGCATGTAAAAATTTGACTCAAATTCATACAAGATATTCAACATCAAACCAAGAATGATCAATTTCCATGTTTATTTCCATAACTATGTATCCTAGCTTTATTTTCTTGTTCAAACCCATTTCCCTACAAATTCCATGGAATTGATCCTAAACTCTTCTTAATTTCAAGTGTAATGTAAAGATTCTACAAAAATTAAGTTTGATTTCATACCTTAACTTTAATCTCAAGAAGTTTAGTTGATTCCCTTCTAATTCTCTTATTCCCCCTAGCTTTTCTTCCCTTAATTTTTCTTCTTCTTGAGCTGAAATTTCTTCTTTCTCTCTCTTGGTTCTCCCTCACGGGTTGCCCAAAACAAAGGTGAAGCTACACTCTTTTGCTCTCAGTCTCTCTCCAGCACAAGAGTGCTTCCAGCAAGTAATAAAAAAGAAAAGAAAAGAGTTGCCTACTCTCTTTCCTCATATACACACACACCATTCCTTACATTGCACACGTGCACTCACCTTTCAATTCCAACACATCATTCAGATGTATACACACACAGATTTGCTTAGTACACACGCCCACATATATCCTTCAACTCTAAATTATTCTACAATTTAATTTACGATTAAGATTAATTCAATTAAATAACACTTATTCTTAATAAGTCTTTATTAACATATAATTAAATTAACCATAACTAATCATAAATCTCTCATAATTAATTAATCTAACTGACTTCCATTAGAGCCTAATTAAATATATTTACATTTATTAATCCGAATCAGATTTTTAATCAGATTTTCAAAAGGCTCTAAACATCAAATTAAGCTTATTTCCATCATCAATTTTGGATTAAACTTCAAAATCTTCGCCAATAAATTACATATTCAAATTGAACATCTCATAAATAAATTTAATTCGTAATAATCACAATTCTCAATCCTCATAGTTTAATTAACTTAATTAACTCCAATTCGGACCCAATTTAATTGAATCTCAATTTATAAATCTGAATTGAATAGTTAATTAAACTTCCATACGGTCCGATATTCGAAATTAAAATAATTTAATTCACCAATTATACTCTCTTGAGCCAGTTGGGCTTTCTATTTCTAATTCCAAAATAAATCCTCAATAGAACCATTGATGAATCAATCCCTATATTTTTCGTAAATCCCAAATTAATTTAGAATAATTGGCAATTAAATTTCAAATCCCTTTAATTAATTAAGTGTTAATCATTATACGTAATGGGGTCGTTACACTTGCTTACACTTCTAGTAAATTTACACTAATTGATCAACTAGCCGAACATTCGCCTGGTCGTCCTCCTGGTTGACCGGTCGTTTCATGAAAAATGAAATTTTTTTGTTGGAACGCTTGATATCAGATGAAACTTTTACTCATTTTTTACTCAAATTTAATAAAAAAAGAGTAAATGTTGGAGATGCTTTAAAAAAATCCATTGAATACAACAAAATAAGGTAATGTATTGAATTTTTGTATTTTTGTAGTTTTTTGTATTTGGTGAATTTAAAAAAAAAAATCACAAAATATTATACTTCTTAAGTATATCTAGATTAGGTATATCTAAAAAATAAAAAAATTACTTAAAATATTAAAAAAAATTCAATAAAAATTTAAAAAATATGAAAAATAAAAAAATTTAATTTTTTGTGTGAGTTAAACCAAAGAAAATGATTGTTATTTCTCTTGAAATGACATGAACAAAATATTGATATTATTTTATTATTTTATATTTATAAAGGTTAAGGGGCAAATATGTCATTTTAATCTAATAAGAGATAAATGTAATTTTTCAAATATAAGAGAGATTTGTATTAAACAGAAATCTCAAAAAATGTCAGTATAATTTAACTGAATAAAAAATTAAAGATACTCTTAACTTAGTTGTCTCCACTTCATCATCATTTAAAAAACCTTTCAAATTCTTCTGAAGACAAGAATTCGAAAAGACCCACAAAATAATTAATCACATACACATCCAGAAGAAAAGACCCACAAACATCATCCTCAATAGTACAGGAGTGGTGAGTATGTACATTAATATATATATATATATATATAATATTAATTATAATATCAATTTCTATTAATATAAAAATCACAAAATAATATTAAAAATATATTCAAATGAAGATGTTTTCTTCAGGGTCGGCCTAACACTTGACGGGGTCTAAAACGAAATTGAGAGGCTTTTAAATTTAATATATAAATATAAATTCATGTAATTGTAGACGTCCCCGAACGTCCCGGGAGGGAAATCGCCCCCCGTTTTGTTTATATGGGGCTCCCTACAGTTCAGAACTCAAAGTCACAGTCGCAGAGTACAATGCAAGACCGATGAATCGTCAAAGAGTCCAAATCTGGCAAATCGTTTTTTGAAAACAGATTTTTTGAAAGAAGTGCCAAACATGGACTGCTTTGCCAGATACAGAGTCGCCACCTAAATATTTTATTTTGGAAAATTTAGGAAACCCTGACTCGTTGCCTAAGGCCACGTGTCCGTCATCACCAAAGTTGCCTCGGCTCAGGAACTTGGGTACGATTGGGGAAGGTCACTTTGTGAGCACCGCTGCCCGCCCGATCAAAGATTGGCCTCTACTAACCATGATATCTAGTTTTGAAAACATTATGCGTTCCTATTCCGATTAATTAGCTAGAATTACTATGTGATGCGCACAACATACAAGTATAGACTGGATTGCCTGAATTGGAACAAAACATTGCATATCCGTTTGTTTGGAAATGTTTGAAGTTTGCTACTCGTAAGTAGGCTAAAATGCGGATTTCAATGAATTATCCCAATTCAAGTAATCCAACCTTCACCCATAGGCATTCAGGCAGTTTATCACATAAGGATATAGCCACATGGTAAGCATGCTATCATGTTTAACAATCACACTCATGCGAGATGTTAAAGCATAAATACTTACATCGTACTCCGCGCCAAAACAGAGAACTCGTTAGCAATCATGCATGATCCAAGTCCATGTTAAGTGCCTAATGTATCACATACAAAATGCAGTCTAGAATAGGCTCAGCTAATCCTAGGGCGGCATGTGAAATGCAACAGATAACACGTATTCAAGTTAGATTTGAAATACTATGCAGTTAGTATGATGTGTCGAGCTCGGTGCATGCAATACAGATGAATGATGCAAACATGCAAGCATAAGGTATGCTAATTGAAATATGCCCTAAATCTAACCATTGTAAGCTGGTAAATAAAAAGGAGAAAGACGTGGGGTTGTAAGACATACATTACATGCACGCACACTTATTACAATTGTGCCCTCGCTCGGAGGGTTCGAATAAATAATACAAGCCACCTAATTAACTAGCTAACAAGCTACTTAATTATTATAAAACCAAATGAATAACTAGCTACAACTAATTATTACACAACTTAATTAATTAACGAATCAATTAACTAATTAATGAATGACAACAAGCAGGTAGGGAAAGCAGTAAACGGTGCTATTCCAGCTCTGTTTGAAGAAGGGAGGCATGCATGCTCGCTTCGGTTCCTTGCTTTGGAAGGCCTTCTGGTTGCTCTTTAGAGGCTCTGTTTGCAGGGTGTCTTTCAGTGCTTGTTGCTGGACCTTACCAAAACACTGCAGGGGAAGTCACCAGTGGCCTGCCGGCTAGGAAAGGAGATCTGCCGGCCAAAGATGGTCCATTGCCGGCCAAGGGTGGCACACTGCCAGCCATCAGTGGCAGGCTGCCGGCCACTGGTGTGCTGTGACACCAAACTGCAACGAAGCACAAAATAGAGAAAATGGAGGGTTTCCCAAGGACATGTACGCACCATGGCACTCCAAATCACCTCAAGTCAACAAAGGAGAGGCCTAGTTGGATCCACGACCATTAATCACGCATCCCGATGCATGATGGCCAAAGATCCAACTTGTGCAAATCAATATGAAAATGAATGCACAAATAAAGCAAGTAAAGCCTAGAACTCTATCATGAATCATCAAGAGCTTCGGCGACCGAGAATTGAGACACGTTCCATCACTTGAAGTATGAAACGCCCCTCGTTCCTCGTGCTCGGATTAATACTTAATCCAAGCAATGCAACACATAAGCATGGCAAACATGCAACATGACCTAAGTGTGCAAACATGCAACTAACCTAAGCATGCAACAAGCATATAAGCATGATGTGAGGTGACGACCTTGGACAACATGACAAAATGCAACATGAACATGTGAGCATGCAAGGTATGCAAAGCTAAACAAGTATGCGACAACATACGAAATGAAACAAACATGCGACAACATGGTAAGATGGGCTTATACCAAAGATGGACGGCTCTCAACTAGGTCCAAATCAGTAGCCAAAACGATGAATTAAGCCACACAACACACTTAAGCATGCAAAATGCGAAAGGTTCATTAGAGGGGCCTAAAAGGGCAACCCTCAAAAGTGCTTAAGAAGTGACAAATGTGCAAGTGTAACAACACTAAAGGCACTGAAATGAGATGATAAACGATGCCAAATCATCTAAATAGCTCAAGGATAGCATGCATGAATCACCGAAATACGTAGCTTGCAAGGCCAATTACACTACAGCTATACAAAGCATGAAGGATATGGCAAGGGCAACCCAAAACAGTCCTAGTACATGCTGATATGAGACTAAAACATGCAAGGAAGTAAGCCAAAGCAAGCTAGCATACAATGCTAAAACATAGGACATGCAAGGCTACAAAAGAGGCAATGCACTGCACCTATTAGAACCAATCATGGCATGACTTGGACAACCAAAAACAGAGTTACATCATGGTATATTAGGAACCAAAATGTACTGAAATGATGAGCCAAAGACTTAGGCTAAGTGGCATGCGCAAAAGTCCATTCTTGAGGCATAAAGCACGAGCTATACAAAGCAATCAAGGCATGGCAAATGCAAGTGTATGACAACATTTCATGGACTGAAATAGCATGTGGAATGAGGGCAAGGCATGCAAACATCACATGCATGGCATGGTAGGGGCCTCAAAACCCAAGACTAGCCTAAGTATTTACACTACAGCTATACAAAGCATGAGTGGTATGGACATGGCAGCCTAAAACAGTCCTAGAACACTTCAAAATAAGCATAAAATCAAGTTTGAGCAAAGCCAAAATATGCTAGGATGATGAGTCAAAACATCATGCACAAAGGGCTAGTAAACAAGATTTGTTCTACACCTATATGGAGCATGCAAAGGATGATCAAACCAACTATGGATAGGGTCATATCATGCCAAATGATGACCAAATACATGCTGAAATGTAAACCAAGCAAGCTAAAATGACATGGCAAAGCATGGAGTATATGAAGCTAGTTTAGGGGATTTACATTACAAGTGCATCATGCAAGCATGGAGTGACAAAACCAACCCAAAACAGGTTCATGGCATGGTAAAACATCACCAAAAATGGACTAAAATGGACTCAACAAAAGCCAAGCACACATACTACTTTGATGAGCTATGGATGGAGTTACACTACACATACTATATGCATGCAAAATATGACCAAACCAGCCATGGAAAGGGCCAAGGCAGGTCCTAAAAGTCACAAAAATAGGCCTGAACCAAGCCTCAAAATACATAGAGGGATGGTCCTTTGGAAGGCCAAAAATGCAAGCAAAGAGGAACACAAAGAGAGGGGACTACCCCCTCTGATTTAGGATCTCAAAACCACACCTCTACCACTGAAATCCCACTGGATTTCAGTGGTAAGAAGGCCAAACCAAGGCTAGCTCGGAGGCCTCAATATATGGCTTAAAACAAAGCCAAACAAAGCATGCAAGGGGGCTACACACCCCAAACAGCAAAATGACCTTAACCAAACTTAAAAAGGACTTAAAAAAAAGACTTTTTCCAGTTATAAGCAAAGCCTAAATCAATACGTAAAGAGGGCTAAAGCAAGGTGCAAGAAAGTGCAAAAATGGAAAAAATGCTCACCCTTGAAGACCCTCTTTGAAACCAGCAATTTCAGGGGGTGGAAGCTTGCTTTCAGACCTCAAGAAGACCTCCCAAGAAGCTTGGTTCAATGGTGGTGGTGTATATCTAGGTGTTGTAGTGTAAAAGTGCAAGAAAATCCAACTTCAAAGCACAAAATACAAACAATATAGAGAGAAAGGGAGTTTTTTGCTCTCAAAAACTCAGAACCTCTGTCAAAGAGGATGGCATCCTCTTTATATAGAAGGATGAAAAGGCAAAGCTTCTTCAAGAAGCTTTGCAAGGGCTTTATCCCTCCATACACATGTATGGAGGGGAGCAAATGAAAATCCAGCTGGCTCAAAAGATCTAGAGGAAAACCAGCTGAAATAGGGGGGGTGCCGGCCATCAGAAATGGTCGGCAGTGGCTCACTGATGGCCGGCAGGGCTTCACCAGTGGCCGGCAGGAGCAAAGCAATGGCCGGCAGTTCCATGCCATGGCCGGCAGTGCACCAAAAGGGTCACTCTGAAAGGACCTAGCCAAGGTCCAAAAATAGGGCAGAAAGGATACAAGGTCCGGGAAGCTCGAACCGGTGACGTTCCACCGCGATAGTCGAGTGCTCGGCGAGCAGTCGAACTAGTTGTTAGGTGTACCTGCAAGCACAACCAAGTCTCGAGGACGGTCAAAAATGGGGTGTCTACAGTAATATTATTAATTTTGAAAATTTTATGTACAAAAATTTTGCAAGGGTTCTAAATGAAAAGAAATGAAAATTGCTATAAGTTATTTGATAATTAGAGCTTACACATTTAAAATAAAATCCAGGGAAAAAATAATTTGGAGGCTAATAAATTTCAACCTATTCTAAGTTGGTGGAATTGTTTTATATATTAAAGTTAGTCTTTTTACTATTATAGACGAGATATTTTTCAAAATATACGTAATTTGTTACTTTAAATTATAGACGAGATATTTTTATAAATATTTTATCTTTTACTTATGTTCTAAAGACACTTATTAATAAGACCTTTCTTTAAATTTAAAATAACATTAGTAAAAAATTGAAGATTATAACGATTCTGGTTTTGACCCAACTCTTGTTGCATTCCGGACTCGGGCTTATAGTTTCTGAATGTGTTCATTATCATTTTTCCCCTTAATCCCCCTCAAGTTTGGTTTTCGATGGTAGTTGTGTGTTTGGAACAAATTGGTTGTTTGTTTTTCCAAACCTTTGTTGCCCAGATTTTTGCTCCTCTGCTTGAGCGGGCTTTGCAAATTTTGCTCCTCCGCTCGAGCAGCATTTCTTGCGCTCAAGCGGGCTCTGCAAACTCTCAGTACTTTGTAGGTCTGCAAAACTACTGGAAGAGTGCTTTCTACGCTCGAGTAGGTGGACACTCGAGCGGCCTTCCATGTAGTGATCCTGATTTTGACCCGATCAACTTCGGGGGTCAAGTTGCCCGGTCAGCTCGCCAAAAGAAAAAATGCAAAATGCATTCGAAAATTGCTTACGGGAAAGTGTATTTCACGCTCGAACGACCTTGTTATATCAGTCCATAAATTAAGGTTTCAGATCACTTTTTGCAGCCCCCTCTCTCTCTAAAGCTCTCCAAATTTCCAGATCTAGAGCTTCTCTCTCTAGAAGTCATCTTTTCTCTTTGATTTTTCCAAATCCATTGGGATTTAGGCCTAAGTTCTTCACCAAAGTTGGTTATCACCTCGAGGGCTTCATTGTGTGCGGTGGAGATCGAGTTTCGACACCATAGATTTTGGGGTTTTATCTCAGATTCTCTTCAAAACTTGAGGTAGGCATTTTCTTTGAGTTATATATGTATTTTTGCAAGATCTAGATGATTTTCGAAATCATCCTTTGATAGCTTTTGAAAATTGATTGTTGATTCAAGAAGTTGAGCGATTTTGAAAGTGGGTTTGTCTCTTATTCTTTTAAAATGATCTTATGGGTTTTGATCTTCGTTGAATGAAGAAAAGATGATTTTGGAAAGTTTTATTTCAAAAGATTTGAATTGTATAGTTTTGGTGAGAAAACCTAGAATTTGGGGATTTTTTTAAGAGACTGAAAATCCATGAATGATATTGTTGTATTTATTTTGTGTATCAAAATAAATGAATATTTGAAAAATTTCTTTTTTATATTTATATAAATGATGAATTTTAGGGAATTTGAGAATTGTTGTTCATTTTGGAAATTGTTATCTAGAATATTACTATAGTCTAGAAATGACTAATTGTTGAGGATACTTGAGAAGAGGGAATCGCACTATTCCTTAGATGATGAATTGAGATAAAAATATTTATATTTATCTTGTGAAATTACATTGAAGTGAGAAACGAGAATTTTGATCACAATGGTAGCATTATGTGGAAGAATTGTTACATTGTATTGATTGTTGTTGCATTGACATATCAATTCATTTGATTACATTAAACTTTGAAAGTTGATTTGAAAACTTGCATTGAGAAAAGAATGTTGAGAAAACAAGTTTTCATCGAATGGTTTTGGGATAAATACGTTGGTAAGTCTTGATAGGTGGTGTAGATGGAATTGAATAAGTTGGCCTGAGGGTCCGGGGTGAAAGACCAAAAACTCGCACGGATAAGTGTCGAGCCTTCCGGTTAATGCTGATAAAAATGATAATTTGGTAGTACTAGTATAGTCTACTTGCAGACACCGACCTAGGGATTATCAGAGTCGTATTTACCGCCCTTGAAATAAATTGTTAAGTTTTGAATAGTTAAAATTGCATGACATCATTGAGCACGATGGTTTTTAAAAGATGAAAATGTGATTTATCTTCAAAAAGGGCATAGCATGACATGTGCATTTCATCTCTTGAGACTTGTATAAAATATGTATGCTTTGTTAAGAATTTCCTACTGGGCTTTATGCTCACCCTACGGGATTTTTGTGCAGGAAAAGATGTGGTGATTCCACCCAACTAGGGGCGTGGAAGTGTGTGTGTTGGGAGTACAATGCTCTCATTTTGCGTGACTTTGTTTTGTAGGCCAAGGGCTGTATTTGTGTGGGTTTGAATAACCGTTTTGTGTAACCGGGCTTAAGCCTTGGAAACTTGTAAACCCTTGAGGGTATCTATTTGTTTGTTTTATTTTGTTTTGAATTGAATGTATTATCGCATGAGAACTATTTGTGTCATGTAATGCAAGTATGGAAATTTATTTCGGTTTTCTTTCAAAAAACCATGATTGTTGTATCAACATTTGGGCTTAGAAATTGGGATGTCACAACTTGGTATCAGAGCTACCGGGTTCGAATACTTGGAGCTCGTGGGAAGCGGTTGTTTTACCATATTAGGTTCATGTTGCATGATAGGAAGATGCTATGCATTTTGTGATTATGTGATAACATGCTTATGTGATTATATGGGTATGAGATTGAACTTTTGGGATGTTGTTTGTGCCTGTTAAATTCCTTGAGGTCTTATTAGAAGGGTACTTGATCAATACTCGTTCTACTAAGAAATCTTGGTTTTTCGTGGGACGAATTTCATCGTAAAAGAATAGTCCGTATGTGTTTACATGACTAAGTGCTTATGTGGAGTGAAATTGAATTGTGTATATGTGAGAGAAATATATGGAATTGTTGTAGTCGAACGTGTGAGTCAAGTTACGAGCACATATGAGTTAATGTGCTAAATTATTTCTCTTATGTCCTTTATCAGGATGTCAAGAAGGGGTCAAGTTCGTGGTGGTAGAGGCGTGGTAGAGTTAGCCGAGGTGTGCATGAGGTATCGGTTCATGGAGTTCCGGTACAAGAGGAAGGGATAGGCCAAGCTAATGTGGCCGAACCAGTGGGTCACATCGCAATAGGGACCCTAGCCCGAGAGATAGCAGGGGCTATGAATTTATTGAGGGCTGAGAACCAAGCCCGAGAGAACGCTGCGGGTTTCCTTACTCGGGAGTTTTTGCGGGCCAAACCGGATGAGTTCCTTGGTGGCCACGAGCCCAAGAAAGCTGATGAGTGGCTAGAACAAACTGTGAAGACATTCAAAATGCTTCACATTGAAGATAGTGAACTAAGGGTGACTCTAGCGAGTTACTATCTTAAAGGAGATGCTGGTCAATGGTGGAAGTACGCCAAGGGTTCAGTGGAGCCGACATGGGAAGCTTTTGTGATTGCTTTCCAAGATAAATACTTACCTCCCACTGCTAGGGAGAGATTGAGGCAAGAGTTTCTAGATCTCAAACAAAATTTCATGTCCGTGGCCGAGTTTGAGGTGACTTTTTCGAGTTTGTCCCGGTTTACACCGGAGTTAGTGGCAACGGAAGAGCGCCGTTGTCTCGAGTTTGAGCAAAAGTTAAGAACCAAAATCTTGTACAAAATTGCTAGAAATATGATCCAGAACTATAATCGTCTAGTGGAGGCGGCGGCACATGTTGAGATTACAATGCAGGCTGAGGAGGAGAGATAGCGGGGTTCAAGGTCTAGGGGCCAAGAACCACAGGGGGACTATAGGCATAATAAGAGAAGCAGGGGCAACTTCTCATCCCAGTCCCAACCACAACAGTCTCGATCTACTTGTCCTTTGCCTAGTTCAGGCTCGAGAAAGAGTACACAGATTGGCTTCTCTTGTTTCAAGTGTGGCCAACTGGGTCACAAAGCCTTTGAATGCCCACAGAAGGGAGGAGGGCAGTTGATATTACCACCACCACCACCACCTAACCGATCTCAAGGCCAACCCCAGAATAAAAGTTAGGGGTTTAATTGTTTTCAATGTGGTCAGCCAAGGCACATGAAGAGGACTTGCCCACAATTGGGAGGCGCATCTGGTGCATTAGGGTCAAGATAGACACAGAGCCACCAGCAGACTCATTCTGCACAGACCTCACGAGCTAACCAGGGAGCTGCTTCGGCTCAGTCGGTGTACCAGGCCTACGCTCCGAGGAAGGAGCAAGTTCATCAGGGGCCACAAGGGCGTGTGTATGCTGTTACCGCGCTAGAGCAGTTATCGGGAACCTCAGTTGTGAGAGGTATTTTTGTTGTGTGCAATACTTTGGCTAATGTATTGATAGACATAGGTACATCTCATTCATTTATATCTACTGCATTTGTTTCTGCATTGTGGTTAGAGGTGGCACAGTTATCGTCTCCGCTCAGAGTAGAGTCGCCTGTTGGGGATATGATTGATTTAGACCGGGGGTGACATGATTGTGAGATAAAAGTTGTCGGGCGTCGACTTTCGTTTGCTTTTGTATTGCTCGACATGTCGAGTTTTGATGTCATTCTAGGCATGGACTGGTTATGTTCATACCGAGCTGTGATAGATTGTTACCGTCAGAGAGTTATAGTTTGCACCTCAGGTGGTGATTGTTTTTACTTTCTGGGGAACCGAGTTGATAGGGTCTTGTCACCAGTCTTTGACCCTCGTAGTAGGAGCAAGCTTAGTGGCCTTCTTGCAACACTTTTGCAACACTCTGACAGATTGAAGTGTTTATGTGTTAATTGTGTGATTGGAGAACCACTGAGTTGTAGTTTTAGTTGGGTTGTTGAATGACAATGAAATAGGCCCATGAATTGAAGGAAAATGGAATAAGATGTGAACTCGGTATTTTATGATTATATAAATGTGAACGCTCTATCACAGGCATTGTATATGCACATTGTACTTATATCTTTGCTAAATCTCATATATTGTGTTAGATTATTCCTACTAGGCTGTGGCTCGCCCTATTTGGGAAAAACATTTTCAGGTGTTGGTGGCATGCCTCCTCCAAGGCAATAGTTTGGAGGGATATTTGGGAGCAAGAGCTTCTTTATTTTGTTGTAGTTTCATTTGCATAGCCATGGGCTTTATTTGTATGAGCTAGTCTCACTTTTGTTGTAACCAAGCCAAGCCTTGGAAAAGTGTAAGCCTATAGGGCATCTATTTATGCTAAACTCTTTTGTACCATTAACTCTATGAAATGAAAGGACATTACACTCTGATTCATGCAATTATTTATATATGTTTTGGATTGTATTTATTGTATAAATTTTGGGGGCATTACAAAGATGCTCTTAACTTAGCTTGTCTCCGCGAAAAACCTTTCAAATTCTTGTGAAGCCAAAACCCTCCATATGCTCTTACAATTAATTAACACGTACACATCCAGTAGAAAAGATCAATCAACATCGCCCTCAATAATATAGGAATAAAATATAGATTATAATATCAATTTTTATTAATATAAAAAGTACAAAATAACATTAAAAATATATACAAACAAAGATGTTTTCTTCAGGGTCAGCCTCACACTTGAGGGGCCCTAAAGCAAAATATTATTGGGAGGCTTTTAAATTTAATATATAAATATAAATTCATGTAATATTATTAATTTTATTATTTTTTTAATTTTTAATTTCAGAGTTATAAACGAAAGGAAATACAAATTGCTATAAGTTATCTGGTAATTAGAGCTTACACAATGAAGTTTAGGGAGAAAATAAATTGAAGACTAATAAACTTCAACCTGTTCTATGTTGGTGGAATTTTTTTACATATTAAAGTCAAACTACTTATATTTATAGATGAGATATTTTTCAAAATGGTATTTTTTTTAATAATGTGAGCCTTTCAAAAATCGAATAGGTACGTTTCATTTATAAACTATATTGACAGAGGCTTTTTCTAAATTTGTGGAACTTGTATTATCGCGTAACGGGTTGGGTTGGGTTGGGTCAGGTGATATTCCATTTGTCATATGTTCAAAATTAATGGATTGGAAAAAATCAATCCGCATCCATTCACCGGTTTGGTAGATGCAGATTGAGTGGGTTGTGCGGGTTAGCGAATGAATGCGATCGGTTTGGCGGTTTGTACTTTACAAATTTTGAGCATTTTTTTGAATTATAATTCATAATTTTTACAATCTCCAATAATTAGTAATCTGAAAAAATATCTATTATTTGTCTATAATAGACCATGACACCACACATGTATATTTTTAAAGTATTGTTTTCCGTATATATTTTATTATTTTTAGTCTATGTTGTTACTTGTTAGTATTTTTTTTTTTAGTTTCATCTAGGGGGGACCGGGTTCATGATGGTGTGGGATGGTTGATTTGCGATCTGAACCGTGTTCGCAGACTTTGAAATATTTCATCCACATCCATCTGTTGGTTGGTTTGGGCGAATCCATGATCACCCGTATGGGTCTTTTTCAAAGTAGGTTTTCTAAACGATTAAAATCGTTTTGTTAACAAGTGTCTTAATAACATTAGTTAAGAAAATTTAAGCCACATCATTATGTATGAGTTTTATATTTGTATAGCATTACTCTATATCATATCATCCATACTATCAATAAATGGAACACCTTAGTTGGTGTCCTGAAACCATCATTCACTTTAATGCCAAGTATATCCTCCACTTTAATACCAAATGTCCATTTTGTCATTAAAAAAAAAAAAAAAACCATTAGACAAATAGTGGGCATGATATTCAAACTATGGACAAATAGTATAATGAAGAATACTCTTATCACTTGAATCAAATATAATGTATATGATAAATATTCTATTTTATTTTTACTTATTTAAATTACACACATATTACGTGTGTGAACCACTAGTATAAAATATAAGTAAAGCAATGACTTTACAATAGTGTTTGCACCATAAATAAATTTTCCGTCGATTATGGCTAGGTTTAAATTTTGTATTATTTCTTCTTCTTCTCGTTCCTCTTCTTCTTCTTATTATTATTATGATGATGATGATGATGATGATGATGATGATGATGCAGGAAAATGTTGGAGGTTAAAGAGAAGTTACGACAAGTTTTGAAGATTCAATGGATAGAAGACACATGGCATTGTAAGAAAAAAGATGGAAGATTTAGGAAGTTAGAAGTAGTTATTTAACTGGTGGTTAATGGAAGTTTTTCCCTTCATTTTTTCTATAAATTTCCATTAATGGCTCAATTGTAAAAGACCAACAAATCAATATATGACTTGATTTTTATTTCTTTTCTATCTTAGAAGTAGATCTAATTTACATAGGAGTAGTTTAAACTTAGATAGGAGTAGTCTTAATGTACTTGTATTTGATTGTTCATTCAATCATTTACATCATCATCTTCTTCTTCTCTCTTTCTCTTTTTTCTTGTTTGTTTTGTCATATTTTTACTCTAAGGAAGTCTTTGAAACTTTTGTTTGGTGAGATTTTGGTTAAGGCTCTGTCGATGTAAGCCTAACAAAAATTTTACTAACAATTTTTGGCATGCCCAGTGGGACATCGTCCTAACTTGGAGAAAAAAAAAAGAAAGATGCAAACAAAATATCAAGAAATTATGCCATCAAGTGGCATGTTTGCGTCTTGTGAACCCACGGATGCAAACTACCAATGGAGTAGCAATGTTCCAATGGGTATGAATTATTATTTGAATGCCTCGTCTTCCAGGTATAATGATTGTCAATATTATGACAATGATTCTACCGTCTATTGCCAACGTAATGGCATGACAAATGATATTGAAAGAATAATTCGGCATTGTGAGGATGAACTTCATTGGCGCAAGAGTGAAGTTTTGGCCCTACCAAAAACAATTAATTCTCTTGATTGGCAAAAATTTCAAATAATTTCATCACCACCATTTAATTTGATGCAAAAAGATATAAATTACTTCGACGAAAAAATTCATCAACTTAGTTGTCAAGTTTATCAAGTTGATGGAGAAATTCAACATTGGAGGCATTTCCAAGCAAAACTTTCTACCCACAAAAGCCATGGCCAAGGAAAAATTAAGTTCTGAAAATGGCATACCTGGGGGGCAATTTTTCAAGCCATTAATTGAAAAAGAAGACCAACTTCTGTTGCCAAAGGATATTGAGCATTTTATTGTTAACAATCCAATTGGGAGGTATTATTTTAAGTCAAAAATGACAAAGAATGTTGAACAACCATCACAAAATGATGGTAAAAATCCAATTGGAGGGCATGGTTTTACACCAAATATGGCTAAATTTGATGAACAAACATCACAAGATGATGATGAAAATCCAATTAGGGGGTATGATTTTAAGAAAAACATGGCTGAAAATTATGAACAATCCACATTTGATGAATTTGAATTTTTTGATGTTGTTAATTTTGTCAAAAAAGTTTAATTTTCTAAAAATTGACATTATGATTTCTATTATCCAACAACTACAATGGCTTTGTGGTTCACATCAAAAATTAATTTTGATGAAGTGGTTTACAAAAAACAAATGTTATCACCCAGTGGTTGTGTATATGTAAATTAAATGTATACACAAAATAAACAAAAAAAAAACAAATAATTTAGAAAATAATTAAATAAATTAAATTATGAATTAATAGCTTATAGAAACTTTAAGTCGAAGCTTGTGTTCGACACAAGCTCTTTAAAGTAGATTTCGCTCTCGCTCCAGTGCTTTGAGATTTAATGGCATCTACTTCCTAGTATGCAACGACCACTACTTGATTTGTAGCACTACAAAATCAAGTCTAGTGAACCAAACAATGCTGTTACTCTCTCTCTCTTCCTATAAACTAAATGTTGGACAAATGCAGAAGCACAAGAGGACAAAAAGAAGAAGGAAGAGATGTTTGGAAAAATTTGGATGCTCTGAATTGTTGGAATGGCATGCTATTTTTAACCAACTATGCACCTGTTCGGGTAGGCCTTCGTGGCTACTTGGCCTTGGCTAGAAAGTCGCGACCGAAATAGTATCGGTTCGGAAAGGAGGCAAGAATTTGAATTTGAAATTTTGGCGCAAAATTTGAATTATTTCCGTAAGGATTTCAAAATTTTCCCGCAAGATTTTGAAAAAATTCAAACAAATTTTGTCCAAAAAATTAAAGCTAGGACCCGACTTGACCCACACCACTCACCTGCGCCCAGCCCAGCCGGTCGGATGGGCAGTGGTGGCGCGCACGGGTGGGGTGGTTTTGGGCCAAGCCCACTTTGTTTATAATTCCCCTCCTTACAAAACTTGGGGTGCTCCTTGGGGCTCATCCCAAGTATGGCAAGCTAGAGTTTATAACTCATATAAACTCTCTCTTTATTTCAATGTGGGATAAGTGTCACGGCCCAAACCCGCCCCTATAGGTTTAGCATTGTAACCGGCCAGTAATCCTGGGATTACCGAAGGCCTCTAAGACAAATTAACATGATATTAGGGGCTAGCAGAAGCAAATAACAAATATACAACGTCCATTGAGCTGTGCAAGCTTATATGAGACAGAAAAATTTTAAACTTTTTACGTACATATATATACATCATCCTCACGTCGTAATATATATACAAGTTAGGCAGAAAGGGACTTAGCCCCATTTACAAAATACACAAGACTTGATTAACCAAACAAGAAAGCAACACTTAAACTTTAAATTGCATAGCCATAATCACTTGACATATCCGGAACCTCCACGAGAGGCACATAGGTTGGTTGACAAAAACAGATTCTAGGCAGATACCTCTAAGCCTGGTCACGTGCCTGATCACCTACATACATAAATAATACAGTGAGCTAGAGCCCAGTAAATAATAACAGAGTAAAGGGTTTTAATGAATGAGTCCGTACAGATTTAGAAATCATAATTCCGTTTCGTATCAAATTCATACTTTGTCCAGATCATATACATAAATCATAAGTCGTGCTTAAGCATACGTAATACATCCATTAGCATTAACAGAGCAGATATAGAACAGATGCAGACACGTGAGGGTTATGAATAACCAGTTCTATAAAGGAACCTCCGGATCCGGGTAACAGAGAATAAATACGCTGAGCCCCCATGACGGGGCCTCCGATACGGGTAACAGAGTGCAGACAGATTAAGTTCCATAAAGGAACCTCCGATACCGGGTAACAGCCACAGATATCACATGATGCTAAGGATGTCACGAATATATATATATATATATATATATCAGAAATTGGACAATCATTCATTGTACAGAACATATCATTTCAGAAAACAGATCTTAATTCATCATACAGAAAATAAATAAAGTTGAACATAGTTTTACTAAGTTATTACTCACAGATAGTTGCAGAAGCGAATCAGACAGACTGGACATATCAGATAAATCAGGCAGACAATGGCGCGTGACCTACACAAGCACATAACACATACACATTGAAATACAATATTACTTCCGTGATCAAACTTGACTTTCTAGTCTTTTCCCATCTAAATAATCCGAAGTTCTACTACGCTTATTCTTTCCCATTCAAATAAATCGGGTTCTTATTTCACATATTCTTTCATTACTAAGTCCTTCTTTTCCCAAATAGATTGATCTTTTACTTGGCTTCTTAAACAATTACCACTAGATCAATGATTCATTCTTTAACTAACTAATTTATGTTGATTGATAGCTTATTAATCTTTATTGAGTCATAAATCATGTCTAAAATGCTTTGGAAAGAGATGAGAATAAAAATGTGAACTAAATGCAACTTTCCAAAATATGCTAAAAAGGGGTCTCCGCTCGAGCGCCACTTTGGTCCCTCGAGCAGACTGTAAAATTTGAAAAACTTCTGGGAGCTTGATTTCCACGCTCGAGTGAGACTTGCCTCGCTCAAGGGGACAACGCAAATTCTGGAATTTCTAGAATTGCAATTGAAGTTCAAATTTAGTTTTAACTCATTTTCTTTTATCAAACCCACAATATTAAAATATGAATTAGACTTTCCAATTCTTGAAATTACATTACATGCATGGGTTAAAATTTAATTATAAAATCAAAACTTTAGGACCAATTCCAAATTTCCATAAACTTGACTTTCTTAAAAGATTTCCTTCATCTCTTCAAAAAAGAACTTGAATGGCTCAATTCCCTTAAAAACTCATGGTGCATGCAAATATGCATTTCATATATATCAAGGTTTCCAAACCCAAGCTTAATTTGAAGAATTCCTACAATTATTTCCATAACCATAAACATGCATGTAACCCGTTTTATGTTTAGAACCCAATTTCCTTCCATAATTTTGAATCCAATTCAATTCCTTCATCATTTTACTAATTCTTCTTAAATCATGGAATTGAAATTATAAACTCTTTTAAAGAAATATTTGCATATATGAAATTAGGATCAAAATTACTGATTTTCTATTTTTTTCCCAAGCAGATCATAATTTAATTATTGAATTACTCTAATTTGGATTTTTATTAATTTCCTTTATATCTAACCCAAATTTAAACTTATCAATCTTTTACACATGAATTAAATCTAAAACCTTGAAATTCTAACATGCATGCAAGGATGAGTTTCAATTTATGAAGAATAATAGAAATCAAACTTTAACTAATTAATTTCCAAATATATTTCCATTATCTTAAAACATAATTCAAAATTTCTTCATCTTCTTGCTAATTCCTATTAAATACATGATTTTGAGTCCAATTTCATCTTTAATTTCAAGTGTAATATAAAGATTCTATAAAAATTAAGCATGAATCCATACCTTAAACTTTAATTTGAGCATTTTAATTGATTCTCCTTTACTTTCCCTTTTCTTTTCTTCATTTCTTTCTCTAATCCATAGCTTTTCCTTTAGCCCTCTTCCATTTCCAGCAACTCTTCTCTTCTTCAATAACCAAGTAAATTGAGTTCTCTCTCTCTCTCTCTCTCTCTCTTACGGTTTCTCTCCCTCTCTGGAACTTCTTCAGCAATAGCAGAATATGAATTCATTTCTCTTGCTTGAAATTCTAACACAATACACACATAAGCCCACTTTATGGCTCCACACGTCCACACGTGCACATACTTTAGGCCTTTCTAGAATTAAGTTACTAATTTATGTATTAATTAAATTAAATCCCACTTAGTCTTGACAAATTATAATCAACACTTAATCTTAATAAATCTCAATTAACACATAATTTAATTAATCATAATTAATTACAAATCCCACATAATTTAATCAGACTAATTTGACTTCCATTAGAGCCCAATTAATTATAATTAAATTTATCAATCTGAATCAGATTTTTAATCGAACTCCTAAAAGGTTCCAAATATTAAATTAAATTTATTTTCATCCTCAATTTTGATTTCCCAAATCATTTAGGCCTTCTATTTTTGATCAGACACCAAATCTTCGTCAATAGATTACATATTCAAATTGAACCTCCCATAAATGAATTTAATTCATAATAATCACAATTCTCAATCCTCATAATTTAATTAACTTAATTAACTCCAATTCGGACCTAATTAATCAGATCTCCATTTTACTAAACTGAATCGAATATTTAATTAAACTCCTACATGGTCCGATACTTGAAATTAAACTGAATCCACTCATCAATTTTCCCTTCTTGAGCCACTTAAACTTTTAATTCTAACTCCAAAATAAATTCTCAATAGAATCATATATGAATCAATCTCCATAATTTTTATAAATCCCTGATTAAATTAGAATAATTACAAATTAAAAATTCAAATCTCCTCAATTAATTAAGTGCTAGTCATTATACGTGATGGAGTCGTTGCAATAAGCTATTTAATAAGTAAACCCACATTGTCCCTTCAACTTCCATATTCACGAATCCGAAAATGCGCATTGAATTCTCATTCATTTGGAAATGGTTTTGAGCAACCAAATACACGATGTTATTCACTATGCGGCATTAAACATGAACCCATTTTGAAATGTAAAAAATAACGCTTGGGTCCTACCTTAATTAATGCTCAAAGTTAGCAAAAAATAAGATTTTACAAAGCCATTTTCCAACAATCCCCTACATGAATGGAATTCACGAAAACGAACATGCAACAAAATGCAGACAAAGAAAGAGTACATTAAGAAGATACACCACATCGAGATAGGTAGCTTTTGGCTTTGAACCTCCTTTAGTGAAAGCCTATCAGACTTACTGGCTAACCGGTGGACACGTTGCCTTAAACTATTCAGCTGTTTGTGTAAGCCTAGAAAATAGACTACACATAGTGTATTTGCAGACATAGTTTGGTTCTCACAGTTGTGTTTATTTTGGCCCTGAACAACACTTGGTAATTCATGAGTGCTCCAGATAATTTAGCCTTCTCAATTCTCATAGCGGCCCAGTTCACACTCATATAGGTGACTTCTTATTAAAAGTACCCTGCCATACCCCACTTGGATGTCCAAGCTATAAGAATCATTAAAAGCAAAGCTTATCCTACTAACGATGCAGGTATCACTCTTCTTATCATGGAAATGGGTAGAAGTAAACCTCTTTAGTGATACGTGAAGTCATCCATAATTCGGTTGTCCCTTTGAACCTAGATCTTGGGATCTCTAGTCAACTAGGTTGGGTTGCCATTATGGCAACTTTTAAGTAATAGAATTTAATCCCATTCCCCTTGATAAATGGTACACTTGCTCTCTGGCTAGCCCTTTTGTCAATGGATCCGCAATATTCTCTCTTGACTTTACATATTCTATGGAAATTATTCCATATGAGAGCAAATGTTGAACGGTATTCTGTCTTCGACGAATGTCTCGAGATTTACCATTATACGTATGATTCTGTGCCCATCCTATTGTTGTTTCACTATCATAATGAATGCATATAGCTGGCACAGGTTTAGGCCACATTGGAATGTCTTCTAAGAAATTATGAAGCCATTCTACTTATTCTCTTGTTTTATCTAATGCAATAAACTCAGATTCCATTGTCAACCTTGCTATGTCTGTCTGCTTGGAGGATTTCCAAGAGACTGCAACACTTCTCAGGGTAAAGATGTATCCACTAGTGGATTTCGATTATTTAGTATCCGATATCCAATTTGCATCGTTGTACCCTTCAAGTACTGTTGGATATTTGGTATAATGTAAGCCATAATTCTGGGTATGTCTCAGATACCTAAGTATCCTAATTATCACTTTCCAGTGATCTGACCCTGGATTACTTGTGTACTTACTCAATTTGCTCACAGCATAGGCTATATCCGGCCTAGTGCAATTCATTAAGTACATCAAGCTTCGGATTATCCGAGAGTACTCTAATTGTGATATGCCTACACTTGTATTCTTTGACAAATGAAGACTAACGTCAATAGGTGTTATAGTAGGACGATCGTCATGCTTTCCAAACTTCTCCAGAATCTTCTCAACATAATCAAATTGAGATAAAGCATATCCATCAGATGTTGTAGTAACTTTTATTCTTAGAATTATATCTGCTACTCCTAGATCCCTCATGTCAAACCTTTTGTTCAACATTTTCTTTGTCGATTTAATCATGTCATTATTGCTTCCAATAATGAGCATGTCATCCACATAAAGACAAACTATGACATAGCCTTTGTCTGTGCTTTTAACATTGACGCATTTGTCACATTTTTTTATCTTAAAACCATCCGAAAGGATAACGTGATCAAACTTTTCATGCCATTGTTTCGGAGCCTGTTTTAATCCATAAAGAGATTTGACAAGTTTACAAACTTTTTTCTCTTGGCCGGGAATTTGAAACCCTTCCGATTGTTCCATATAGATTTGTTCATCTAACTCGCCATTTAAAAAGGCTATTTTAGCATTTATTTGATGTATCTCCAGATTATACAATGCTGCAATCACTATTAGCATGCGAATAGATGTTATTCTTGTCACTAGTGAATATGTGTCAAAATAATCAAGGCCTTCCTTCTGCCTGTATCCCCTAACAACAAACCTAGCCTTGTATTTATCTATTGAACCATCTGCTTTTATTTTTCTCTTGAATATTCACTTATATCCAAGAGGTTTACGCCCTGGTAGAAGATCCACCTGTTCCCAAGTATGATTTTGCAGAATAGATTCAATTTCATTATTCACAACCTCTTTCCATAATGGAGCTTCTGGACCTGACATTGCTTCCTTGAAGTTTTGAGGCTCATTTTCTAACAGGTATGCTAGAAATCTAGACCAAATGATTTAGAGATTCTAGCCCGCTTGCTACGCCTAGGTTCATCTTCTTCATTATCATTTTGGCCTTCCCTACTACCTATAGCAGTATCAAAAGTTCTTTTATTTGAACTTGTCTCTTTAGCTTCGGGAGTTTTAAACTCTTTAGCTTTCTTGCAAGGAAAAATGTGTTCAAAAAATGATGCATTCCTTGACTCAATAATAGTATTTACATGCATATTAGGATTTTCAGATCTATGAACTAAGAATCTGTATGCACTACTATTATTTGCATAACCGATGAACACACAATCAACGACTTTTGATCCTATCTTAGGCGTTTTGGGACTAGGGACGACCACCTTGGCCAAACACCTCCACATTTTGAGGTAATTATAGGTAGGTCGTCGACCTTTCCATATTTCATAAGGTGTTTGATTGATTTTCTTGTGGGGTACCCTGTTAAGAATAAAGTTGGCAGACAAAATCGCCTCCCCCCCACAATTCTGAGGTAATCCTGAACTAATTAACATGGCATTCATCATCTCTTTAAGAGTTTAATTCTTTCTCTCAGCAACTCCATTTGATTGAGGTGAATAGGGTGCAGTGGTTTGGTGAATAACACCATGTTCAGAACAAAATTTCTAAAATGGTGCATCATACTCACCACCTCTATCACTCCTTACTACCTTAACAGTTTTGCCAAGTTGATTTTCAATCTCAAGCTTATATTGCTTAAAAGTTTCAAAGGCTTCATCTTTACTTCTCAATAAGTAAACACAGAAGTATCGAGTGCAATCATCAATAAAAGTAATAAAATATTTTTTACCTCCTCTACTTTGAACAAATTTTAAATCATAGATATCTATGTGAATTAAACTTAGAGGTTCAGTACTTCTTTCCACTTTATTAAATGATGCCTTGGTGAGTTTTGCCTCAACATAAATCTCACATTTATGATTAGGATTAAACTCTAAGTTTGGTAAATATTCTAAAGAAACAAGTCTACTTAAAGAATTAAAATTTACATGTCCTAACATACCATGCTATAAAAAAGAAGACTTAGCAATATAAACAGAAGATGTGTTCTTATTATTAATAGCCAAATTGGGTACAACAGTTAGTACATTGAGCTTAAAAAGCCCATCACTCATGTAACCTCGCCCCACATACATTCCACTCTTGGAGACTACAACCTTGTTAGATTTAAAGACTAATCTAAACCCATTCTTGATCAACAAAGACCTGGAAATCAGATTCTTGCGAATCTCTAGCACATAGAGTACATTGTTAAGAGTGAACTCTTTTCCTGAGGTCATTTTCAGCATAATCTTTCCTTGTCCTTCTATAGTTGATGTGGAGGAGTTTCCCATAAAAAAGTTGTTCTCCATTCTCCGCCGCTTTGTAGGTTTTGAACATCTTCTTATCTGCACAGATATTGCAGTTGCTCCAATATCCACCCACCACTCCTTGGGATTGCCCACCAAATTAGCCTCAGAGATTACTCTAAAAAGATTGATGTCTGCCACTCCATTGAAAAGATAGAAATCCTTGGCTATGTTGGCTTGTGTTGGCTTTTTGCTTGAACTCCTTCCATCATTACGAATGTGACAATCCTTAGCGCGATGTCCATCGTTGCCGCACACAAAACACTTGCCTTTGAACATTTTGTTGAACCCGTTATCTTCCTAGTGGATCCTTGTTTGGGACCATTGCCATCATGCTTCCGCTGCTTGTTGTTGAATTTTGACCATTGTCCTTGTTCCACAACATTTGCTTTAGCCGGCATGATATGGTTTCCTGACTTCTTATCGGAACCACGGTTGTCCTCCTCAATTCTGAGCCACACGATCAGTTCCTCCAATTTTATCTCCTTGCACTTATGCTTCAGATAATTCTTAAATTCTTTCCAGGATAACGGTAATTTTTCAATGATCGCCGCTACTTGGAAGGACTCACTGAGGGTTATCCCTTCCGCATGTATGTCATGGAGAATTAATTGGAGGTCTTGAACCTGGTTAATAACTGTTTTGGAATCAAGCATTTTATAATCCAGAAAACGACCGACAACGATTTTCTTCGTACCGGCATCTGCTATCTTATATTTTAGATCTAGAGATTCCCACAACTCTTTTGCTATGCTTTTGACACTATAAACATTATACAATGTATTGTCCAGCCCATTGAGGATATAATTCCAACACCGAAAATCACCAAGCTTCCATGCTTCGACCGTGGCAACCACTTGCTGGTCAATTTGTTCCTCGTTCAGCGCTGGAGCTTTTTCATGAGTGGAGCGAGCCAAATTCAATGTAGTAAGATAAAACATCATCTTTTGTTGCCATCTTTTAAAATCAATTCCATTGAATTTTTTCGGCTTCTCCCCATGATTTACAGGTACTGACGGAGCCGAAGTCATTACTGGTACAACGAGTGTGGGGGTCGGAGTAACAATAGTCTCAATGCTATTTTGTTCAGTAGTCATATTTCTGATGAAATAAAAATGCAATAATCATAGAATTTTATAGAATAATTTTACACATAAAATAGACAAAATAATATTCTGTAACAAAATTTCATTGATAAATAGTATATTACTACTATGTTATCAAAGATATCATTAAACATTATATTACTACTATTTAAGAAATTAAATAGTATATGACTAGTATTTAATTTCTCGAAACAAAATATTCGTCTGTATAAAACACAAATAAATAAATTAAAAAAATAGAAATCTACTTTAAGATTGTTATCACCCAGTGGTTGTGTGTGTGTAAATTAAATGTATACACAAAATAAACAAAAAAAAAAATGACAAATAATTCAGAAAACAAGTATAACACCCCCAAATATTGCTTTGTTGTGCAATTTGTATCCATGAGTCTGCCTATATTTCAATATAATTCGTGGAAGCTTGCATTTTCCAATATCTTCTAGTAGGATAAGATCTTGCAAATGCTTTGTTAGTTTTTATCTATTTATTTATTTAAATCATGACATGTTATGCATGGAAATTGTCTTATTGTCTTGTTAAGCGTATATTCATTTGTTGTTGAACCCAAAACACTAGAAATGCTTATCCTTCATGAAAAATCTAGAAATCCCTTACATATTGATTTGTGATTATGTATCAATTTTAATGAGTAAATAGCAATCCCAATCAAACAATCAAAGACAAATCAACATAACGATTTAACATGCAAAAACCACAATTGGAGCGCCTCCAATTGTGATAAAAAACCATGGGCAAAAGCCACAAAACAATCCACTCAGAAGACATAAAGGAATTACACAAGTATACTCTCAATTACCTAGCGAATCTACGCCCGAATCGAATCGACCCCTATGTGCCTTTTCCAGCCCCGTCTTCACCTCGGAATTGTCTTGTACAATGTTGAATTCACAACGCCGATGTCGAATCCACGAAGATGAGCCACTCCAGAATCCACCAAATCTTCAGGCCCAAATTCTTCGGAATCTACCGAAGAACAACTCTCTCTTTGTTGAATAAAACAAACTAAACAAACCCTTTGATATAATCTACTCAATTCATGATTAATCTCTCACAGATATCAAAGGAAACAAGCAAAGAAGCTCCAGAAGAAAACCCTAATACCCAAGAAGAAGATCTGGAAGCCGTAACCCTACAATCTGACTGAATCGCATATTTATAGAAAACAGATCCGCGATCTCCGCTCGAGCGCACAAATGGTCGCTCGAGTGGACAAGCAACTTCGACTGCAGGTATTGTAACTACTCTTTGCTCTCCTCCTGTTTCTTCTTCATCTCTCCCCATGTCGTTCGGTCCATGGTTGCTTGATTCTAGCTGCGTTTTTGATTCCTGTAACTGATGTTGGCAGCTTATTGTACCGGATTGCTCTTGGCCCGCCGTGTCTTGAAAATGCTCGAGATGGACAATGAGTATGAGGGCAATGTGGAGGTATGCCTAATTCAAGTCTAGCATTTATAGTATCCTTTTCCTCTTTTGCATTGTTAGATTTAATGTGCATATGAACTATATTGTTAGGCAACTGTCTGGGGAGGATTTGAAATGAGGAGAAAAGTACATCTAGTTAGTTGGTAGGAGGTATGTTTGAGTAAGATTCAAGGTGGGTTAGGGGTTAGGAATCTGTGGGAGATAAATGATTGCCTACTACTAAAGTGGTGGTGGAGGTATGGTAGAGAGGAGAATGCATTGTGAAAACATGTGTTGTGCAACAAGTATGGAGGGATTGGTGGCAGATGGAGTCTGTTACCAGTGGATTTAGGTATGATGTCTACTCTGCGGCAGGATGTATTATCAATGAATTTAACTAATCTTGCTTTGAGTGAATTCTTTTTCAATAATGTCAAAACAGTTGTGGGTAATGGTAAAAGGATTCAGTTTTGGGTTGATAGATGGTTTAACAATCAGAGCCTTAGTGAAATCTTTCCCAGATTGTTTTCATTGTCAACTGAGAAAGATGGTTCATTGCTGCATTTTTTTCCAAAGGAAAGGAGTGGGTCGTGACTGGAAGCTAGCTTTTAGAAGGCCTCTTTTTGCTTGGGAAGAGGAGGAAGTGTCCAAGTTGAATGATTTGCTGCATAATGCACCTACTCTAAATGCATTGGTTGATGATTCTTGTTCTTGGTTAGCACACTCTTCTGGGTCTTTTAGTGTGGCATCAGTGTGGAAAAGAGTGGAATCATCCAAAGGACCTGAAAAATCAATTACTAGGAGCATTTGGAGGAATATAGCTCCTCCCAAAGTGCAATTTCTGAGTTGGCTAGCTTGGAGAGGTAGGATTAAATTTTTTTTGCGTAGGATAGGAGTGTTGAATCCCAATGCCAACACACTGTGTGTGTTTTGTGAATCTGAAGTGGAGACCATGAATCATGTGCTACTACATTGTCATTTGATATGGAGAGTTTGGTCTGATATTGTGAAATGGTGGAATTTGAATTGGGTCATCCCTGGTTCAGTGGAGGAACTCTTATATAGGTGGTCAGGTATAAGATACAAGTTTCAGGTGAAGGAAATTTGGAAGGTAGTTCCTTTAACACTAATGTAGTCTGTGTGGAAACTCAGAAATGAGTGTTTGTTTAAAGAGGCAAAGCTAGATTTTTCAGAATTGACTAGGTTGGTGAAGGTTAGAGTTGCTTTATGGGCAAAATCATACTTGTCAGAGCTGAAGTACTCAGTTCATGACATAGTATCTAATTTGAAGCAAGTGTGTTATTGTGTATAGTTGGGAGTCAACCTAGTTGCGGCTGCAGAAATGGAGTGCAACCAATTTGCTACTGCTGCTAGATGCTGCTAATGCTTGGCAGGATAGTATTCTTGCTGCCAGTTGTTGATGCTCTGTGGTGGACTTATTTGATTGGTGGCCTGGCACTAGAATCAGGAAGTAGGAACTCCAAATATGGAATGCCAATTTGGTTGCAGAGCCACTCATTTGGGAACTCCTATTCCATCCATGATTTTTTATCCAATTTGAACCAGATTAGGAGGTGCATTTTGATGGCTTAAATCTTGTTCTGCTGCTGTTCTGTTCTGCCTTTGTGCAGCTATTTGTTGTCTTGTGCTGCTGTTTGCTCTGGTGTCTTGCTGCCTTGTGCTGTTTGCTACCTTTCATTAACCAATTGAAGTGATGATCTGAGGTGCAGCAGTGAGCAGAGGGGCTCTTTGAGGATGGCTGTTTGTTTTGCTCTTCCTTTATTTTCTGTTTCCGCTTTCTCTGTTTGTGGTTGGTTACTCACGAACTCTTGATGGTGTGCTAGCACATGATTGGGTGGACTTATTGGGGCCAACCTAGTTGGGATTGGTTTGTTTCGTTATGATGCTTTTTGCACTTATCTCTTTTCTTTATTGATGTAATACTCTCTTCGTTCATCAAGAAAGTTAAACTCTTTTGCCGATCAAAAAAAAAAAATATATATTGTTAGGCAACTGGAGAGGATTTCTCAGTTGAGCCAGCAGAGAGTAGGAGGCCATTCCGTGCTCTCCTCGATGTTGGCCTTACTAGAACCACCACTGGGAACCGTGTCTTTGGTGCTCTGAAGGTATTTCCATGCATACATCTTACAATAAACAATTATACTATTTGAACTTATTACTAGAATGAGATGCTCTATATGTTCTTATTTTTCATGACATGCAGATAATTTGATGATTGGTATATATATATATATATATATTTTATGGTATTTTACCAATTTTGTTTGTCTGTGATCTGAATACTGTTAATTGTAATATCATTTTTTTTTGACACTGAGTCTGTTATGCAAGTGGGAGATATTATTTCATCACACCTTAATTTGACATGTGTTTTCCTATTTTTTTTGGGCCATTTTTTATTTGTTTTACTCTGGGTCAGTTATGACTTCAAGGGTTAGACTTCCTAGCCATATATAAGAGCCTCTATCTGACCAATGCTGTTGGGCTGAAAGGAAAAATATTTATTCTTGGATGAGCTTTTCTTACCATAAATGTACAGTGTTTTATTGTTGATAAAATGTTCTAATTGATCAGTTTGTGTTTTAGTCTGTTGCTATATCTCTGAAGTTATGTTTGCTTATGTGAATTATTATGCTAATCTTAATTTTATCAAAATGAAATTTGGTTCCAGATAATATTCTGAGCACTCCTTGTCAGTTTTGTGTTTGTTATTTATTCCTAAATTGTTAATATAATCCAACAGTTCAAAGGAGGCATTTTTCTTGTCAATTTGAACATCCTTCTCCATCCAGCAAGTTATACTGTGGTATAATGGGAGCATCCATTCTACTAATGGAACCAAAATGGTTCATGGCACCATAAAATGTTGTTCACTATAGTTGCCATCTGCCAATTTTTTAACTATTCCTATTTTGTTAGGGATGTGAATCTAGCATCGCAGCAAAGCAGTCATGCAAGTTTTTGGCTTTCCTAAAAAAAAAAAAATGATTTTATGAGATGCCCCAGGGCTCAGGGTTCCTCAACTGTGTGTATGTTTCAAGTCATGAATGAATTAAGGGATGTTGAACTTCACAACTTTGCCTGGTTTCTTTTTTTTTAATTTGTCATTCCTAGTTGTCTTTGATCTTTTGGCAAGTAGTATTCATGCTATTGCATCACTGTCTGTGTTCCCTGCTTTGCTGTAATTATTTGTCCCTGTATGCGATTTCATGCGTGTGCTATACTTTCATTACAGGGAGCATTGGATGGCGGGTTGGATATCCCTCACAGTGATAAGAGATTTTCTGGTTTCTTGAAGGATGCTCTTTTCCGAAACATGGTCCAACTTTCATTTTTTGATAGGTGGTTCAGATGATGAGTGAGAGATGGAGATGTCCTCATGGTAGATAGCACGTGCATACTCCTGGTTGTAGCTATAATTTTGCTTCCCTCGGATCCACCTATCCCTACCAAAGAATTTCTCATGTACTTCCATTTGTCAGGATTTTCATTCCAAACATCTTCTAGTACAAGCAAATACTTTTTTCCATTTAGTTTTGCTGCAAGCTTTCTCACTATTCCTTCAATATTGTCTGTGTCAAACTTATTCCCAGTAAGAGATTGTACCATCTGATTCAATAGCTTTAGAACTATGAAATCATCAGACACACAAATCCACATCCTTTGATAACCAAAATGCTTCACCACCTTCTCATTGTTGTAAACTAGCTGAGCAAGGGTTGTCTTGCCCATCCCACCCATTCCTACAATGGCAATGATAGATAAATCATCTACAGTGTTGTAAAAGCTAAGTAACATGTCTATTACTGTTGACACATCACCATCCTTTCCCACAACTTGTTTATTATCTACAAAGGGGTGAGTCAGCCTGAAATTGACTTCTCTAGGTTCAACACTAGTACTAGCAGCATTTAAGATCTGATCAGCTAGTCTAAGACCGATGTCATTTGCTCCTTTACATAGCTCATCTAACAACAAATTGATATTCTTGACCTTATTAGCCGTCTTGAAACGAAATGTCAGAGGATTTGAGAGGCAGAAGTAGAAGAACTTACATACCTTGTTGTTCTTGACCTTATTAGCTATCTTGAATCGGTTTTGTACCTCAAGGCAAGTTCATCCAGCACATCATCAGCACTGCATGCAACAGAGTTGAGTTTCTTCAGCCAAAGTTGCAGGACTTCTAGATTTTACTCGCCGGTGGTCCTTGCCAGTTTGATCTGTTCAGTTGCTAGTGGAATCAAGGGATTTGGGATCACCTGAGCCGCAGAGATGAGAACAGGGACAAACATCTTTGATCTTTCTTTTCCTTACAATTCGGAAAGAAAACTTGGATTGGATTGGAGCTGGATGCTGAGGTTCACCGCAAGTATATTTATGGGGGGCAAGTTGCTGCATATATGAAGGTAAGGGTTAAGATGTGAATTTGTGCCTCTTGTAACACTTAATTTCAATCATGAACTTGATTTTATTGATTGTTACTTAGATTTTGATGGAGGACGAACCAGAGAAGTATCAGTCTCATTTTGCTGAGTATATCAAGAGAGGAATTGAGCTTGATGGCATTGAGGAGCTGTACAAGAAAGTTCATGCTGCCATCCGTGCAGGCCCCCACTCAAAAGAAGTCTGAGAAGGAGCCACCTAAGCAGCACAAGAGGTAAGCACTAAAAATAACTTGAAATTATGCTATCATTTTTTTTTTTCAAGGGAATCAGGTTTATGCTTTACTTTCCATTCCGATCATTATTATTTGCCTTAAGAAGGTGACAATACTTTTACTTCGGTTTTAATCCATTTTACCCAAGATCATTATATTAGTTCTGGCTATGTGATGCATTTTTTTTTGTTAACAGCCAGATAAGTTTGGATCTTTAACTCAAACTTCTAAGTTGCAAGAGATTTAGTGGTCATTTGGTTGCATGTTTTTTTGTTTGTAGAGAACAGGAAACATTTTATTGTTTTTTCCCAAGAGAATTTAAAGTGGGAATGAGCTTTTGTTTAATGTTCATTGGTGTGATTGCACTTGTTTTGGCAACAAGTGAATACACTGCTTGTGTTACATTTCAGAGCCTTGTCTATAAAGTAGTTTTCAAAAAACTGAAAGCAAAAGCATGTGCTGAATGTGTTGTTATTGTGTTTTCAAAATTTAAAATTTTGAAAACAAAAACCCAAAACCTTTGCAATTTTGTTTGCATATTCCATCATTCATTCACTGGTTGAGTGCAGTATTTGCTACAACGTCTTTTTTGCTTGGATGTTTAAAAGTGTGATTCAATTTTTTGGATAGTTTAGTAAGTTCTCTATACCTTGTATTGTATACCAGGTACAACTTGAAGAAGCTGACATATGATGAAAGGAAGGCTAGCTTGATTGAACGACTGAATGCCCTTAATGCAGCAGCAGGAGCTGATGAGGAGGTGGATGATGAAGATGACGAATGAATGTAGTAGTACCTTTGCCTTTGGGGGCTTGGCATTTGAGTCACATATGAGATGTTCTTAGTGCACAATGATGCTGCTCTGCAGTCTAGTTTCAAACCTGTTAAATTTTGTTTGTGTTTCTTTGGGTGCAATTTTGTAGCTTGGATTTTTTTATTTGAAGATGGCAATTAGACACTTTTTGAATATTATGAAATGCATTATTATTTCTGACTGTCAATGTATTGTGCTATCTAATAGCAGCAGTGGATTTGGGAGTTTTCTAATTGCTAGTCTCCCATCTATAGTTGTAGCCCTCTTGCATGCTTTGGAACAAAAATTCTAAACATACATAAAAATTCATATAAAAAATGTGACAAGAATGACAAGAATAATGTGAAAGTGTCACTATTATAAATAAATTCATCTTTAAGGGTGTTCTGTTTTGAAATAAAAGTTCTACAATAAGTCGCATCATTATGTATGATTCGACAATAAATTCATGCCAATATGATTTTTTTTCTTTGAGGAAAGACAAAATATCATAGCACATAATAAATATTACAAAAGTCACTTGCTCCATTTAGAGGCAATTTTAGCAGCAACATGTACTGCTTCAACTACCTTTCTTAGAGCTTTAGATATACATGGAGCAAATGATTACATAGAGACCTAATATTTAATACAACATTCATAATCTCCCAATCTACTTCCTTAATCTTCTGGATAATCTCCCAATCTACGTCCTTGACTTTCTTAATCATCTGGATAAGCACTTGGCAATCTGTATAAATAGTAATGGCTTTGATATTCTGTTGGCCACACCAGTTCATAGCTTCGAAACAACCCTTCGCTTCAGCCATTAAAGCTGATAGAGCCACAAAAGTGTATTGTCTATACACAATAGCATGCCCACTACAATCCAATGCAACCCATGCAGCTCCAGATTGATTTGTTGACTTCATCCATGCGCCATCAATCAAAATCCTATCAAAACACACACCTGGCATCCAAGATAAATTGTTAGTCACAATAAAAGCATTATCGGCAATACTAGATATAGGAGTGAACGATGAATTAATATCTCTCCAAAGCTCCTGGCCCCCATCCTCAAGACCTCCCCCCAACTGCTCAATGATATTCTGAAGAAACCAAAATGGATCATCAACCACTCCTTCAAAAACAGCCTTATTTCTATGAAGCCAAATACCCAATAAAACTTTGATTGATGCCACATCATCTTCCTCATTAGGAGCATTCCAAAACAAGTTTCCAACCGCTCCTGTACTAACATCGCCTCACCAATATTAAAATCAAAGCCCAAACGAGATTCCCGCCATATATATTTAGAATACAGACATTGGAAACATAAATGTTCAATGGATTTCTCCTCTATCAACATCTTGGACAACACACAGAAGTCTCTATACCTTGTGAATGAAGGATAACTCGCACTGGCAATATTTGATGTAGTAGTTTCCAAATAAACAAAGCCCATTTAGGAGGAATATTGAGTTTCCAAAGTCTTTTCCAAACATCCCTTCTATTGTGTTCCCTAATTGGTGAGATTACAAGTTTCTCAGAAACCACCTTATAATACTTGACTTGACCGAATACCTTCTATCTTTGGTTAATTTCCAAACCAATTGGTCTTCTCTCTCTTCCAGGGGAAGGTGAATATTACTAATGTGTTCAGCCATTTGTACCGGAAATAATGCTCGAACTAAAGGTTCCCTCCATACCCGATTTTGAAAATCAATCAAGTGCTCCACCTTAAATGAGCTAAAACATTGCCCCACTCTTCTTCCCACCATCTCACTACTGAGAGTAGGAATCCAATTATCCTCAAAAGGATCAATATGCTTGCCATTTCCCACCACCCACAATTAACCTTTCAAAATTAATTCTTTACCCCATAAGATACTTTTCCAACCCCACGAACAACTCCTTTTAGGCTTAGCATAGATGAAATTAGTCCTACGACAATATTTTGCTAATAAAACTCTACTCAACAGAGACTGAAGTTCTTTTAAAATTCTCCATGCCAATTTTGCTAATAGCGCTTGATTAAGAAAACCCGGATCCCTCTCCTTCCAATTTAGATAAGCAAAGAGAAGACCAACTCTTCCAAAAAAACTTCGAACCATCAGCCTTTTTCCACAGAAAATTACTAATTATACTGCGAAATTATAATGTTTATTTTAATTCGCATTACAATTAAGTTGGAAGGCTGACGGAGCATTTTAGTATCTAAAATGTCACTAACATAATTATTTAAGAGTTGGATTAGTGGAAAAAAAAATTATACTTCTGTCAATTTTTTGTTATTTGGGTTTTCCTTCCCTCCCTAAATTCTTCTTCAAATCTTTAATCTAACTCTTCTTACAAGTCTTTTATTCAAAAACTGCATATTAAATTATGATTAGGATAGGAAAAAACACATGAAATAGTAGTTTTATATTCATCTCAAGTATATTGATGAAATATTTGAGTATTCTTCTAAAGTTATAATAATACTTAATTGTGTAAATTGCATTGGTATTTTTTATATTTCGGTTCTTATGTCATTTTGATCTTTATAATTTCAGTCTCTATGATTTCAATTGGCTCAATCGATTTGAAATTCATGATTTTGTCTCATTGATTAAACTATTAGTGTTTTTTGATTGAATTGGTGTTATCAATTTGATCAAAATTGACACAAAATTTAAAATTAAAGGTCAAAACAGGTACTAAAATGACACAATGAGCAAAATGTAGAGATTATAGATATAATTTTCCTTATGAATTTGAAATCATGAGATGAGAATAAAAATTTATGATTGTATAAAAAATAATAGAGATAAAACTTTATTTTAATGAAAAATATCCAAACATAAGATGCAATATCACGTGTTAGAGCTAGGACTATATATAGTCTATTGTGACTTCCTCTTACTCCTTTTCATACTTATGTCCTATCACCAAGGATCCTCTAGAGTGAAATTTTCCTAAAGTTTCCTAGAGTGCTATATTGTGTGGTTGAGATTTACTGGCAAGTCACATCAGAAAAATTGATGTGACTTGCCAGTAAATCTCAACCACACAATGTAGTACTTTAGAAAACTTTAGGGAAAAATCACTCTAGAGAATCCTTGCTCATGTTCTATTTATAAAAGTTGAACATTGCTTAAAGAATTTAGCTACACTAACAAGATGTTGTAGAGTCATAAATAACCACCACAACCATGCTTCTTAAAATATAAAGATAATAAATTTTTCATGACACATGTAAATTTAAAATGTATATACTAAAGCTTTTTAAGCTAAAACAAGAATAGTGAAACATCATTAGTTATACTGCAAGAAGTTTCTAACTCTTATATTAAGCTAGTTGTGAAATCTTTGTATAAGATCAGAGGAATAAAGAAAATGTCAAGTTAATATATGAAATCGTATCTAGAACTAATCAATGGACCTTCACTCCCATTCACATCCAAAACTGTCCAGTCATAGTTTTCTTCTGCATCACAAATAGACTTAAATAAATAACCATTTATTCATGAGAAACTAACAATTTTAGGCCTTTGATTAAGAACTTAAAAAAATAATAATAATAAATAATATAAAATAAAAAATCGACAAAATGAAGAACATGAAAAGGATCCATCAATTAAACTGAAGATTAAATAACAGATAACTTGATTCTAATCTCTTATGTGCAGAACATGGATTACATGATTACCAGTTTATTAGAAATAATGGTGAATAAAGGGAAGAAAGAGAGTAACAAATTTAACAATAAAAAAAGAAAGAAAGAAAAACAATGTGAGAGAGAGAGAGGGAGAACAATTACCATTTTGGAAAGGACAATAGCAACATTAATGAATATTTGTTTTGCAGTTTCAAAATACAATGGCTTATATGGGTGAGTTGAACCAATGGCATAATTACTTTACAAATAACTTCATAGTTTAGAGCCATTTAGCTCGTTATTCAACTGCTCAAACAATCATTAACAGTATATTTAAATGTGAATTTTGTTAATAGAAAAACAAAAAAATCCACTATATAGGAGTATTTGTTTTTCATTAACCATGCAATAAAGAGATAACAACTGAAACTACATGATGAAATGAATATGTGTTTATATTTATTTGGCTTAGGTTACTTGCAATGGTTAAATTCAACAACCAACAAAACAATAAAAAGCGAGAAATAACATTATTGTATGTTACAGAAAATATGCTGTAACGCCCCAAATTTCTAGCCCAAATGATAATACAACAATTATGGCTCTTTCAAGGAAAACTTAATATAAATCTCTAAACTTACATTACATGATACAATAGTTCTTCATGCAATAACACATTAATCCAACAACAAGTAAATAAACAAATAAATACCCCTAAGGGTTTACAAGTTTCCAAGGTTTGAGCCTGGTTACACAAAACGGTTATTTAAACCCACACACATACTGCCCTTGGCTTACACACAGAGTCACAGCAAAATGAGAGTCTCGTACTCTCAACACACATTTTCTCGCCTTTAGTTAGGCGGCATCACCACATCTTTTCCTGCACAAAAATCCCGTAAGGTAAGCATAAAGCCCAGTAGGAAATCCTTAACAAAGTATATACATTTTATACAAGTCTCAAGAGATGAAATGCACATGTCATGCTATGCCCTTTTGAAAGAAAATCACATCTTCATCTTTGAAAACCATCATGCTCAATGATGTCATGCAATTTCAATTCTTCAAAACTTAACAATTCATTTCAAGAGCGGTAAATACGACTCTGGTAATCCCTAGGTCGGTGTCTGTAAGTAGACTATATAAGTACTACTAATTTGTTATTTTTACCGGTATTAACCGGAAGGCTAGACACCTATCCGCGCGGGTTTTCGGTCATTCACCTCGAACTCGCAGGCTAACTTATTCAATATTACCTACACCACCTATCAAGACTTACCAACGTATTTACCCCAAAACCATTCCATGAAAACTTGTTTCTCAACATTTTTTTCTCAATGCAAGTTTTCAAATCAACTTTCAAAGTTTAATATAATCAAATGAATTGATATGCCAATAACACAAGATGAATATAAATACTGTTATTCCAATTCATCATCCAAGGAATAACACAATTCCCTCTTCTCAAGTATCCTCAACAATTAGTCATTTCAAGACTATTTTAACAATTTGAACAATAATCTTCAAAATGAACAAAAATTCTCATATTTCCTGAAATTCATCATTTATATAAATATAAATAAGAAATTTTCCAAACACCCATTTATTTTGACACACAAAATAAATATAACAATATCATTCATGGACTTTCAGTCTCATAAAAAAAAATCTCCAAATTCTAGGTTTTCTCACCAAAACTATACAATTCAAATCTTTTGAAAGAAAACTTTTCAAAATTATCTTTTCTTCAATCAACAAAGATCAAAACCTATAAGATCATTTTAAAAGAACAAGAGACAAACTCATTTTCAAAATCGCTCAACTTCTTGAATCAACAATCAATTTTCAAAGCTATCGAAAGATGATTTCAAAAATCATATAGATCTTGCAAATATATATATAACTCTAAGAAAATCCCTATCTCAAGTTTTGAAGAAGAAATGAGATGAAACCCCAAAAATCAACAGTGTCGAAACTCGATCTTCACCGCATACACGAAGCCCTCGAGAAGTTAACCAACTTTGATGAAGAACTTATGGCAGAACTTTAATGGATCTTGAGAAATCAAGGTTTTGATCCAATTTGGCGTAAGGAAATGTAGAGAGAAGGGAGAGAAAAGGGTTTTTAGAGAGAGAGAAATATACAAAAGTGATCTGAAATATCAGATTCACGAACTGATATAACATGGTCCACTCGAGCGTGGAAAGCCCCGCTCGAGCGTCAAATACACTTTCTCAGTACTTTTGCAGACATGTCAAACTTCTGAAACCAAACATTCTCCACTCGAGCGCATAAACAGCCACTCGAGCAGACAAGAAACTTCTAATGTATTTTGCATTTTTGCTTCGGGGGCGCTGCCCCTTAGACCCTCGTGAGCTGATCGGGCAGCTTGATCCCCGCTGGGGCGCTGGCCTTGGACCTGCCAAGGGGCATTGCCTCCTGGACCCCTGCGAATTGACCGGGTAGCTCGATCCCCGACATACTAAGCGAAGTGGCAAAATTAGGATCGCTACAACCTTCCCCCTTACAGAATTTCGTCCCCGAAATTTCAAAACAAACTATCCAAACAAAGGGTTTCTAGCGATCAAAACCACACTATTTCATTTTCAAATCACAATATTAACTCTCAACCAAATTCCACCATGGTTATCTCATTAACAACAACCTCCCAAATACGCATAAACATGAAATTTCCCAAAAAGTAATGGCAACTCTAAACAACCTTATGTTTAAAATAACAACGCACATATCAACGTGTGGTTAACAACTTTAAATACGTTTCCCTCAACACTAGGGAATATTACAAAGAAAAGCAACTTAAGCATTTTCAAATAAATCCGAATATTTGGAGCAGACTTCCGCCTCTCGTTCCCACATCGCTTCTTCAGCCCTATGGTGTCTCCACAACACCTTTACCAACGATATAGTTTTGCCCTATAGCACTTGCTCCCGGGTATCTAATATTTGAACCGGTCGTTCTTTGCAAGAGGCATCCTCATCTACCTCCAAGTCAACCCAATCAAGAACATGAGAAGGGTCGGGTTCATACTTCCTAAGTATAGATACATGAAATACGTTGTGAACTCCCAAAAGTTGTGGTGGTAAAGCTAACCGGTATGTCACTTCCCCAATTCGCTCGAAGATCTCAAAAGGCCCAATGAACCTTGGAGATAATTTACCACCCTTACCAAATCTCATCAAACCCCACCTTGGTAAGATTTTTAGAAACACATGGTCACCAACTTCAAAAGATAAAGGTCATCTCCTCTTATCGGCATAACTCTTTTGTCGGCTTTGGGCCGTAGCTAACCTCTTCCGAATGAGAACAACTTTTTTGGTTGTCTCTCTAACAATTTCTGGACCCAGTAACGGTGCATCACGCACTTCAGCCCAATAAACCGGTGATCTACAAGGTCGGTCATACAAGGCCTCAAATGGTGCCATCCCAATACTAGCTTGGTAACTATTGTTGTAAGCAAACTCAATCAATGGTAAGTACCTTTTCCAAGGCCTCTTAAAATCAAGGACACAGGCTTTAAGCATGTCCTCCAAAATATGAATGGTACGTTCTGACTGTCCATCGCTTTGAGGATGATAAGTGGTGCTAAGAGTCAACTTAGTTTCCAACGCCTCTTGAAGGCTTTGCCATAACCGGGCAGTAAAACGAGGATCCCTATCTGACACAATAGTCACAGGGACTCCATGAAGTTGAACTATCTCTCTAATGTATAACTTTGCCAAGCATTCAACCGAGTCGCTGGTGCACATCGGAATGAAATGGGTAGACTTAGTCAACCTATCAACAATCACCCAAACGACGTCATTGCCTCGTTGTGTTCTAGGAAGCCCAACTACAAAATCCATGGTAACACGCTCCCATTTCCACTCGGCTACTGGTAAGGGTTGTAACAAACTCGCTGGTCTTTGGTGTTCGGCCTTCACTTGTTGACAAGTAAGACACTTCGATACAAATAAAGCGACATCCCGTTTCATACCCCTCCACCAAAACTGACGACTAAGCTCATGATACATTTTAGTGCCTCCCGGGTGTACCGCAAGGCGTGAGTGATGGAACTCCTGAAGTACTTCCTCTCTACAAGATTCTGGTACAAATAAACGGTCTAGGTAACGTACACTCAGATCCGAGTGAACATTCAAACCTTTCTCTTCTTTCCCATTGGAAATCTTAACATGGATTGATTCCACATCATGGTCTCCTCGTTGTGCCTCTATGACCTTACTAACCAAGGTAGGTTGAGCATTCAAAGTAAACAAGGTAGCACTCTCTCCGGACTCATCCAAGTGCAAATCAAACTTGCCAATAACATCTAGCATATCCTATTCCCGAATGGCCATACTTGCCAAACTACTCACAGATTTTCGACTCAAAGCATCGGCCACCACATTGGCCTTCCCCAGATGATAATGTAACTCAAAGTCATAATTCTCCATAAATTCCATCCACCTCCATTGTCGTAGATTCAAGTCTTTTTGAGAAAACAAATACTTTAGACTTTTATGATTGGAGAAAACCTCAAACTTCTCACCATACAAGTAATGCCTCCAAATTTCCAAAGCAAAAATCACCGTTGCTAATTCTAGATCATGGGTGGGGTAATTTTTCGCATGATTTTTCAATTGTCGTGAACCATAGGCCATAACTTTTCCCTCTTGCATCAAGACACAACCAAGTCTATCCTGGACGCATCACAATAGATAGCGTAATTCAAACCCCTTTCCGGAATTATCAAAACCGATGCGGTAGTCAATCTAGTCTTAAGCTCTTGGAATGACTTTTCACAAGCCTCACTGCACACAAATTTGATAACCTTTATAGTCAACCTAGTCAAAGGTCCAGCTAGTCTAGACAAGTCCCTTACAAAACGTCGATAATACCCTTCTAATCCCAAGAAACTTCAGATTTCGAAAACATTCTTGGGTTGTTCCCAATCTTGTATGGCATCTATCTTTGAGGAGTCCAGAGTCACTCCCTCTCTAGACACTACATGCCCCAAAACTTCACCTCTGTTAACCAAAACTCGCATTTTTCAAATTTGGCATACAATTGGTGCTCACTAAGTAAACCCAGCACTACCTGCAAGTGAGTCTCGTTTTCCTCTTCAGAGGTTGAATAAATCAAGATTTCGTCCACAAAGACAACCACAAAACGGTCCAAGTATTCCCGAAAAATTCTGTTCATCAAATCTATAAAGGAAGCCAGTGCATTAGTCAACCCAAAAGGCATTACAAGGAATTCATAGTGGCCATAATGAGTATGAAAGGCCGTCTTCTGAATGTCCTCCTCCTGGACTCTCAACTGATGGTACCCTGACCTCAAATCTATTTTTGAGAAGCAACGAGACCCTCTAAGTTGTTTAAACAAATCATTTATTCTGGGTAGAGGATATTTGTTCTTAACTGTAACTCTATTCAACTTGCGGTAATCAATACACAACCGTAATGACCCATCATTCTTCTTCGCAAAGAGAGCCAGCGCTCCCCAAGACGATGTACTAGGGCGAATGAAGCCCTTGTCTAAAAGTTCTTGGAGTTGAATCTTCAACTCATGCAATTCGGCGGGGGCAAATCTATACGGTGACATGGAAATCAGTGCCGTGCCAGGCACTGATTCAATGGAGAACTCGATCTCCCGGTGAAGTGGTAAACTAGTAAGATCTTCCGAAAAGAGATCAGGGTATTCACAAACTACCTTTGGTAACTCAACACAAGCCCCTTCACTCTCACTATCCAAGAGAGTTGTAAGAAGGCCACTCAGCTTGCTCCTACTACGAGGGTCAACAACTAGTGACAAGGCTCTATCAACTCGGTTCCCCAGAAAATAGAAATGATCACCACCCAAAGTGCACACCGTAACTCTCTGACAGTAACAATCAATCACAACTTGATAAGAACACAACCAGTCCATGCCTAAAATGACATCAGAACTCAACATATCTAGCAACACAAAAGCAAACGGAAGTCGACGCCCGGCAACTTCTATTTCACAATCACGACAACCCTGGTCTAAATCAACTGTACCCCAACAGGTGACTCTACTCTAAGTGGAGGCACTAACCGTGCTACTTGTAATCAATGTTTTAAAAACCGGACCGGTGAGTGAACCGAAAAAATGATCGGGTGGACGAGTCACCTGTTCAACCGTCGGGTTGAAGCGGAATCAAACTGTGACGTCATAAATATATTAAAATTATATTTAAATAAAAATATAAGTAATAAAATTATAAATTAAAAATTTTAATAATCTTAAATATTTCTCTTAATACCTTTTTTATTAAAAAATATAAAAATATATTTAAAAATATTATTAATTTTAATTTTGGAAGAAGAAATCAAATATTTAATATTCCCTCCATATGATTTTAATTCAAATAATTTGATTGAAAGAAGAGCAAAAATTTTGGAGGGATATCAAAATTTTAAGTTTCCCTCCAATAAATTTGATTGAATCCCACATAGATTTTTTTAGTTTTTTTGGAAGAATTTTTTTCTTATAAATAGATAGAAGCTTTCACAATAATTTCAAGCTCTCAATGGGATTCCTCACAAGAGGAGACCCTTACAAGAGAGTTTCCAATTAAATTTTTATTATATATATATATATATATATATAAAATAAGAAAGAAAGAAAAGAAAGAAAGAAAGAATAAAAAAAAGAAAAAAATACAAAAAATTCGTTTAAACAGCCCAGTGAACCGGAACCGGGTTGACCGGTTTGGCGGTTCGACCGCCGGTTTTTTCGATTCTCCCAAAATAGGCCGGTTTTCCACTATGACCGGTTTAGTGGGTGTACCTGGACCGGAACCTTGACCGGTCGGCGGTTCAACCGGTTGAACCGGCCGGTCCGGTCCGGTTTTTAAAACCATGCCTGTAATCCCAATGCAGAAGTAAATGCAGTAGATTTAAATGAATGAGACGCACCCGTGTCTATCAATACATTAGCCAAAGAATTACACACAACAAAAATTCCTCTCACAACTGAGGATTCTGGCAACTGCTTTGGCACGGTAACAGCATACACGCGCCCCTGTGGCCCCTGATTGACTTGTTTCCCTCTCGGAGCATAGGCCTGTTATACTGACTGAGCAGAAGTGGCACCCTGATTAACTCGCAAAGTTTGGACTGATTGAGCCTGCTGGTGGCTTTGAGTCTACCTCGACCCTGATGCGCCAGATGCACCTCCCAACTGTGGGCAAGTTCTCTTCATATGCCCTGGCTGACCACACTAATAACAATTAAACCATTGACCTTTATTCTGAGACTGAGACTGACTTTGAGATCAGTTAAGTGGTGGTAACATTAACTGCCCTCCTCCCTTCTGTGGATAAGAGAAAGCCTTCTGACCTAGTTGGCCACACTTGAAACACGAGAAGCTACTCGATGCACTTTTTTCCGGACCCACACTAGGCAAAGGAAAAGTGGATCTAAACTGCTGTGGTTGGGACTGGGATGGATAGGTGTTCCTGCTCTTCTTGTTCTGCCTATGGTCTCCTTGAGACTCTTGGCCCCTAGACCTCGAACTCCGAAGCCTCTCCTCCTCGGCTTGTATGGAAATTTCTATGCGTGTCGCCGTCTCCATAAGACGGTCATATTCCCGAATCATATTTCCGACAAGCTTGAGCATAATTTTTGTTTTCAATTTCTTTTCAAATTCAAAGCAACGACGCTCTTTCGTTGCCTCCAACTCTGGTGTAAATCTGGACAAACTAGAGAAGACTACCTCAAACTTGACCACGGGCATGTCGAGTTGTTTGAGGTCTTTAAAGTCTTGCCTCAATCTCTCCCTAGCAGTGGGAGGTATGTACTTATCTTGGAAAACAACTGCAAAGGCTTCCCATGTCGGCTCCATTTCCACCATTGACCTGCGTCTCCCTTAAGGTAGTAACTCGCTAGAGTCACTCTTAGTTCACTATCTTCGATGTGAAGCATCTCAAATGTCTTCACAGTTTGTTCGAGCCACTTATTTACTTTTTTGGGCTAGAGACCACCATGGAACTCATCCATTTTGGCCCACAAGAACACTCTAGTAAGGAAACTCGTCCTTGAATCTGCGGTGTTCTCTCGGGCTTGATTCTCCACCCTTAACAAGTTCATAGACTTCCTAAAAGCCCCTGCCATTTCTCAAGCTAGGGCCCCCATTGTGGTTTGACCCGCTTGTCCTACCTACTCGGCCACATTAGCTTGGCCTGCTTGCTCGGCCATATTAGCTTGGCTGAACCCTTCTTATTGCACTAGAACCCTATGGACCGGTACCTCATGCACACCTCGGTGAGTGCTACCACGCCTCCCGCCTTTACCACCATGGACTTGACCCCTTCCTGACATCCTAATAAAGGACACAAGAGAAATAATTTAGCACATTAACTCATATTTGCTTGTAACTTGACTCACACGTTTGACTACAACAATTCCATATATTTCTCTACCATATACACAATTCAATTTAGCTCCACATAAGCACTTAGTCATGTAAACACATACGGACTATTCTTTTACGATGAAATCCGTCCCACGAAAAACCAAGAATTCTTAGTAGAACGAGTATTGATCAAGTACCCTTCTAATGAGACCTCAAGGAAATTAACAGGCGCAAACAACGTCCCAAAAGTCCAGTCCCATACCCATTTAGTCACATAAGCATGTTATCACATAGTCACAAAATGCATAATACTTCCTAAGCATGCTAAATGAACCATTGTGGTTAAACAACCACTTCCCATGAGCTCTAAGTATTCAAAACTGGTAGCTCTGACACCAAGTTGTAACGCCCCAAATTTCTAGCCCAAATGATAATACATCAATCATGGCTCCTTCAAGAAAAACCAAATATAAATCTCCAAACTTACATTACATGATACAATAGTTCTTCATGTAACAATATAATAATCCAACAACAAGTAAATAAACAAATAAATGCCCCTAAGGGTTTACAAGTTTCCAAGGCTTGAGCTTGGTGACACAAAATGGTTATTCAAACCCACACACATACAACCCTTGGCTTACACACAAAGCCACAGCAAAATGAGAGTCTCGTACTCTCAACACACATTTCCTCGCCTTTAGTTAGGTGGCATCACCACATCTTTTCCTGCACAAAAATCCCGTGGGGTAAGCATAAAGCCCAGTAGGAAATCCTTAACAAAGTACATACATTTTATACAAGTCTCAAGAGATGAAATGCACATGTCATGCTATGCCCTTTCGAAAGAAAATCACATCTTCATCTTTGAAAACCATCATGCTTAATGATGTCATGCAATTTCAATTTTTCAAAACTTAACAATTCATTTCAAGAGCAGTAAATACGACTCTGGTAATCCCTAGGTCGGTGTCTGCAAGTAGACTATACAAGTACCAATTTGCCATTTTTACCGGTATTAATTGGAAGGCTTGACACCTATCCGCGCGGGTTTTCGGTCATTCACCTCGAACTCTCAGGCCAGCTTATTCAATATCACCTACACCACCTATCAAGACTTACCAACGTATTTACCCCAAAACCATTCCATGAAAACTTGTTTCTCAACATTTTTTTCACAATGCAAGTTTTCAAATCAACTTTCAAAGTTTAATGTAATCAAATGAATTGATATGCCAATAACACAAGATGAATATAAATACTCTTATTCCAATTCATCATTTATATAAATATTGTTATTCTAAGTTTTCAACGTTTTGAACAATAATTTCCAAAATGAACAAAAATTCTCATATTCCCTAAAATTCATCATTTATATAAATATAAATAAGAAATTTTCCAAACATCCATTTATTTTGGCACACAAAATAAATATAACAATATCATTCATGGATTTTTAGTCTCATAAAAAAAAACTCCAAATTCTAGGTTTTCTTACCAAAACTATACAACTCAAATCTTTTGAAAGAAAACTTTTCAAAATCATATTTTCTTCAATCAACTAAGATCAAAACCTATAAGATCATTTTAAAAGAACAAGAGACAAACCCACTTTCAAAATCGCGTAACTTCTTGAATCAACAATCAATTTTCAAAGTTATCGAAAGATGATTTCAAAAATCATATAGATCTTGCAAAAATATATATATAACTCTAAGAAAATCCCTACCTCAAGTTTTGAAGAAGAAATGAGATGAAACCCCCAAAATCAACAGTGTCGAAACTCGATCTTCACCGCACATAACGAAACTCTCGAGAAGTTAACCAACTTTGATAAAGAACTTATGGCAGAACTCTAATGGATCTTGACAAATCAAGGTTTTGATCCAATTTGCCGTAAGGAAATGTAGAGAGAAGAGAGAGAAAAAGGTTTTTAGAGAGAGAGATATATACAAAAGTGATCTGAAATATCAGATTCACGAACTGATATAACATGGTCCGCTCGAGTGTAGAAAGTCCCGCTCGAGCGTCAAATACACTTTCCCAGTACTTTTGCAGATAGATCAAACTTCTGAAACCAAACATTCTTTGCTCGAGCACATAAATGGTTGCTCAAGCGGACAAGAAACTTCTAATGTATTTTGCATTTTTACTTCAGGGGCGCTGCCCCTCAACCCTGCCAAGGCGCTGTCCCCTGGACCCCCGCGAGCTGACTGGGCCGCTCGATCCCCGCCAGGGCACTACCCTTGGACCCGCCAAGGGGCGCTGCCCCCTGGACCCCTGCGAGTTGACCATGCAACTTGATTCCCGACATACTCAACGAAGTGGCAAAACTGGGATCGCTACATATGCAAAATGAATTTCACAATACAACCACCAAAAGATCGAATGAACCTAAATTTGACAAGTACTTCTTCTGTATCGACTACTGTTTAATAAACTACAAGAGTTTCCAAAAAACCCAAGAATGGACTTTCATAATACAATCAATAGCACTCCACTTGACCTAATGATGATTCTCACTAAAAAATTTAGAAATGTAGAACGTGTAGACAAAAGAGAAACCAGTCTTCGAATGACGAGTTCACTCCATTGATGGCCATAGCTAGAGCCTGGAAAATTAATTTGATTAGAAAATTATGCATTTAGGTTTGATATATTGATAAAGGAAAATTATCAGAGCATATTCACTACAATTTATACTTACCATCTTTGTCCAAATTCAAAGATTATGCGTAGCCATCAAGGTTGTGCATGGATTCCCTACCTAGGAATAGGATGTGTTTCTTCTTGCAAGCTACTCTACCAGATTAAATCAAAGAAAGTGCAATCTGCAAAAGAAATATAATTTGGCCTAATTTAGTTTTCTTATACTACAAAAAGGAAAAAAAATCACAACAAAAGCAAATAAAACAACATATTCAATAATTTCTGTTTTCTAACATAAGATATCATATGTTAAAAGGGCTATGACTCCCTGAAGTGTAAGACAAACTCCGAGACACTGCCTAAAGACAAATTGATTTATAAATGTCTACAAACTTTGATGCTTCTTGAAGTATCCTAGACCAAGCACTTAAAACTAAGAACCCAAGAGTAAGCTCCACATAATTCGAAATTCAAGGCATCAAGTATACAATTTTCATATGTTTCGTTGGCTCCCAATTGAAATGAGGAAGATCAGAATAAGTTGGTAACACAAATATTAGATTCTGAAACAGACTGAATTAAAAAAGAAAGGGTGGGAAGGGGGTGAACTTAATTCCTTAAAAACAAACATTAAACCTCTCTCCTATATTGTAATGGAATTTTCACCTTTTAATATTTCTCTTTGCTTGATTTCTTGTAATTTGGATGAGATGCCAGTTATGAACATTAGGTTTTCAACCTGCTTTTTGTCCAAAGAAGATATAAAGATCGAATATGTGTGTGCGAGTGAGCGCAGGTGTGTGTGTATGCGTGTGTATGTGTGTGTGAGTGCGCGAGAGAGAGAGAGAGAGAGAGAGAGAGAGAGAGAGAGAGAGAGAGAGAGAGAGATAAAAGAATACCACCTGCAAATCTTGGGCTGCACTCGATTTTTGTCATGTTTGTTTTAGCTTTGCTAGCTTTCCTTTTCAACTTGGAAGCACTTAGCCCTTGCAATAGCGTACGTTGATCCAGCTGATGCGAGAGTTCTAGCTCAAGCACCTATTTATAACAAGCTACCTTCATTCAATTCAAATATCAAATAGTGATTGCGCCAATTCTTTACATTAAAGAAAGATTAGGCTTGCTAATTATATGAGTGTCATACTTAATCAATTAGGGATAGAGGAAGAATACCACTTGCAAATTTGCTGCTACACTTGATCTTCGTGACCCAAAACTACAGACAAAATTAGTCTTTTGGCTTCACATGCAAAATAATTTGTACATGAATACACGTTTCAAGATGGGTTAGAGATGACTTGATGGGTTATTTAACTCTGTACATGAACCAAACTTGATTTGTAGATTTTAAAAAAACAAAAGAAAAAAAGAAAAAAAGAAAAAAAAAGGCAACAGAATGCTATATGTAATTTGTTAGATGCTCCAAGTAACAAATCATATATTGAAGTGTCTCAAAACAAAGAAACTAATATATATATATACACACACATACATATAGCCAATATGCAGAAAAATGTAGGAATTAACAAACAAAAATAAAATTGAATTGAACTGAGTCATACAATTTGAACTCCAAACAAGAACTACATGCATGATTCAATCCTCCAAGTGGAATGTTGTTGCAACTTCATCTTTAGATTAATTGCCTCTTGCTCAAACTACCTTTGCGCATGCAACAAATCAATATGACTAACCAAATGGAAATGTCAACTCAACTCAGGTGACTTTTGCATACTCTAGGTTACATCTGTGAGAACAGTGTTCTCCGTTTTGTGAGAACAGTTTCCTTTTAGAATTAGAACTTAGTGTTCTATATCTAATAGCATTCTATATCAGTGATGTATTTGTTCTATATCCACGCTTACCGCACCATGTAAGTTTTCTGAGCGAAATTGTATATTAGACTAAAAAATAAATTGAACAAAGAATACATCACTTATATAGAACACTAATTCCTAATTCTAAACAAAAACATCACTGATATAGAATGCTATTAGATATAGAACACTAAGTCCTAATCCTAAAAGAAAACTGTTCTCACAAAATAGAGAACACTGATCTCACACCTCCGCTCAAACTCAAGGTGTTTTAGCAGAAGACACTGAGAGTTTGTCAAGAAAAAACCGAAACCGAGTAGTGGTGTGAGTCTTGGTGAAGAAATTAGCAAGTTACAGAGTCGAAGAGACAAAATGAAGCGAGATAAAGTCAGACTGTAGATGCTGGCAGATAAAGTGACAATCAATCTCAATATGCTTTGTCCATTCATGAAAGACAGTGTTATGAGCAATTTGACTAGCACTTCGGTTGTCACAATAGAGACAGGATGAGAAAGACTAAGGGATGCCTAAGTCAGATAAGAGACCATGAAGCCTATAACGATCCCGGTTGTCCCTTTACTGTTCTGTTGTATTCCAGACTCAGTTCCGTAGAGTTGGTAGTTATATCTATCTTGTTGTCATCATTTAATTCCAATTGTTCGGGTTTTAGGATGTATTGGGCAGAGTTGTTACAGGTTGGTTGGGCTTTGGTTTCAATTCTTTGTTGCCCAGTTTTTAGGAGGTCCGCTCGAGCGGGTCTTCTTGCGCTCGAGCGGAGATTGCACACTTCCAGTTTTTCATGTCCCTGCAAAACTTCTGCAGGAGTGATTTTTACGCTCGAGCGGGTTTCTTTACGCTCGAGCGATAGAGCTCGAGCAGGTATTTTTGCGCTCTAGCGGGTAGTACTCTTTGGTGTAAGTTCTGGGAGGGGAAAATCTACACTCGAGTGGACTGGTTTTCGCGCTCGAGCGGATGCACTTTATTCTTGTGTCTTGGCGCTCGAGCGGGCCTTCTTGCGCTCGAGCGTACCTAGTTTTTTGTTCTTGACGCTCGAGCGTTGTGTTCTCCGCTCGAGCGGGAATGTCGTATATCAGTTGGCAGCTGGGCATTTTAAAATCACTTTTTACATTCTCTCTCTCTCTCTTACTTTCTAAAAAGATATTTTGAGAGCTCCTCTCTCTAGAAACTCCCTTCTCTCTAGGGTTTGATCTAGCTAGAGTGTCTCTCTATCCTTCGGCCTTTGTAAAAGTTGGGTTGATCGTCGAGGGCTACATTTTGATCCGAGAATATTGAGTTTTGGAGCACGTTGAGTTTCTTCACCTTCTTTCCTTGAGCTCCGGTTTTTGAGGTAGGGATTCCTACTCACTCTTATGATCTTTGACATAGATTTTGGTTATTTTGATAAAGTGTTGAAGTTGGGAAATTTTGGGACTTAGGGTTTCAAAATGTTGAAAGAGGGTTTTGTTATTTTGATTCTAAATGTGTAATTTGGGTTTCAAAATAATGGTATTGATGTTGGTTGTTGATATATGGACCATTGGGTCATTATTGGAAAAAGGGGTAGAAAACCCTAATTTGTTGTATAAATTAATTGGTGTAATTAATTTGGGAAAATTGTGATTTTATGGAATTGAGTTGGAAATAATGAAATTGGCTCATTATATGGTAGAATAGTGGAGTTAGATTTGTTAATCGCTCACTTTTGAAAACATTGATATTTTATCTGTTGGAGCTTTTATTATCTGTTTAGAAATAATTGCTTGGGCTACCGGTGGAGGGTAGTTTTGATTGTTGTAGACAATGCATGATGATTAGGCAAACTAAAACTAATCAATTGGATATGTCATAGAGTATGACGGTTGTTAGAATACATTAATGTTATGTATTGATTGATTGTGTATATGACCTTTATGTATATACATTGTTTGTGTGGGAGGAGAAAGGGGCTGTACTCCACGGTTTATTGGAAGAAAGGGGCTGGACCTCTAAACTGAATGTTGTTTGGGAGGAGATAGGGGATGGACTCCACTGATACAGCTCATATGCTTGTCAGATAATGTGTTGATATAGCTCATATGCTTATCTTTGGAAGTGTTGATACAGCTCATATGCTTATCTTTGGAAGTGTTGATATAGCTAATATGCATATCTGTTGAAATGTGGATACAGCTTGTATGCTTATCTGTTGAGATGTTGATACAACTAGTATGTTTATCTATTGTAAAATGGAAAATGTTTAATATGAGTCACTGTCTCATATAAGTGGTTGGCCAGGTTTTGAGCCGTTGATGTAAATTGTGAAATTGATAAGAAATGGAAACTGGAATGAAACATGAACATAGTGGTCATGAAATGGAAATGGGTTATGAATTGATTTATGAAAATTGAACATTTATCAATTGCTAATGTCTTAGTTATTGCTCATACTGTGTTTAGCATATTTCTACTGGGCTGTGGCTCACCCTATATGGGACATTATTTTCAGGTATAGGTAGCATGCCACCTCCAAGGACATAGCTTGGATGGTTATGGGAGTTGAAGACTCTTTTTGATTATTTTTGTTTGTATTACATGTATATCAAGCCAAGGGCTTATTTTGTATAGAGTTAGTACTCTTCTTTGTGTAACCAAGTGTTAACTTGGAAAGCTGTAAGCCCGTAGGACATTTGCTTTTGTTGTTAACATGTAATACTGTTGTAAGAACTACTCTGATAAATGGAAAGACGTTGATTTTATTATATTACTGCATGTCTGAATGATGGGTATTGTGTATTATTTTGAGGGCGTTACAAAGCCAAACAATTTCAGCAGTAACATGAGAAATAGCACGATACTCAGCTTCGGCAATAGAACGAGCAACAACAGTTTGTTTCTTACTTTTCCAAGAAATCAGGGAATCGCCAAGAAACATACAGAAACTAAAAATAGATTTACGATCATTAACATCACCAGCCCAATCAGCATCAACATAGGCCACCAAATCCAAGGAAGAAATAGAAGAGAACAGCAAGCCCTGAAAGATAGTACTGCGAAGATAGCGAAGAATCCGAAGCAAAGCAGCCCAATGTGTAGAGCGATGAGCAAAAACAAACTGACTAACCATATGGACAACATAGGCAAGATTAGGGCGAGCAACTATTAGATAAACTAAACAACCCACAAGCTCACGATATAATGCAGGATCATCTAGAGGAACACCATCAATAGTGTTGAGCTTCACATTAAGCTCATTGGGGGTATCAAAAAGCTTAGTGTCAGTAAGTCTGGCATATGGATAACCTCATTGGCATACTTAGCTTAGGATAGAAAGTAACCCTTGGGAGAAAAAGCCACCTCAATACCAAGAAAATACCGCAATGGTCCCAAATCCTTCATTTCGAAGGTGTAGAAGAGATGTTGCTTGACCTCAGAGATAGCACAAGAGTTAAAGCCAGTGATCATATCATCCACATATAGTAAGAGAGCAACAAAACTAGCCGAGGTATGTCTCAAAAATAAAGTAGAGTTGGAAGTAGAATGATGAAATCCAAGCTCGGTAACAGTAGTCTGAAAGCAATCATACCATATTCCTAGAAAAAACCTTTGGCAACTAGACAAGCTTTGTAGTGCTCAAGAGAACCATCAGAATGAGTCTTGACTTTGTAGACCCATTTGCAACCAACCAAATTCTTACCAACAGGCAAAGGAACTAACTCCCAAGTAATAGTTTTCTGTAAAGAAAACAACTCATCCTCCATAGCTTGAACCCAATGAGGATCCTGACAGGCCTCATTGTAAGACTAAGGTTCTACAAAAGAGTGAATAGCAGACAAAAAGGTACGATATGAAGCAGAAAAACAAGTATTAGACCAACCTAACCTGTTTAGAGGATGACGCACTCGAGGAGGATATCGGTGTGCAGCAGAATCAAAGTCGTCAGAAGCAAGAGGATTAGCAGTAGGGGCAGAGACAACTAATGGAAGAGGAGCCTTGCGACGAGAATAAACTAACAACAGAGGAGGAGAAGATACCGAAGAAGGAGAAGCAGCCAAAGGTGAAGCAGGAGGAGAATATGGAATAAGCTTAGGAGTAACTGTGGAGATGTACTCATTAGACGGGATCTTAGAAGGAAATGGATCAATATGAACCAAATCCTCTTTGGAAATTGGGGCGGTAAGAGAAGGAAGCCGAAAGTAAGACGTTTGAAAAAGGCAACACGGCGGGAGACATAAAGGCGACGAAAACAGGGTCATAACAGCGATAACCTTTCTAAGTGAGACTATAACCCAAAAAGACATATAGGACAGACCGGGTGCTAAGTTTGGTCCTATCTTTACGGGGTAAAAGGACAAAACAAGCAGACCCAAACACATGAAGGAAGGAGTAATTAGGACATTGAGAAAACAGAGCCTTATAAGAAGACCGCCCAGAAAGAAGGAGGGTAGGCATACGGTTGAGAAGAAAAGCAGCAGTAAGAACTGCCTCATCCCAAACAGAGCAAGAACGGAGGTAGAGTCTGACTGGCAGCCTTAAGACGGGTTTCCTCGGAAAGAAACTCACGAACAATAGCATCCACAGAGAGAAGAGGAGATCGGTGAAGGATGCCACCTCAAATAGCCTCATACTGAGGGGAGAGAGCTATTAAGAATTGCACTAAATGACCCTGCTCTCGAAACTCAATATAAGCGTCCAGTATCTTAAGACTAGGTGGTTCCATAAGAGACAACTAATCCCAGAGACCTGTCATCTCAATATAGAAGTCCTGAATAGTCTGATCTTGTTGACGAGCATTCTGAATAGCTGTTTCCAACTCGTACCGCATGGCAAAGTTGAACTGCTGATAAACACCTAGTAAATAATACCACACCTCTTTGGCAGTATTGTATTTGGAAAACATCATTCCCATACGATCATCCACAGAATTATGAAACCAAGTCAGAACTTATTCCCATACGGTCATCCATATAATTATGAAACCAAGTCAGAACTTAGGCATTATTACAATCTCAAGTATCACAAGAAGTCAGATATCCTTCCTCGTTCGGGTCCAATGGACGAGGAACAAAACCAGAAACATAGCAGCATTTTTTCTGACCAAGAAGAAAATTCTTCATAACACTAGCCCAATAGACATAATTGCCACCAGTGAGTTTGCATTTGATGGCTTGGATTTTAGGGTCCGACATTGTAATAAAACAAAGTTTATAGAATGTTATGGTTCGAAGTATAAATAAAACAAATTAGGGCTTCAAGAGTAACAAACCCAAAACTAGAACCAGAACTAGATGGGCAAACAATCGTGAGTCTGAAGTAGAGAAGAGATTTTTCTATCTCTTCGAACCAATAGACAAAGCAACCAAGTAGGTCATGAGTAGCAGATGCAACGAACAAAGAAGGAGAGAGATTAAGAGTCGAGAACCAGAGAAGACGAAGACCAGCGAACCAGAAATTGAACCCAGGAATTTTAAAGGGTTTCGTGACTCGCGAAGGCTGAGAGGAGTTGCAAGTTGAACCCAGACATCTGATGAACAAATCAACCTAGACAAACCAGTAGATCAAGAGAGAGAGAGTGACCTCTGAATAGAAGAACCAAACAAGTAGTCAATCGCGATCAAGGAGAAAGACCACGACCTACGATGCAGAGAGATGAGCAACTTCTTGTAACCGCGCCCGCGTGGGCCTCGTGCTACAGTTCGGACTCGATTTGTGTCACGGTTCTTAATCTGAACCAAAGAGTCCAAATCTGGCAAATCGTTTTGAGAAACAGATTTTTGAAAAAGTAGTGCCAAACATGGACTGCTTTGCCAGATACAGAGTCGCCACCTAAATATTTTTAAAACGGGGAAATCTAGGAAACCCTGACTCGGTGCCGAAGGCCACATGTCCGTCATCACCGGAGTTTGTCTCGGCTCGGGAGCTTGGGTACGATCGGGGAAGGTCAGCTATGAGCACCCCCTTTCGCCCGGTCCGAAGACCGGCCTCTACTAACCATGATATCCGATTTTGAAATCGTTTATGTATTCTTATTCCGATTATTAGCCTAGAATTACTATGTTATGCGCGCAGCAAACAAGTATAGACTAGATTGCCTAATTTAGAAATAAACATTGCATATCCGTTCGGCTTGAAAATGCTTTGGAATTTGCTACTCGCAAGTAGGCTAAAATACGGATTTCAACGAGTTTTTCCAACTCAAACAATCCAACCTTCACCCACAGGCATTCAAAACAGTTTAACACATAAGCATCTAGCCACATGTTAAGCATGCTGTCATGGCAACATTCACACTCATGCGATATGCTAAAGCATAAATACTTACATCGTACTCCGTGCCAAAACAGAGAACTTGTTAGCAAACATGCATGATCCAAGTCCATGTTAAGTGCCTAATGCATCGCATACAAAGTGTTTCTAGAATAGGCTCGGCTATCCTAAACATGTCATGTGAAAATGCACAATTATCACGTATTCAGTTTGGGAATTGAAGTATTGATGCAGTTAGCGTGATGTACCGAGCCTAATGCATGCAATACAAATGCATGGATGCACACATGCATAGCATAAGGTATGCTGAATTAAACGTGCCCTAATCTACCATCATAAGCAGGTAAATAAAAGGGAAGAAAGACGTGAGGTTGGAAGACATACACACACTCACGCACACTTATTACAGATTTGCCCTCACTCGGAGGGACCGAATAAATATTACAAATTAATTAACTACGCAAGCTAATTAATATTACAAATTAACAAATTAAATTAACAAATTAAATAAATTAATTAAAACAGGAAAATGCCTCGGGAAGCGCGCCACCATGCATGGGCTGCCTCTATTTTCCTTCCTTTCCTCCTCTGGAGGCTGTCAAAGCCTCAGGACTGATCCGTTGGACAGAGAGGATCACCACCGGCTGATTGAGATTGCCACCGGCAGTGTGGTATGGCCATCGGCACAAAATTGAATCTGTCGGCAGAGAAATTGTTGCCGGTCGGCACATTACACTGCCGGTCGGCAGAGTATTCCTGCAGAACCTGCAACTCACAGCAACAGAGGGCAAGGCAAAGCATGGCAGCACAATTCAAAGCATGTATGCACCAACCATGTCTCTTATCATTGTAATGACTCAAAGGGACATGTGCCTCGGTTCTCGGACCACCAATCACGCATTTCCATGCATGATGGCCCAAAGAACCAAGTATGCAACTTTGATTTCAAATGTATGCAAACCAATCAAACAAAACTCCCAATCCCTATCACCCAAGTCAAGGGACAAGGAATGCATGCAAGATGCAATGCAACCTAGGCATACAAGCTAAGGATGCAACATGGCATGGCAAGGCACTTATGCAAGCATACAAGCATACATATGGCAATGCAAATAGATGGAAAGGTGGTCTTATACATGAATTAGGCAGCTCTAAAATAGGCCTAAAACAGTAGCCAAAGTGCTAAAGAGTGAGGGCTAAATGGCATACACACACACATGCACATAAGGACCAACACTTAAGCACAAATCAAGCAACATTCAAGCATGCTTGAAAGAGGCATTCATGTACTAAAAGCATGCAACTCAAGCTCTGAAAATCATGTTATAAAATGATGCCAAATCATATTAAACAAGATAAGTAAATGCGTGCAAGCATGGTCCAAATACTTGAGGCAAGTCATGAAGCTTTGAGGCATGTTTATCACAACAAACATGGCATGCATTAAGCAACCTAAAACAGGTTTTTAGCACATAATATAAGGCCCGAAAGACCACTTAGATGGCATCTAGATGGCTCAAAAACAAAGGCATGCAAAGGCACCAAAACATGGAGCAATGCTACACAAGCTTCCAAAGCATTAAAGAGGCCTGCAAGGCAATCCAACAAGCATGGAAATAGGACTGAAATGGCATGTAGAATGATCCCAAATCACCAAAACAATGCAAAGATGGCAAGCTACACATGCACATACTCAAGGCCAACAAGCCCAAATACAAAGGAGCTATATAATGCATGCTAAAATCAACCCAAATACTTATGGACAGACCTAGAACATGGCAAAATAAGCACATAATCTTCACAAGACTAAGCCTAAAACATGCTCCAACAAAGGCTAACAACCTAAGACATGTTAAGGCATAAACAAGGCATTACATGGCAACTATGCTAATCATGCATGGAGTTCCAAAACCAACTTAAAATCATGTTATATTATGGATATATAAGCATGAAAAACAAACCAAACATGCTCAACACACACTCAAGCATAGGCTTCCTTAAGAGGCCAAAATATGCCCTTTTCAAGGACAATAAGGAGAGGGGGTGGCCCTCTCCTTCTTGGGACTTCAAAGCATCATCTTCACCACTGAAATCCCTCAAGATTTCAGTGGTGAAGAGACCTCAACACCAAAATCCCGGAGCTAACACAAAATGGCTCAAAAAGAGGCCTTTTGAGGCCTAAGGGTGGTCAACAACCCTCAAACAACAAAACACTCTTAATAAACAATAAAGAGGGCCTAAAAACAGAACTTTTTTATGTTATACAATAATCACAAAAACAGCTCTAAGATAGGTATAAAATCAATGCAAGAATGGGGAAAAAAAGGACTAGAATCTCACCCTTGAAGCCTTCTTCACAAATGGTGTTCCAATGGCCTCCTTTGGCTCCAAACCAGTCAAGAAACTCAAGAACAAGCCCTTAGAACCCTAGTTTCAAGAGGAAGGTGAAACACTAGGTGTTTGTGTGCAATAGTGAGACACAAAACACCTAGTGTACAAATAAGAGGGAAAGAGAGATAGATTGTGTATCTAACACTAACCCTAGAACAAGAGCTCAACAATGGCTGCTTTTGCTCTCTAAAAATCCTAAGTCTCTCCTCCTTGTCTCTCCTTTTTTGCCTTAGAGAGAGCTCCTCTCTATATGTCTTGTAAAGCTTACAAGACAAGCTTTACAAGAAGGAGATCCCTCCATACACGTGTATGGAGGAGAGCAAAAACAAGACAGCTGTCTAAAAATATCTGCAAAAGCAGATGAACAGCAATCGGCCGGCCAAAAATGCCATCTTGGCCAAAAAGAGTGCCGGCCGGCACTAAATAGTGCTGACCGGCAACAAATAGTGCCGGCCGGCAAAAAATTGCCGGTGGCAGCAAACACCAGCCGGTGGCCTCCAGCCACTGCTGGTGATGGGTGGGGATGGTCTACAAGCCCCACCCTGCCTCTCAAGGGCAAGATGCAAGTGTTTGGTGCAAAACCAAACACTAAACGGTCGAGTTCGGGGATCCCGAGGCAAGGCGCGCGAGCCGAGACCTCCGGGAACTCCAAACGAACACAAACATGGATAATCACCGAGTGTTCAAACGGTGACATCCAAGTCTTGAGGACGGTCAAAAATGGGGTGTCTACACTTCTAGGGTTTTAGTGATGGCAGTGATACCATGTAAGTTTTCTGAATGAAACTGCATATTAGACTAAAAAATAAATTGAACAAAGAATACATCACTTTTATAGAACACTAATTCCTAATCCTAAACAAATACATCACTGATATAGAATGCTATTAGATATAGAACACTAAGTCCTAATCCTAAAAGGAAACTGTTCTCACAACATCAAGCACTATGGCTTTTAGAATTAGTGATATACAAAATAGCATGGAAAACTCGTGTTTGAGGACATGTTGTCTGAAGCTATATGAAACTTTTGGTGGCTCAATCGGACATAGCTCAATTAAAAGCAATCCTCCCAAGAACAAACACAACCTACAAAGTTTGCATAAGATTGATCTGATTCTTCAAAATCACGTGCATCAACGATTACCTGTTCTCCCTACATTGAATATTAATGGACTGCACTTATTGATTGTACTGCTAGCAGGCAATAAATCTAGCATTTACACTCGAAGAAAAACTAGAACTCCTCCTTGTAGAAGAGACACTGTAACATAGCAATTTGAAGCAGCACAAAGAGATTAATAAACCTAGAAATAGAAATATATATATATATATATATATATAAGTTTCAAAGAAAAAATAATGTTCTAACATATTACATACTCATGATTTGGCAAAGCGTACACTGGAGACCAAATAAAAATGTATAATAATACATATAAAAAAGCTAGATTAAAACTGATGGACTTGTGAGAGAGAGAGAGAGAGAGAGAGAGAGAGAGAGAAATTACATAATTGGCAGTAGACTATTTCATGCTTCATCTTGAAGAAGAAGATTCATCATTTGTAAAGGAAGATTCATCATTCATGAAATGCCTCGCAACACGAAACCCAAAAAGAGGTAGTGAGATAAAGGAAACGAGCAAACAACATTGGGAAGGTGGGGGATGGGATGGGGGTGAGAAGAGAAGAGAAGAGAAGAGAAGAGAAGAGAAGAAATCATGAATATGGATAGCATTTGGAGAAATATATAAGTTACCGTTAAATCTACAAGACATCGATAGATGGAATATGGGCAATCTTGTGCCATTCTTGGCCACTTTCCCTCGCGCATCCAAGTGGACTGTTGTTACAACTTCATCGTTAGATTAATTGTGTCCTGCTCAAACTACCTCTGCACATGCAACAAGTCAATATGACTGACCAAAATGTTATAATTGGAAATGTCAACTCAACTCAGGTGACTTTTGCATACTCTAGGTAGCATGAAGCATTATGGCTTTTAGAATTAGTGATATACAAGATAGCATGGAAACCCGTGTTTAAGGATATGTCATCATCTCCAACCAAAAAAAAAACAAAGGACATGTCATCTTAAGCAGTGCTCTCAGGAATCCACATTTAGGGCACCATGTCATTATGAGTTTGAGATCATTTAGCCTCAGCAACAAAAATGAGATTATTTGAAATTGGAACATCATAAAAGCATTGGTTCAAAATTGAAACATGTCATTTCATCAAATCCCATTGATGATTTTTTTAGGAGAGATACAAAATCCTCAAATTTCAGGAACAATCTAATCAAACCTATAGATGATTTTTTAGGATGGATACAAAATCCTCAAATTTTAGACACATTGTAATCAAACCTATAGATAATTTTTTAGGAGGAATACAAAATCCATAAAATTAAATTTTGATTAAAACAAAAAATTGGCCTTTTCAATTGGTTGCAGACAAACATAACAATTCCCATGTTTTGAAAACAAAGTCGACTAATAGAATTAAGAAGTCATTGTTCTCTTCCCATTTTCTAAAAATTAGCTCATTCAATTCATGTCTTTGTTAATAACAACATAAAACCAACATTTGTGTCTTGAAGATGGACGCAATGCAACACGCAAGAGTGCTTGCATGCCTTCCTAATTGTTTTTTTTTCCCCATTAGGTATAGAAAATAAATATTTGACTCAAAGCTAAGTAGGAAAGAATTTTGAAGGCCAGTTGATTTTAGAAATTATTTAGTTTTTCACTTGACGAGAATTTTCAACTCACAAAGTTGAACTATTAAGCTTGAAAATTACAAAACAAATAACTAAAATGACTGACAACCTACAAAGTTTGCATAACTTTTTGACACCGCAAAATCACGTGCACCAACGATTACCTCTTCTCCTTACATCGATTATTAATGGCCTGCACCAATTGATTGTACTACTGGCATGCAGTAACTCCAGCACTTACACATGAAGAAAAACCAAAAGTCCTTGTAGAAGACCCTGTAACATAGCAATTTGTGTTAGCACAGAGATATTAATAACTCTGGAAATATAGAAGGAAAACATATATATATATATATATATAAGTTTCAAATAAGAAAAATGTTATAAACTATTACATACTCATGATTTAGTAAATCGGTATACTAGAGCTGAGATAAAAATGTATAATACATATAAAAATAAAATAAAATAAATAAAAGCTAGATTAAAACTGATAGACTCTAGAGAGAGAGAAGAGAGAAAGAAAGAGGGGTTTTAATTAATTAGTTATTACATCATTTTCAGGAGTTAATTAATTATTTGTTTGTTGGAGACACAAAGGACTTATATAATTGGTAGTAAACTTTTTTATGCTTCATCTTGAAGAAGAAGATTAGTCATTTGCAGAGGAAACCATTACAGTTGACTTGAAACCTAAAAAGGGGTTAGTGACGAGATAAAGGAAATGAGCAAACAGCATTGGGAAGGTGGGGGATGGGGGTGAGAAGAGAAGAGAAGAAATCATGAATATGGATAAGAATTGGAGAAATATATACGTTACCTTTAAATCATCCAAATGTCTGGAATATGGGCAATCTGGTGCCATTCTTAGCCACTTTCCCTTGCGCATCTTTTCTTTAAAAGGGGACAATTATTTATTGTCAAAGATTGTAAATTGCTGAGGCGTTTCATTGATTCTAGGGTGGGAAGATTCATTAGATTCTTGCAACCTGCAAGCACCAAAGAATGAAGAGATGAAAGGTTACCCAGCCACTCCAGCAGAGCTTCCAGTCCACTAAACATTGAAATTGACAAGCATCTCAAGGTAGTGAGGTGCTGAAGTTGACTAGGCAGATGTAACACTTACGGTGGTGGGGAAATATTTGAGCTCCTCTGAGAATAAACCTATCTCTAATGTTTGAAGGCTAGTCAGGCAAAATAGCCTCTCCTTCCACCAACCCGCCAATCTTTAACATCCTGTAATCGACAAGTACTGAAGGGATGGGAGGCTACATAATTCATCTAGATCGGCAATTATTAAATTCGAACAACCTTTTATATGTAATGTTATAAGGGCTTGTTGTAACAGCCTCTTTGGCAAACATTTCAATTCCTCACAATATGAAATCTTAAGCCACTGAAGAGATGTGAAGCCGCTGCAATTGGACAGTTCCTCAATTATTAATTTCCAACAATGTTTTATCACTAACGTTACAAGGGTTGGTTGTAGCAGCCACTTTGGTAAAAATGTCAACCCTCTGTACCATGAAATCTGAAGCCATTGAAAAGATGTTAAGCCGCTGCAACTGGACATTTCTTCTTCTTCTTCTTCTGTTTCTTCAATTATAGATCTTCGATTATGGCAATATTCTATCGTTAACTCTTCAAGAGACGCAAGGTTTTGTAAGTTATTTGTAAAATAACATAGCTCTTCCAATTTACTTACTCTCGGATTTCTTAGGGTTTTGCCTCTTTTTTCTAGCAAAACATCAATCTTCAATTTCAAACACCCAAATAAACCAATTCTCAAGCAAGACTGACCCATATAAGATGAATCTATACATGGGGAAATAATCAATTCCTGTGAGGATGACAAATGACTTGGAATTGTAGTCAACTCGGGGCAATCTATAATAACTAGCCGCTCAAGCAGAGAAAAGAACATCATGGTGTCCGACAATGATGTTGATACCCCAAGCCAACACCATTCTTCTATGTTTGGCATATGTTCTAGATGAAGTTCTCTTAGTGCTGGAAATACAACGATTGGTGCTTTTGCTGTTGTTGCCGTTGTTGTCGCCCTACTGCAGCTACCAGAGATGATGCCATCATTATCATGATCATGATTAACAACACTATGACAACCACAGAATTCAGGATCAATACACTTCAAATTACTTAATCCAGACATTCTGATAACCTCAAGATCCGGAAAGTGTTCGAGTGGTGGGACTTGTTCACATCTCGTGCACTCTGATAATTTTATCTTAACCAAATTTTGAAGCAAATGCGCATGCAAAACTTTGTCCGTCAAATTTCTCGAGTTTTAAAACCTTAAGATTCCCGTGAGGTTTAAGTCCTTCCAACACATCCACCCAAAAAAAAAAAGTCCTTCAAACACGTCTTTGTGGTTAATGCTACTAGTGTCTCCTGCAGTTAAAGGATTGTCCACCTTATCCTAGTGAAATCCCAACTCATGAATGTTTGGCTTTCTTGATATATTTGCTTTTTCTGTTTCTTTCATGCCTTTCACCTGTTCAAGATTGTAAATCATTAATTTACCTCTTAGTTTGCTTAAGCTACCGAGCTCTTTAATTTTATGGCCCTTATCCTCACTAATGACAAAGAATGATAATGTTTGCAAAGAAGTCAACTTCCCTATCATCATTGCCATCAATTTTCTATTCTCTTTGAAACTGTTCTCTTTTCTATCTTGAATATAAAGATGTCTCAAGCTAACTAAGTTACAAAATTCTTTTGGAAGCATTTTCAAATAGTTAGAAGATGGAAGTCTTAATGTTTGCAAATTGTAGAGCTTGGTGAAAAAAATTGGCAGTGTTTGAAAACCTGATTGTGAGAGATCAAGATATCTCAAATGCATGAACTTACAAATGGAATCTGGCAACTCTTTCACTTCACATCGTTCCAAATTCAGGGCAAGTATACATTTGACTTCATAAATGTTTTCAGGGAGAATTCCTTTTAAAAAAAGTGTCCTCAGTTTCTCTACATTTTCTTTTGGAATTTCAAAACTTTCATACCTCATTACACCAAATGATAGATGTTGAACCTCGGGATCGTAATTCGCCTCACTAGCAATCGAAGTCAAAGGCAAACAGTTACCCTCTGAGACATCTAGTGCCAAATCATGCACAAGATTGTGCATTTTGCAACTGATAATATTATTGTGCATATCCAATCTAATGTCTTGAAATAAAGAATTGTGCAACAAAATATTAAAATAATTATTACCGACATCTTCCATTTCCAAATTGCTTCTCGAAGAAGGCTGGAGATATCCTTGGAAGCTAAATCAACTTATGCTTTTGAATGTTGAAATCTTTTGGAAAAATAGAACAATACGCAAAACAGTGTTTCAAATACGGTGATGCTAAGTGATCAAAACTTAACCTTAATATCGGTTGAATTCCACTTTTGATTTCAGTTGAGCTCCATATTTCATTGTTTTCGATCGACACCCATTCATAAATGTATTGCTTAGAGTACATTAAACCTCCTAGTGACTTTATTGCCAATGGTACACCCTTACACTTTTCCACAAATTTTCTACCAATAGCCACCAAATTTGGGTTCTCTATTGGCCCTCCATTTGCAAATGCTCTTTTTCTGAAACATGGTCCAACTTTTATTTTCTGATAGTTAGTTCAAATGATGAGTGAGAGATGGAGATGTCCTCATAGTTGATACTGCGTGCATAATCCTGGTTGTAACTACAATTTTGCTTCCCTTGGATCCACTTATCCCTAGCAAAGAATTTCTGATGCACTCCATTTGTCTGGATTTTCATTCCAAACATCGTTTACTACAAGCAAATACTTTTTTCCTTTAGTTTTGCTGCAAACTTTCTCACTATTCCTTCAATATTATCTGTGTCAGACTTATCCCCAGTAAGAGATTGTACCATCTGATTCAATAACTTTGGAACTATGAAATCATTAGACACACAAATCCACATCCTTTGATCACCAAAATGCTTCACCACCTTCTTATTGTTGTAAACTAGCTGAGCAAGGGTTGTCTTGCCCATCCCACCCATTCCTACAATGGTAATGACAGGTAAATCATCTACAGTGTTGTCAGAGCTAAGTAACATGTCTATCACTGTTGACACATCACCACCCCTTCCCACAACTTGTTTATCATTTACGAAGGGGTGAGTCAGCTTGAAATTGACTTCTCTAGGTTCAACACTAGTACTAGCAGCATTTAAGATCTGATTAGCTGGTCTAAGACCGAAGCCATCTGCATCTTTACAAAGATTTTCTAATAAGAAATTGATATTCTTGACCTTATTAGCCATCTTGAAACGAAATGGCAATGGATTTGAGAGGCAGAAGAAGAAGAACTTGCGTACCTTCTTGTTCCTCGTGAATCAGTTTTGTACCTCCATCTTTTGTCGAAGGACTTCAAAGGCAAGTTCATCTAGCACGTCATCAGCATTGCATGGAACAGAGTTGAGTTTCTTTAGCTAAACGTGAATGGTTTTTAGATTTACTCGTCCTCGGTGGTTCTCAGCATCACATAATAGGGCTTGTGTGAATTCCAACCTGTCTTTAAGCCTTCGAAGGTCATCCTTGAAACCCCACGCTAATTTGATCTGTTCAGTTACCAATGGAATCAAGGGATTCAGGATCACCTAAGCAGTAGAGATGAGAACAGAGACAGACATCTTTGATCTTTTTTTTCCTTAGAATTTCGAAAGAGAACTAGGATTGGATTGGATTGGATTGGATGAGAAACAATTACTAGAGAAGACAAAGCAGATTTTTATGTAGTGAAGCTGGAAGGTGTTGGAAAGCTTCAAACTATATCATTTGTCAAATAATTGAAAGATGAGAACATGGGGGTGACAGGTGCCATCTGTGTTTGTCAATATTTTATTCACAAGTCTTTGATTATTGGGAAAAATATACGGGACAGGGCTATTTGGGGTAGTAATGTAATTTACTGGGGTAAGACACATCACTAGTAAACGGGTGCCTCTATTTACACACCACCTTTCATATCAAGACACACCATTTTCTAAAAAAAAATATAATTACAATTATATCCCTCAATTAGATATCCTAATTACCCTTATCTTCTTTTCTGAAACCCTAATAGCCACCCCTCACCTCACTGGAAATATAGCGATCTCAGTTTTCCCTTTTTGTGTTTAACTGTAATCCAGACTCGGTTCCGTAAGGGTGCGGTTGTCTTATCCTCTTTCTATCCCTTACTCTTTGTATTCGAGTTTTGGGTTGTGTTAGGCAAGTTGGGAATAAGTTGGTTGTGTTTTAAAACGTAAAATCTTTGCCCAGTTTTTGGTCTCTTCGCTCGAGTGGCGATTTTGACGCTCGAGCGGGTCTTTGTTGTTACTTATCCGCTCGAGCGGGGGTGTTGGCGCTCGAGCGAGGAAATCACCCATCCAATGTTTCGGCTGCAGTGGTAGACGCTCGAGCGGGGGATTGGACGCTCGAGCGGGAGTTTGTGTCTGACGCTCGAGCGGGGAGTTTGACGCTCGAGCGGGGACCATGTCTGTAAAAGTTCTAGGAGTGTGCATCCGAAGCTCGAGCGAGAGTTTGGACGCTCGAGCGGGAGTCTGTGAGTGACGCTCGAGCGGGGGTTTCCACGCTCGAACGGGGCGACTTTTATATAAAGCCGAGATCCGACTTTTTTGTTCACTTTTCAACATCTTTCTCTCTCTTACTTTTCCAGAAAGCTATTTTGAGAGTTCCTCTCACTAAAACCCTAACTTCTCTCTTAGGATTGATCTAGTAGGAGTTGTTTACTCACCTCCAACCTTTACAAAAGTTGTGTTGATCGTCGAGGGCTATCTTTTAATCTGAAAATTTCAGGATTTGGAGCATTTTCATTTTCTTCATCTCCTTCGTTGGGTTTCATCATTCGAGGTAGGGATATCCTACTCCTATTTATGAGCTTTGTCATTAAATCTTAGTGTTTTGATACGTTGGGGGCTGTTGGGTAATTTTGAGAAAGTTTGGGCCTTTGTGTAATTTTACAAAAGTTAGGGTTTTAAATATATAAAACCTATATGCATGTTTGGCATGGAGAAATGGAATTAATGTTGAAACATTGATGAAAATGAAACCTTACGGTTGCAATATTAATTATGGAAAATGCCCTAATTACATTGGTTAATTAATTCGTATAATTAATTGTGAGAAATGAGGAATTGAAATGAGAAAGTCGAGATTGGGAATGTATGGGATTAAAGGGTGTATTTGAATCATTTATCGCTCACCAAATTGAAATGTTGACTACAATATCCGTTGGATGCCTTTATTTTCTGTTTAGAAATAATCGCTTTGGGCTACCGGTGGAGGGTAGTTTTGATTATTGTAGACAATGCATGATGATTAGGCAAACTAAAACTAATCAATTGGCTGTGTCATAGAGTATGACGGTTGAAAGAATACATTAACTTCATGTATTGATTGATTATGTATACTACTGATGTGTATATGTATATATGTTATTTTGTGCAAACAATTTATTGGAAGAAAGGGGCTGGACCTCTAAACCAGAAATTGATATAGCTCATATGCTTATCTTTTGAAGTGTTGATATAGCTCATATGCTTATCTTTTGAAGTGTTGATATAGCTCTTATGCTTATCTTTTGAAGTGTTGATATAGCTCATATGCTTATCTTTCGAAGTGTTGATATAACTCATATGCTTATCCCTTGAAGCGTGGATGCAGCTTTTGTGTTTATCTATTGAAGTATTGATATAGCTAGAAATGGAAAAACAAAATGTTAAAGATGAGTTATTGTCTCATATAAGTAGTTTGGTTGGGTTCTGAACTATGGTATGAATTGAGAATTGGATAAGAGACGGAAAGTGAAATGTAACTTGGACATGATTGTCATGAAACTGTAACACGGTATAAGTGGGAATATAAGTGTGGACCATCTGTTGAATGCTATTATTTTAGTCATTGTTTATAATTGGTTTAGTGTATTTCTACTGGGCTGTGGCTCACCCTATATGGGAACATCATTTCAGGTACAGGTAGCATGCCACCTCCAAGGACATAGCTTGGGAGGCTAGAGGCGGACAGACATTGTTGTTGTCTATTTTCTTGATGTATTACATGTAATTCAGGCCAAGGGCTTAATATGTATTTGAGTTAGCACTCTATTTTCTTGTAACCAATTGTTAACTTAGAAAGCTGTAAGCCCGTAGGGCATTTGCTTTGTTAATAACATGTAATACTGTTGTAAGAGCTACTTTGATGAATAGAAGAATGTTGGTCTTTTGTATTTCAATACATTTCAATATAGGTAGGTTTGTTGTATTATTTTGAGGGCGTTACAGGAAATGTGTTACTACCACCATCACTCTCAACACAACACCTATCATCTCCTAACTTCCCACTTTCGTGATCCTTCTCCACAGCCACTTCACGACCGATATCACTCCTCTTCCCGTCGCCCTTCTTCACCCCACCGTTCTTCCCTCTTCTTAGAACCACCACAATCCCTCCCTCTCCAACTAAAACCATCGTTTTCTCCTCTACCTTGTGCACAACCACCACATCTCCCATTTTCTTCTTTTAAAACCCTAGCCATCTTCCATCACCCACTACTGCTAGATCGCAAACCACGTTCAGTTTGCAACATCCGAACTTGTGGCTGAAGTTCATTCTGCAACTTCCGAACATTGTAAACTAGTTTGGAAGACAATATCCGAACATCGATAATTTGTTCGACGCTAGTTTTCCGCCACTATCTTTTCACTTCTTCGTTGAATCTCTCCCTTTCTCTTGCTCGAGATTTGCAGGGTTGGGGGTTGTGGCATTGACAGAAGAGGGTTGGGGATGGGGTGGTGGGGAACATGAGGGAGTTAGGGAGAATTGTCGAGAAAAAGAGATGGCTAGATAGGGGAAGAGACAGTGCTAGCGAGGGAGAAAGGAGGGGACTGGGGAGTGATGGCACCAGTGACAAAGAAGAGAGGAGTAGGGAAAGGGACTACACTGACACCAGTGACGGAGTTGGGTTACAGGTGGTGGTGGTGGTGGGGTGTGTGACTAAGGGGGAAAATGGAACATTGTAGTGTGTATTGAGCAAATTTCTTATTTTTCAAATTATTAAAGTTGTGTCTTGAGTAGTGGTGTGCCTTGAGATGAAAAGTGGTGTGTAAATAGCGGCACCCCTAGTAAACGGTCTGAAATTTCAAATTGACCAAAAAAAAAAAAAAACTAACAAAAATTTCAGTTTAATTTTTTTTTTCAACTCTCTCTTTTTTAGTTCATCACCTACTCTCCGTCTTCACTCATTTTCAATACAGCATTTCCAATCCGTCAACTTTTAATTTTGATAAAAAAAAATTAAAAAAAAAGTGTTAAAAATTTGAAGTCAAATATTCATCAAATTAAAAAAAAAATTTATTTTTTCATCAAATTAAAATTTTATCAAAAATCATTCATCAAATTTAAATTTGATCAAAATTTAAAAAGATAAGAATCAAATATGATTTTTTTCATCAAATTTGATAAAAATAAAATTTTTATATAAGAGAGTTTTTTTTATTTTTTTAAAAAAATTGATAAAAAATTAATAAAATAATTAAAATAATTCATATAAAATCAAACATTTTATTTAAATGCAAATGCTAACAATTGCCCCATAGGCATTGTTTAATGTTGAAAAATGTGCATAAATATTAAAGACTGTATTGATTTCAATAAAAGTGTATTGTGTATTGCAAATATTTTGTCTTTTACTTGTGCCTTAAGGACTATTTGTTAGCAAGACCCTTATTTAAATTTAAGGGTCCAGCTTCTCTCTAGTTCAGAAACAGACTAGAAGGTGTTGTTGGGCTTGATTTGGGGCTCATTTTGATGATCTAAACCGTTCAATGTGTAAAGCTTGTTGAATACATCATCCTTGCACAAAATCACGTTAATCGGACATTGATTGACAATTGATTAGCTTGCATTTGTATTTGTGATTTATTTTAAAAATCATAATTGTCATTGAAACAAATGTAAACTGATCAAATAGTTATTGATATCCAATTAACATGATGTTTTGCAAAGATGATGTACTCGACGAGTTCTACACATTGACGATTTGAATTATCGATATCGACCCAGAATTGGGTCCAAGCCTAACAACACCGTTCAATCTGATTTCGAATGAAAAAAAAGAAAAACTGTGACCTAAATTTAAAATAACATTAGTGAAAAATTGTATATACTCTTAAATTTGTTCTCTCTGCATCATCATCATTTAAAAAACCGTTCAAATTCTTGTGAGGAAAAAACTCTCTATGTGCTCTTACAATTAATTAAGAGTGCTGCTATTAGCCCCTCATCAATCATTTTGGACTCTCATTTCTTTGAAATTTTTTAATTTCATAACAAATCATCTCTATTATTAATAAATTATCAAATCAATTAACAGTTTGTAATAATGTTAGAAATATATTTCAATTAATAATTTAAGTAACTTTATTATTGTATAGGAGAGCAATTATTGAATTTTATTTTTTTTGTTACTTCTGTTAAATAAAAAATTCTAATAAGAAGATATTTGTAATTTTCTAAATCACAGAAAACAATTTATACTTTAAGCAAACCTTGGAGATGTATTTGTAATTTATTCTAAAAAAAACAAAATAGAGAGATGCAATTCAGAGTTGCACCCACACAAAGTTTAAGTTGCATCTCATCACAAGATGAGTTGCATCCTCTATGTTTTTGTAAGTTTTTTTGTCCCAGTGTCGAGTGATTTACCCATTTCCTTTCCCTATATGGAGCATGGAAGGGAAGGAATGGAGCTAAAGCTGCAGTGGCATAGGACTGTTACACTGCACGGCAGGACATCATTGGGCAGCTAGAAGGTTGTTTTCATCACTGTTACAGGGATGCTTTGCGAAGGCAAGAATGGTAGATAAAATGTATTCTATTCTGGATGTATAATGTGAACACATGAGTATTTTCTTGATAATCTGTATTCTTTACAATTTCAGAGTACTATTTTCAAAAGTTGTTGGCAATATACATATTTCATTGACTGCCAAAAATATTTCCTTCAACTTTCATTTTTTCGTTTTTAGTAGTATTAAACGTCAGAAAAGCATTAATGTTTTTCCTTTTTTTTTTTTAACAAAATAAACGAATGTTTGTTGTAAACAAGGGAAAGTTGTGCCCTCTTACCTTTCATTGTTTGCTTGTCTTAAAGTTGTTTTTTTTTTAATCATCAAAAATAAAGTTTATTGATGTAAAATTTTTTAAAATTGCTTTCTTAAAGTTGTTGTCTTGATTCAGGACCGGCCCTGAGAATTTAGGGCCCTAGGCGAGCTTCTAAGTTTGGGCCCCTTCTCTTGTACATACGCCCAAAAAAAAAAAAAAATATTTGCTAGTGGCCACTCAAGTTTGCTTGAGTAAATTTGGGCCCTTTGTTTGTGTTTTCAATTAGACTAATTTTTTTATTTGTTTTTAATATAGGCCTGCAACATGTTTTTATTTGGGCCTTTTATAGTGGGCTATTTTATTTTGGAGGGCTTCTATTTTAGTGGGTTGTTTTGTTTTTGAGGACTTCTAACAATAATTGGACTTTATTTAAAACTTGATAATATAATGGATCTTCAAAATTTGGGACCCTATTTTGGGCCAAATTTTGGGAGCCCTAGGCACAGGCCTTACTCGCCTTAGCCCAGGGCTGGCCCTGTCTTGATTCAACCTTCAACCGCGTAGAATTGACAAATAATATGAGGGGTGACCTTAGTCATGATAATTATTCAGTAATTTCATAATATGGACACGTGATATTCTATAGTATTATGATTGATGAAAAAAGTAGATAAGTGAAGTATTATGCTGAATAATTAAGAAACCTGAAAAGAAATATTAAATGATAATTAATTAGAAAATCCAAACACACGACATTCTGAAAATAGTTAATAATTTCCCCCCCCCCCAGTCATGACTTTACACTTTTACATTGTTTCCTTTTCTTAAACAGGCTTCAACCGCGTACAATTGGAAAGTTTCTTAAAATTGCTTTTTTAAAGTTGTTGTCTTGATTCATCCTTCAACTGCGTAGAATTGAAAAATTATGTGGGGTCTTAATTAGGAATTGGGATCCTCCCCTTGAGCCCCTCCTTCATTTCCTCCTTGTAAGGGCCTTCGGGTCTACTTTGAGGCCCAGTTTTGATAATCTGAACCGTTCATATTTTTAGATTTATTCAGTATATTATACCTGTAAAAAATCAAGTTGATCGAATATCATAAAGTATGTGTTCGGAAAATTGTTTATTAAAAAATAGTTTGTAGTCCCAATTTTCTGAACGCATACTTTCTGATATCCGATCAACTTGATTTTTTACAGGTATAATATACTGAATAAATCTAAAAATATGAACGGTTCGGATTATCAAAACTGGGCCTCAAAGTGGACCCGAAGACCCCTGCAAGGAGGGAATGAAGGAGGGGGCTCAAGGAGGGAATCTGGACTCCTTAATTAGACCCTATTGTACAGTCATGACTTTATACTTTTCCACTGTTTCCTTTAAATAATACTATATGCATTAATTATTATATTAACTAATGTATTAATAGATAATGTGACATAATTTTAGAGATTTTAAATATTTATAATTTGTATAATAGATGGAGTCAATAATAATTTTATAATACTAGTTAGTATACTAATTAATACACTAATTAATGCGTGTATCACCACTAGTTTCCTTCTCTTAAAGTTTTTGCCTTGTTCCAGGCTTCAACTGCGTACAATTGAAAAATCATATAATTAGATTCTTGTACCCTAGATGATGCAGCACAGTTGGTTAGTACCCTACATAACACTTGGCGTTGGTTCAATTCTCTCTCACTGCGTAAATTCTGATTTAAGCAAAACTTGTGTTGAGGGGTTGGTAACGAACAACAGGCTATCTTGGTGATCTCGACTCGGGATTATATCATTATCTATTTTTAGGATTATTTACTTGAAGACTTTTTAATTATTAATAAATATTATTTTACTTTATTATTTATGAATTCTTATATTTTGATCATTTCAATTATAAAAATGTATCACTTTTACTCTATTTAAATCATTTTTAAAAAGAATGTATTTATATAATTTTTATAATTAAAGAGGTTAATATGTATGAATTTATAATTGAAGGAATCTTAGTGTAATTAACTTGTTTTATTTTTTTTGTTGGATAATAGGAGAAAAGGGTATAAGAAAGGATTCAAACTTGGATATTAACAAGTTTGCAACTCCATTTAAAATAAAATAAAAAACAGTTTACAACTAAAAAATTGGTATTATATGACCACCCTAATAGATCTTGCTCATTGTAAATCATTAATAGGGAGAAATGTAAAATGGGGGTTCATGAATTATGTGTTCAAAAATGGAATTTTATGCCTCCCTCTTTAAATATTGAAAAAATTATTTATAAGTCCTATTATGAAAACTTGTTTAGTGTAAAGTTCTATGAATTTTTTTTATTTATTTATAGAGTTTAAAGTCTTATTTAGATAGGAATGTATTCCATGAGATCTTGTATTGTGTAAATCAATTGTAGTAGTGGATTATTATATCTCTACTTTGTTCTATTATTGTACATTTTATTCTCTCTCTCATATATCATGTTTGGTTTGGGATGTTATATAAGCATGGTCATTTTTGTTAAACCCACAGAGGTGTGTGTGTAAATTAAATGTATAAATTAAATAAACAATAAAATAAAATAATTCAGAAAATAATTATATAATTAAATTCCGAATTAAACGCTTATAGAAATTAAAGTCGAGACTTATGTTGGATACAATTTCCTTAAAGTAGATTTCGCCCTCGCTCCGGTGCTTCGAGTTTTAACAATGTCTACTTCCAGGATGCAACGACTAACACTTGAAATTGCAGCACTACAAAATCAAGACTAGTGAACCAAATTATGTTGTAACTCTTTCTTTTTATTTCTAAAAATTAAGTGTAGAATAGATACAAAAACACATAAGAAGAATAGAAGAAGAAGACGAAATTCTGAGGAAAAAATTTGATCCTAATGAATGCTGGAATGGCAGGGTATATATATAGGAAACTTGGTAGCTATTTGAACAAGTACCAATAGGAAAAAACATGTACAGATCTGTTCAGAATAAAAACAGATCTGTTCGGGTGAAAATTGCACCTGTTCGGGTGGACCTTTTAAATCTGTTTAGATATGGACCTTATGAACTGTTTGGGATCTGTTTGGGTGAAAGAAAAATCTAGACCAATTTATTTTGATTTTTTGAAACCAAAAAATAAAAGGGAAAATTACCAGGAAGTCTTGTTTGAAAAACGTGTAGTCTATTTAGTCTCATAACTTTTTGTTTATACCCAAAAGTCCTATAACGTTATTATTCTTCTTCTCTGCCTCTCTTCTTCTCTGTCTCTTTTGCTCTTTGTATTTTTCGACGATTGTTGACAGGTAATCATATCTTACTTCTTCTCTTGCTCTTTCCGATATATAGTCACCGGCGACCGACGAATACCATCGATTGGGATTCATCGCCAACCACCGACCACCGACTACTTACTTCACTCTCACCAACAATAAAGAAGATATGTTTTCAACGAAGAAGATGAGTAGATTTACATCAAATCTGATGTAGATCTACATCAGATCTGAATAGATCTACATTAGATCCGGCTATATCTAAACAAAAAATAGTTACCGGAGTACAATCCTCTCTCTATATTCACCTTTTTTCGTCGATCTCTTATTTTTTTTACATTTTCTCTGTTATATACTTCTCTTTTTTCTGTTCTAATGGAGAAATTTTTTAAGTTTTGAACAAGTTGTTTTCGAGTTTTAGTTACAGGCAGTGAAAATTGTAAAATTTTGCAGTTTCAATTTTTTTTGGTGCTGTGTAGATTTACATTAGATCTGAGTAGATCTACATCAGATCCGGCTAGATCTAAACAAAAAATAGTTGTCGGAGTACAATCCTCTCTCTATATTCATCTCTCTCCTTCGATCTCTTTTTTTTTTTTTTTTACATTTTGTTTGTTATACACTTCTCTTTTTCTGTTGTAATGGAGAAAATTTTTAAGTTCTGAACAAGTTATTTTCGAGTTTTAGTTATAGGCGGTGAAAACTGTAAAATTTTATAGTTTCAAATTTTTTTGGTGTTGGAATGAATCATGGTATAAAACTGTAAAATTTTACAGTTTCATAACAGTCTTTAGAACTGTAAAATTTTACAGTTTCATAACATGTTTTTCAGTTTGATTAATAAGAATAAATACTTAATAGATTTTTACTTTGAAACTGTAATATTTTACAGTTTCAAAACTTACTTTTCAGTTTGATCAATATTAGAGATTATTTGCTTAAACCTTACAAAAATTGAAAAATAGCATATGTTTTTCCCGTTGTTGTTGTTTTTTGTCGTTCTATTTTTTTCTTTTAGTTTATCAATATTTAGCACATTTTGCTATATTTTTTCACTATAATTTCTCCGTTTATTTTTTTTTTCCGGCGATATTCTGGATATGCTGGTGAGTCTCCAATGATGTTCTTAACGTTCCGTGAACGTTTTGAACATTCTGCCGATTTCCATTAACGTTCTTAACACTCCGGTAAACTTCCGACGATACTCCGGCGACTTCCCAGCGATACTCCGGCAACTTTCCAATGATGTTGAATATTACGACGAGTCTCCGGTGACCGTTTGATGGAAGTTTGACGGTAGTAGAATGTAACAACATCTGTAAATTAAAAAAAAAAGGATTTTTTGGTAACAATTAAAAATATATAGGACTAATTGGTGTAAGTGTTTTGTTTGGGGATTAGATAGATCTTGAACTTTGTATATTGGACTTATTGGTAAGTTCCCCAAAATAAAAATAAATAAATAACTTCAAATGTTTTTGGCCCAAAAAGATAAGTATTAGGCCAGACAAGCCCAACCCAACCTCACACCACGCATCCGCACCCAATCCCAGCCTCGCCCGCCCGACTAGACGGACAGCGGCAGCGGCGCGCGCGCATTTATTGTTTTAGGTCCAATGGGTCTAGCCCACTTTACCCATAACCTCACCCTTCCACAAACTTGGGTACCCATTGGGGCCCATTCCAAGTATCCCAAGTTAGAGTATATAAACCCAAACAATTCCTTAAGCCTTTCCAATGTGGAACAAGCACATTTCACAAATGTGTAGGAAACCCATCTAAATCTATTTCCACAAACCCAAAAATGCGTGTTGAATTAGCTGTTTTTGTAAGCCAAGACAATAGACTACACATAGTGTATCCGCAAACATAGTTTGGTTCTTACGATTGTGTTCATTTTGGCCCTGAACAATGCCTGGTAATTCATGAGTGCTCTAGAGAATTTAGCCTTCTCAATTTTCACAAAACCGGCCCAGTTCAAACTCATATAGATGGCTTCTTAATAAGAGTATCCTGCTATACCCCACTTAAATATCCAAGTTATAAGAATCATTAAAAGAAAAACTTATCCTCCTAACGCTGCAGGTATCACTCTTCTTATCATAAAAATGGGTAGGAGAAAACCTCCTTAGTGATACTTGAAGTCACCCATAATTCGATTGTCCCTTTAAACCTAGATCTTGGGATCTCTATTCAACTAGGTTGGGTTACCATTATGGCTACTTTTAAGTAATAGGCTTTAATCAAATTTCCCTCGATAAATGGTACACTTGTTCTCTAGCTAGCCCTTTAGTCAATGGATCCGCAATATTCTCCTTTGACTTTACATATTCTATGGAAATTATTCCATGTGAGAGTAAATACCTAACGGTATTGTGTCTTCGACGAATGTGTCGAGACTTACCGTTATACATATGATTATGTGCCCGTTCTATTGCTGCTTCACTATCACAGTGTATGCATATAGCTTGCACAGGTTTAAGCCACATTGGAATGTCTTCTAAGAAATTATGAAGCCATTTCGCTTCTTTTCCTATTTTATCTAATGCAATGAACTCAGATTCTATTGTTGATCTTGCTATCAAGTCTGCTTGGAGGATTTCTAAGAGACTGCAGCACCTCCCAGGGTAAAAACAAATCCACTAGTGGATTTTGAGTCTTTAGTATCTGATATCCAATTTGCATCGATGTACCCCTCGAGTACTGCTGGATATTTGGTACAATGTAAACCATAATTTCAGGTATGTCTTAGATCCTTAAGTATCCTAATTATCACTTTCCAATGATCGGACCCTGAATCACTTGTGTACCTACTCAATTTGCTTACAGCATAGGCTATATCTGGCCTAGTGCAATTCATCAAGTACATCAAGCTTTTGATTATTCGAGAGTACTCTAATTGTGATATGCCTGTACCTGTATTTTTTGTCAAATGAAGACTAATGTCAACAAGCGTTTTAGCAGGACGGTTGTCATGCTTTCCAAATTTCTCCAAAATCTTCTCAACATAGTGAGATTGAGATACAGCATATCTTTCAAATGTTCTAGTAATTTTTATTCTTAGAATTACATCTGCTACTTCTAGATCTTTCATGTTAAACTTTTTGTTCAACATTTTCTTTGTGGATTTAATCATGTCATTATTGTTTCCAATAATGAGTATGTCATCCACATAAAGACAAACTATAACATAGCCTTTGTATGTGCTTTTAACGTAGACGCATTTGTTACATTCGTTTATCTTAAAACCATCCGAAAGCATGGCATGATCAAATTTTTCATGCCATTGTCTCGGAGCTTGTTTTAATCCATAAAGGGATTTGACAAGTTTACAAACCATTTTCTGTAGTCCGGGAACTTGAAACCCTTCCGGTTGTTCCATATAGATTTTTTCATCTAACTCGCCATTCAAAAAAGTTGTTTTAACATCCATTTGATGTATCTCCAGATTATACAAAGCTGCAATCGCAATTAACATGTGAATAGATGTTATTCTTGTCACTGGTGAATAAGTGTAAAAATAATCAAAGCCTTCTTTCTGTCTATATCCCTTAACAACAAGCCTAGCCTCGTATTTATCTATTGAACCATCTGCTTTCATTTTTCTCTTGAATATCCACTTATATCCAAGAGGTTTACATATTGGTGGAAGATCTACCAATTCCCAAGTATGATTTTGTAGTATTAATTCAATTTCACTATTCACAGCCTCTCTCCACAATGGAGCTTTAGGACTTGACATTGCTTCCTTGAATTTTTTAGGCTCATTTTTTAATAGGTATGTGAGAAAATATGGACCAAATAATTTAGAGATCCTAGCCTTTTTACTATGTCTAGGTTCATCTGCTTCATTATCATTTTGGTCTTTACTGCAATCTATAGCGGTATCAAAAGTTCTTTTATTTGAACTTGTCTCTTCTGTTTCCTTGCAAGGAAAAATGTGTTAAAAAAAGGATGCATTCCTTGACTCAATAATAGTGTTTACATGCATATCCGAATTTTCAGATCTATGAACTAAAAACCTATATGCACTACTATTATTTGCATAACCAATGAACACACAATCAACAGTTTTTGGTCCTATCTTAGTCGTTTTGGGACTAGGGACTGCCACCTTGGCCAAACACCCCCACACTTTGAGGTAATTGTAGGTAAGTCGTCGACCTTTCCATAATTCATAAGGTATTTGATTGAGTTTCTTGTGGGGTACCCTGTTAAGGATAAAGTTAGCAGACAAAATCGCCTCCCCCTACAAGTTCTGAGGTAACCCTGAACTAATCAACACGGCATTCATCATCTTTTTAAGAGTTTGATTCTTTCTCTCAACAACTCCATTTGACTGAGGAGAATAGGGTACATTGGTTTGGTGAATAATACCATGTTCAGAACAAAATTCCTCAAATGGTGCATCATACTCATCACCTCTGTCACTTCTCGCTATCTTAATAGTTTTGCCAAGTTAATTTTCAACCTCAAGTTTATATTACTTAAAAGCTTCTAAGGCTTCATCTTTACTTCTCAATAAGTAAACATAGCAATATCGAGTGCAATTATCAATAAAAGTAATAAAGTACTTCTTATCTCTTCTAGTTTGAACAAATTTTAAATCACAGATATCTGTGTGAATTAAACTTAGAGTTCGGTACTTCTTTTTACTTTATTAAATGATGCCTTAGTGAGTTTGGCCTCAACACAAATCTCACATTTATGATTAGGATCAACTTCTAAGTTTGGCAAACATTCTAAAGCAACAAGTTTACGCAAATAATTAAAATTAACATGTCCTAATCTACCATGCCATAAAAAAGAAGACCCAGCAATAGAAATAGAAGATGTGTTCTTATTATTAAAAGACAAATTAGGTACAACAGTTATTACATTGAGCTTAAAAAGCCCATCACTCATGTATCCTAGCCCCATATGCATTCCACTCTTGGAGAGCACAACCTTATCGGATTCAAAAATTAATTTAAACCCATTCTTCATCAACAATGAGCCAGAAATCAAATTCTTGCAAATCTCTGGCACATGGAGTACATTGTTGAGCGTGAGTTCTTTTCCTGAGGTCATTTTCAGCACGGTCTTTCCTTGTCCTTCCACAGTTGAAGTGGAGGAGTTTCCCATAAAATGTTGTTCCCCACTTTCCACGACTTTGTAGGTTGTGAACATCTTCTTATCTACACAGATATGGCGGGTTGCCCCAGTATCCACCCACCACTCCTTGGAATTGCCCACCAAATTTGCTTCAGAGACCATTGTAGAAAGATTGATGTCTGTCACTCCATCGGAAAGATAATCCTCAGTTATGTTGGCTTGCGCTGGCTTTTTGCTAGAACTCCCTCCGTCCTTGTGAATGTGACAATCCTTAGCGTGATGTTCATCTTTGCTGCACACAAAACACTTGCCTTTGAACCTCTTGTTGAACCTGTTGTTGATCTTACTAGTGGATCCTTGTTTGGGACTGTTGTCATCATGCTTTCGCTTCTTGTTGTTGAACTTTGACCCTTGTCCATATTCCACAACATTTGTCTTAGCCTATATGATATGGTTTCCTGACTTTTTGTCGGAACCACGCTTGTCCTTCTCAATTCTGAGCTGCACTATCAGTTCCTCCAATTTTATCTCCTTGTGCTTATGTTTCAGATAATTCTTGAATTCTTTCTAGGATGGTGGCAATTTTTCAATGATTGTCGCCACTTGGAAAGATTCACTGAAAACCATCGCTTCCGCATGTATGTCATGGAGAATTAATTGGAGATCTTGAACCTAACAAATAACCATTTTAGAATCTATCATTTTAAAATCCAGAAAACGGCCGATAACAAATTTCTTTGTACCGGCATCCTATGTCTTATACTTATGATCTAGAGATTCTCACAGTTCTTTAGCAGTGCTTTTGACATTATACACATTGTACAGTGTATTGTCCAATCCATTGAGGATATAATTTCGACACGAAAAATCACCATGTTTCCATGCATCGACTGCGGCAACCACTTGCCAGTCAGTTTCTCTCTCGTTCAATATCAGTGTTTTTTCATGAGTGAAGCGAGCCAAATTCAATGTCGTAAGATAAAACATCATTTTTTGTTGCCATCTTTTAAAATCATTTCCATTGAATTTTTTCGGTTTCTCCCCCATGATTTATTGGTACTGCCGGAGTCATCACTAGCTCAACAGATGTGGGGGGCAGAGTAATAACAGTCTCAGTACTGTTTATATCAGTTGTCATAATCCTAACAAAATAATAATACACCAATCACAAATTTATACAAAAAAGAATTTACACACAAAAAATACAGAATAATATTTTGTAACAAAATTCCAATGATAAACAGTATATTACTACTATGTTCTCAAAGAAATCATTAAACAGTATATTACTACTTATAAGAAATTAAACAATATATGACTACTATTTAATTTCCTGAAACAAAATATTCGTCTATGTAACACAAATAAATAAAAATAAAAATCTACTTTAAGATTGTTAAACCCACAGAGGGGTGTGTGTGTGTGTAAATTAAATGTATAAATTAAATAAACAATAAAATAAAATAATTCAGAAAATAATTATATAATTAAATTTCGAATTAAACGCTTATAGAAATTAAAGTCGAGGCTTGTGTTGGACACAATTTCCTTAAAGTAGATTTCGCCCTCGCTCCGCTGCTTTGAGTTTTAACGACGTCTACTTCCCAGGATGCAACGACTAACACTTAAAATTGCAGTACTACAAAATCAAGTCTGGCGAACCAAATTATGTTGTAACTCTTTCTTTTTCTTCCTAAAAATTAAGTGCAAAATAGATACAGAAACACAAAAGAAGAATAGAAGAAGAGGACGAAATTCTGAGGAAAAAATTTGATCCTAATGAATACTAGAATGGTAGGGTATATATAGGAAACTTGGTGGCTATTTGAACAGGTACCAACAAGAAAAAATGTCATGGCCCGAACCCACCCCCATGGGTTAAGGACATAACCGGCCAGTAATCCTGAGATTACCTACGGCCTCAAACTAAAACAAACGTAACTCAACAGAGTAGAGAGGCCAAACGGAAGCACAAATTTAAAACTATATACAGATGTACACAAAGTCCTTGCCAACAAGACAAAATCTAAATACATAACAAAATGGCAAGGATGGGTCTCGTACGTGAGACACAAGGCTGACTCTCCAAAACTCATGTTGTTCCTGGCAGACTTCACTGGGGCTGGGTTTGGACTTCCCTCGGCTCACCTACAAACACATGAATGAGCGTGAGCGATAGCCCAGTGAATAATATCGAATACATAAGTTACATAAGCAATATGAAGAACAACATGCTCCGAACGGCCTTGGGCCCAATGTATATTTCTGCTTAACATATGTACACTTATACAAAATTCAGATCAAATGACTATAGTTCCAAACATACTGGCCTTTGGCCCAATCAGATTTCCATTCATGTCAAAACGGCCTTCGGTTCATTCATTTATGTCAGAATGGCCTTCGGCCCATTCATTTTTGTCAAAACGGCCTTCGGCCCATTCATTTACGTCAAAACGACCTTCGGCCTATACATTCATGTCCAAACGACCTTAGGTCCATTCATTAATGTCAAAATGGCCTTCGGCCCACTCATTCATGTCAAAACAACCTTCGGTCCATTCATTTCTATCAAAATGACCTTCGGTCCATTCATTTCTATCAAAACAACCTTTGGTCCATTCATTTATATCATGTCAAACTTTTGTCCACAATCCCAATTAGCAACTCATAAAGCTTATGAGGGAAATAAACAATTGGACATTGACAAGCTTTCAAATATCGATATTACTCACAGTGATTGGCTTGTGGATTTTCCCTGGAGCTTGACCCTACACATTTCATGAACACAAAAGGGGTCACTAACAGTTCAATCCGTTCTTTGATTCACATATTCCTCTTTAGGCTTTATTCTTATCTCATTAACTCATTTACAATGCTTAACATATGCCTAAGAGTGCTTACAAGTGAAAGCGAACGGAAAACGAAACACAGAACGAGCATACAAAATTTCAGAGAACAGGGTCCCCGCTCGAGCGTCAACTTCCCTGCTCGAGCGGACCCTTAAGGCTTGCAAAAGTACTGGTTGCATGAAAAATACGCTCGAGCACGGAATAGAGAGCTCGAGCGGAAGGCTTGTCTACAAAAACTCCCCGCTCGAGCATGAGATATCCTGCTCGAGCGGACATCCAACTCTGCAAAAAGTGTTGGGAGCACGATTTTCCCGCTCGAGCGGCTCTTCCCCCGGTCGAGCGGACATCAAAAATCTGGGTTTTCCAGATTGAGTTCTTGAGCTCCAATTCGAATTTCAACCAACAAAACATGCATGTTATGGCTCAAATCTCGAATATAGTTATGCTAACATGCCATAAACACCAAAACACATTACAATGGAGCCCAATTCACAATTAATTCACATGCATGCCCCAATCTCCCATCAACTCATTCTAATACAAACAAAATCATACATTCAAAGCTCATATCTTAATTATTCAAACATGCATGCTAATCTTGATTTCATTTCCATCCCAAACAATGCAAATGGTGTTCATTCTCATGGAATACAACAAAAGCATGCTTGCATGTAAGATTTAACACCTTTATTTCCATGTTCAACTCAATACATGCGAGATTATGCATTTCCACCACAATTATATACATGCATGCCTTCATTGACCTTCAATTGAACACAAGCAACTCAATTCCCTTACATTCAAACTAATTCATGCTCTTGACCATCTATTAAACTTGAATTCACAAGATGATGACTATAAATGCATGAATCACTCACTAAGGAGCTTTAATCTTCCCAATTTAGCAATACTTGAGCTTAATCTCCAAAAGGTCCAAGTCTTGAACCACAAATGCACAATTCTCTCCTCTCTCTCTCTAACAGCAGTCCATCTCTCAATCTCAATTGTATAACTCAGATTTTGAGTTCAATAGAGTTAAAGGAGAGTGTAGTGCTAACATACAACAAGCCCCATTAACATATTATTTTAATATAAAATAATTGGGCGCTCAATTCATCAATTTAATCAGTTTAATCTGACCCAAATAAATTTTCAATTAAATTTCACCGTAGGCTCTAAAAATTATGCTAATCACAATGGCGTAATCAATTTCAGGTTCTGTGGCCGATAAGGCCCTCAATTTAATTTCCAAAGCAGATTATTCAAACAGATATTCCTACGGTGAACAGATAAAACTTCAAAATCACATATATTCATATAATGGCACATAAAATCATGCTAAACACATAATCATACTCAAATTAAGGACCAATTAGCATACTACGGAACAGGGGTATCACAGTCTTCCCCCCCTTTAGGCAGTTTGGTCCTCCAAACTTAATTTACCTTCGTCGGGAAACAAATGTGGATAGCGTGGACGCATTTCCTCATCTTTTTCCCATGTAGCACCTGTCCCATAGTGTTCCTTCAATTCCACTTTCACCATTGGGATGGATTTGTTTCTCAATTCTTTCACTTGTCAGTCAACAATTCTTTTCGGCCATTTAGCATATTCCATATTTTTATCAACAGCAACCCGGTGATAATCAATCACATGTAACGGGTCTCGAAGGTAACCCCTCAACATCGACACGTGAAACACATTATGAATTTGTTCAAATCCCGGTGGCAAAACAACTCTATAAGCAACTGGACCAAGCCTCTCCATAATTTGAAACGGCCCAATGTAACGGGGCGACAACTTGCCCTTTTTCCCAAATCTGACTTGGCCTTCATCGGAGAAACATGGATGAACACATGGTCACCAACCTCGTACTCAAGAGGTCTTCTCCGAACATCTGCATAATTCTTTTGTCAGTCTTGAGCTGTTTTGAGCCTTTGCCGAATAGTTTTGATTTTCTCAGAGGTGTCTTGCACAATTTCTGGCCCAAGCAAAACTCTATCCCCGACCTCTGTCCAACAAATAGGTGATCTACACCTTCTACCATACAAAGCCTCGTATGGTGCCATACCGATGCTAGAGTGGAAGCTGTTATTATAAGCAAACTCTTCAAGTGGCAAATAATCTTCCCAACTCCCCTGAAAATCCAAAGCACACATGCGAAGCATAGCTTCCAAAGTTTGTATCGTTCGTTTTGATTGCCCGTCTGTCTGTGGGTGGAATGCAGTACTGAACCTTAGTTCTGTTCCCATAGCTTCCTGCAAACTCTTCCACAATCTAGATACAAATTTCGGATCTCTATCCGACACAATAGATACCGGAACTCCGTGTAAACGGACAATTTCATCAACATAAATAGTAGTCAATCTATAAGCAGTAAATGTAGTTTTGACAGGCAGAAAATGTGCAGATTTAGTCAGTCTATCAACTATACCCAAACAGAATCCATACCTCGAGAAGTCTGAGGTAGGCCAACAACGAAATCCATAGTCACATGTTCCCACTTCCATTCAAGAATAGGGAGAGGTTGAAGTAGATCGCCTGGTTTCTGATGTTCAGCCTTAACTTGCTGACACTGAAGGCACTTGGACACATATTCTGCAATCTCTTTCTTCATTTTAGGCCACCAATAGGTTTGTTTCAAATCTCGATACATTTTATTGTTACCCGGATGCATAGTAAATACGGACCTGTGGGCTTCATCTAAAACCCTCTTCTTTAGTTTCGGGATATCTGGGACACATATTCGGTTTCAGAATTTCAACATTTCATTCTCAATACTGAATTTCGCTTTTGGGCTTGCCTCAAATTCATCAATCACTTTCTTGAGGTACTCATCCTCTTTCTGTTTCTGTTTGATTTCATCAATGATCGGCGGTTCGGCTGTAATAACGGCTATCAATCTGCCCTGTTCACACATTACCACTTCAATTTTAGACTTCTCAAAATCTTGCAAGATCTCTCTCTGTTCAGTAAGCAAACAGGCCATACTCCCCGTTGATTTTCTACACAAGGCATCAGCAACTGTATTAGCTTTCCCGAGGTGGTACTGAATTTCTAGGTCGTAATCTTTTATCAGTTCCAGCCATCTTCTCTGACGCATGTTCAACTATTTCTGTGTGAAGAAGTATTTCAGGCTCTTATGATCCGTATAGACTTCACATTTTGCTCCATACAGATAATGCCGCCAAATTTTCAAGGCAAAAACAACTGCAGCTAATTCTAGGTCATGTGTTGGATAGTTCTTCTCGTGTGGCCTCAACTGCCTGGAGGCATAAGCAATAACTTTTCCGTTCTACATTAACACACAACCCAAACCTTTATAAGATGCATCACTGAAAATCACAAAATTTTCCGTACCTGAAGGTAGTGTCAAAATTGGTGCCATGGTCAATCTTGTTTTCAATTCATGAAAGGCTGATTCTCTTTCACTATTCCACTCAAATGGTTGCCCTTTACGTGTCAATTGGGTAAGAGGCACAGCTAACTTCGAAAAGTCCTTCATAAACCTCCTGTAGTACCCAGCCAAGCCCATGAAACTACGAACTTCTGTCACATTTGTCGGTGTAGGCCAATTCACAATTGCCTCTATTTTCTGCAGGTCCACTGAAATTCCTTCCTTGTTGATCACATGCCCTAAGAAAACAACTTCATCCAACCAAAACTCACATTTCTTTAGCTTAGCAAATAATTTCCTTTCCGAAGTATTTGTAAAACAATTCTCAAGTGATGTTCATGTTCAAGTCTATCTTTAGAGTATATCAAAATATCATCGATGAAGACTACAACAAACTCATCAAGGTAGGTTTTAAAAATTCTATTCATTAAGTCCATAAATGCTGCCGGAGCATTAGTCACTCCAAATGGCATAACGAGAAACTCAAAATGACCATACCTCGTTCTGAATGCGGTTTTCTCAACATCTTCTGCCTTAACTTTCAGCTGATGATACCCGGATCTCAAATCAATCTTAGAAAACACTTGTGATCCCTGCAACTGGTCAAATAAGTCATCAATACGGGGTAAGGGATATTTGTTCTTTATTGTTACCTTGTTCAATTCCCGGTAATCAATGCACAGGCACAAAGTACCATCCTTCTTCTTTACAAATAACACTGGTGCACCCCAAGACGAAGTGCTAGGTCGGATAAACCCTTTATCAAGAAGGTCTTGCAACTGTTCCTTTAATTCTTTCATTTCGGCAGTAGCCATTCTGTAGAGAGTTTTAGAAATAGGCTGGGTGCCTGGCATAGTCTCAATAGTAAACTCTATCTCCCTGTCTACCAATTCCCCTGGTAATTCATTCGGGAACACATCCAAAAATTCTCTAACAATAGGAATATTATTCAATTCAACATTCTCAGATTGTTCGGACAACACATAGCACAAATAACCTTGGCACCCTTTCCTGATCAGTTTACATGCTTTCATTGCAGATATCAAATAAGGTGGAGGCACTACCCCATTACCCACAAACACAATCTCTTTCTGTTCTGGTGGGTTAAATACAACCCTTTTTGTCACACAGTCTATGGTGGCACAATACTTGGTCAACCAATCCATGCCCAAAATTACATCGAAATGTCTAAAGTTCAAGGGCAACAAATCTACATATAGGGTAGCATCCTCGATATGCATGTCACAAAATCGATATATATAATCACATAACACAGATTCCCCCCATGAAGCAGACACACATAACAAATATAGCAATAACTCTAGGGGTCTATTCAGTCTAGATGCAATGTATATGTCACAAATGAGTGCGTTGATCTAGAATCAATTAATACAAAGGCATCCTGATTACATATTGAAATAGTACCTGAGACAACGGCATTGGCATTCCGTGTATCGCCCGGAACAAGTGCAAAAACTCTCCCCTGTCTCACTGTATCCCCAGTAGTAGCAGATTTCAACGTATTTTCCGGCTTCGGGATCGATGCAGTGGAACTAGCTGCTAGTTTCCCACTGTTCTGATTACATTCTCGGGCTATGTGTCCTTGCTTCCCACATTTGAAACAGGCTCTCGATGCACGGTAACAGACTCCACGGTGCCTTTTGCTACAAATGTTGCACATGGGAGCTGTGCCTCAGGAAGAACTTGAAGTAGTTGAGGAGCCCGTATTTTGCTTTTTTAGAAATTTCTTCTTCGAAAAGAAGCCTTGCCTTTTATTGCCTTTCCATTCTGTTGTTGGCTTAGCTTGTATAGCTATGTTAGCCTCTGATATGATGGCCCTGTCTAACACCCCAATGCAGGTCTCCAGCTTTAGGACATTCGCCCTCTCTAGGATGTCACTGCGGAGTCTACCTTCAAAATGTCTTGCCTTCTTGTAGTTTGTGTCAATTACATGTGGGGCAAACCTGGCTAACTCGGTGAACTTGGCCTCATACTCAGCCATTGTCATGCTATCTTGCTTGAGTTCCATGAATTCCGCTACCTTCCTATCCCGGACGCATTGTGGAAAGTACTTGCCATAGAATATTTCTAGAAACTTTACCCAGTTAACATCCTTATGATTTTCTCGCATCAACATCCACCATCTTCTTGCTTCGTCTTCTAGCATAAAAGTGGCTAGAAGCACTTTCTGAGTCTCTGAACAGGGGAACACTTCAAATAATTTCTCAATGCTGAGGACCCACGCTTCGGCTTTCAACGGATCTAATCCCCTGTGAAACTGTAGTGGTTTCATTTTCTTGAATTCCTTGGTGAGAGCTATAATCCGGTCATCATTCTGATTATCTGGCACGGGTGGTGCCGGAGGTGGAGGTGGCAGATGTGGTTACTACCACTGCTGTTGCCACTCCTGTTGCTATCTCAAAGCTTCTGCCATTTCTTGTATCAGTCTTTCCATTCTGTCCATTCTGGCAGTTGAGGGTTCTTCTATTTCATCTCCTCTTATTCTCACCATCTGATTAAACTTGCATTATATTTCATACAAAAGGTACACAAATATGCATACACTAAGAAGCACATATTCCCAGATAATTTGCAATGCAAGTAGTTCACAACTTACACATATAATTGTTCATATCAAAACGTTTAAGCATATAATCAATGCTTCCAAATTCATATTTATCACATGAATGCATCCTAGATCTTATCTAGACGCTTATTGCTCTTTTTGGACGAGTGTGTGAGTTATTAACTCGTGCTCTGATACCACTCGGTCATGACCCGAACCCGCTCCCATGGGTTAAGGACATAACCGGCTAGTAATCCTGAGATTACCTACGGCCTCAAACTAAAACAAACGTAACTCAACAGAATAAAGGGGCCAAACGGAAGCACAAATTTAAAACTATATACAGATGTACACAAAGTCCTTGCCAACAAGACAAAATATAAATACATAACAAAATGGCAAGGATGGGTCTCGTACGTGAGACACAAGGCTGACTCTCCAAAACTCATGTTGTTCCTGGCAGACTTCACTGGGGCTGGGTTTGGGCTTCCCTCGGCTCACCTACAAACACATGAATAAGCGTGAGCGATAGCCCAGTGAATAATATCGAATACATAAGTTACATAAACAATATGAAGAACAACATGCTCCGAACGGCCTTGGGCCCAATGCATATTTTTGCTTAACATATGTACACTTATACAAAATTCAGATCAAATGACTGTAGTTCCAAACATACTGGCCTTTGGCCCAATCAGATTTCCATTCATGTCAAAACGGCCTTCGGCCCATTCATTTATGTCAGAACGGCCTTCAGCCCATTCATTTTTGTCAAAACGGCCTTCGGCTCATTCATTTACGTCAAAACGGCCTTCGGCCCATACATTCGCGTCAAAACGACCTTAGGTACATTCATTTATGTCAAAACGGCCTTCAGCCCACTCATTCATGTCAAAACGACCTTCGGTCCATTCATTTCTATCAAAACGACCTTCGGTCCATTCATTTCTATCAAAATGACCTTTGGTCCATTCATTTATATCATGTCAAACTTGTGTCCACAATCCCAATTAGCAACTCATAAAGCTTATGAGGGAAATAAACAATTGGACATTGACAAGCTTTCAAATATCAATATTACTCACAGTGATCGGCTTGTGGGTTTGCCCTGGAGCTTGACCCTACACATTTCATGAACACAAAAGGGGTCACTAACAGTTTAATCCGTTCTTTGATTCACATATTCCTCTTTAGGCTTTATTCTTATCTCATTAACTCATTTACAATGCTTAACATATGCCTAAGAGTGCTTACAAGTGAAAGAGAACGGAAAACGAAATACAGAACGAGTATACAAAATTTCAGAGAACAGGGTCCCCACTCGAGCGTCAACTTCCCCGCTTGAGCAAACCCTTAAGGACTGCAAAGGTACTGGTTGCATGAAAAATACGCTCGAGCGTGGAATAGAGAGCTCGAGCGGAAGGCTTGTCTACAAAAACTCCCCGCTCGAGCGTGAGATATCTTGCTCGAGCGGACATCTAACTCTGCAAAAAGTGCTGGGAGCACGATTTTCCCGCTCGAGCGGCTCTTCCCTCGCTCGAGCGGACATAAAAAATCTGGGTTTTCGAGATTGAGTTCTTGAGCTCCAATTCGAATTTCAACCAACAAAATATGCATGTTATAGCGACCCCGGTCTTCTCCCATTTGATTATTGTATCCGGACTTAGGTTCCGTAGATTCTGTCATTGTATAGTTGTTGTTGTTGTCCCTTATTTTCTCATTTGGACCTATAGGATGTGTTGGGCAGGTTTATTTCAGGTTGGTTGGGTTTAGAAACCAAGTGTTGCTGTCCAGAATTTTGGATCTTCGCTCGAGCGAGGAGTTTGTCGCTCGAGCGAGCTGTTATTTTTGGTTCTTCGCTCGAGCCGGGGTTTGGTAGCTCGAGCGAGAGGTTGCGTCTGATTTGGACCTGTAGCTGTGCATTCTTGGCTCGAGCGAGCTTTTCTTCGCTCGAGCGAGTTAGTTCGTTCTTCGCTCGAGCGATAGTTCCTTCGCTCGAGCGTGTGTCTGGTTACAGACCTGAGGGTTTGAGTTCTTCGCTCGATCGAGTTTTCTTCCGCTCGAGCGAGCTTTTGGATTGTTGGCTCGAGCAAGGCTTCCTTGGCTCGAGCGTAGCTTCTCTGTGTCTGGTCGCTCGAGCGACCAAGTCTTCGCTTGAGCGAGCCTGTCCAGTTTATATACACAGCAGCGGGTTTTGATCAGTCTTTTTCATCTTCTTTTGATTCTAAACCCTAGGTCCGACTTCTCTCTCTCCCTACTCACCTTCTTTCTTAGATTTGATCTATTTAGAGGGTGTTTCTACCCTAGTTGCTTTATTAAAAATATAGAGGGAGTCGAGGGCTTTCATTTAATCTGAACATTTGGCGATTTGGAGCACATTGGTATTTGGGCACTCATCTCGGTCTTTACCATTTGGGTTGTTTTCTTCGAGGTAGGGATTTCCTACTCCATTTTATAGGTTTTGTTCTAAGCTTTGGTATTTTGATATGTTGGGGATACTTTGGTAAATTTTGGGAAAAACCCTAGTTGTATTATTAAATTAATTTGTATAATTAATTCATGCAATTGGGAAAAGATGGTTAAATTCATGGAATTGGGGAATTCATTGATTAAATGGCGTAATTGGATAATTTGAATCATTTGTCTATTGAATTGTTGACATAGTTATTTTCAGTTTAGAAATAACTGTTTTGGGCTATCGGTGGAGGATAGTCGTGATTGTTGTAGACATTGCATGTGGATTAGGAATAACTGAAACTAATCACATTGGTTAAGTCATTAATTTTGACTATTGCATTGATATAGAAAATACGTGTATTGATTGAGCATTGCATTTGCATACATTGTTTTGTGTGGGAGGAGATAGGGGATGTACTCCACGGTTTAGGGGAAGATAGGGGATGGACCTCTAAACCGGATTTTGTTTGGGAGGAGATAGGGGATGGACTCCATTAGCATCACTTTTATGTGTGCTTATTTATATAGAAGTGTTTTATTGATACAGCACTAAAATGTGTATCAATCTGGAAGTATGAAGTGTTTTGATTTGAGCTTGAGTCTCATTTTGTTTGTTGATATTGGAAGGATGTGAATATGATATATGTAATTCACTATTGTAAGTTTGGCCAGGTTCTGAGCCATGTTGATAAAATTGGAAAGTAAAACGTGTCTTAGACAATAGTGTCATGAGACTGTAAAATGAAGTAATTAATTATCTTGGTTAACCATCTGTTGAATGCTATTGCTTTATTCATTGCTTATATGTGGTTTAGTATATTTCTACTGGGCTGTGGCTCACCCTTTATGGGAACATCATTTTCAGGTTCAGGTGATAAGCTACCTCCAAGGACTTAGCTTGGAAGGACTTGGATTTTGAAGACTATTTTTAGTTATTTGTTTTTTTTTTATTGTTAGTACATGTAAACACTCAAGCCTAGGGCTTTATTTATATTTGAGTTAGAACTCATACTTTGTGTCCAAGTGTTGACTTGGAAAGATGTAAGCCGGTAGGGCATTTACTTTGATGTTACATGTAATGCTTTTGTTTAGTAAGACTCTGATGGATATTATAATGAATTATTAAAGTGTTTTCTTTAAATAATGCATGTCAATGATATATATAATGGGTATATTTTTGAGGGCGTTACACATGTTATGGCTCAAATCTCAAATATAGTTATGCTAACATGCCATAAACACCAAAACACATTACAATGGAGCCCAATTCACAATTAATTCACATGCATGCCCCAATCTCCCATCAACTCATTCTAATACAAACAAAATCATACATTCAAAGCTCATATCTTAATTATTCAAACATGCATGCTAATCTTGATTTCATTTCCATCTCAAACAATGCAAATGGTGTTCATTCTCATGGAATACAACAAAAACATGCTTGCATGTAAGATTTAACACCTTTATTTCCATGTTCAACTCAATACATGCGAGATTATGCATTTCCACCACAATTATATACATGCATGCCTTCATTGACCTTCAATTGAACACAAGCAACTCAATTCCCTTACATTCAAACTAATTCATGCTCTTGACCATTTATTAAACTTGAATTCACAAGATGATGACTATAAATGCATGAATCACTCACCAAGGAGCTTTAATCTTCCCAATTTAGCAATACTTGAGCTTAATCTCCAAAAGGTCCAAGTCTTGAACCACAAATGCACAATTCTCTCCTCTCTCTCTCTAACAGCCGTCCCTCTCTCAATCTCAATTGTATAACTCAGATTTTGAGTTCAATAGAGTTAAAGGAGAGTGTAGTGCTAACATACAACAAGCCCCATTAACATATTATTTTAACATAAAATAATTAGGCACTCAATTCATCAATTTAATCAGTTTAATCTGACCCGAATAAATTTTCAATTAAATTTTAACCGTAGGCTCTAAAAATTACGCTAATTACAATGGCGTAATCAATTTTGGGTTCTGTGGCCGATAAGGCCCTCAATTTTATTTCCAAAGCAGATTATTCAAACAAATATTCTTACGGTGAACAGATAAAACTTCAAAATCACATATATTCATATAATGGCACATAAAATCATGCTAAACACATAATCATACTCAAATTAAGGACCAATTAGCATACTACGAAACAAGGGTATCACAAAAAACCTGTTCAGAACTGGAACAGATCTGTTCAGAACAGAAATAGATCTATTCGGGTGAAAATTATACCTGTTCGGGTGGACTTTTTGAATCTGTATGAACTGTTTGGGTGAAAAAAAAAATCTAGATCAATTTATTTTGATTTTTTGAAACCAAAAAAATAAATTAATAAATAACTTCAAATGTTTTTAGCCCGACAAGCCCAATCAAACCTCACACCACGCACCTGTACCCAAGCCCAGCCCGTTCACCCGACCGGCGTGGCAGCGCGTGCGTGTTTTTTGTGTTGAGTCCAATGGGTCTAGCCCACTTTACCCATAACCTCACCCTTTCACAAACTCAAGTACCCTTTGGGGCCTATCCCAAGTATCCCAAGTTAGACTATATAAACCCAAACAATTCCTCAAGTCTTTCCAATGTAAGACAAGCACATTTCACAAATGTATAGGAAACCCACCTAAATCTATTTCCACGAACTTGAAAATGCGCATCGAATTCTCATTCATCCGAAAATGGTTTTGAGCAACCAAATACATGGTTTTATTCACTACGAGGCATTAAACATGAATCCAATGAAAAACATTAAAAATAATGCTTGGGTCCCACCTTAATTAATGCTCAAAGTTAGGAAGAAATAAGATTTTTTCCAAAGCCTCCAAAGCCATTTTCCAACAATTTTCCCCACCCCGCCCTGCACGGATTTTCTCTGCCCCGATTAAGAAATGGGGTGGGGACAAATTTTGCTTTCCTCACCCCGCTCCACTTGAACCCCACCCCGATTATATTTATTAAATATATTTATATGTATATATAATATATAATATATTTATTTTTTACTATAATAAAGTTAAAACACTAAAATATTATACTTAATATTAATTTGTATTCATTTATTTTCTATCTTATATAATATAATTTTCATTAAATATAAATTATTATTCATAATATACTATATTATCAATCATTTTTATTAATATTTTCATTTTTTTAACTTAAAAAATTAACCTGTCTCCTGTAACGCCCCGAAAAAATTTACAATAATTCATCCACAATATCAATAAACGATAGCAATGATAAAGTAGCTATCTTCCATTAAGTCCAGTTGAGTTTACAAAAGAGAAACATATACGGTATACATTCATAATGCTTGGCCCTGAATCTATAGCATATGTTGCAAGTTAAAGAAAAGAATGAAAGGTAAACAGATAAGAATGTCCTAAGGGCTTACATCTTTCGAAGACGATACTTGGTTACAACAAAAGTGGACTTAAGTCCAATACTGTTAAGGCCCTTGGCTTGCACAAAATAAGAACAGTAAATACACAAAGAAGCTCTTGCTCTAAGTCCTTCCAAGCTATAGCCTTGGCAGAGGCATATCATCAGCACCTGAAATGTTTTTCCTACATAGGGTGAGCCAAAGCATAGTAGAATAATCCAGCATAGTGTGTGAATTTTGACAAAGCTATAAGGTGGATGCATATGCAATACACGTGCCGAAAACATTTTTTTATCTCTTTCAAAATCATGCAATGCCAGGATAATATCATAATTCATAAAACATTCTTCTTTCAATGGAAACACAGGGTAGTGAATCATATCTCAGGAAATCTTAAAACCAATACAACCTTTCACGAAAATTTTATCCGTGGGAAACCGTAAATCAGCATCCATGTAAACGTAAGCTATACAAGCACTACTATTTCCATTTTACCGATATTTTGTCTGTGGGATCGGCACCCATGTATATGCGCGGTTTTCAGGACTTTCATCCTAGACACACAGGCCAACTTATTTGATGTAACAACAATCTCTTTTCCAGATTCATCCATTTTTTCAAGACAATATACATGTGTAATGTATAAATATAAAATAATAACCAATGCAAATGGATGAGAAAAATGGTTTCAATTTTCCTAGTTCTCATGCAATTTCTACAACACTCATAGCTATGCTCCACCGATAACCCGAAATAGATATTTCTAAACAGATAATTAATACTTCATAAAGATAAACTTTTCAAATTTCAAAAGGTGAATGATAATACATATCCAACTCTACCATCCTCATCAATACCAATCCAGTTCCATAATTTCAACATCAATTTCATTATTTATATAAAAATCAACATTTAAGGCATTTAGAATAAAACTCATTTTCTTTCCAAAATCAATTCCAAATATCAAAATCAACCATTTCCACCTAACTCAACATTATTTCCAACATCAACATCATTTTCAAGATTTTATTTGAAAAACCCCTCTTTTGATTTTCAACAAAAACCCTAGGTTTGTTCTAAAATTTTCAAAATCGCAATATTGTTTAAAAATAACAAATAGCCAAGTTAAAACTCATAAAAAGAGTGGAGATATCCCTACCTCAAGCTTAGAAAATGATTGAAGGAAGGATGGAAACTCAAAGATGCCGTAAATCAACTTTGCTCCAATTAGAATGAAGCTCTCGTCAAGCTCTACCTTTTTAACAAAGGCACACAAGTAAAAAGATCAACGGATCTAGGTGTATTCAAGGGAAATAGATGAGTTTTAGATAGAGAGTGAGAGATATTAGGGTTTTAAAATGTTTAGAGAGAGAGAAAGGTGAAAAAGTGAATCAAAAGTGGCTGTTTACGAATTGATATACACACAGTTCGCTCGGGTGCAAGAAGTGTCGCTCAAGCGTCCAAACACAATAAGTTGTTCCGCTTGAGCAGAAGAAGCTTCGCTCAAGTAGTTTTACAGACAGAAGACTGTCGCTCGAGCATAAGAAGCTTCGCTTAAGCGAAGAATACAAACTCTCAGTAGTTTTACAGACCTGCAAAAGTATTAAAGGGTTCACAAAAACTGCTCGAGCGTAAGAAGTGTCGCTCGAGCAAAGGAACAAAATTCTGGGCATCAACACTTTCAAAAAAACAAACTACCAACCTATTCCAAACGTAATCAACACGTCCCAAAAGCCAAACTCAAAGAGAGATAAAGGGAAACAAGACATGGATAACTATATCAGAAAATGAAACTCGGATCAAAGACATCAAATGGGTTAGGTCTAAACCAGAAACGCTATACCTTCTGCTCCGCACCTGCCCTGTTTCCATCATCCCCTGATTTACCCTGCCTCCGACATGATATGGGACGTGGGCGGATTTCTATAAACTCGCCCCAAATCCAACCCGTGAATATCCTTACATGTTACATTTAGGAGGTTACAGTTGTTAATTGAAAATTTAAAATACGAACAATGGTGGAGCATGAGAACGTCACGTTGGGTTTGGGATGTTACATGTTACATTATTCATAATTCAACAGTGGAGTATTGGAATGTCACGTTAGGTTTGGGATGAGAAGCATATGGGAATGTCACGGTGAGCTTTGGATATTACATGTTACATTATGGGTTTTTTATTGGCCGATCCTACCTTTTACACTTATTCCCGTCTTAGTCCTGAGTTTTGCTCTTCTGCACCAACAGGTTCTGAGCCTTTTTTTTTGGTACTGTTTTACCCCTCCCTTGTTTTGGTGCGTTTCTATTTGGATTTTCCATCAAAATATTGTGTTCTAAGTATGGGTTTGTTATTTGGATTTCTGTGGAACTTCACGATTTGCTAATGTATTATTGTGGAGCTTTGTGATTTGTGATTTCGCGCTTGGTGTATCTTCGCGATTTGTGATTTGCGATTGTGTGCTTAGTGAATCTTCCTATTTGTGATTTCGCGTTTGGTGTATAGTTACATTTTCTGATTTGCGATGTTGTGGAGTTAGGTCGACTGGTATGCTTGATTTTGATTTCAATTTCAATGTTTTGGTTCTTTTTAGTTTCAATTGGTGATTTTGATTTTGTTGTGATATTGTTGTTACTTTGTTGTTTCTGTTGCGATTGAATTTGTATTTTGATCATGATATTGAAAGCTTTGAGATATGTATATGTAAAGAATTTTAGATTTTTCTTTTTTTTTTTTTTTTGGTTATGAAATTGTCTTGATTGAACACAGGTGCTGGTTTGTTATTTTATACAGTGATAATTTTATCACTGAGTATTTTGGGGGTGTTGTTGGATTAACTTTTTCGATAGTGATAAATTTACCAGTGAGTATGGGAATAGGAGATGAAAAGGTTGCATAATGTAATGGGAAGATTCAAATCGAGTTACCATGTCTAATAAGTGTAAGCCTTATTAACTGTTATTGGTTTTTGGTGGTGTTAACTGTTAAAGTTTTCAGTGTTGGTTTTTGGATGTGTTTGAGTTGGTTGATAATTTTATCACGGTATTTGATTTTGTTTTAGGGTGTTTGAGTTGTTTGCTGAAATATAATTGTTGTTTGTTGTAGGATTTATAGTGATGGAGAATTGTTTGTTTCTTATGTGCAAGTTTAGAGGTGTGACATTGGTTATCAAGTATAATGATGGATTTAATTTCAATGATTTAGTAAATAAATTGTGTGCAAAGTGGAGTGAGTTAGTTTGTAGTTCTTTGAATATATCGTATTCAATGCCTGGACATTCTTGTTGTGGTCCACAAAGTGAAGAGGATTTGGAGGTTATGGTTGGACTTGCACTTTCTTGTGATATTCATTGTATTGATGTTTTTGTAAAGTGTTGTTTTTTGGGTGAAGGTTATATGATTTGTGATGGTGAAGCTAGTAGTAGTAGTAGTAGTGTTGTTTGTGAAACTGATTTTTTGCCTTCATTTTATTCAAATCAACGGAAACCTTTGCTCTCTGATGGGTGGGTTAATTGTATGAAAGGAGTGGGACAAAGGTTTGCTCAAGCAGTTGTTGAATTCGAGATACGTTGTCAAAGTATTCTGTTCATTCTGGTTTTGATTTTGATTTTGTTAAGAATGATAAGGATCGTGTCACTGTTCATTGTAAGAGAAGGGCTGATTTGGGATGTTTATGGAGCATGCATGCTAGAGTGGAAAATTATAGTAAAGCTTTTGTTATTAAACAATTTGATGATGTTCATACTTGTGGATCTTCTTTTCGTATAGTTAAACATGCTAGGATGACTTCAAGTATGATTGGTAGGCTAATTTCAAGTGATGTTCGTAATAAGGCTTTGACATTGGTTAGTGAGGTGGTTTGTGATTTCAAGGACTATTATGGAACAAAAGTTTCTTATCGGAGAGCTTGGATGGGTGTTGAAAAAGCAAGGGGTCTTGTTTTTGGTGACTATTCATCATCATTTGACGATCTTCGTTGGTATGTTGATGCCGCTAATGATTGTAATCCGGGGAGTGTTTTTTATATGGAATTTGATGTTGATAGTAAAGGAAGACATTTCAAATGCTTGTTTTTCGCTTTTGAGGCATGCATTCATGGTTTCAAGTATTGTTGGCCTGTGTTGATGATTGATGGAACTTTCTTGAAAGGAAGACACAAAGGTTGTTTATTGGCTGCTACGGCAAAAGACGGTAACCAAGGTATATTCTGTGTCTATTTGTTATTATTATTAAAACAGTGATAATTCTATCATTTTTGTTACTAGAGAGTGTTGATTATTGAGTATGGTCAATTTATTAGTGATAAATTTATGTTGTATACTTTTGTTAAATTTTTATATTTATACAATGATAAATTTATTATTCATTGATTTTATATGTTGTATGCTGCTATTGAATTTTTGTAGTTATACAGTGATAAATTTATCTATGGCTGGTGTTATATGTTATATACTTTGTGTTTTGATTTTCTTTTTGTAATTTTTTTTATTTGTTATAACGTGTATATATATTTTGTTTGTAGGTTTATATCCGTTATGCCTTGCCATTGTTGATAGTGAAAGTTATGACAGTTGGCATTGGTTCTTGTCAAAGTTATTTGTTATTTTGACTCCGGGGAGGGATATTGCGTTTGTTACTAATCGACATGGAGGTTTGCTGAAAGCTTTAGCTGAGGTTTTTCCGTTTTCTTCTTATTCTTTTTGTCTAATGCATTTGAAAACAAACTTGAAGACTTATTTGTCTGTGAAGAGTCGTGAATCTAAAGAGTATTTGCTTACTCTTTTCAGTAGATGTGCATATGCTTATACTATTGAGTTGTTTAATGAGCTATTTGAAGAATCTAAGGGTCGTTGTGGTTGTAGTGTTGAGAAGTTTCTTGAGGATTTGCCTAATGAGTGTTGGTGTAACACTTATTTTCAAGGCAAGAGGTATGGTGAAATATGCACAAATGTTACGGAATCTTTTAATTCATGGATTAGGGATGAACGCCATTTTTTTTTCAACTAGTCTTGTTGATGCTATACGGGTGAAACTAATGGAGCAATTTTCAAGGAGAGAAGTTGGGAATAAGTGAAATCGTATTGCTTGTCCTTTTGCAGAGAAAAAGTTGGAAGAAACTTTTAATAATACAAAAGCATGGATAGTTAAGAAATGTAGCGATGACATTTATGAAATCCATTTCGATCATTCAGTTATGGTTGATATTGGGAAACGTTCTTGTTCTTGTCGATTGTGGGAAATTGATTCTTTTCCTTGCAAACATGGTTTTTGTGCTATATAGAGGAGTGGGAAGGATCTGAATTGTTTGCTTGATGATTACTATTGTGTTAGTAGTTATTGTGATTCTTATTCACATTCTATCTATCCAGTTCCTAGTATGTGGAAGCCAAATGTAGTTGTTGATGATGATGTTGTTTTACCTCCTCTTTGTAAGAGACCAGCTGGATGTCCAAGAATAGAGAGAATACCTTCTAAGGGCGAAGTCAAGAGAATTAGGTGCAGTAGGTGTGGAAAGATGAGAACTCACAATCGGAAGACATGTAAAGAAGCTTTGCTTTAGTTGTATTGATTTTAATTGAATTACTTTGTTGAGAGTTGAGAGGTGTTACTTGCATTGAATGATTGAGTATTTTTGGAAAGATGTATCATTTTGGTACTTGCATTGAATGATTGAGGAATTTGTTGACAGAAATTATATTTTTTTCCGATATGTTTATAGGATTAAGTTTCACAGATTTATATTATTTGACTTGGGTTAAATGTAGTTGCTGTTTTTGGTGTTTTATAAAGTAATAAATTTATCACTGGTTGGTTTGGACAAGTTGGTGGATTATTTTTTTGTAAGGATGATAAATTTACCATTAATGTAGTTCTTGGATTTTGTTATTTCCAAGAATGATAAATTTATCACTGACTGTGTGGGAAGAGTTGATGGATTATTACATTTATGTCAGTGGTTGATAAATTTATCACTGTCATATCCAAGCAAATGTTCTTTTCTACAGTGATAAATTTATCACTGGCTTAAACTCAACAAAAATCAATTGATGTCACTAGTTATACATGTTTTTAGTTTTTTTGTGCCTTGATTAATTCGAACAATAATACAGCCTTGCTTGTTAGATAATGCATCCCTCAGAAACACAAATAATTTGTGCACTGAATTTACAATGACATATGCTAGACCTCTTTCCAGTTTCTTTCTCTTCACACTGTTCCTTAGTTACTCTTGGGTTGATTGCTGATAAAAGAAAAAGAAAGAAAATGAATATATATATGTAAACATATATCCTTTTTTGGTCTTTTGTTGTTTCTGAGTGATTTTCTATAGTGGATGTCTTTTATGAGATTCCAAATGACAGTAGATTTGAGATTCAAAGTTTGAATACGGTTTTTCCCATAGGTCTTTCAGCATTCAAAGGAGTATATCTTTGTATATTTACTTACTTATAGGAAGCAATTTTTGTCTGGAGTTATCTAGTTTTCTCAGGAAAAATTTCCACAATGCAAAGCTGTAGATCAAATCTCTAGAATACATAATTGCATATCTGCTGTGTTAACTGCTTTACAAAGCAAAAAATTTTAGATCAACTACCATGTTTATCTGGTTTAGCAACAAGTTCTCAGTCTGTATACTGTTTTGTGGTCACTCAGAAGCAAGCTTTGGATGTTTGAGTTGTTTAACTGAAGTATCAAATGGTTTTGATTATTTAGAAATCACCAAGGATTGCATGTTCTTACATTCATTCTCAAACTTGGGAATATGTACAAATTGTAACAATATTTTAATTTTCAATTTGGACATTGTAATAGTGTTTGTGTTTTAATTTTCAATTAGGTAAATTTTTTATTATTTTTTATAGTGTTTTGTTTACTTGAATTGGGAAAAAAGAATGTGAGAGAGAGAGAGAGAGAGAGAGTTGCTAGTTTTTTTGTTTGAACAGTGGTAAATTTATCAGTGTTCACAATGATAAATTTGTTGAAACAGTGATAAATTTATCAGTGTAAACAAAACACTATAAAAAATAAATTTATGAGTATAGTACTCCAAACCTGTTATTAACCTTTAAATTGAACACAAATAATCAGATTAGACTCAATATTTTGAAAGAAATTTGGATAACAAGACTGATATCAAAAGCCAGATCTGGTAACAATATGGATAAAAAAGACTAAATGTTTCATTGAAGCAAATTTGACATTGTAACAACCAAGCACTATCCATAACTTTGACATTGTAATAACCAAGCATTGTAATATTCATTGGAGCAAAGTAAGAACCAAAATCATTAAAATACAGGTAACCCTGTAACAGTCAAACAAGCAAAATGTATGAAGTATTGACATTCTAACAACCAAATGAATCAGTGTTTCCTTTTGTTTTCTTTTCTTCCAGATCTGTTGCTTATTGCAGAGGCAAGTCATCAATGTTTTCATCAAGTATTTGCTGTTGAGTAGCTTGTTGGTCAGTCAAGAAAATAGTTAACATATCAGTTCTCAATTAATTGCATTATTCCTTGGAAAAAGTAGGCATTATATTGTTTTTGGAAACATATTGCCTCATGATATAGCAAACAATGATTCCACAATCAAGCTTGCAAAAACATTTTGAAAAAAAAAAATTATAATTTGGTTTCGTTGCTCTTTTTTTTTTATAACAATGTTTTGTTATTGATAAACTTATGACGTGTCTTCTTGTTGTGGGCTGTTGATGATGCTCTCTGTCTCCTGTTGAAATTTATCAGGGTTGATGAGAGTTGGCTTCTCATCCTTTATGTACTTGTCAATAATCTCTCTCTGTAACATGTACATTTGTATAATTGTTCTATTAGAAAGTCAGTTGAAACAATTAATGAGAAACCATGGATTTAAAGAATGATAAATATATTACTATACAAATTTCTGATGTATAACTGAGCATGGATGAGGATTGATGTATTGGATTAATGGTAAGTTTGATAGTGAAAACATTTTTACCACTTCATTTGCGACATTGAAGTGTGGATCTTTAGGGATTGCTCTCCTTGGTCTCATGGAATTGTAGAATTTCCATGAACCTTCTTCAATGTCAAGGACAAGTATTGTCCAATGAAAATTTTGGTGGATTGGGAGGAGAAGGTATCTTGTTTTCATGGCTTCAGGCATCAATTTGTTGAGCATTCTCTTTCTTGCTTCCTCATCTTTTGTTGTCAACAAGTGCTAACAAATATAAATAAAAAAGTAATGTTAATTTAACTTTAAACTTTTCCAAATTAAATAAGTGGCGAGTATGAAAATTTTTGTCACTGTGATCAAAATTTTATCAATCCATATCAAAATTTATCACTACATTGCAAAATTCATCTATACTACATATAAAGGGAACACATCTATTGGTGTCTTGAGGCCTTTTTTTCTCCTCCATGCCAAATGGATCTTTATATCCCCTAATATATATATATATATATACACTATTCTTTTCTTTCATTCTGTAAATATTCATAGATGATCTGTAATAGGCTATATATCTATACTGCTTATTTCAAGTACACTCATGTGAGTGTGCACATCTACTAACATATATATATATATATATATCATGATTCTCTCCATTCCATAGTTGTAATGAAAGATGTCCATTACTTAATAAATTACATCAAACAAGAGCTCTATGAGGCTTCACTACTAACAAAATGAAAGTGAACTATGTCCTACAACATCATAGCATATAATCCAGCTATTTCAATTTCAACACATCTCAATATTTGTTGAAGTTCTCAATATCATATGCAGTAGTTTCGAAAACCGAAAAAGTGCCCAGAATTTGTAATCAAAGACTGGGATTTACTCATACTGTGGTGCCACAATAACAAGGTCAAAATATATAACAGTGAAGAGGGAATAGGGTCAATTAAAGAGGGAAGGTAGTGTCATATGTTTGAAACTAGTTACTCAGTTAAGCAAACAGAGGTTATACACTGATAAAAAACAAAACAAGTGTTGTTCCTCAGTTAAGCAAACTAGTTACTTACATGGCAACTTGAAATAAATATAAATGGTGTTGTTTCTTGTTTTTGTGCAAGCAAGTGCTCTGTGTATGCGTCTATTACCTGTGTTGAAAACAAAAAACAAAACAAGGAATTAATATAAATCAAACACTAAAATGTTATGTTAATAAGTTACAAATTCAACTTACAATGCCTGCTAAATCTTGACCCTTCAATATTTTGTCAATGTCATTTAAGTAGACATAGGTTGCATGGTTAGCTCCTTGCCACACTGGCTGATCCCTGAAAAAAGGATTATTAGTGTTGGAATAATAAATTTATTAATATTTTTGGAATATTTGATACTTATAAATTCAATATGAGTTAATGATAAACAGTCGGCAAAAGTAAACTACAGGAGTCAAGAGAGAAGATTGTTACTTTTTCTTTGTATTCGCCCAATGTGCAATGAGATTTTGCCTTGATTTTTTTGGTAGGATGTTGAAAATTTCGTTTGAAGTTTTCAATTTCTTCATTGCAGGCTACTCTTGTGTGTGCTATTCTTCTGAGCACTTGTTTGCCTCAGCCAAGATTGCAATTCTCTCATGGAGTATCTTGATTTCTTCATCTTTCCTTTGGATTTGATTTTTTGTAGTTTTCTGCTGATCTCGCATTTGTTTGTTCAGCTTCTTGAGTTACTACTGCAGGTTATCATTTGCAATTTGAAAGATGTCCCTTTCCATTTGTAACCTTTCCATTTTGAGCATATCGTCTTCTATCTTCTGAAAAACAAGTACTTCTACCAGATTTGGATCCACTTCAGGCTCTTTGTGAACTTCGTTTCCTTTACTCTTTTGTGATTCAAAGGGTACTGTTTTCTTTTTCTTTTCAGGGCATATTTTGTGTGGTATTGGTTCCCATGTTTCCTGTTTGGATTTGTCTTCAATCAATGTTTGTTCTTCTTTTTCAGAATTTTCAGTCTGATTTTGTTGTTGAAAATCAGCATCTTCATCTTTATCCTCAATTTCTCCTAGAAGCATTCGGTATATTTTTTTCTCTTCATCTATGTGCTTCAAATGGTTCTCCTACATAGATTAAAATTAAAAAAATGAATGATATGATACAAATTTCAGAGATAAATTTCTCATAGCAAATTTTATCACTCAATTAGGAAAATTAAACAAATCTATGATTGTTATAGCAAATTTTATCACTGAACTAGGCATAGTAAGCAAATCTGTCATCGTATAGCAAATTTTATCACTGAATTAGCAAAAGTAAGCAAATAAAGTAAATATAAGACAAAATTTCTAATTCAATTCATTTTTACAGATAAATTTATCAATACGGAAACTTAATCAATTCTAGTTGAATATAAAGTAACACAAATAAAGTAAATATGAAACAAAACTCATGCACAGTAGACAAATAGAAAAACATTCACTGCATAAAAGAATTTATCACTCAATTAGGTATACTAAGGGAAATTTGTCACTCAATTAGGCAAATTAAATAAATTTATCAGTGTGAACAAAAATTATCACTGCATAAGAAAATCTATCATTTGTTTAAACAAAACAAAGGTTAGCATTGCATACCACAATATCTTTTAGATCTTGCAAGGATGAACTTGCTAATTGTTGTCCCAAACGTGTGATGTTCCATTTTGCAAATCTTGGGATTGCATTATTGGCATTGGGTTTGATGGTGCTTGTGTGTTCGCATATCCAATACTGTTGAAGACAAAAAAATTGTTATAAACAAATATTTAGTAAACGTAAATATTATAGTTCATACGTTATAAGTGAGGTATTTACTTACCAATACGACCATCACACATCCGGACACTTTATCAATTTGGTTGATGTTTCTTTCTACTGATTTTGTGAGCTGTTGCTTTGCGGCGTCGCACCAATCATAAGACTTTATTTTGTCAATATCCTCAAGATATTTCATGAACCCCCAACCAATTGTAGTGCCAGTACCAAGATATAACAACATCAAGCAAATCAAGAGGCACACAAGCCTCATAACATCTTCTCTATCTTCCTTCTTGTTGCTTCTCAAAAGTTTGGTCATCAACTTTTGGATTGAAGCATTTGTCATTCTACTCTCTCTTATTTTTCTACTTTTCACCAAATCTATGTCATCTTTTCTTCCATATACAAGATTCGTCTTCTTTTGTCCACATGCAATCCCAAAAATTAACTTGAAGTCATTTCTTTTCAACTTCAGCTTCTTCCCACCAATTTCAAATGTGGTTCCATTCATTTGGTATGTTTGCAAGATTTTTGCAACCATATCATCGTATTTCATTGAATCTGCTTTTTGCACCTTCTTCTTTGACAAAATGTCAACTAGAAGGAAGAAGGGAGTCTTTTTCAATATTTGGAAATGCTCCTTTTCAAGTTTCGTTGCATTGAAGAATCTGATGAGAGATAGCATGTTTGAGCGGTACACATACTTTGCTACATGGTCATGAATTTGATCATTTCTTGTTTTTATTCCCTCTATTTTCTTCTTACCTTTTGGTTTGTGCTGCTTGGTTCTTGTTTGTTTTGTTGGGGTTTGGTTCTTGTTTCTGCTTGTTTCTGTTGTTGCTGTTCGGTTATTCTTTCTTTTTGTTCCGCTTGTTTTTTAGCTTCATTTGCATATTCATCCTTTTGCTATCTCTGTCTTTTCTTCCTTTGTTGCTATTTGCTTCTTGTTTCTGTTCTTGCGGTTTCTTTTTTGTTGTCTTGTTGCTTTTTTGTCTCGTTGTTGTCTTGATTTTCTTGCTTTTGTCTTTTTGCAGTTAAAGATCTTCTTTCTGGCATAGATAATCTTATAAGAGAGCTCACAACAAAATAATTCAAACAATCAAAGAAGAATAAGAAGCATTATGAGAAAATTTATTACGTAATTAAGCAAACAAAGCGTATACAGTGAAGAGTTGTAATAATGACCAGCAAAGCAGACCACTCAACTAGGTTGGGTCAGATGCATGTGGCAACAGTTAGAAAGGAATTCATTTTACCAATTCACTTGTGACATCTGTATAAGTCGCTATTGTGTTTTGCCTTTAATGCATTGTTGCTGTTTGTTTATTCTTTCTTTCGCTTTTGCTTGTTTTTCAGCTTCATTTGCAGGTTCATGCTTCTGCTGTCTATGTCTTTTTTTTCTTTTCTTGTTGTTTGCTTGTTGTTTCTGTTCTTGCGGTTTCCTTTTTGTTATCTTGTTGCTTTTTTGTCTTGTTGTTGTCTTCCTTTTCTTGCTTTTGTCTTTTTGCAATTAAAGATCTTCTTTTTGGCATAGATAATCTCATAAGAGAGCTCACAACATCTATATAAAGAAAGATATCAATGAAGTCGGCAAAACATGCAAAATTTATGGATATACGACAAAATTTATCATTTAATTAAGCAAAGAAAGTTTATATACTGATAAAACTTGAATATATTCATAATTCCTCTGCATTCATTTTGTTAGCTAGCAAACAAAATAATTCAAACAATCAAAGAAGAATAAGAAAAATTATGACAAAATTTATTACGTAATTAAGCAAACAAAGCTTATACAGGGAAGAGTTGTAATAATGATCAGCAAAACAGACCACTCAATTGGGTTGGTTCAGATGCATGTGGCAATAGTTGGAAAGGAATTCACTGCACCAATTCACGTGTGACATCTATATAAGTCGCTATTGTGTTTTACCTTTAATACATTGTTGCTATTTGCTTATTCTTTCTTTTGCTTCTACTTGTTTTTCAGCTTCATTTGCAGGTTCATGCTTCTACTGTCTCTGTCTTTTTGTTCTTTTCTTGCTGTTTGCTTGTTGTTTCTGTTATTGCGGTTTTCTTTTTGTTATCTTGTTACTTTGTTGTCTCGTTGTTGTCTTCCTTTTCTTGCTTTTATGTTTTTGCAATTAAAGATCTTCTTTCTGGCATAGATAATCTCATAAGAGAGCTCACAACATCTATATGAAAGATGGATATCAATGAAGTAGACAAAGCATGCAAAATTTATGGATATAATTTATCATTTAATTAAGCAAAGAAAGTTCATACACTGATAAAACTTGAATATATTCATAATTCCTCTATATTCATTTTGTTAGCTAGCAAACAAAATAATTCAAACAATCAAAGAAAAATAAGAAGAATTATGACAAAATTTATTACGTAATTAAGCAAACAAAGCTTATACAGTGAAGAGTTGTAATAATGACCAGCAAAACAGACCACTCAATTTGGTTGGGTCAAATGCATGTAGCAACAGTTGGGAAGGAATTCATTGCACCAATTCACGTGTGACATCTATATAAGTCGCTATTGTGTTTTACCTTTAATGCATTGTTGCTGTTTGCTTATTCTTTCTTTTGCTTCTGCTTGTTTTTCAGCTTTATTTGTAGGTTCATGCTTCTACTGTCTCTGTCTTTTGTTCCTTTCTTGCTGTTTGCTTGTTGTTTCTGTTATTGCGGTTTCCTTTTTGTTATCTTGTTGCTTTTTTGTCTCGTTGTTGTCTTCATTTTCTTGCTTTTATGTTTTTGCAGTTAAAGATCTTCTTTCTGGTATAGATAATCTCATAAGAGAGCTCACAACATCTATATGAAAAAAGGATATCAATGAAGTAGGCAAAGCATGCAAAATTTATGGATATACGACAAAATTTATCATTGAATTAAGCAAAGAAAGTTTATACACTGATAAAACTTGAATATATTCATAATTCCTCTGTATTCATTTTGTTAGCTAGTAAACAAAATAATTCAAACAATCAAAGAAGAATAAGAAGAATTATGACAAAATTTATTACGTAATTAAACAAACAAAGCTTACACAGTGAAGAGTTGTAATAATGACCAGCAAAACAAACCACTCAATTGGGTTGGGTCAGATGCATGTGGCAACAGTTGGGAAGGAATTCATTGCACCAATTCATGTGTGACATTTATATAAGTCGCTATTGTGTTTTACCTTTAATGCATTGTTGCTGTTTGCTTATTCTTTCTTTTGCTTCTGCTTGTTTTTCAGCCTCATTTGTAGGTTCATGCTTCTGCTGTCTCTGTCTTTTGTTCCTTTCTTGCTGTTTGCTTGTTGTTTCTGTTCTTGCGGTTTCCTTTTTGTTATCTTGTTGTTTTTTTGTCTCGTTGTTCCTTTTTTGTCTTGTTATTGTCTTCCTTTTCTTGCTTCTGTGTTTTTGCAGTTAAAGATCTTCTTTCTAGCATAGATAATCTCATAAGAGAGCTCATAACATCTATATGAAAGAAGGATATCAATGAGGTAGGAAAACCATGCAAAATTTATAGATATATGACAAAATTTATCATTTAATTAAGCAAAGAAAGTTTTACACTGATAAAACTTGAATATATTCATAATTCCTTTGTATTCATTTTGTTAGCTAGCAAACAAAATAATTCAAACAATCAAAGAAGAATAAAAAGAATTATGACAAAATTTATTACGTAATTAAGCAAACAAAGCTTATATAGTAAAGAGTTGTAATAATGACCAGCAAAACAGATCACTCAATTGGGTTGGGTCAGATGCATGTGGCAACAGTTGGGAAGGAATTCATTGCACCAATTCACGTGTGACATCTATATAAGTCGCTATTGTGTTTTGCCTTTAATGCATTGTTGCTGTTTCCTTGTTGTTTCTTTTGCTTCTACTTGTTTTTCAACTTCAGTTGCAGGTTCATGCTTCTTTTGTGTCTGTCTTTTGTTCCTTTCTTGCTACTTGCTTGTTGTTTCTGTTCTTGCGATTTCCTTTTTGTTATCTTGTTGCTTTTTTGTCTCATTGTTGTCTTCCTTTTCTTGCTTTTGTCTTTTTGCAGTATAAGATCTTGTTTCTAGTCTAGATAATCTCTTACGAGAACTCGCAATATCTATATGAAAAAGGTATATCAATGAATTAGGCAAACCTTGCAAAATTTATGGATATACGACAAAATTTATTATTTAATTAAGCAAAGAAACACTGATAAAACTTGAATATATTCATAATTCCTCTGGATTCATTTTGTTAGTTAGAAAACAAAATAATTCAAACAATCAAATAAGAATAAGAAGAATTATGAAAATTAAACAAATTTATTACTGAGGCAAATTCGGCGATAAAAAAGAAAAAGAAGAAAAATAGACTGAGGCAAATTCTTCCCCAAAAGAGATCAAATTTGTTTAAGTTGGTGAGTCTATTGACTATTATGTCAATCATCTTCTACCTATATCAAATTTTTGCAAATGTATCCCTACATAGAAATGGAGATGAATGTGTAAGTAATAAACTTATCAGTTGGTTTGGTATGTGAACCAGACTTACTAGTTGGTTTGATAAACTTATCAGTTGTATATTTATTTATGTATCTATTGTTACTATTATCTATACTATCTATCCTATCATATTATGTGAGCCCCTATATTGGTTTGTTGAAGCTTTTTCCAAGTGGCATTTGCATAATTTAAAAAAAAAAAAAAAACTACTCAAATTTTACTTGATGTTAGTTACTCTCTTATAGGAACAAACAGTTACAGAACCACACCCAATCGTATGGTTTAATTATCAAATCTATAAATTGGTTTGAGTTCTACAACAAAAAAAAGGTTTATCAAGGGTTGATTTGATGCACTTCTACTATAAGCCAAAAGTATTGCAAGGCTTCTATTTATAGGCTACATCAACAGCATGATTTGTATATTTAAGTTTGATAAAGATCATTGAGTTATTTTTTTCTATTTAGAATTGGTTTTTCAATTGTTAGTACATCTGTATACATTTTAAGCTATTTGTTTTAGTGGAATTTTAGTATGAAAATTTGCTCAAACAACCATTATCCAATAAAAAAGAAAAAAAAATAATATCAATTATAAAAATGTTACCAAAAGAGGGGTGTAGTTTATAATCGATCAAATATTAAACAAAAATCACACAAAAAATTAATCCATAAGGTGTAAAAAATTTGCAATTTTTTTAGAAATTAGACATAGTGAAATAACCAAATAAAAAATAAAATAAAATATATCAAAAGAAGGATGCAAGTTATTATCAATCAACTATTAAACAAATGTAACGCCCTCAAAATAAACCCATTATATATACATCATTGACATGCAATAATAAAAGAAAACAATTCATTATCCCATTCATCAGAGTATTATTAAATAAAAACATTACATGTAATACCAAATTAAATGCCCTACGGGCTTACATTTTTCCAAGCCAACACTTGGACACAAATTATGAGTTCTAACTCAAATACAAATAAAGTCCTAGGCTTGATTATAAATCAAATAAAAACAAATAACTAAAGATGGTCTTCAGAATCCAAAAGCTAAATCCTTCCAAGCTAAGTCCTTGGAGGTAGCTTATCACCTGAACCTGAAAATGATGTTCCCATAAAGGGTGAGCCACAGCCCAGTAGAAAAATACTAAACCAAATATAAGCATTGAATAAAGCATTAGCATTCAATAGATGGTTAACCAAGATAATCAATTACATCATTTTACAGTCTCATGACAATATTGTCTAAGACACTTTTTACTTTCCAACTTTATCAATATGGCTCAGAACCTGGCCAAACTTACAACAGTGAACTATATATATTATATTCACATTCTTCCAATGTCAACAAACAGATGAGACTCAGGCTCAAATCAAACACTTCATACTTCCAGTGTGATACACATTTTAGTGCTGTATCAAATAAAACATTTCAATATAAATAAGCACACATAAAAGTGATGCTAATGGAGTCCATCCCCTATCTCCTCCCAAACAAAGTCCGGTTTAGAGGTCCATCCCCTATCTTCCCCTAAACCGTGGAGTACATCCCCTATCTCCTCCCACACAAAACAATATATGCAAATGCAATGCTCAATCAATACACGTATTTTCTATATTAATGCAATAGTCAACATTAATGACTTAACCAATGTGATTAGTTTCAGTTATTCCTAATCCACATACAATGTCTACAACAAACACGACTATCCTCTACCGATAGCCCAAAACAGTTATTTCTAGACTGGAAATAAATATATCAACAATTCAATAGGCTAGTGATTTTAATTATCCAACTACACCATTTAATCAATGAATTCCTCAATTTCGTGCATTTAACCAATTTCCCAAATTTCCTTAAATTAATTATACAAATTAATTTATTAATACAACTAGGGTTTTTCCCAAAATTACCAAAGTACTCCCAACATATCAAAATACCAAAACTTAGGACAAAACTTATAGGATGGAGTAGGAAATCTCTACCTTGAAGCGAAGAATTCGAATGGAGAAGATGACGAAAACCAAAGTGCTCCAAACCCAAGATTGTTCAGATTAAACGGAAGCCCTCGACCCACTCTATCTTTTTAACAAAGGACTTAGGGTAGAAATACACTCTAAGTAGATCAAACCTAAGAGAGAAGGTGTGTAGGGAGAGGGAGAAGACGGTTCTAGGGTTTTAAAAACAAAAAGGAGATGAAAAATGATCCAGAAAGTCGGATCTCGGATTTTTATACCAGTCGCCCCGCTCGAGCGTGGAAACCCCCGCTCGAGCGCCACTCACAGACTCCCGCTCGAGCGGCCAAACACCCGCTCGAGCGGCGAATGCACACTCCCAGAAGTTTTTGCAGACAGGTCCCCGCTCGAGCGCCCAACTCCCCGCTCGACCGTCACTCACGACTTCCCGCTCGAGCGTCCAATCCCCCGCTCGAGCGGCCAACACTACACAGGACATACTGGATGGGTGTATTCCCCGCTCGAGCGTCCAAACCCCCGCTCGAGCGGACAAGCCAAAATCTGGGCAACTAGACTTGGTTCCTAAGCTCAACCAACCTGCTCCAAATCTTCCCAACACAACCCAAGACTCAAAATAAGAAAATAATGAATGACAACAACAATTATAAAATGACGGAATCTACGGAACCTAAGTCCGGATACAATAATCAAATGGGAAAAGACCGGGGTCGCTATAACCTTCCCCCCTTAAAAGAATTTCGTCCCCGAAATTAAGCATAAGTTTGTAAATAAAAACAAGTTTTTCTCAATTCTCAAAGATATTGTATAACAACAATAAACATCTTGACCCAATACTGGTCACTTCATCTCTTTATCAAGGGGTATCTCACAATATATATATATAAAACAACATATATTTCAACCTGTATCATTATTATGGATTATTCCTTTTAATGTTAACAATTCCCATATCATATTCAATCGCATGATATAAACAACACATTCAACGATGTACTCAACAGATGCAATGTTACACTAAACTTCTACAATGAAGCAAGTTTCAAGATTCACCCATTTATCAAAACATACTCACGTTTTACAACTTAAGACATATGTAAAGCTCTTAAGTTTAACAATATTACAGAATCTAAATACTAGATTACAAATCGACAAACATGTCCGGGTATTTTTCGCGGACTTCCAACTCACGTTCCCAAGTGGCTTCCTCCACTCCGTGATGTTTCCACAAAACTTTGACCAAAGGGATGGTTTTGCCTCGCAAAACTTGATCCCGCCTATCCAAGACCCGAACCGGTCTCTCCTCATATGAAACATCCTCATCAACCACTAAATCGGTCCAATCCAACACATGTGATGGATCCGGCTCATACTTCCGAAGCATACTCACATGAAACACGTCATGTACTCCGGACAACTGCGGTGGCAAAGCTAGACGATAGGCAGCCTCGCCAATCCTCTCCAGGATCTCAAAAGGACCAATGAACCGAGGGGACAACTTCCCGCTCTTCCCAAATCTCATCAAATCCCGTCTAGGTGATATCTTCAGAAAGACATGATCACCCGCCTCAAACACCAAAGATCTCCTCCTACGGTCGGCATAAGATTTCTGACGACTCTGTGCTGTAACAAGTCTCTTACGGATAAGCTCAACTTTCTCCGTCGTTTCCCTCACCAACTCCGGACCCAACAGAGGTGCATCACCCACCTCGGCCCAACAAACAGGAGATCTACACGGTCGGCCATACAAGGCCTCAAACGGTGCCATACCGATACTAGACTGGAAATTGTTGTTGTAGGCAAACTCCACCAACGGCAAGTGCCTCTCCCACGACCCACTAAAGTCTAGAACACAACCCCGCAGCATATCCTCAAGGATCTGAATAGTACGCTCGGACTGCCCGTCAGTCTGAGGATGATAAGCCGTGCTAAAGGTCAACTTAGTGCCTAAGGCACTCTGCAAACTCTGCCACATCCTGGCAGTAAAACGAGGATCTCTATCTGAGACGATCGTCACTGGAACCCCGTGTAACCTCGCTATGTCCTGAATGTACAAGTCGGCAAGATGATCTACCGAATCTCTCACGCGCATAGGAATGAAGTGCGCCGACTTAGTCAACCGGTCTACAACCACCCAAATAGCATCACTACCCCGCTGAGTCCTCGGAAGACCCACAACGAAGTCCATAGTGACATGTTCCCACTTCCACTCGGCAATAGGCAAGGGTTACAACAAACCCGCTGGCCTCTGATGTTCGGCCTTCACTTGCTGACAAGTAAGGCACTTAGATACGAAAGCTGCCACATCTCTCTTCATACCCCGCCACCAGAATTGGCGACCCAAATCCCAATACATCTTAGTGCCTCCCGGATGCACCGCAAGGCATGAATGATGGAACTCTCGGAGTACCTCCTCTCGACAAGACTCCGGCACAAACAGACGGTCTCGGTATCTCACACTGAGGTCGGGATACACCGTCAAACCCTTCTCAACCTTCCCACTAGAAATCTTCTCACGGAGGGATTCTACCTCAAGGTCACCCCCCTGAGCCTCTAACACTCGAGTCACCAGTGTAGGCTGTACAACAACAGAAAACAAAGCCGCAGCCTTAACGGATTCGCCCAGAAGGAAATTAAACTCCCCAAGTGCACCCAACATCTCCCATTCTCGGATGGCTATACTAGCTATGTCACCAACAGGTTTCCTGCTAAGGGCATCGGCCACCACATTGGCCTTTCCCGGATGATAATGCAACTCAAAGTCATAATCCACTATGAATTTCATCCACCTCCTCTGCCTCAAGTTCAAGTCTTTCTGTGTAAACAAATATTTCAGACTCTTATGATCCGAGAATACCTCGAATCTCTCACCATAAAGATAATGCCTCCAAATCTTCAAGGCAAATATCACAGCTGCTAACTCTAGATCATGCGTAGGGTAATTCTGCTCGTGAATTTTCAACTGACGTGAGTCATAGGCAATCACTTTCCCCTCCTGCATCAACACACAACCCAGACCCTCTCGTGAGGCGTCACAATAGACTGCATAACCCACCCCTCTCTCTGGAATAATCAAGACTGGAGCGGTGGTCAGTCTAACTTTCAACTCCTGGAACGACTTTTCACAAGTCTCACTCCATACAAATTTGACTCCCTTCCGAGTCAATCTAGTCAAAGGCGAAGCTAACCTGGAGAAATCCTTCACAAACCGACGATAATACCCGGCTAATCCCAGAAAACTGCAGATCTCAAACACACTCTTAGGCTGTGCCCAATCCTGCACTGTCTCCGTCTTGGATGTATCAACAGACACTCCTTCCCCAGAAACTACATGGCCTAAGAACTTCACCTCTTCTAGCCAGAATTCACACTTCCCAAACTTAGCATAAAGCTTATGGGCTCTAAGTAACTCAAGCACCACTCTCAAGTGTTCCTTGTGCTTCTCCTCCGAAGGTGAATAGATAAGGATGTCGTCCACGAAGACGACTACAAAACGGTCTAGAAATTCCCGGAATATCCGGTTCATCAAATCCATAAACACTGCTGGTGCATTGGTGAGCCCAAATGGCATCACCAGAAATTCATAGTGGCCATACCGTGTACGGAATGCCGTCTTCGGAATATCCTCCTCCCGGACTCTTAACTGATGATAACCCGATCTCAAGTCTATCTTCGAGAAACAACGGGAACCCTTCAACTGATCGAACAGATCATCTATACGAGGCATAGGGTACTTATTCTTAACCGTAGCCCGATTCAATTTCCGATAATCTATACAAAGTCTCAAATCACCACCTTTCTTTTTAACAAAGAGAGCCGGTGCTCCCCACGGTGAAACACTAGGACGTATAAAGCCCTTATCTAGCAACTCCTGGAGCTGAATCTTCAACTCAACTAACTCGGCTGGGGCAAAACGATAAGGTGCCATAGAAATCGGCGCCGTGCTGGGCACTAGGTCAATAGAGAATTCAATCTCTCGATGCGGTGGCAAACCAACAAGATCCTCGGGAAAGACGTCCGAGTACTCACAAACCACCCTTGGCAACACAATCTGAGTCTCATCATCCTCACTAATCGAAAGGTTAGCAAGTAGACCACTAAGCTCACTTCGCCCTCGCGGAACATACCCCGGTGGCAACACATTACCAACCCGGTCCCCCAGAAAATGAAAATACTCTCCACTCACGGTACAACAAGTGACCCTCTGGCGGTAGCAATCAATAACTGCCCGGTATGACGATAACCAGTCCATACCCAAAATAACATCAAAACCCCTCATAGGCATAACTACAAAGGAAAATGGGATTCTATGGTAATCAACCTCTATATCACAACTCCTAACACCTTGTTTCAAAATCAATTCACCCCCAAGAGGTGACACTACACAAATAGGAGATGCTAACTGTGCTAACTCCAACTCCAAAACAGATGCAAATGCAGCAGACACAAAGGAATGGGATGCACCCGTATCAATCAAAACATTAGCAACCGAGTTGCAAAACAAGAAGGTACCTCTCACAACTGATGGTGCCGGCACAAGATCCTGCGCGGTAACAGCATACACGCGCCCAGACGACCTCTGATCAACCTGCTCACCCCTAGGAGCATAAGATTGCTGCACCGATTGGGACGATGAAGCCCCCTGATTGGCCCTCGAGGCCTGACCCGACTGAGCTGGCTGCTGACCCTGAATCGGCCTCAAACCAGATGCACCAGGTGTGCCACCCAACTGCGGGCAATACCTCTTCATATGCCCCGGCTGACCACACTGATAACACGAGAGTGGCTGGCCTCTACCCTGACTCTGGCTCTAAGATCGAGCCGAAGATGATGCTGCTCTCTGCACTCCTCCCCTCTGAGGACAAACTGGAGACTTGTGGCCCAGCTGGCCACACTTGAAACAGGTAATGTCTCCCTGACTGCCTTTCCCCGAACTAGCACTCGGCACAGGAAAAGTCGATCTAGAAAAGCTACCCTGAGACTGTTGAGGATTAAAACCCTTCTATCTCCTACCATCACCCTGACCATCCTGACTCCTCTTGGAGCCCTTCTGTCCTTCCTCCTCCTCCTGCATCATGATTTCCATGTGAGCTGCAGCATCAACCATACGCCCATAATCCCGAATCATAGTTCCCCCAACTCGCAGCTTGAGTCCACGCCTCAACTTTTTCTCAAACTCGATACAACGGCGTTCCTCAGACGCCACCAACTCAGGTGCAAACCTGGACAAACTAGTAAATGCAGCCTCAAACTCGGCCACTGAAGAACTCGACTGCTTAAGCTGGCAGAACTGGTCTCTCAGCTTCTCCCTAACTGCTGGAGATAAGAACCTCTCCTGGAAAGCATTCACAAAAGCCTCCCATGTACCTCCTATACGACCCTTAGTGAACTTCCACCACTGACCCGCATCTCCCTTCAGCTGGAAAGATGCCAAGGTCACTTTCAACCCCTCGTCTTCGATGCCAAGCATCTCAAACGTCTTCGTTGTCTGTTCGAGCCATTCATCTGCCTTAAGCGGCTCTTTAGGATCACCCACAAATTCATCCGAGTTAGACCGGAAGAACTCCCTCTTCAGAAAGGAAGGTCCTGCATCCGCAACAACAACCCGAGCTTGATTCTCAGCTCTGAGAATGCCTACTGACTCCCTGAATGCCCCTGCTATCTCTCGGGCTAGAGCGCCCATAGCCTGCTGGCCTACTGGCTCGGCCACATTGGCCTGGCCAATTCCCTCCTGAACTGCCGGAATCTCCTCTGGCACAGGCACCTCCTGCCTACCCGGCCTACCACGCCTACCGCGTCCTCGTCCTCGTCCTGACATCCTAATAAAGGAAACAAAGACGTTAGCACATTAATAAATGTGCCGAAACTAAACACTCGCGTCCTAATGCATTGGACAACAATAATTCATTCCACGTAAGCACATAATCACATAAGCACCTACGAATTTCATTCCTAGATAATAATAGTCCCAATGCGTTGCTATAGTTCCGGTTGGAAGCAGCAGTGATCAAGTGCCTTTCCAACAAGACTACTAGAAACTCAAGGGTCCAATCAACATCCTAGAAACTACATTCCATACCCACATAGTCACATAAACATGTTATCATGTAAGCATATAACATTACAGAACCCATTGTGATACTAATCACTTCCCACGTACCCAAAGTATTCAAACCCGGTACGCTCTGATACCAAGTTGTAACGCCCTCAAAATAAACCCATTATATATACATCATTGACATGCAATAATAAAAGAAAACAATTCATTATCCCATTCATCAGAGTATTATTAAATAAAAACATTACATGTAATACCAAATTAAATGCCCTACGGGCTTACATTTTTCCAAGCCAACACTTGGACACAAATTATGAGTTCTAACTCAAATACAAATAAAACTAAAGATGGTCTTCAGAATCCAAAAGCTAAATCCTTCCAAGCTAAGTCCTTGGAGGTAGCTTATCACCTGAACCTGAAAATGATGTTCCCATAAAGGGTGAGCCACAGCCCAGTAGAAAAATACTAAACCAAATATAAGCATTGAATAAAGCATTAGCATTCAATAGATGGTTAACCAAGATAATCAATTACATCATTTTACAGTCTCATGACAATATTGTCTAAGACACTTTTTACTTTCCAACTTTATCAATATGGCTCAGAACCTGGCCAAACTTACAACAGTGAACTATATATATTATATTCACATTCTTCCAATGTCAACAAACAGATGAGACTCAAGCTCAAATCAAACACTTCATACTTCCAGTTTGATACACATTTTAGTGCTGTATCAAATAAAACACTTCAATATAAATAAGCACACATAAAAGTGATGCTAATGGAGTCCATCCCCTATCTCCTCCCAAACAAAATCCGGTTTAGAGGTCCATCCCCTATCTTCCCCTAAACCGTGGAGTACATCCCCTATCTCCTCCCACACAAAACAATATATGCAAATGCAATGCTCAATCAATACACGTATTTTCTATATTAAAGCAATAGTCAACATTAATGACTTAACCAATGTGATTAGTTTCAATTATTCCTAATCCACATGCAATGTCTACAACAAACACGACTATCCTCTACCGATAGCCCAAAACAGTTATTTCTAGACTGGAAATAAATATATCAACAATTCAATAGGCTAGTGATTTTAATTATCCAACTACACCATTTAATCAATGAATTCCTCAATTTCGTGCATTTAACCAATTTCCCAAATTTCCTATAATTAATTTATTAATACAACTAGGGTTTTTCCCAAAATTACCAAAGTACTCCCAACATATCAAAATACCAAAACTTAGGACAAAACTTATAGGATGGAGTAGGAAATCCCTACCTTGAAGCGAAGAATTCGAATGGAGAAGATGACGAAAACCAAAGTGCTCCAAACCCAAGATTGTTCAGATTAAACGGAAGCCCTCGACCCACTCTATCTTTTTAACAAAGGACTTAGGGTAGAAATACACTCTAAGTAGATCAAACCTAAGAGAGAAGGTGTGTAGGGAGAGGGAGAAGACGGTTCTAGGGTTTTAAAAACAAAAAGGAGATGAAAAATGATCCAGAAAGTCAGATCTCGGATTTTTATACCAGTCGCCCTGCTCGAGCGTGGAAACCCCCGCTCGAGCGCCACTCACAGACTCCCGCTCGAGCGACCAAACACCCGCTCGAGCGGCGAATGCACACTCCCAGAAGTTTTTGCAGACAGGTCCCCGTTCGAGCGCCCAACTCCCCACTCGAGCGTCACTCACGACTTCCCGCTCGAGCGTCCAATCCCCCGCTCGAGCGGCCAACACTACACAGGACATACTGGATGGGTGTATTCCCCACTCGAGCGTCCAAACCCCCGCTCGAGCGGACAAGCCAAAATCTGGGCAACTAGACTTGGTTCCTAAGCTCAACCAACCTGCTCCAAATCTTCCCAACACAACCCAAGACTCAAAATAAGAAAATAATGAATGACAACAACAATTATAAAATGACGGAATCTACGGAACCTAAGTCCGGATACAATAATCAAATGGGAAAAGACCGGGGTCGCTATACAAAAGTCACACAAAATTTAATCTATAAAAAATTACACACATGTAGTGTGTGCACCCTTCTAGTTACTATTATGTATGTGAACAACTCACTTTAATCTCTTGAACGCACTCCCTACTTTAATCTCTTGAACCGACTCCCTCCTTTTTTGTTAACTGAATTTTTTTATATCAAAAATGAAAAAATATATATATTTTAAAAATGAACCTAATTTTGAACTTGAAAGCCAAGACCCTTATCACTTGATCAACAAACATTACACATATTCACAGGCTTTATTTTTCGAAAATGCCCTAATATTGTTGAAATTTGCAAGTTGTAATTGAAGCATATCTAGGGTTTTTGAAAATGTGTTTGACTAGGGAGAGAAATAAGGGTTTGAGTTGCTTACGTTTTATAGGCATGTTTCATCGGAATTTTTGTTTGAATCGGCTGATTTGGTGTTCGAATCGCCTGAGTTGTGTTCGTTGTTCCGCTTGAGAATGGAAGGGTTTTGCCGACGGTGGAGAATGAGAAAGACAGGGCTTCAATCGCTTGACTTACGTTTTTGTTTCCCGTGTCTGGCAAATATATTGTGCTACAATAGTACCTTTTTTTTATTTTTTTTTTATCAGTGATAATTTTATCAATGGCAAATATCTTGGTACAATAGCAAGATATTTTAGGTTTTGCAATTTATTTTCAATTTAAATTGTTCAATATTTCAGTTTAGAAAATGCTTCATCGTTCTCATATTCACATTGAGATGAAATATAAACATATTATATTTGGTATTGAAATAAAAATATTTGTAAAACTTATTAAAAAAATAAAAAAAAATTAAATTAGCTATCAACTTAAAATTAATAATAATCAAATTATAATCAATTTTTTGAATGAAATTTGCATAAAACAAGACTGATATCAAAAGCTAGATCTGGTAACAATATGGCTAAAAAAGACCAAATGTTTCATTGAAGCAAATTAAGAACTAAAATGATCAAAACAATGTAATACTGTTTGTGTTTTAATTTTCAATTTAGACAATTTTTTTTTTAATTTTTCATAGTGTTTTGTTTACTTGAATTGGGAAAAAAGAATGAGAGAGAGAGATAGACAGAGAGAAAGAGATTGTGCAATAGTGCTTTTTCTCTTTTTTTTATCAGTGGCAAATATCTTGCTACAATAGCAAAATATTTTGAGTTTTGTAATTCATTTTCAGTTTAAATTGTTCAAAATTTCAGTCTAGGAAATGCTTCAGTGTTCTCATGTTTAGATGAAATATAATACATGAAAACATTCTTAAGCATTCTTGAACATTTTATATACATGAGAACATTCTTGAGCATTCTTGAGCATTTTATAAACATGAGAACACTCTTGAGCATTCTTGAGCATTTTATAAACATGAGAACATTCTTGAGCATTCTTGAGCATATTTATAATACCTGATTCTTAAATATTAGTATTTTGCATTGTAAAATTATAATATGATTTTTCAACATTCTTGAGCTCATGTGTAACAAACTACAAATAATTTTTTTTTACAAATTTATTCTAACTATACTTATATCTTATTTTTTAAAATTTTACAATGATCAAAACAATGTAATAGTATTTGTGTTTTAATTTTCAATTTAGGTAAATTTTTTATTATTTCTTATAGTGCTTTGTTTAATTGAGTTGGGAAAAAGGAATGAGTGAGAGAGAGAGAGAGAGAGAGAGAGAGAGAGGGATGTTGGTTTTTTTGTTTGAACAGTGATAAATTTATCAGTGTTCACAGTGATAAATTTGTTGAAACAATAATAAATTTATCAGTGTAAACAAAACACTATAAAAAATAAATTTTTCAGTATAGTGATTCCAAACCTGTTATTAACCTTTAAATTTGACACAAATAATCAAATTATAATCAATTTTTTTAATGAAACTTACATAAAACAAGACCTAATAGTGTTTGTGTTTTAATTTTCAATTTAGGTAAATTTTTTATTATTTTTTATAGTGTTTTGTTTACTTGAGTTGGGAAAAAAGAATGAGAGAGAGAGAGAGAGAGAGAGAGAGAGAGAGAGAGAGAGAGATGGTGGTTTTTTTATTTGAACAGTGATAAATTTATCAGTTTTCATAGTGACAAGACTGATATCAAAAGCCAGATTTGGTAACAATATGGATAAAAAAAACTGAATGTTTCATTGAAGCAAATTAAGAACCAAAATTATCAAAATAATGTAATAGTGTTTGTGTTTTAATTTCCAATTTAGGTAAATTTTTTATTATTTTTTGTAGTGCTTTGTTTAATTGAGTTGGGAAAAAAGAATGAGAGAGAGAGAGAGAGGTGTTGGTTTTTTTGTTTGAACAATGATAAATTTATCAGTGTTCACAGTGATAAATTTGTTGAAACAGTGATAAATTTATCAGTGTAAACAAAACACTATAAAAAAAATAAATTTATCAGTATAGTGACTCCAAACCTGTTGTTAAGCTTTAAATTTGACACAAATAATCAGATCATAATCAATTTTTGAATGAAATTTGCATAAAACAAGACCTATATCAAAAGCCAGATCTGGTAACAATATGGTTAAAAAAGACTGAATGTTTCATTGAAGCAAATTGACATTGTAACATCCAAGCATTGTAATATTCATTCAAGCAAGTAAGAACCAAAATGATTATAATCTTTGTCCCAAATTATTCAAGCATTGTTGTCATTGTCTATTGTGTCCCAAAACTGCTTGTCTTCAAGCACCGCTTCTATTGCCTCATCAATGATTTGCTGAGTGTCTGTCTGGTGGTTAGTCAACAAAGCATCTATGATATTTGCTTTGATTTGCTGGCATTGCTCCTTTGTTAAATTGGGAAAGATGTCTTTGTTACAGACATATTCTCTCATGAGGTAACAAACTATGATGGCACAATCAAGTCTACGATGACATTGGAAAAACAAAGTTAATAGTCATCAATGATAATTTTATCAATGTAATGTGTTTTGGTTTTCAGAAACTTACAAAAGATCAACTTGTTGGGGACAATTCATTGCAATATTTGTTTTTTCATGAAACTTGTTACCTTCAATGAGTTTGGGATTGTGATGTTGAAGGTATTTTTCAATAACCTTTCTCTGCAAAATATATTAAGAATTAATTGGTGTTTGGCAAATAAATGCATATTAAAATTTGATATAGACAAGGGGAATGGATGATATTGTAATTAATTGTTGTTTTACCACTTTGTTTGCCTCATTTAAGTGGTTATCTATTTTTGTGCTTGGTCTCATTGAATTGTAAAACTTCCATGAGCCATTTTCAGTATCAAGTACCAACAGCGTCCAATGCTTTTCATTGAAAATTGGGAAAAGAAGATATCTTTCCTTGACAGCTTATAACATTATTTTGTTCAACAATTGATTTGTTTCTGCCTCATCCTTCGTGGTGAACAAATACTGTGTTTTGCAAATATATTAATTTTGATTACAATGTAATTCGCTAATGGTAATTTTATCACTATAACACTGGATGAATGAGAACTTATGCACTTGATATAGACAAGGGGAATGGATGACATCGTAATGAAATATATATATATATATATATATATATAATTTACTTACATGGCATGATGTAGTAAATATATATGTTGTTCCCGCTTGCGAGCTCAGGCTGAACTTTGGTTTCGGTTGCTCTTCTCTCATTAAGATTTCCTTGTGGGCATTTATTACCTGTTTTAAAAACAAAAACAAACAAGGTTAATGAGAGAATTGTTATTTGGTATTACAATTGATATATGGACAAATAGGGATTTGATTTTACATTTCCAGAAAGTTCTTCGCATTTGACTATTTTGTCAATATCATCCAAGTACAAATAGCTGCCTACTTCCTTTCCTTGTAAGATTGGATAACTGCAAATGTGAAAACAAAATTTATCACTATATACCAAAATTTATTGCTCAATTAATGAAAGAAAGGTTATGGGAACAAATTGAGCATCAAATTTTACTTGATGTATCAAATCCCAACAATGAACTGAAGTACATAACATAAACAAAAATGCCTAAATAATTTGACACCATAGATGAGACACCATGAAGATTAGCAATATATATCACTCTACCAAACAAATTAAGTAAAATTTATCATTATGTAGCAAATTTTATCACTGTATATCAAAATTTATCAATGAATGAAGTAAACAAAGGTTATACATTGATAAATGCATGACTATATACTAAAATTTAGATTCCAAATTTGGAAATTTTAGGACGGAATCATGTTTTTACCTGCTGGTTTTCGTTACCGAAAGACTAGTGAGTTTCATCCTTGATTTCTTTAGCAATTTGTGAAACACTGGATAGGAAGTGTCAATTTCTTTTGTTGGATGTTGATGTTGTGTCTGCTCTTCTTTTCTCGTCTTTGCACTTTCTTCAAGCATTGCTTCTACTTCATCAACTGTCTTGTTCTGCTTTGGTTGTCTTTTCGTTATGTACCAAAAATCTAGATCTTTGTGCTCTTTTCTTGTTTCTCTATTTTTCACCCTTTTTATCATTGAGCTTACAAGAGGCAATTTTTTGGGAGTGGTGGCTTCAACTTCAACTATAATTTGTTCTTCTTGACTGTCTAGGTAGACATTTGATTCAACCAACATTGCAATTCTCTCATTAAGTAGCACTATTTCCACATCTTTCACTTCTATCTGTGTCTTCGCTTTCTTGCTCTACTCTTCTATTTGTTTATTAAGCTTCATGAGTTGGTCCTAAAGCTTATCATTTTCTGCTTGGATTCTTGCCTTCTACATTTCTAGCCTTTGGATTATCAACACATTCTTTTCTAATTTCTCAAAGGTATGTTCATTAATTTTGACATGGTAGAGATTTGTTTCATAGGCAAGTTTCCTTTTTGCTTTCCTCTTTTCAGCCGATGTTTGATGCTTGAATCCCAGTGAAGTTATTGGACCAACTTTCTGTTTGATCATTGTTTCTTCCTCATCATTTTCTAGCTTCTCAAAAGAAAGCTCTTTTCTTTGCACATGAACCGCACCTTCTTCAGTTTCATGCTGAAAGTTGGCTTTCCTTCTTGCATTCTTTTTTGATTGCAATGTTGTTGATTTCCTCTTTTTTCGAGTACTTGTTTGATCCTTGGGATTCAGTGAATTTCTTCCTGAATTGAGACTGAATATCTTTTTGATAATTGGTTCTTCTTTCTTTTGAAATTTTTCAATCTGCTCTTGTTTCTCAAAGTTAGCTTCTTCATCTTTATCCTCCTTTTCAATTTGCGGTAACAAGTATTGGTATATCTTTTTGATCATTGTTTCTTCTTCCTTTTTAGATAATTCAATGTACTCTTGTTCCTGATAGTTACGTTCTTCATCTTCATGCTCATCTTCTGTTTGTGGTTGCAATTGTTTGTATATGTTATGTTCTTCAATTGTGTCTTTCAAATTGCTCTCCTACATGAATGAAAATTATTTAAAAGAATGCTATGACGCAAAGTTAAGTAATAATTTATCATTCGGTGATTCAAATTTATAATAAGACTAGTGATTTGGTTCATGATAACAAGTTTTATCAGTGAATTAGCAACATTAAGCAAAATTTATCACTCAATGAAGCTAACTAAGCAAATTTATAACTGTGAGCAAAAAGTTATCAGTCCATATCAAAATTTATTGCTGCATAGCAAAATTCATCACTCAATTAAAGAAATAAAGGTTATGCACTGATAAAACTTGTTTCTTGAATAATTTCCTAGCATAAATGAAATGCCTAAATAATTTTCTACCAGAAATGTGACACCATGAAGATTAAGAAGAATTTATCAGTCGACCTAAAATTTATCACTGCATTACAAAATCTAATATTTGTTTAAACAAAACAAAGGTAATCAATGGATACCTCAATATGTTTCAGGTCATGCAAGGATGACTTTGCCAATTGTTCTCCCAAATGTGTGATGTTCCATTTTGCAAATCCTGGGATTGAGTTCTTGTCATTTGGTTTAATGATCTTTGTATGCTCACATATCCAATACTGTTGAGGACAAAAAAAAATGTTATAAATTAGTATTTAGTAAATGTAAATATTATAGTTTATAAGTTGTAAGTGAGGTATTTACTTACCAATAAGATGATCACACATCCGCACACTCTATCAATTTGGTTAATGTTACTTGCTATTGATCTTGTAAGATGTTGTTTTGCTACACCATACCAATCATAAGACTTCATTTTGTCAATATCCTCAAGGTATTTCATGAACCCCCAACCAATTGTAGTCCCAGTACCCGAATACAACAAAAGCAAACAAACCAGAAGGCACACAAGCCTAACAACATCTTCTATATCTTCATTGTTGTTGCTCCTCAAAAGTTTCGTTATCAACTTTTGGGTTGAAGCACTTGTCATTCTGCTCTCGGTTAGTTTCCTTCTTTGCACCATAGCTACCTCATTTTTTTTTTCCGTATGCAAGATTCATCTTCTTCTATCCACATGCAATCCCAAAAATTAACTTGAAGTCATTTCTTTTCAACTTCAGCTTCTTCCCAATAATTTCAAATGTGGTTCCATCCATTTGGTAAGTTTGCAAAATTTTTGCAACCACATCATCATATTTAATTGAATCTCTTCTTTTAACATTGTTTTCACTCAATGTATCAACTAGAAGTGAAAAAGGAGTCTTTCTCAATAGTGTCAAATGCTCCTCTCTGAGTTTTGTTGTCTTGAAAAATTTGATAAGAGATTGAATGTTAGAACGGTAGACATACTTTGTTTCATTATCATGTATCTGTTCAGTCCTAGTTTTTCTTCCATCAATCTTTTTCTTCCCTCTTGCCTTGTGGAGCTCTGTAGTGTGACAACCCTCACTTCTGATTAGTGTTAAACTGTGATCAAGCATGATAAGGAATTGATTAAGATGAAATCCTGAATTGTTTGTGTGAGTGTGTTGTCTAGAATGCATTTCTATCTGTTTGTTACTGAATGATCTGTTCATGTTTTAATTTCGAATTGTGAATTGAAAGCCTTATCGGCAACCGATTCAGAAATTGATTAGTGTTTTATGCCAATTAGGAATTGTAGGATTTTATGGTAGGTTTAATTAAAATTCAATTTGGAATGATTAAATTAGATTAAATAATGCTAGATTAATGGAATATAGGTTATTTACACTTTTGCCACTAAGTGGATTAATGCAAGGCCATTTCTTCTTACACTTTACACTTGTTTGGCATCATTCTTCATTTCATCTTCTTGACCCAAAAACGTGAGAGAGAGAGAGAGAGAGAATTGGAAGAAAATTGAATTCATCTAAGGATTGGCTTGAAACTTAGGCGAAATTGAAGAAGGCTTGGGAGATTAGGTTTCTACACTGGAATTCAAGACTTCAAGTAGGAAATTCATTCCCTTGATTATGAATTAAGTTGTTACATGCATTATTCATGAAGGTTTCATTGAAATTATGTTCAATTGGTGAATAGAGTCAAGAGTTAGCTTAAAGTGTTGATTTGAGAGTGAATTCATGCATGCATGCCCATATCATAGAGTTTGAAGTTATTTTTCATGAAATTCTTACATGCATGTTCATACCTTAGCTGTGGTCCAAGAATTCACCATGTTTTAGAGTTCAAGCCTGCATTTGATCATGTTTTGGAGCATTAGAGTTTATGAGAACTCATGCATGTTATGTTCTTGCATTGTTCTTCAAGTTTCATTCAAAATTGTGTTTAATTGTCACACCTTTGGGCTTGATTTTATAAAATGATCTTCGAAACATGTTGTATTATGGGTTTCTAGGTATATCCTAGAAAATTGGCCCAGAAAAATCGAGTTTGAAGCTTTTGTGCTTGAGGATTAACCTGGAAATTCCAGATTTTTTATCCACGCTCGAGCGGAGGACTTCACCCTCGAGCGTACACTTTGAGTACATGCACTTTCGCTCGAGCGTAGAGAGTCACGGTCGAGCTTGAAATGCATATGCCCAGAAGTTCATGTGTTTTGCAGTCCGCTCGAGCGGGGGAGTTCACGCTCGAGCGAGGATCTGAGTCTCGCGCTCGAGCGGAGGTCGAGCGTTCGTCGAGTGTGAAAAACGTACAACTAGTACTTTTTCATGAGTTTACAGTCCGCTCGAGCGAAGGAAGTCATGCTCGAGTAGGGTTTCTTTGTCTGCATGTCCACTTGAGTGTAGAAAGCCACGCTCGAGCAAGACCTTGTTTTCAACAAATTTTGAAAAGTGTTCTAAAGTACATTTTTGCATCCTCGTTCCATCCTAGGCGATCCTAGGCTATGTTTAAGGAATCTTAATGAGGATAATGTTATAGAACCACACCAAGCCAAATAGGGGCTAAGTTGTTAATACCAAGTGTCTAACTTAGTGTGTGTTCGTTCTGCAACTGTGTAGGGTTGGCACCCAAGGACGCTGATTAGCCTGTCTGTAGCCCAGTAATCTGTGAGTAACAATGTTGTAAAGATTTGTTCAATTATAATTATTTTCTGAATGATCGACTGTACTGCTTTCTGAAGTAAACATTGTCTATTGAATGAATGTTTGTCCTGTTTTATGAACTGTAACCATGGCATCCATAGTAACTTATTGTTACTGTTACTGTTACTGCTACTGTTACAAAGATCTCTGTCTGTTCCAATGTTTGGAACTACTACTATTTACTGTTTTGATGGCCATTAACTGACTGTTCAGTCTATTAAGAGCTACTGTACTGTTCTACTATTGGATGTACCACGTATGACTACTATGATTTCTAATTGACTGATATGGCATGAAATATGAGCCACTGATTGAATAACTGATCTACGGAAACAAATGACTGTTTTAATCATTGAAAGGACATTCATTCTTAACCCTTTTACACAGTTTATGTATGTATGTAGGTGGCCAGGCACCGGACCTAAGCTAGGAGCGTCGAGTTAAGCTCATGTTTTGTCGAGCCAACCATTGTGCCTCACTTCGAGGTTCCGAGTCCGTTCAAGCTAAGGCTATTTTGGGGTGTCTCAGATTCATCCTTTTGTCTCTGTTTTGTAATGAACGCTTAAGACTTTTGACTGTACAGTTATGGTAAGGGGATTAGATCCCTAACCTGTATGTTACGTGTATCGGATATGTACATATGTTTATGGTTATGATGTGGACTAGTCCATGAAAGTCTTTTTTCATCCAGATTTACACAGCTCATTGGACACCTTTTATTTACTGTTTGGCTTCCGCCAGCCCCTTACTCTGTACTATTGTTGTTACTATTAAGCAGGCCTTTGGTAATCACGGATTACTGGCTGGTTACGATGCTAAACCCTTAGGGGCGGGTTTGGGTCGTGACATGTAGTTTGTTTCAGTTGCTGCTGTTTGGGTTCCTCATTGTCAATGTTAGATTCAAGTTTAACTTCTAGTTGATTTTCACTTTCATGTGTTGTTGGCTCTATAACAAACTCAATTTTTTCAATCTTTTTCTTCTTTGAGAAACTTGTTTCTCGACGACGTAATCTTTTACGATGACTGGGAACATCTGTACAAAAACATCGAGCAAATGAACATAAAGATATGATTATTATGAAGTTAAATATGACTCATAAATTAATATTGTATCGTACAGATTGAAAATAGCTTCAAGTCGAATTTTATCACTCAATTATAGTTATGAAAGAAGAAGGGAAGCAAATCCATCGTTATAACAAATTTTATCACTCAATTAGGAAAATTAAGCAAATCTATCATTCTTATAGAAAATTTTCTCATTGGTTTTGGGCAAAGTAAGCAAATCTGGCACCGGATTAGCAAAAGTAAGCAAATCCATCATTATATAGGAAATGAACATGAAGATGCGATTATTATGAAGTTGAATATCACTCATAAATTAATACTGTATGGTACAGATTGAAAATAGCTTCAAGTCGAATTTTATCACTCAATTATAGTTATGAAAGAAGAAGGGAAGCAAATCCATCGTTATAACAAATTTTATCACTCAATTAGGAAAATTAAGCAAATCTACAATTCTTATAGCAAATTTTCTCACTGATTTGGGCAAAGTAAACAAATCTGGCATTGTATAGCAAATTTTATCACCGGATTAGCAAAAGTAAGCAAATCCATCATTGCATAGGAAATGAACATGAAGATGTGATTATTATGAAGTTGACTATCACTCATAAATTAATACTGTATGGCACAGATTGAAAATAGCTTCAAGTCGAATTGTATCACTCAATTATAGTTATGAGAGAAGAAGGGAGGCAAATCTATCATTATAATAAATTTTATCACTCAATTAGGAAAATTAAGCAAACCTATCATTCTTATAGCGAATTTTCTCACTAAATTGGGCAAAGTAAGCAAATCTGTCATTGTGTATCAAATTTTATCACTGAATTAGCAAAACTAAGCAAATCCATCATTGTATAGCAAATAAACATGAAGATGTGGTTATTATGAAGTTGAATATCACTCATAAATTAATATTGTATAATACACATTGAAAATAGCTTCAAGTCTAATTTTATTACTCAATTATAGTTATGAAAGAAGAAGGGAGGCAAATCCATAGTTATGAAATAAAAAGAGAATCAAATCCATCATTATAACAAATTTTGTCACTCAATTAGCAAAATTAAGCAAACCTATCATTCTTATAGCAAATTTTCTCACTGAATTGGGTAAAGTAAGCAAATCTGTCATTGTATATCAAATTTTATCACTGAATTAGCAAAAGCAAGCAAATCCATCATTATATAGCAAATAAACATGAAGATGTGATAATTATGAAGTTGAATATCAATTATAAATTAACACTGTATGATACACATTGAAAATTGCTTCAAGTCGAATTTTATAACTCAATTATAGTTATGAAAGAAGAAGGGAAGCAAATCTATCATTATAACAAATTTTATCACTCAATTTAGAAAATTAAGCAATCTATCATTCTTATAGCAAATTTTCTCACTGAATTGGGAAAAATAAGCAAATCCGCTATTGTATATCAAAATTAATCACTAAATTAGCAAAAGTAAGCAAATCCACCATTGTATAGCAAATGAACATGAAGATGTGATTATTATGAAGTTGAATATCACTCATAAATTAATACTGTATGATACACATTGAAAATAGCTTCAAGTCGAATTTTATCACTTAATTATAGTTATGAAAGAAGAACGGAAGATGAATATGACTCACGTTTGCTTCGCATATTTGTTGAAGATGAACTAAAGAGGGAGAGTAGATGTCCGAATCAAAATATAGATCAAAACGGTGGAAGATTTGCTGGGGATCTATTTGGAATTAGAATATAGATCAAAACAGAGGTGATTTCTTTGGAAACGATGGGAGATTCAAGGAAAATCCCTTTGTTTGTTTCGATTTCCAAATCTTAGATCGCCTCAGAATGGTTTCCAAATCGCCTCAGAATAGTTTCCAAATTAGAACAATTGAGAAGGAGCCTGTGTGTCACATGCGCAGGGGAGAGCTCGTGATATCTTCTTTGCTTCACGCGTGTGGTGTGACATTGAGGGGTAAAATTGGAAACTGAAATAGGGCAAGACTTGGTGGGTATTAATCTGTTTCTATGGGACCGGCTGGTAAGTCCCCCTTACATTTACGTTGGGTTTGGGATGAGAAGTATATGAGTATGTCACGTTGGGTTTGGGAATGCATATTGGGTTTGAGATGTTACATGTTACATTTATGTTTTGAATTTCAAATTTCCAAACATACAGATATGATCACAATCTATGATAACATTAGATTTCTCATATATGGTAATGCCATTAATCAAGTTATTTTGAATTTCAGAAGCATATGAGAACGTCACGTTGGGTTTGAGAACGTCACATCGGGTTTGGAATGTCACATGTTACATTTACATTTTGAATTTCAAATTTCCAACCATATAAATATGATTACAATCTATGGTAACATTGAATTTCCCATATATGGTATTGTTATTAATTAGATTGCTTTGAATTTCAAATTTCTAACCATATAGATATGATCACAATTTATGATAACATTAGATTTCTCATATAAGGTATTATCATTAATCAAGTTATTGATTAATTAAGATTGGGAGTAAATGTGTCCACAAGAAAATTACAGGACCTTGGGTTATAAGTTTTTTATAAGACCATATCTTGTATAAGTCTTCTAAATAGGACTTATAAATAATTTAGCCGTAAATATTCTCCTAAAAGGCAAAAATTATTTAATTGGTTCAAATTATCACCTTTTTGTATGTTGTTCAATGATGTTTTATAATTTGTTTACTATTTTATTAATTTAAGACTATATATTCATTTAGTTCTTATTATTCGTTAGGTACACAATCAGGCTTTGTTTGGCATATAGGGTTTGGGTTAAAATAGTTACAAAAGGACAAAATATGTTTTTTAGTCAAATAAGACAAAACATCCCATCCAAACCATAATCATTTTATTTTTTCTCTCAAAAAAATGTTTATCCCAAACGAAATCTTTTAACCCCTTGCTAAAATAGTCAAAAAAAGCCAAAACGTCAACTCATTGATTGGAAGTAAATTTTTCTTTCCACATTTCCTTTTGGTTTCCTTTTTTTCTTCACAAATTATTTCAAAAACTTAAAATCTAAACATAACATTAGATCTTGAATTTTTCAGAAAAAAAAAATATAATGATCTATTGAGCACCTGAAGACCCTTGCTGGTACTGATGCATCTTTTCTAAGTTGATTGACAGTCAATGGTCATATAGCGACCCCGGTCTTCTCCCATTTGATTATTGTATCCGGACTTAGGTTCCGTAGATTCTGTCATTGTATAATTGTTGTTGTTGTCCCTTATTTGCTCATTTGGATTTATAGGATGTGTTGGGCAGGTTTGTTTCAGGTTGGTTGGGTTTAGAAACCAAGTGTTGCTGTCCAGAATTTTGGATCTTCGCTCGAGCTAGGAGTTTGTCGCTCGAGCGAGCTGTTATTTTTGGTTCTTCGCTCGAGCCGGGGTTTGGTAGCTCGAGCGAGAGGTTGCGTCTGATTTGGACCTGTAGCTGTGCATTCTTGGCTCGAGCGAGCTTTTCTTCGCTCGAGCGAGTTAGTTTGTTCTTCGCTCGAGCAATAGTTCCTTCGCTCGAGCTTGTGTTTGGTTACAGACCTGAGGGTTTGAGTTCTTCGCTCGATCGAGTTTTCTTTCGCTCGAGCGAGCTTTTGGGTTGTTGGCTCGAGCAAGGTTTTCTTGGCTTGAGCGTAGCTTTTCTGTGTCTGGTCGCTCGAGCGACCAAGTCCTCGCTCGAGCGAGCCGGTCAGGTTTAATTAGGCAGCAACGCGTTTCAGATCAGTTTTTCATTCCCTTTCAGATTCCAAAACCCTAGGTACGAGTTCTCTCTCCCTCTACACACCTTCTCTCTTAGGATTGATCTACTTAGAGTGAGTTTCTACCTTAGATCCTTTATTAAAAAGATAGAGTGAGTCGAGGGCTTCCATTTAATCTGAATTGTTGGTAGTTTGGAGCACTTTGGAGTTTGGGCTTTCATCTCCATCTTCTCTTTTGGGGCTATTTCTTCGAGGTAGGGATTTCCTACTCCATTTTATAGGTTTTGTTCTAAGTTTTGGTATTTTGATATGTTGGGGATACTTTGGAAAATTTTGGGAAAAACCCTGGTTGTATTATTAAATTAATTTGTATGGGTAAATTCATGGAATTGGGAAAAGATGGTTAAATTCATGGAATTGGGGAATTTATGGATTAAATGGCGTAGTTGGATAATTTGAAACATTTGTCTATTGAATTGTTGACATAGTTATTTTCAGTTTAGAAATAACTGTTTTGGGCTATCGGTGGAGGATAGTCGTAATTGTTGTAGACATTGCATGCGGATTAGGAATAACTGAAACTAATCACATTGGTTAAGTCATTAATTTTGTCTATTGCATTGATACAGAAAATATGTGTGTTGATGGAGCATTGCATTTGCATACATTGTTTTGTGTGGGAGGAGATAGGGGATGTACTCCACGGTTTAGGGGAAGATAGGGGATGGACCTCTAAACCGGATTTTGTTTGGGAGGAGATAGGGGATGGACTCCATTAGCATCACTTTTATGTGTGCTTATTTATATAGAAGTGTTTTATTGATACAGCACTAAAATGTGTATCAATCTGGAAGTATGAAGTGTTTTGATTTGAGCTTGAGTCTCATTTGTTTGTTGATATTGGAAGGATGTGAATATGATATATGTAATTCAGTGTTGTAAGTTTGGCCAGGTTCTGAGCCATGTTGATCAAATTGGAAAGTAAAACGTGTTTTAGACAATAGTGTCATGAGACTGTAAAATGAAGTAATTGGTTACCTTGGTTAACCACCTGTTGAATGCTATTGCTTTATTCATTGCTTATATGTGGTTTAGTATATTTCTACTGGGCTGTGGCTCACCCTATATGGGAACATCATTTTCAGGTTCAGGTAATAAGCTACCTCCAAGGACTTAGCTTGGAAGGGACTTGGATTTTGAAGACTATCTTTAGTTAATTGTCTTTATTTATTAGTACATGTAAACATCCAAGCCTAGGGCTTTTCTTGTATTGAGTTATAACTCATCTTTTTGTATCCAAGGGTTGGCTTGGAAAGATGTAAGCCTGTAGGGCATTTTATTCGATGTTACATGTAATGCTTTTATTTTGTAATACTCTGATGAATGAATTAATAAATTGTTTTCTTTAAATAATGCATGTCAATTGTATATGTATATAATGGGTTTATTTTGAGGGCGTGACAACTTGGTATCAGAGCGTACCGGGTTTGAATACTTTGGGTACGTGGGAAGTGATTAGTATCACATTGGGTTCGTCTCGTTTGATAGAGACTTAGTGTAATGTTATATGCTTATGTGATAATATGTTTTATGTGATTATGTGGGTATGGAATGTAGTTTCTAGGATGTTGATTGGACCCTTGAGTTTCTAGTAGTCTTGTTGGAAAGGCACTTGATCACTGCTGTTTCCAACCGGAACTATAGTAACACATTGGGACAATCATCATTCGGGAATGAAATTCGTAGGTGCTTATGTGATTATGTGCTTACGTGGAATGAATTATTGTTGTCCATTGCATTAGGACGCAAGTGTTTAGCTTCGGCACATTTATTAATGTGCTAATGTCTTTGTTTCCTTTATTAGGATGTCAGGACGAGGACGAGGACGCGGTAGGCGTGGTAGGCCAGGTAGGCAGGAGGTGTCTGTGCCAGAGGAGATTCCGGCAGTTCAGGAGGGAATTGGCCAGGCCAATGTGGCCGAGCCAGTAGGCCAGCAAGCTATGGGCGCTTTAGCTCGAGAGATAGCAGGGGCATTCAGGGAGTCGGTGGGCATTCTCAGAGCTGAGAATCAAGCTAGGGATGTTGCTGCTGATGCAGGACCTTCCTTTCTGAAGAGGGAGTTCTTCCGGTCTAATCCGGATGAATTTGTGGGTGATCCTAAAGAGCCGCTTAAGGCAGATGAATGGCTCGAACAGACAACGAAGACGTTTGAGATGCTTGGCATCGAAGACGAGGGGTTGAAAGTGACCTTGGCATCTTTCCAGTTGAAGGGGGATGCGGGTCAGTGGTGGAAGTTTACTAAGGGGCGTATAGGAGGTACGTGGAAGGCTTTTGTGAATGCTTTCCAGGAGAAGTTCTTATCTCCAGCTGTCAGGGAGAAGCTGCGAGACCAGTTTTGTCAGCTTAAGCAGTCGAGTTCTTCAGTGGCCGAGTTTGAGGCTTCATTTACTAGTTTGTCCAGGTTTGCACCTGAGTTGGTGGCGTCTGAGGAACGCCGTTGTATTGAGTTTGAGAAGAAGTTGAGGCGTGGCCTCAAGCTGAGAGTTGGGGGAACTATGATTCGGGATTATGGGCGTATGGTTGATGCTGCAGCCCACATGGAAATCATGATGCAGGAGGAGGAGGAAGGACAGAAGGGCTCCAAGAGGAGTCAGGATGGTCAGAGTGATGGTAGGAGACAGAAGGGTTTTAATCCTCAGCAGTCTCAGGGTAGCTTTTCTAGATCGACTTTTCCTGTGCCTAGTGCTAGTTCGGGGAAAGGCAGTCAGGGAGACATTACCTGTTTCAAGTGTGGCCAGCTGGGCCACAAGTCTCCAGTTTGTCCTCAGAGGGGAGGAGTGCAGAGAGCAGCATCAGCTTCGGCTCGATCTTAGAGCCAGAGTCAGGGTAGAGGCCAGCCACTCTCGTGTTATCAGTGTGGTCAGCCAGGGCATATGAAGAGGTATTGCCCACAGTTGGGTGGCACACCTGGTACATCTGGTTTGAGGCCGATTCAGGGTCAGCAGCCAGCTCAGTCAGGTCAGGCCTCGAGGGCCAATCAGGGGGCTTCATCGTCCCAGTCAGTGCAGCAATCTTATGCTCCTAGGGGTGAGCAGGTTGATCAGAGGATCTTGTGCCGGCACCATCAGTTGTGAGAGGTACCTTTTTGTTTTGCAACTCGGTTGCTAATGTTTTGATTGATACGGGTGCATCTCATTCCTTTGTGTCTGCTGCATTTGCATCTATTTTGGAGTTGGAGTTAGCACAGTTAGCATCTCCTATTTGTGTAGTGTCACCTCTTGGGGGTGAATTGATCTTGAAACAAGGTGTTAGGGGTTGTGATATAGAGGTTGATTATCATAGAATCCCATTTTCCTTTGTAGTTATGCCTATGAGGGGTTTCGATGTTATTTTGGGTATGGACTGGTTATCGTCATACCGGGCAGTTATTGATTGCTACCGCCAGAGGGTCACTTGTTGTACCGTGAGCGGAGAGTATTTTCATTTTCTGGGGGACCGGGTTGGTGATGTGTTGCCACCGGGGTATGTTCCGCGAGGACGGAGTGAGCTTAGTGGTCTACTTGCTAACCTTTCGATTAGTGAGGATGTTGAGACTCAGATTGTGTTGCCAAGGGTGGTTTGTGAGTACTCGGACGTCTTTCCCGAGGATCTTGTTGGTTTGCCACTACATCGAGAAATTGAGTTCTCTATTGACCTGGTGCCCGGCACGGCGCCGATTTCTATGGCACCTTATCGTTTTGCCCCAGCCGAGTTAGTTGAGTTGAAGATTCAGCTCCAGGAGTTGCTAGACAAGGGTTTTATACGTCCTAGTGTTTCGCCGTGGGGAGCACCGGCCCTCTTTGTTAAAAAGAAAGGTGGTGCTTTGAGACTGTGTATAGATTACCGGAAATTGAATCGGGCTACGGTCAAGAATAAGTACCCTATGCCTCGTATAGATGATCTGTTTGACCAGTTGAAGGGTTCTCGTTGTTTCTCTAAGATAGACTTGAGATCAGGTTACCACCAGTTAAGGGTCAGAGAGGAGGATATTCCGAAGACGGCATTCCGTACGCGGTATGGCCATTATGAGTTTCTGGTGATGCCATTCGGGCTCACCAATGCACCGGCAGTCTTTATGGACTTGATGAACCGGATCTTCTGGGAATTCTTAGATCGGTTTGTAGTCGTTTTTGTGGACGACATCCTTATCTATTCGCCTTCTGAGGAGGAGCATGAGTCACACTTGAGGGTGGTGCTTGAGTTACTTAGAGCCCATAGGCTGTATGCCAAGTTTGGGAAGTGTGAGTTCTGGCTGAGGGAAGTCAAATTCTTAGGCCACGTGGTATCCGGGGATGGAGTGTCTGTTGATACATCCAAGGTGGAGGCAGTGCAGGATTGGGCACAGCCTAAGAGTGTATTTGAGATCCGCAGTTTTCTGGGATTAGCTGGGTATTACCGTCGGTTTGTGAAAGATTTCTCCAGATTAGCTTCGCCTTTGACTAGATTGACTCGGATTGTATGGAGTGAGACTTGTGAAAATTCGTTTCAGGAGTTGAAAGTTAGACTGACCACCGCTCCAGTATTGATTATTCCAGAGTGAGGGTTGGGTTATGCAGTCTATTGTGACGCCTCACGAGAGGGTCTGGGTTGTGTGTTGATGCAAGAAGGAAAAGTAGTTGCCTATGGCTCACGTCAGTTGAAAATTCACGAGCAAAATTACCCTACGCATGATCTAGAGTTAGCAGCTGTGATATTTGCCTTGAAGATTTGGAGGCATTATCTTTATGGTGAGAAATTTGAGGTATTCTCGGATCATAAGAGTCTGAAATATTTGTTTACACAGAAAGACTTGAACTTGAGGCAGAGGAGGTGGATGGAGTTCATAGAGGATTATGACTTTGAGTTGCATTATCATCCGGGAAAGGCCAATGTGGTGGCCGATGCCCTTAGCAGAAAACCTGTTGGTGTTATAGCTAGTATAGCCATCCGAGAATGGGAGATGTTGGGTGCACTTGGGGAGTTTGATTTACTTTTGGGCGAATCCGTTGAGGCTGCGGCCTTGTTTTCTGTTGTTGCACAGCCTACACTTGTGACTCGAGTGTTAGAGGCTCAGAGGAGTGATCTTGAGGTAGAATCGCTTCGTGAGAAGATTTCCGGTGGGAAGGTTGAGAAGGGTTTGACGGTGTATCCCGACCTGAGTGTGAGATACCGAGACCGTCTGTTTGTGCCAGAGTCTTGTCAAGAGGAGGTACTCCGAGATTTTCATCATTCGCGTCTTGCGGTGCATCCGGGGGGCACTAAGATGTACCGGGATTTGGGTCGTCAGTTCTGGTGGCGGGGAATGAAGAGAAATGTGGCAGCTTTCGTATCTAAGTGTCTTACTTGTCAACAAGTGAAGGCCGAACATCAGAGGCCAGCGGGTTTGTTGCAACCCTTGCCTATTGCCGAGTGGAAGTGGGAACACGTCACTATGGACGTCGTTGTGGGTCTTCCGAGGACTCAGCGGGGTAGTGATGCTATTTGGGTGGTTGTAGACCGGTTGACTAAGTCGGCGCACTTCATTCCTATGCGCGTGAGAGATTCGGTAGATCATCTTGCCGACTTGTACATTCGGGACATAGTGAGGTTACACGGGGTTCCAGTGACGATTGTCTCAGATAGAGATCCTCGTTTTACTGCCAGGTTGTGGCAGAGTTTGCAGAGTGCCTTAGGCACTAAGTTGACCTTTAGCACGGCTTATCATCCTCAGACTAACGGGCAGTTCGAGCGTACTATTCAGATCCTTGAGGATATGCTTCGGGGTTGTGTTCTAGACTTTAGTGGGTCGTGGGAGAGGCACTTGCCGTTGGTGGAGTTTGCCTACAACAACAGTTTACAGTCTAGTATCGGTATGGCACCGTTTGAGGCCTTGTATGGCCGACCGTGTAGATCCCCTGTTTGTTGGGCCGAGATGGGTGATGCACCTCTATTGGGTCCGGAGTTGGTGAGGGAAACAACGGAGAAAGTTGAGCTTATCCGTAAGAGACTTGTTACAGCACAGAGTCGTCAGAAATCTTATGCCGACCGTAGGAGGAGATCTTTGGTGTTTGAGGTGGGTGATCATGTCTTTCTGAAGATATCACCTAGACGGGGTTTGATGAGATTTGGGAAGAGCGGGAAGTTGTCCCCTCGGTTCATTGGTCCGTTTGAGATCCTTGAAAGGATTGGCGAGGCTGCTTATCGTTTAGCTTTACCACCGCAGTTGTCCGGAGTACATGACGTGTTTCATGTGAGTATGCTTCGGAAGTATGAGCCGGATCCATCACATGTGTTGGATTGGACTGATTTAGTGATTGATGAGGATGTTTCGTATGAGGAGAGACCGGTTCGGGTCTTGGATAGGCGGGATCAAGTTTTGCGAGGCAAAACCATCCCTTTGGTCAAAGTTTTGTAGAAACACCACGGAGTGAAGGAAGCCACTTGGGAACGTGAGTTGGAAGTCCGCCAGAAATATCCAGACATGTTTGTTGATTTGTAATCTTATAATTAGATTCTGTTATATTATTGAACTTAAGAGCTTTGTATATGTCTTAAGTTGTAAAACATTGAGTTTGTATTGGTAAATGGGTGTATCTTGAAACTTGCTTCATTATAGAAGTTTAGTGTAATATTGCATCTGTTGAGTTCATTGTTGAATGGGTTGTATATATCATGCGATTGAATATGATATGGGAATTGTTAACATTGAAAGGAATAATGCATAATAATGATACAGGTTGAGATATATGTTGTGTTATATATTTAATATGAGATGCCTCTTGATAAAGAGATGAAATGACCAGTTTTGGGTCAAGATATTTATTAATGAATTGTTAAAAAAAAAAAATCTGTTTTCAAAAACTTATGCTTAATTTCGGGGACGAAATTCTTTGAAGGGGGGGAGGTTATAGCGACCCCGGTCTTCTCCCATTTGATTATTGTATCCGGACTTAGGTTCCGTAGATTCTGTCATTGTATAATTGTTGTTGTTGTCCCTTATTTGCTCATTTGGATTTATAGGATGTGTTGGGCAGGTTTGTTTCAGGTTGGTTGGGTTTAGAAACCAAGTGTTGCTGTCCAGAATTTTGGATCTTCGCTCGAGCTAGGAGTTTGTCGCTCGAGCGAGCTGTTATTTTTGGTTCTTCGCTCGAGCCGGGGTTTGGTAGCTCGAGCGAGAGGTTGCGTCTGATTTGGACCTGTAGCTGTGCATTCTTGGCTCGAGCGAGCTTTTCTTCGCTCGAGCGAGTTAGTTTGTTCTTCGCTCGAGCAATAGTTCCTTCGCTCGAGCGTGTGTTTGGTTACAGACCTGAGGGTTTGAGTTCTTCGCTCGATCGAGTTTTCTTTCGCTCGAGCGAGCTTTTGGGTTGTTGGCTCGAGCAAGGTTTTCTTGGCTTGAGCGTAGCTTTTCTGTGTCTGGTCGCTCGAGCGACCAAGTCCTCGCTCGAGCGAGCCGGTCAGGTTTAATTAGGCAGCAACGCGTTTCAGATCAGTTTTTCATTCCCTTTCAGATTCCAAAACCCTAGGTACGAGTTCTCTCTCCCTCTACACACCTTCTCTCTTAGGATTGATCTACTTAGAGTGAGTTTCTACCTTAGATCCTTTATTAAAAAGATAGAGTGAGTCGAGGGATTCCATTTAATCTGAATTGTTGGTAGTTTGGAGCACTTTGGAGTTTGGGCTTTCATCTCCATCTTCTCTTTTGGGGCTATTTCTTCGAGGTAGGGATTTCCTACTCCATTTTATAGGTTTTGTTCTAAGTTTTGGTATTTTGATATGTTGGGGATACTTTGGAAAATTTTGGGAAAAACCCTGGTTGTATTATTAAATTAATTTGTATGGGTAAATTCATGGAATTGGGAAAAGATGGTTAAATTCATGGAATTGGGGAATTTATGGATTAAATGGCGTAGTTGGATAATTTGAAACATTTGTCTATTGAATTGTTGACATAGTTATTTTCAGTTTAGAAATAACTGTTTTGGGCTATCGGTGGAGGATAGTCGTAATTGTTGTAGACATTGCATGCGGATTAGGAATAACTGAAACTAATCACATTGGTTAAGTCATTAATTTTGTCTATTGCATTGATACAGAAAATATGTGTGTTGATGGAGCATTGCATTTGCATACATTGTTTTGTGTGGGAGGAGATAGGGGATGTACTCCACGGTTTAGGGGAAGATAGGGGATGGACCTCTAAACCGGATTTTGTTTGGGAGGAGATAGGGGATGGACTCCATTAGCATCACTTTTATGTGTGCTTATTTATATAGAAGTGTTTTATTGATACAGCACTAAAATGTGTATCAATCTGGAAGTATGAAGTGTTTTGATTTGAGCTTGAGTCTCATTTGTTTGTTGATATTGGAAGGATGTGAATATGATATATGTAATTCAGTGTTGTAAGTTTGGCCAGGTTCTGAGCCATGTTGATCAAATTGGAAAGTAAAACGTGTTTTAGACAATAGTGTCATGAGACTGTAAAATGAAGTAATTGGTTACCTTGGTTAACCACCTGTTGAATGCTATTGCTTTATTCATTGCTTATATGTGGTTTAGTATATTTCTACTGGGCTGTGGCTCACCCTATATGGGAACATCATTTTCAGGTTCAGGTGATAAGCTACCTCCAAGGACTTAGCTTGGAAGGGACTTGGATTTTGAAGACTATCTTTAGTTAATTGTCTTTATTTATTAGTACATGTAAACATCCAAGCCTAGAGCTTTTCTTGTATTGAGTTATAACTCATCTTTTTGTATCCAAGGGTTGGCTTGGAAAGATGTAAGCCTGTAGGGCATTTTATTCGATGTTACATGTAATGCTTTTATTTTGTAATACTCTGATGAATGAATTAATAAATTGTTTTCTTTAAATAATGCATGTCAATTGTATATGTATATAATGGGTTTATTTTGAGGGCGTGACAGGTCATATCATAGCATGATTGTTTATTATTATTAGTTTTTTTTACTAATAGCATGAGAAAATATTGAATCAATATTTTGCAACTGAAATTTTGTCTTTGTTTTAAAAAAATAAAAAATAAGTTGATTTTGATGTTTTAATTCCAAGAAAGGGCATCGAATTGTTGTATGAAATATCATTGAATTTGCACGGATTTTTTAGTAAGGGATTAATATGGAATTTGTAAATTTTAATTTTGTCCATTTAATCTTAAATTTTTTAAATTTGAGTCAAATTAAACTAATTTCAAATGGGATGTTAAAAATTCAATTTGATTAGCTCAATTGGCCATTTCTATATCGGCAGTGATTCATCCCCCGAAAACGGGGGAACTCGAATCCCCCGAAATGCCATTTCAAGTAAAAAAAAAAAAAAAGAAAAAAAGAAAAGAAAAAGAAAACAGTTTCCAGAAAAGGAAATTAGGGGGATTAGGGGGAGGGATTTTAGGGCTGTAAATCATTTTCCTTTCTATATACTTCAAAGGGTTAATCCTTGCCAAAAGGTAAAAAGTGATAATTTTCTTCAAAATTATTGTGTTTTTTGTTGAGAATGTTGTTGAGATTTGTAACATTATTGCTTGTTTATTCTTCACGGCCTCGTTGTTAGGCGATTGTTGGACTTCTATAGTTGTTCAATTAGAATTGTTTAGATTTAATTCTCTTTATATTTGTAAATAATCTCTTATTAATTCTTTTTCAAAAAAAAAAATTGCTAAAATTGTTAACATAATTGCAAACGCGAAAACATTATTTTGTTAACAATTTTTTTAGGGTGCTACTAGTAACCCATCTTATTTCTTTGAAATCCCTACTTTATAGACTTCCACTCACCAAAATTGCTTCCTATCATTTTTTTTTTAAACATCCACCATAATAATAATTTATCTTTTTTTGGATCCCCATCCATGCAACTCCTATCCTAGCAGTTCCTCACCTCTGGCCAATGGTGACCCCCCTCCTCATCAACGGAGTGGTGAGGGAGGTGGGGAATGTAGGGGTGAGGGTCACAAGGAGGAGTTGGGGAGGCGCAAATGAGATTGCGGAGGGTCGCCAAAACTTGGGATGGTAGGAGAGAATGGTGGCTGTGATGGAAGTGGGGTGAGGTCAGTGGTTAGGGACGAGGACAAAATTATAATTTGTTGGTAAGACAAATTTGTAATAAAAGAATGATTGATGACAGGCCTTAGGTTTCAACCACCATTTGTCGTTTCAAAATTAGAAATGAGAGGTGATGATCTATGATAAATGAACATCTTTGCTAATCTGGGCAGGATTATATATTTGATTCAGCGACATAAAAGGAAAGAAAAAATCTATTTATCTCACATAAATTGCAAAACAGGAAAATCGCAATTGATGCAACAAATAACAACCACTACTTGTAGGATCTCTTTGGAGTATTTCGCTGTTGTGTTGAATAGGAATGCTTTTACTTTTGTTTAAAAGAATGATCCTGACTTCAACTAAAGAAAGCGCACACTCCTTTTCAATGACTTTTGTTTTATAAACTAAAGTTACTACTAAAAAAAGTAATGATTCCACAATAGAATCAAGAGGCCTCAGATGACTCAACGTCTACTACAAATATTTAGAAAATTATAATGCATAAAAGCCAAATCTTTGAAGCACTTGTATCATTTTCTTTGTCAACATAAACCTCTGAGAGTAGAGCTCAATGATGTGTTTGTTGCCACTACTAGCAATGCCACTATGATGAATGATAAGCAAATTGTATCAAGATATGGTTGGGGCTGCTGCTGATGTCTGAAATTATGGGAAAGAAAATCGCCGAAGTCTGGAAAATTAGAGTACATTGTCAGTTTCTTTATACTCCCTCCGTCCCAAAATATTAGTCCCTTATTTCATTTTTCATTGTCCCAAAATATTAGTCCCTCTTCAAAAATCAAGTACAAAAATAATATAAATTTCCTATTTTACCCTTCTTTTAAATTAATAAACAATATAAAAAGTACAATTATGCATTGATATTCCCAAAATATGTACTATCAAAAGGATAATTTTGGAAAATCAACTTTTTTCAAATGCAATAATTGTACTATCAAAAAAAGTTAGATTCCCCAAAAGGGACCATTATTTTGGGACGGAGGGAGTAATATTTAAAATAAATAAATACAATCTGTTTAGTTCCTCCCAGGGAGAGATGAACATAGTTTATCCATGAAGCATGTCATATATATGATGAAAGTAAGTAAGCATATACAAAAGTCATCACGTGATAAATTTCAATATAAAAAATCCATACGGTGGTTTCTTGTCTACTTTCCCTTGCACATCTTTCCACTAGCGTATACTCGTGTCTAAAGGCACGGCGTAAATAATGATAGGGTTAGAATATAATTGTAATCTCAATACTATTTAATAGATTATCAATTATCAATTATTAATTTAATATAATTGTAATCCCAACCCTTCTTATCTTAAAAATAAAATGGCAAGAAAATTATGCCTTCCATCTGAAAATCCCTATTTCTATACTAAGAAAATGGCATAGACAAACAACCATTGTTGAGCTTTGGTGACCCACCATAAAACAAACTCGAAAACATCTATCTAAGTTCACAGAAGTTGTGGAAGTTTCCAATCAAATGAAGGGATTTAAAATTAAACTTTGTAAGAACATAGGTGAGTTTTCAAATGAAATTCAATTATTGCCCAAATAGTTTTATTTTTTTTTAATTACGTGTTTATGCGATCTTTAAGTTGCTGTTATGTTATTTCATTTACAGTCAACAATAAAGCAAAAAGTTTTGCGAGCAGGTAAAGAACAAAGTTTTCCAACAATCAAAGCAAATGCAAATTCAATGTTTGAACTTTCAAGGAAGGAGAAAAAAGAAGCTTGAAAACAAAAACCTATTTAGTAAATTTTTGACAAATTTTCTACAGACTTAAAAGCCTAGAAATAAAACATCCACTGTTTGAGATGTGCTCAACTCCAAAATACATTATTATTAACTCCAAAATTGGACATATCTCTATAAAGTTACATGTCAAATAGAAGGCTGACTATTGCAAAAGGGAAGCACTGTGTCCTGTACATGAAATCTTAAAAATAATACAAAAATTATCAACCAACAAATCCAAACAACAAATCCTTCAGGATTCAAAATTCAAACAATAAATCCAAACAACATAATTAACCAACAACAACGATCAAGAGCAAAAAAAGGGAAATTCAATAGACAATGTAAAATATCTCTATTTTGGTGTTGAACAATGGGTCTTGAAGCCACTGTTGGGAAATTAAAAAACATTAAAAAAAAAATTGAGTTATTGACATAGAATGGCAAAGCTAAAGGAGTCTCAAAAAGGTCTATTAGTGTGTCCCCAATCTGGGAGTCCTTTGCATTATATATAGGACAATCAGTAGTGATGGGTCATCACTCATGTCCATCTATGTTGGGATGGTAAACCCAAATGACAACATTTTGAGATTAATGTTGGGATGACAATTGCTATAAAATTGATGTTGGGATTAATCCCAAGATTAATCCCAATATCTCCAAACATTTTGTCCCAAGATTAATCCCAAGATTAAAGTTGGGATGATAGTGTATACCCGTAATAAAATTGGACAGGAGAAGATTAATCCCAAGATTATTTCTCCTTTATTTTGTACTTTTCGTAAGAAGCCATCAAATACATTAACTAAGACAATTTTAAAAATGAAATTGTTGCCCTAAAAATTGGCCAAAGTTAAAAGGATTTGAAAGTCGTTCAATAGCCATTCTAATATCGATACCTGAAATTAAAAAAAAAATAAAAATTAAATTTGAAAAATAATAATAAAGTTAGATTAGATGGATTAAAATAAAAATGTCTAATGTTCAGTATTTTCAAATCAACATCACATAATATGTAATAAACTTTCTAACTACTCAAAAGCATCTATCATTTATCAAACCCCACTTGCCATCACACACAGTCCAACTCGCTTTCTTCACATATTTCCTTATCTAGTTTTACTACATTTATTATGTACTTGACAAAAAATGAAAACACTTGTTTTCCTTTACTAACTAAACCAGGCAAGAAGAACAATGGGACAACAAAAACTCTACACCACGATTTTGTTGTCCTCATATTCCAAGAGGTTAAAAAAGAGAAGACAGAAATAGAGAGAAAAAAAGAACCTACAACTTTAGTTTTCTCTTAAATAAAATGTAAATTTGTAAATCCTGAAAAACCAATTTAAAAGACAATTAGACATCAATTTTTATTTTGACAATGGAGGATTCCAAAACTAAGCACAAAGTTATTTCCAAAGTAACTCAAAATTTACCAACGTATATTGTCTTAAGAAAGGCATTTTGTTACCTAAGATTAGTTTGTGTGTTCACCAAAAAAAAAGAAAAGAGATTTATCTATGTTTATCTTCCATTTTCTTTTCTTTTTTCAATTTTTCAATCCTCATTATGCACATTTTCTTTTTGGTTTAAATTTTCAACACACTCTCAACAATCCCCAAAATATGTAATGGCCAAGCCAACACTTTCTTATAGGGGGAAAAGAAATCTAGTGTACAGTGCATAGGTTATACTAATCCATTCAATTTCATTCCACTACTTTAACATTCACCAAAACCACTAACAAAAAAGCTACAAAGACTACTACAACACCCTTTACTAAGCTCCATAAGAAAAAAGAAAGATTAAGAAAAATAATCTAGTGAAAAAAGCAAATAAAAGCAAAAAGTTTGAGTAATACTATTTTTTTTTTTAATCGTGGTTTACTGCTCATTAGTCCCATTTTGCCTATCTTTTATGCAAATGGAAAGGGAGCTTTGTTTAAAACATAACTAAAAAAGTAACAAACCAAACAATTTAACTTTTATCAAAATTATATAAGTAATGAAAGAGATGTAATAAAGAAAAATTGTGTGAGAGAGTTATACCTTTGATTATATTGAGAACCTAGAAATTGATGACCACCAGCAAAAAAACACAACACAATATGAAAATAGCAGAAAATAACAAACTAAAATTTGGGAAAAAACTAATGATTAGAGGGAGAAAGGAAATGACATATTTATCAAAACTTTAATGAAAAATATTATGAGAGAAATAAATAAATAAAAAATTGAATACCTTTCATTATAGAAACTGATAAACTGCGTCAAAAATTCATGAACTGCAGCAAGAGGGAAATCATATATTAGAAATTGATTTATAGAAATATAGCAATCAAAACAAAAGAAATAAAACAATTAATCAAAGTACCATAATGTTTGTACATGATCATTTTCTACAGGATCATTTTAAGATAACTTTATTTTTTTAACACAAATAAAATAAAATAAAATAAATACAGAAGTGGATAGTTGAAAACAAACATTAAGGGTTGAAAGTGAAACCACCTTCTTCTTCACTTATGAGGTACCATTATGCGTAATCATCTAATTAAAAGTATAAAGCAGGTTTAAACTACTTCAAGCATAAAGTAAGTATGGAGTTTCGAGTTATGTGTTTGGTTATGCGTTTACTAAATTAGCTTATCAGAAATGATATTTCATCTTCAAGTAAAATGGAAAAAAACTAATCCTTTAATTTACTGGAATAAGTAATTAAATTGGCTTTGACACAAACACATAGCTATCATACTCCTATCCTACATGCATATCAAAAAAATAATAATTCGATAAACTTTGTAATAAACTAATTTGAAAGAATAAAAAATAAATAAATGACCAAAAGAATAAATATTGAATGTAGCCCTCATATGCTCAATTTGTAGAACAGATTGATCGCATCTCTATCATTCAATTTTACCAACATAACAATGATAATCACCAAACAAAGAAAAGAAAATATGGACTCCCTTGAAAGGTAATCACTTCAAATAAATAGAGCAGCAAATCTATTACATTATATTGAGCCAATAGCTCACTTTTGACTGATAGGCAGTTTTTATGTCAAAGTAAGTTTGTTCTGACTGCTTTAAGTTATTGACAGTTGGCAAAAGTATAGAGTTTGATATATAGATAAAACTGTCGAGAGTGGGCAACAGCACCGACCTTATCCTGCAACCACTGCATACAGAGAGCACCAAGCTTATCATCAAAAAATCCCACACCTAATTGACTTGCCAATAAAAGTATGTACTCTATTATTGCAAGTCGAACCCTCCAACGCCCATCCTCAGCAAGTTCAACTATAGCTAGCAATAGAGATTGTGACAAAAGATCAATTCCAATAACCTGCAATAATAGCTACTTATCAATATGATTGGAAATAAATATGCATATATTCAGTCTGCAAGTGAATTGCAGAAGAGCATGTAAATATGACAGAAGACATGAACACCTAAACATTTAAAGGCATACATAAGCATGAGTGAGAGATGCATAGGACAGTATGGACAATCATGAGTAAATTGTAAAGATTTGGCAAAGCATAATTAGGGCCAATCTCTATTGTTATTATTATTTTTAAAAAGGCCAAAATAATATACAAAAGTAAATTATCCTGATGAGATGAAATCAGCCATGCATGAAATACACAACAAATATGAATAGTGATTCTCCTCATCTTTGTTGCATAACACACAACAAATATGAAGGCCCATTTGGGAACATTATTGTTTGTTGCCCCTATATATCATGTTTGGATTGAAAGGAACTCCAGAATTTTTTGGAGGAATGAATAGGCATGATTGTAACTTATGGGAATTTCTTTTAAGGTTCTGCTTGTCTTTATTGCTTTGATTAGATGGTTTCTACTTGTGTTCTTGTCTTGATTGCTTTTAAGGTTCTTTGATACTGTTGTTTCTTTGTTTGCTATGGGGTATGCCTTGCTTTGTTGTTTTTGTGCAATAAAACTTATAAAAGTAATTTACCAAATAAAAATAATCCATTGTAATTAAGTTTTACGTTGTTGAAGTAAAATTCGTAAAAAATTTAATTGACTATTCTCAGAAACTCCACAATGATTCTTAGAAACCCTATTGAGTTCAGCAAGCCAACAGATAGCTTTAAGTAATGCAGGGAAAAAAATGACTGACCTCATAAAAATCAACAAAAAAATGTGTGAAAACCCTGCCATAAACCACACCTGCAAGGGGAAAAAGCTAATCATTAAATAGAATTACATCTAGAAAGTCTATTTTTCTAAAAATAGAAAGGAAACAATAGACAAATAAAGTAGAAAATGCAATTTTAATCGAAGGATATAGCGAAGGAATTCTTTTACAAAATTGGATCACTAATTTGCACCACAAAAAATAAATTGAACTATTAAATTTCCAAAATCTGGTAGAAGAATTCTTTTACAAAATTGGATCACTAATTGCACCATGAAAAATAAATCAAACTATCAAAGGCACTGCAAACTTGATGCCCTCAAGCAGCTTTTTTCATGTTATTCTGTGGAGTCCCAAGCTAGTGTACATACTTTGTGAACCAAATTTTCGATATTATGTAAGTTCCATCTACCTATCCATATGCATCAGGTTAAAAACAGAAAACAGATAGTATAAAAGAAAAATATCAAAAATTAAGAATAAACAACATGCATGTCCAAGTAAGAATAAACACTCAGAAATGTTCTGCATTATCAAAAAATGCAGAACATTCTTCTTATTTCCAATAATTCCTACTAAATCAATATGAGAGAAGATACCAAGAATGGGTTTCGAACATTTTGGTAACAACCATTCAATAGAGTAACTCAATACAATAGTTGCACAAAATTAAAGTAAAGTGCACCCAAAATTAACAAAACCCATAAAAGTGCACCCAGAATTAAAGAAAAACAATACTCAAGAAAAAAAAAACAAAGAAAAATATGATCTCTGTGGCTGAACAAAGAAAAAATTAAGAGTTGATGAATATTAGATGAATTCATATGATCTTTTCTTTTTCATGCACTTTTGCTGATATTGACAACCTTATGAATAATAATAAAATGTAAGAGGACAAAAAATAAGGCTTAAAAAAAAAAAACAAATAATCATGATTTTTTTTTTTTTGTTGGCAACTAATAATCATGATTCATATCAGACTATTATACTTACAGGTATTTGGTAATAAATAAAGAGTGGCTGATTTTTAAATTCTTGAATGAAGTTTTTCTCTTAAGGTGGTGAATGAAAACAGTTTTCAATTCTTGAAAATTTCCACAAATTTCCACAAATCAAACCGTAATCAACAGTTATTAATTATTCAAAATCGAAGAAAAATCAAACCGTAATCAACAGTTAAACTGTAATCAACAAATCAACAGTTATTAATTATTCAAAATCAAAGAAAAAAAACAAAGAAAAATATGTGCAACCAACTCTTCAATTGATGATCTCTGTGGCTTCAAACAAAAAAAACAAATGACATAATTGTAATTTATACGTATCATGTTGAAATGTGTAAAATTTTAATTGAGGCAATATAAATGAGAAACAAATCACATAATATAAATGAGAAACACAATCAAACCCAAATGAGAAACAAATGACATAAAAATCTTTTTTAAGACATACTTCAAAAACCTTCCAAGATTCAAAAACCTTCCTCCCTTATTAAGACATACTTCAAACACTGTCCAAGTCAATACAATACACACAACTTTGAATTTTTTTTTTTTTTTTTTTGGATTGGTACAGAGCTTTGAATTTGACAATGAACTTTTTCACCATAATCAATGTAGTATAAAAATTAGGGACTAACTTAAAAATATGAATACAACTTGAAGGCATTTTGTAATCAGGGTATGCAAACAACACAATGCATAGTTTTGGAAAGGTTGAAAAGTCAAAATCATCTAGACTTTCCTTGCACTTTCTCAGCAACCAAATGACGCATGACAGACCCAAAAGCACAAATCAACCGAAATTGAGACATTGGTTGCAACTATTCCCAAGATTGAAAATTAAACTCGGGGGGATTTTGTAATCTGAGTAAGCAAACAACACAATGCAGAAATTTTGAAAGGGGTATATGTTGTTCACCCGTACCTTGCATTTCTTGATGGATTTCTTTGAGATGTAAAAGAGTTCTCATTCTCCATATATAATAACAGATTCTAAGCTTTTACATGAAAACATAAATTGGAAAGACATGGTTTACAGATGTGTATGTAAGTATGTATATATATGATATATATCAATGTACATGTGTCTTAGAATGTAAGTGAATAGTATTTCAATTGAAAGTTAGGGTTCAACCAACACAATCACGGAAGGCTTTCCAAAAAATATAAAATAAAATGGGTTAGTTTTCTTTTTCATCTTTCTTTCTGGGTTTTTGAGGGAACCAAATAAGGAAAAAGTTGGAAAGTCAAAATCATCTAGTCCTTTGTTTTTGCACACTTTCTCAGCAGCCAAACAAACCATGACTAACCCAAAACCCAAAAATCAACAAAAATTGTTGACAGTAACAAATCCCAACAATGTCATGGAAAAAATATATATATAATAACAATAACAACAATTAATAGTAATAACAATATATATATATATATATATATAATACCTTATCGCAACCATCACCGCAAATATCGTCCTTCTTTTTAGAGCAGCAATGAGATCCCCCTTCAGCCATCGATAAACCTAACATATCTCGATAAACCTCGATAAACCCAACATATTTCTTTCTCTCTCACTACAATCACACAAAAACAGCGATCAAAGCCGTTGAAAACCCAAATCAAGCCTGAAATCGCCGAAAATTCTGGAACCAGAAATCGATTGCAAAAAAAAAAAAAAAAGGAAGATCCTCCACCGCTTCACAAACTTCACAATAAACTTCAAAAACAGAGATGGCAAAACTCCCCAATCAAGAAATGAAAGAATTTAAATAGAATTGAAAGATACCCAAAAAATGGGTTTTGTGAAGAGAGAGAGAGAGAGAGAGAGAGAGAGAGGTGAGTTGTGGTGTTGTTGGGTATGGGTATGTGATGTGTTGGCACCATGGGAGATCAAACTTGTAGAGAGAGAGAATAGAGTTTCAAATTTTGAAATCAAAATCAGAGAGAGAAACAGTGAAGACGTCTAAGGGTGAGAAAAAAGGAGAGAGATAGAGAGGGAGAGAGAGAGAGAGAGAGACATTTTCACCCAAGCATTGATATTTACCCAAACTGATCTCAAGCATTGATATTTACCCAAACTAATCTCAACCATTAAAATGTCCAAAGGAGAGAGACATTTTCAACCATTGGATTAAATCAATCTAATGGTGTATATTTTGACAAATAGACAAAAGTCTTATCAAGATTCAAAAGCCTCCCTCTCTTGTTGTATAGATTATTATAAAGTATGCAAAGATCATAAATTGGTGAGACGTTGCATTGTTTCCAGAGTAGGAAGGTTCATTAGATTCTTGCAATCCTGAAGCTTCAAAGAATGAAGACATGAAAGGTTACCCAGACATTCCGGCAGAGCTTCCAATCCATCAAAGTCTTCAATTGACAACACTCTTTATGGCCATGAGGTGCTGAAGTACATGGAGCACATGAAGAAAACTTACCTTCAAAACAATTGAGAGTTTAGAACTCTCATCCATATTGCAATGAAATTTTCCTTTCTTCTAGTTTTGTCTTCACCTGATTTCTTTTAATTTGGATGAGATAACCAATTATGAACGTTAGGTTATCAGCTCTCATTTTGTTGAAGAGCAGATAACTAGATCAATGTGTGTGAGAAAGAGAGAGCGAGAAAATAAACACCACATGCAAATCTTGAGCAGCGCTCAATCTTTGTGACACAAAACTATAAACTGAATGATTCTTTCTGCTTCACATGTGATACTCTCTGACATGAATACACAGACTTTATAAGGAAATGACAAAATAGAAGGCAACAAAATGCTATATTTGCAAATTTGCAGAAAAAGGCAAGCATTAACTGGGAGAATATGAGCACACCAAATTACAATTAGAATGGTTATGTAGTTTTATCATCTCAAGAACAAGGCATAATGACTTAAATTGGTACAAAAGCATATATGTAATTGTTTAACCTGGTACAAGAACATGGATAATCAACAACAGAGAATTGATTATATAATGCAGAGTTTTAAAAGGCTTTCCTGAGGCTCGCCTCGCCTTGAGGCTAAAGTAAAACGCATCAAGACTTTGATTTTTAAGCATTACTCCCCAAAGGCTTGCGCATCATAGTTTGAGACATGCGCATTAGGTGCGCTTTGTACGCTTTTTGCGTATAAACATGTGAGGAGTATGCACATGCAAAGGTTGCCTTGGGCTTTTGTTAAACTTAGTCTATTGGATTGTTTAAATATAAAAAAATAAAAAAAATCCCTTTTTGCAACTATATTTTACAAGAAAAATTAAGTAAATGATCAATTCAGAAAAAATATAGTTAATGGTCAAGTGAGAAGCTCAATCATTGAAGTTAAGAATATCAATTTCACTTTCAGTGAAGGAAAACTTCCTTCTATGCAGTAAAATGTTCAACGCATTAAAGTGAAAAGTATTTACACTTTTATATTTAATTTTGTTTTTATTTTTTTACTATTTTAAAATATTTAATTTATTCACTAAATATTAAAATTTGAAATTTGAAATGCTTACGCCTCAATGCCTTGAGGCTTACGTCTCGCCTCATAAGGGTAAAATGCCTCGAGGTACGCATTCGCCGTTAAAAACTTTGATATAATGTGATTCAACGTCAATAAAAGCATAACAATAATAAAAAAAATAAAAATAAATCATTTTTCCTATTTATTTCACATCAATTGTATGACAGGAAATCGGCCAACAAGTAACGACCATTATGAGCAGTGCTAAATGTGACTAGTGTGTAGAAAATTTAGTAGCTTTTTAGGGATGCATAGCATTTCTCATAAACTAAAGTCACTAAAAAAAATATATAGAATTGATTTCACAATAGGATCTAGAGGCCTCAGATGACTCACAGAATAGTATTATTATAAATGTTCACAAATTAATAATATATAAATGTTTACAAATTATTAATAGTACTGTCATTTTCTTTGTCAACATAAACCTCAGCTCAATGATGCATCTTTTTAGCGCTGCCACTGTGATGAATGATTAGCAAATTGTATTAAGACACTGTCAGGACAGCTGCTGTTGTCTGAAATCATGGAAATTATGAGTATGCAAAGATCATAAATTGGTGAGGCGTTGCATTGTTTCCAGTGTAGGAAGATTCATCAGATTCTCGCAATTCTGAAGCTTCAAAGAATGAAAGAAATGAAAGGTTACCCAGACACTCCGGCACAGCTTCTAATCAATCAAAATCTTCAATTGATAACACTTTTAAGGCAATGAGGCGCTGAAGTTGATCAAGCAGCTACTTCCTAAAGACACAAAGCAATTTATAAATGTCTACTAACTTTGATGCTTATCGGGTGGAGAACCCAAGACCAAGCACTTTAAACTAAGAACCCAAGAGTAGGCTTATAATTGCATAAATCAAGGCATTAAAGTAAGCAATTTTCATATGTTGGCTCCCGATTCAAATGGTAAGATTAGAATTATTTGTTAACACAAAAATTAGATTCTGAAAGAGACTGAAGTACAGAATAAATGAAAAGAACATAATACCATCGAAACAATTGAAAGTTTAAAACTCTTCTATATTGCAATGAAATTTTCATTTCTTTTAGTTCTCTTCACCTGATTTCTTTTAATTTGGATAAGATAGCCAATCATGAACATTAGGTTATTAGCCTGCATTTTGCCAAAGATGAGATAACTAGATCAAATGTGAGAGAGAGAGAGAGAGAGAATACGACTTAATCTTGAGCAGCAGTTGATCTTTGTGACACAACTATAAACAAAATTATTCTTTTTGCTTCACATGTGATACTCTCTGCACATTAATACACAAACTTGATAAGGAAATGAAGAAAAAGAAGAAAAAGCAACAGAATGCTGGATTGCCAATTTGCAGAAAAAGGCAGGAATTGACTGGGAGAATATGAGCACAACAAATTCTGAGTCTCTGTTGTTCCTCCATTTGCAAATAGATTTATCAATGTCTAAAAACTTTAAAGTTCTTGGTTTAGGACACTGCCTAAAGACACAAATTGATTTATAAGTGTCTACAAACTTTGATGCTTTTTGCATGAAGTATCCTAGACCAATCACTTTAAACTAAGAACCCAAGAGTAAGCTAGGGATGGCAATCTGAAACCGGCCCAATGGGGACCCGACCCCCCGATCCCGAATATAACGGTTATTCCCCGAAAAATACCCCCGACAGGCCGGGGATGGTGATAAAAAAAAATCCCCGATAATATTCAGGCCGGGGACGGGGATACATGTTTCAGTCCCGGCCCGCCCCGGCCCCGACCCCGAGCCCGGCCCCGTTTGTCCCCCGAATGATTTATATATTATATATATACTTTATCTTTGATTCATCTACTCTCTCTCTCTCTCTCTCATTCATGTCTTGTGTCTCTCTCTCCCTTACTCACGTCTCTCATCTCTCTCATCTCACTGCTTCTCCCATATCTCTCTCCCTCACTGCTTCTGTTCTCACGCCTCTCATCTCTTTCGTCTCTCTCTCCCTCACTCATGTTTCTCATCTCTCTCATCTCACCGTGTCGCAGCCCCGTATATAGGACAAGTTTGAAGATGGACAGATCTGCTGGACAGACTGTGATATGAAGCTACCAATGGAACGATCTCTCTCATCTCCGATCGATCTGAAGCTAACAATCTGGATCTGGACAGACCGTGGTTCGATCTGCAGAAGCCCTCTCTCTCTCTCTCTTGTTGATGAACAATTTTTTTTTTTTTAAAGTTATATATATACATCTGTTGTTATATATATATATATATATGTATCTATTGCTGTTGGTGATGGTTGTTGATCTGAACAATTCTTGTGTGTGTGTGTGTGTGTGTGTTGAGAACTGTTGGGGATATTTCGGGGTCGGGAAAACCCGATCCCCGTTAGGGGATGGGGGCGGGGGAGGTGATGAGTTTCCCATCGGGGATCGGGGTCGGGGCCGGGGAGATTTTGGCACTCGGGGATCGGGGATGAGGAGGGTGATTCCCGGCCCCGCCCCGCCCGTTGCCATTCCTAGAGTAAGCTCCACATAATTCAAAATTCAAGGCATCAAATATGCAATTTTCATATGTTTTATTGGCTCCCATTTCCAGCAAGCTACCTTCATTCAATTCAAATATCAGATAGTGATTAAGCCAATTCTTTCAATAAAGAAAGATTAGCGTTTGCTAATTATAAAAATGCCATAGTCAATCAATTAGGGATAGAGGGAGAATACCACCTGCAAATCTTGTGCTGCACTTGATCTTTGTGACCCAAAACTTTAGACAAAATTATTCTTTTGGCTTCACATGCAAAATAATCGATACATGAATACACATTTCCAGATGAGTTAGAGATGACTTGATGGGTTATTTAACTCTGTACATGAACCAAACTTGATTTGGAGATTAAACAGCAAAAAATAAATAAATAAATAAAATAAACAAAGAAAAGGTGACAGAATGCTATAGGTAATTTGTTAGATGCTCCAAGTAACAGATCATATATTGAAGTGTCTCAAAACAAAGAAACTGACATATATAGCCCATTTGCAGAAAAAGGCAGGCATTAACAGATAAAATTAAAATTGAATTGAACTGAATCATACAATTTGAACTCCAAACAAGAACTACATACATGATTCAATCCTCCAAGTAGATTGTCGTTGCAACTTCATCGTTAGATTAATTGCCTCCTGCTCAAACTACCTCTGCACATGTAACAAATCAATATGATTAACCAAAGTGTTATAATTGGAAATGTCAACTCAACTCAGGTGACTCTTACTTAACGAACTGAGCCAAATTGAGCCCTTACCGAATCGAACTCGTGAACAACTCGGTTCATTTGTAGCTCTAGATAGAGGTGGCCAAACAATAGGCCAGATCTAAGTTCGGAAAGTCTGAATCTTACATTTTTCAGTATACTTGCAGACAAGCATTTTGGTTTTAACCACTACATATATATAATAGGGAATGCATCAGTTTTTCATTAAGAAAGAAACAAGGGATTAAGAACAGAAAACACACTTGGGTGAAATGAATATTTATATTAATCTGTCCCAGGTTTTGTCCTGTGGTTCAGCAACCAACAAAGCATAAAAAGGAGAAATAACATCATCATGTTTGTATATACATGTTACAGTAAATGCAAAATGGAATTCACAAAACAACCACCAAAAGATCGAATGAACTTAAAATTGAAAATAGAAAGCAAATGCACTCCTTTTGTATCGACTTCTGTTTAATAAACTACTAGTTGCCAAAGAAGATTCGCCATTTGTAGAGGAAACCATTACAGTTGAGCTCACACAAATGTCTCATCACCTGAAACCCAAAAAGGGGTTGTAAGATAAAAGGAAACAAGCAAACAGCATTGGGAAGGTGGGGGTGAGAAGAGAAGAGAAGAGAAGAAATCATGAATTTGGATAACAATTGGAGAAATAAGTTCCTATAAAAATCTACCAGATCTGGATGGATGGAATATGGGCAATCTTGTGCCATTCTTGGCCACTTTCCCTCGCGCATCTTTCCTTTAGAAGGGGACAAACACTAATTGTCAAAGATCGTAAATTGGTGAGGCATTGCATTGCTTCCATGGTGGGAAGATTCATCAGATTCTCGCAACTGTAAAGCTTCAAAGAATGAAGAGATGAAAGGGTAACCAGGCTCTCCGGCGGAGTTTCCAGTCCATGAAAAAAATCAGTTGACAAGTGTCTCAAGGTAGTGAGGTGCTGAAGTTGATCAGGCAAATACTTGAGCCTTTCCCACCCGCATAAAGTCAGAGACACCAAGGAGATGAAGGGGTAGTGTTTGGGGTTTGGGTGATATTTGGTATCATCAACCTCCTCTGCAGTTGCAGTAGCTGAAGCTGAAGTGGAAGCAAATGCAGATGCAGATGCAGCACTTACGGTGGAAGGCCAGTGGAAATATTTGAGCACCTTTGAGAAGTAACCTATTGTCAATGTTTGAAGGCTGGTCAGGAAAAATAGCCTCTCCTCCCAACAACCCACCAATCTTGGACATCCTACAATTGTCAAGTTCTGAAGGGATGTGGGGCTGCATTATTCATCTGGATTGTCCATTATTAATTCAGACACCATTCTATCTTAAATGTTACAAGGGTTTGTTGTAGCAGCCATCTTAATAAAATATATAGAAGATTTTTTAGGATAGATAAAAATCCATAAAATTAAAATTTGACAATACCGAAAATTGGCCTATTGCAGATAACATAATAATGTTCTGAAAACAAAGTATAAAATCAAACTCTAAAACTAATTGACTGCAACATGTAGGAAGTCATTTTCCTCTCCCCATTTTCCAAAAATCAGCTCATTCAGTTCATATGTCTTCAATAATAACAGCATTCGTGTCATAAAGATGGATGCAACGCAAACATAGAAAATCATAGTTTGACTCAAAGCTAAGCAGGAAATCGTTTTGAACAAATTTTATTAAAAAATTATTTAGTTTTTCACTTGATGAAAGAATTTTCAACTGACAAGTGGAACTATTAAGCTTGAAAATTACAAAATAAATTACTCAGCTGACTAATAACATTCAAGGAACAACCTAGGAAGTTTGCATAACATAGATCTGATTCTTTAAAACAGATTACTTAGCTGACTAATAACATTCAAGGAACAACCAAGGAAGTTTGCACCAATGATTACCTCTTCTCCCTACATCAACTATTAATGGCTTGCACTTATTGATTGTACTGCTGGCAGGCAATAAATCCAGCACTTACACTTCAAGCATAACTGGAACTACTTGTAGACTCTGTAGAAGTTACACAATGTCACAAGGCTATTTATAATCTCACTCTTAGAAGTTAGAATTAGAATGAATAAAAGACACTAAAGCATATGGAACTGCAATTATTGATGGCAAATATTTTAGCATGTCATGTTCAGTGCTTATTAAAATAAAAATTCAAATCTAAAAATTTTCAATCTGAGTTGAAGAAGTTAGTTGTGGATATAGAAACTTTATGAGATTTAGCTGAACATGCTGAGTTTAGAAGAGACAGTTATGGATCCGGTAACTTCATTTGAAGAACTACTCAATAATGATATGCTAAATCAAACAAACTTGATGATATTTCAACAAAATTAAATCATATTGGTGTTCTCATTAGTCATTACCATATAAAATGCTTTCTATTATGAGGCTTAGGAAGATGACCTCTCCCAAGAAGGCATAGGAGTCCATGACCAAGTAACATAGCAATTTGTGGGAGCACAAAGATATAGTTAAACCTGGAAACAGAAAAGGAAAACATAAATGTAAAAGATTCAAAGAATAAGAAAAATATTATAAATTATTACATACTCATGTGAAGATACCATAAATCACATACTTGAGATCAGATAAAATGTATAATTTTAATATACAAAAAAGCTGGATTATGGCTAATGGACCTTAAAGAGAGAGAGAGAGGATGTTAACTAATTTTTTTTCAGGAGTTAATTAAATTGTTTGTTTGGTTAGAGACAGAGAGAAATTACATAATTGGCAGAAGACTTTTCATGCTTGATCTTGAAGAAGTAGATTTGCAGAGGAAACTGTTACACTTGAGCTCACACAAATGTCTCATAACCTGAAACCCAACAAATCATGTCAATGGAATTACTTTACATAACAATTTCAATATGTTACTTTTTTAACACATCCATACACACAAAGAGTATGGTTCAGTAGAGCATTATAAAAGTAACAGTCGAATGATTTTATCATTTTTAAAATCGTGAGAATAGATCTTATGGAGAATTAAAGAAAGGGGCGGTGGGAAGGAAATTACAACTGATAAGATTGCCCATAACTTATAAAATTGTAAGAAGATTTTTTTTAATTAAAAAAAGTTGTAGAAGAAGAAAATAATGTAAATAATAAACTAAAACGAAACAAACAAAAAGGGGTTGTGGGGATAGGGGTGAGAGGAGAAGAGAAGAGAAGAAATCACAAATATTGGCAATTGGAGAAATAAATTACCGATCTCAGGGATAATCTTCAATGTGGGATATGTTGATGGATGGAATATGGGAAATCTTGTACCATTCTTGGCCGCTTTCCCTTGCACATCTTTCCTGTAGATGGGGACAACCTTTAATTTTCAAAGATCGTAAATTGGTAAGGCATTGCATTGCTTCTGGGGTGGGAAGATTCTTTAGGTTTTGACAATACTCAATCTCCAAAGAATGAAGAGATGAAAGGTTACCCAGCCACTCCGGCAGAGCTTCCAACCCATCAAAGAATTCAATTGACAAGTCTCCCAAGTTAGTGAGGTGCTGAAGTTGATGAGGCAGATACTTGAGCTTTTCCCACCCTGACAAAGTCAGAGACACCAAGGAGATGAAGGGGTAATGTTGGGGGTGGGGGTGATATTTGGTGTCCTTCATATCATCATCAACCTCTGTCGTAGTAGTAGTACTAGTAGAAGTAACAGCAGCACTTGTGGAGGGCCAGGGGAAATATTCAAGCTGTTCTAAGAAGCCACCTATCTCCAACTTTTGAAGGCTTGTTAAGCAGAGCGGCCTCTCATCCCAACAATTCACCAATCTTGGACATTCTAGAATTATCAACTTCTGAAGGGATGCGAGGCTGCATAATTCATCTGGATCGACCATTATTAAATTCGGACACCGTTCTATCTCTAATGTTACCAGGGTTTGTTGTAGCAGCCCCTTTGGTAAACATGTCAAATTTGAGCAACGGGAAATTGAAAGCCATTGAAGAGATGTTAAACAGCTAGAATTGGACACTTCTGTTTCTTTAATTAAAGACGTTAGATTAGGACAACGGTCCATCTTTAAGCCCTTGAGAGACTCAAGGTTTTGTAGGTTATTTGCCAAATAACATAGCTGATAGAATTCCTTCACTGTCAGCATTCTTACTGTTCTGATGTTTTTTACAAGCAAATCTACCAATAAAACATCACTTTTCGATTCTGAATCCCAAGATAGCTCTACACTCAAGAAAGGGCTATACGTCTTTCCATCATCCCAAAACTGTCGCTGCATATCTCCTTCAAAAATCAATTCTTGCAGGGATAACAAATGACCTGGAATTGCAGTCAAGCAAGGGCAAGTCCCAATATACAACCCCTCAAGCCGAGGAAAGAACATCGTGGTGTCGTTGGGCAATGAATATGATGACGGTGATCCCCGAGGACCAGACCATTCTTCTAGGTTTGGCATATCATCTAGATAGAGTTTTCTCAGTGCTGGAAATACGACTGCTGGTGCTCGTGCTGCTACTACTGCTCCACTACAGCTACCGGAGACAATGCCTTCATTATCTTGATTAACAACGACACTGTGACCATAGAATTCAGGACCAATACATTTTAGGTTATTCCATCCAACCAATTCAACAACCTCAAGATGCCAAAGGTGTCCGAGTGGTGGGATTTCTTCACATCTTGTGCAGTTTGTTAATTTGATTTTCACTAAATTTTGAAGCAACTGCACATCTCTACTCATCACCCACGATGCAAAACTTCGTCCTTTAAAATTGTTGAGTATTAAACCCTTGAGATTTGAGTGAGGTTCAAGTCCTTCCAACACATCTTCGTGGTTAATGTCAGCTGTTGAAAGATGCAACTCGTTGATATCAGATTTTGTGCTGTCCCTATCCCAATGAAATCCCAACTCACGAATGTTTGGTTTTCCTAACATATCTGCCTTTTCTGCTTCTTCCCTGCCTTTCACCTGTTGGAGATTGTAAATCATTAATTTACCTCTTAGTTCGCTTAAGCTACCCAGCTCTTCAATTTTATGGCCCTTGTCCTCACCAACAACAAAGAATGGTAATGTCTGCAAAGACTTCAACTTCCCTATCATCATTGGCATCAATTCCCTGTTCTCTTTTGTATCATCAATATAAAGATGTCTCAAGCTAACCAACTTATAGAATTCTTTTGGAAGCTTTTCCAAATGCTTAAAAGATGGAAGTCTCAATGTTTGCAAATTGTAAAGCTTGGAGATAAAATTTGGCAGTGTCCCAATAGATGACCTTGAAAGATCAAGATATCTCAAGTGCATGAACTTCCCTACCAATCTTGGCAACTCTTTGAAATCACAATGTACCAAATTCAGGGAACGTATAGACTTGACTTCTGCAATGTTTTTAGGGAGATTTACTTTTAAAAATAGTGTCCTTAATTTTCCAACATTTTCTTTCGGGATTTCAAAATTTGTTTTTTCCATAAAATCCAATGATAGATGTTGAAGCTCAGGATGATACATTAGGTCACGAACAATATATGTTGAAGTCGAAGTCAAACATTTGCCCTTTGAGACATCCACTGCGAGATCATGCACAAGGTCATGCATTCTGCAACTAGTAATATTATTGTACTCATCCAATTTAACATCTTGAAGTAAAGAATTGTGCAACAAAATATTAAAATAATCATTACCAACATCTTCCATTTCCAAATTGCTCTCCGAAGAAGGTTGAAGATATCCTTGACTCATCCAAAGCTGAATCAACTCATCCCTTTGAAATTCAAAACCTTTTGGAAACATAGAACAATACGCAAAACATTGTTTCAAAGATGATGATGGTAAGTGATCAAAACTTAGTCTTAATGTCGGAAGAATTTCGTTTTTTATTCCAGTTGAACTCCATATTTCACTGTTTTCAATTGACACCCATTGATGTTCAAACTGCTGCAAGTACATTAAACCTGCCAGTGACTCTATCGCTATTGGCAAACCCTTACACTTTTCAACCATTCTTCTGCCAATAGCCACCAAATTCTGAGTTTCTGCTGGTCCGCCATCTGCAAATGCTATTTTCGCAAACATGGTCCAACTATCATTTTCTGACATTACTTTTAAATGATAAGTGAGAGACAGTCCCATTCCCATGGTAGATACCACGTTCATACTACGGGTTGTGGCTATAATTCTGCTTCCCTTGGAGCCACCAATTGCTAGCAAAGAAAATTTCAAGAGCTCCCACTTGTCTGGATTTTCATTCCAAACATTGTCTAGTACAAGCAAATACTTCCTTCCATTTAATTTTTCTCCAAGCTTTTTCACTATTCCTTCAATATTTTGTGTCTCGGATATATGTCCAGTGAGAGACTCGAGCATCTCGTTCAATAGCCTTTCAACTTTGAAATCATCAGAGACGCAAATCCACATTCTCTGGTCACCAAAATTCTTCACAACCTTCCCACTGTTGTAAACTAGCTGAGCAAGGGTTGTCTTACCCATCCCACCCATTCCTACAATGGCAATGACTGATAAATCATCCCCCGTGTCATAGGAGGCAAGTAACATGTCTACCACCGTTGATACATCACCATCCCTTCCAACAACTTGTGAATCATCTACAAAGGGGTGAGTCACCCTGAACTTGAAATCTCTAGGTCCAACAGAACTAGCATGTAAGAGCTGATCAGCTGGTCTAAGACCAATGCCATTTGCTTCTTTGAAAAGATTGTTTAACAATAAATTGACATTCTTGACCTTATGAACCATCTTGAGACGAAATGGGCGTGGATTTGAGAGATAGAAGAAGAAGTTGCGTACCTTGTTGTTCCTTGTTAATAGGTTTTGTACCTCCACCTTTTGTCGAAGGACTTCAAATGCAAGTTCATCCAACACGTCATCAGCACTACAAGCAGCAGAGTCGAGTTTCTTCAGCCAAACTTGAATGGTCTCTAGGTTTTCTCGTCGGTGGTTCTCAGCATCACGCAACAGTGCTTGAATCAATACCAACCTCTCTTTAAGCCTTTGAAGGTTGTCCTTGAAACCCCAAGCTAGGTTGATCTTTTCAGCCGCTAGTAGAATCAAGGAATGCCAGATCCCCTGAGCAGTGGAGATGAGGTCAGATGTCGGTTGAATTGAACTCCATATTTCATTGGTTCCACCATTTGCAAATGCTATTTTTCTAAACAGGGTCCGACAATCATTTTCTGATAGTCCATTTAAATTATGAGTGAGAGATGGAGCCGTTCCCATGGTAGATACCACGTTCATATTACGGGTTGTGACTAGAATTTTGCTTCCCTTGGAGCCACCAATTCCTAGCAAAGAAATTTTCACGAGCTCCCATTTGTCTGGATTTTCATTCCAAACATCGTCTAGTACAAGCAAATATTTTTTGCCATTTAGCTTTTCTCGAAGCTTCCTCACTATTCCTTGAACATTCTCTGTCTCGGATTTATGTCCAGTGAGAGACTCGACCATCACGTTCAATAGCCTTTCAACTTTGAAATCATCAGCAGAGACGCAAATCCACATTCTCTGGTCACCAAAATTCTCCACAACCTTCTCATTGTTGTAAACTAACTGAGCAAGGGTTGTCTTACCCATCCCACCCATTCCTACAATGGCAATGACTGATAAATCATCCCCAGTGTCATAGGAGGCAAGTAACATGTCTACCACCGTTGATACATCACCATCCCTTCCAACAACTTGTGAATCATCTACAAAGGGGTGAGTCACCCTGAAATTGAAACTTCTAGGTCCAACAGAACCAGCATTTAAGGGCTGATCAGCTGATCTAAGACCAATTCCATTTCCTTCTTTGTAAAGATTGTCCAACAATAAATTGATATTCTTGACCTTATGAACCACCTTGAGACGAAATGGGAGTGGATTTGAGAGACAAAAGAAGAAGAAGTTGCACACCTGCACCTTTGGTGACAGGAATTCAGCCGCAAGACCATTTAACAGGTTATTAGCACTGTAAACAGCAGAGTTGAGATTCTTCAGCCAAATTTGCATGGTTTCCAGGCTTATTCCTCCTCGGTGGTTCTCAGCATCATGTAACAGAGCTTGGATCAATTCCAACCTGCCTCCAAGCCTTCCAAAACTCCAAACCAGTTCGATCTTTTCAGCCGATAGTGAAATCAAGGAATCCATGATCCCCTCAGCATCGGAGATGAGGGTAGATATCTCAGCCATCTTTCTTTTGCTTAATAATGATTCCGAAATAAGCTTCGATGGATAGATGGATTGATGGATGGAGCAAAGAGAGATGCTTAATCGGAAACAAATACAAAGATGGATTTTGAGTGCTCTGCTGCTGGGCTGTGCCTTTTCTAGGAGAAGTTATTTCTTCGTTGGTCCTCCGGTCAGGTCAAGTGGCGTGTAAAGAATGTCTGTGATTGGTGGAGTGAAGTGAGCGACGGGAGTAAATTTTTGGAGTACTCCTGCAATTAGCCCTCGTCAATTATTTTAGACTTTTAATTTTTAATGTTTATTATTATAATAATAATTTTAAGTACAATAGGGTTATGGATGAATGACATAAAATCAATTAGCGAAGTATGAAAGTAGATTGTGTTGTGTGTATGAAGATAGGTAATAGAAAAAAAAAATCAAATAAATTGGCAAATCTCGTTGTGGGTTAGAGGCTTTTTGGGGTGTGGGATGTGTATTTGAACGCCTAAAATATTTTTACAAGAATAATTTCAATATTATTTGAGAGAAGAAAATAAATTTTAAGAGTTTTACAACTTATAAGTAGAGGTCCAAAGAAATAGAAGGTTTAAAATAATTAATGGAGTGATAATAGCAACACTCGTATTTAATTTTAATTTAGGGTGGTTTGGCAATATGATTGGACTAAATTAAGATAAAATAGATTAATTTAGTTAATAAGATAAAATATTACATTAAATCATAATTATTTTATTTTTTCTTTTACAATCCTCACATTCAAATTAAAAAATAATCAAAATATTATTCCAAACGAAACTTTTTTAATTAGTCTAAAATAATCAAAAAAAATTAAAAAAATCAAACTAAATTAGCTCATTCCAAACAATGGCTAATAATTGAGCAGTAATGCTAGGTATTATGAAAAACTTTTCATGAAAATAATCATGAAAGTTTTGTGACCATTGGATTACACTTAGAATAAATCACCACACACTAATCAAGGTAATCTAAGGATCATAAATATTTCATGATCATTTTCATGAAAAAATTTTCATGATCCCTAACTTTTCTCATAATTGAGAGGGTGGAAGTCACTATTTGTATTGGTGCATCAGAAAATAGCAGGATGCTAGCATTGGCATTTTGTGGGTGATCTAAAATTATCTAATAATTTTTCAAATAAGAATCACTTTGTTTGGTTCTAATTTTTTAATTCAAATTTTTTATTAATTGAGTTATTTTTAAATTTCATATTTTTTTTATTTTTAGTAAAATTTTTAAATATATTAATCAATTTTTTTACTTTTAAAATGCACCTAACTTATTGTACCAAAATTTAACTTTTACTTATCCTATTTTATTAGTGTATTTTTAGTTTATAAACCAAATTTTACTAATGATGTCATTAATATTTGTCACTTATTCTTCTAAATATGATGTCATTAATATTTGTCACTTATTCTTCTAAATACTAAAAGATTAAATATATATATATATATATATATATGTGTGTGTGAAATTTAATGAAAAATGAAAAGAAAAAAAAAAACTAAAGTTTAGGCCACATCTCACTTATCTTCTTAACTAAAAATTTGAACCTACCTTACCTTGCACCAAAATTCACCACTGCCACCGTGTAAAATTCGCACCACAACTGAAATCTATTAAAATTTCAATATCAAATTTTCACTACAGCAAAAATTAACTCCCTTTCTAGCTCTAAAATTTTAATTTTCTTTCAAATTCGACTTTTTTTACTAAAATATTAAAATAAAGAGAAATAGGGATAGAATTGTACAAAGTTGCTTAACTCGCCATCTTTAAATAACTTTTTTATAAACTCCTACGAGTTATAATTATTATTATATTTTAAATAAGATAACTTTTTTTATAAACTCCTACAAGTTATAATTATTATTTAATTTTAAATAAATTATTAATTTTTATTTAATCTCATACATAACATGAATTTTATGGTAATTTCTCAAATAATTGAAAGATGAGAACATGGGGGTGTTTGGTGCTATCTATGTTTCGATATATTCTATTCACAATTCGTTGATTATTGGGAAAAATAAACAGGACAAGATTGTTTGGGGTAGTAATTTACAAGGATAAGACAGACCATTGGTGAAATTTCAAATTTACCCCAAAAAATTAATAATAATAATAAAAAAAATATTCAGTTTAAATTTTTTTTAGTTTAATAATCTGATTCAATACTTAAATAATTTTTTTTAACAATGGATATTTGTAATTTCTAAATAATAAGATGAAATTTGTATTTTAAGTAAATTTCAAAAAATATATTTATAATTTACCTTCTTTTTTTTTTAATCTTTCAAGTGCTATTTTTAAATTGTAATAATTTTTTGAACAAGTTTACCTTAAATTAATTTTTTTTTTTTTTTTTTTTTAAAGTCTCCACAAGGAAGATGGAAATCTTTGCCTACATGATAAAGAAAATCAAAGGCAACCACGTCATCCTAACCAGGTGGTACTCCAAATAATTTCCCTACATGAATGACACTCACGCTCTAATATAAAATATTTAGAAATGTACAATGCATAAAAAAGTCAGCCATAGCATAGCCGAAAGAGAAACCTCAATCTTTGATACTTGAATGATGGGTTTGTTGTGTTCAAATAAAAAAGAATGATGGGTTTGTTCCGGCCTGCGAGGAATTGACACTCCAAACTAACAAGAAAAGAAAGTCATAAATTGTTGTTAATTTAAACTCATTTAATCTCACATCGATTAATGATTAAAATTTATTTTAATTTTATATTAAAACTATTATAAAATTATTTTTTATATTATAAATCACGCATAAACATAAAAAATAATAATTTACGTTGTTCAATCCAAAATTAAGATTACATCCATAATTGTTATGATTTTCACTATAATAAAAGAACTAGTGGTAACCCGTGCTATACACAAGATTTTATAAATATCTTGAAATGATTTAATATTTTGTCTTGTGGTGTATATAAAATTTATAGGTTAACTTTTATGTTTATAACTTTTTAATTATTAGTTTAAAAAAATTAAATATATATATATATAAGTCTAATTAGTGCAATTTTGATAATTTGTATTAAAAAAAGTTAAATGAGATTAAAGGAGTTATGACATACCTTTTCTTATTATGAAAATATACAAATTTAAAAGTTATAATTAAGACAAATATACAATTTTATTATTAAATGTGAAGTGAAGTGATATTTAACTGTAGGACAATCTTCACTGTATTTAAATAGATTAAATTCTGTTGTGTACAAAACAACAACAAGAATAAAAGATATAGATAAAAGGAGAGAATTTGTTTGATTACAAAAATCAAACTCGAAATAATAATAAATAAATAAAACCACAGATTTTATTTTGTTACAAAAACAAAATTAAAATCTGATTAAATAAACAAATAAAAAACAGAATAAAATTAAACAACTTACTTGGTTAATTTATTTAAATAACTTTTCTGATCAAGTCCAGTGTTTAACACTGTGTCCTTAAGACAGATTCGTCCTCTCCACGGTGCTTTCAGAATTTGGACGTCTATCTCCCAGGATGAAATGATCTACCACAAACAATAGCAGCACTACAAATTGTTTGCCTTACGAACACACTAAGTGTTTACACTCTTTCTTTCGGAAATAAAATGCAGCAAGATAAAGAACATAATTAGCAGAAGTGAAATACGAAATTTCCGAATGGAAAACATCAAATGAGGGTGGTCCTATTTATAGATGTGAAGGTGGCTGTTGGTTTTGAATTGAACAGGTATGTGGCTCTTGGTTTTGAATTGAACAGGTATGATACCTGTTGGGTTTTGAATTTCAAACAGATTCAACATTTCAAACAGATAGCAATTACGGGAAGGGCCCTGTTTGGGTGTGCACTAATTCCAAAACAGTTTATTTCTGTTTGAAAACGGGAAGGGCCCTGTTTGGATGAACAAAAAATCCAAACCAATTTAATTTGAATTTTGGATTTTATTTTAATAAAAAATAAAATTAAATTCAAATGTTTTTAGCCCAAAAAGATTAGAAGCCCAACCCAACCACACATACAGTGAAGATTGTCCAACAATAACAATAATTAATATGATGTTTCTATTATTAATCCCATATTTTTGTGTGGCTTGTATGTGGTTTGTTTGTTTTTTTTTTTCAATTTATTTAAGATGGAATTGTGGGTTTCTATTTTTTTTTTCCAATTTAATTTATTTATGATTTCTATTTGTTTTTAATTATTAGTATTTAAGTAAGTTATGATGTGAGTTAGATATGTGATAAACATGTGAGTTTTATTGATTTAAACTATGATGGTAGGAGATATTTTCAAATTAGATTTGTTTAGATAAACTTTAAAGATTTTTAAAATTTAAAATTGGATATTAAGATGTAAAAGAAAAATTTTAACTGAATAAATAAAAATCAAATTTATTAATTTTATCTATTTGTATATCTGATTTTTATTTATTTATTTTTATTATGTTATAATATAATATATAAGATATAGATAGATATTCACAACTTTCATGAAAAATATTATCTGATTTTTTGTGTCACGCCTCACATTTTATTACTCGGAATCAATTACCAAATTCATTAAGCTTATTCAATTACAAAGATAACATGCGGAAACCCTTTACATCATTTGTAAGAATAAATAAAGATTCTCTCATCCGAAAATGCAACATGCACATAACTAAATAAATCGCCCGCAGGTTTACATCTTTAACACTAAAAGAAAGGGTTCAACCCTTTTACATCAATGGCATTCCACCTACAAATAAAAGGCCCCGTGGCTAACACATAAATAAGATCCTCAATCTTGAAACACCTCTCGACGTTCACCTGAAAAAGGATTAGCAACGTGGGATGAACATAAAGTCCAGTAGGGATCTCAGCATGATCCTAAACAATAGTAACATACAGATAACTATGATCATGAATGCATCAAATTATTAGGGGTGCAACTCGGGCGGGTTCGGGCGGGTTGGGGGTCTGCCCAAGCCCGACCCGAATTGTATTTGGCAGTGCCCAAGCCCGCCCAAGCCCGACCATGAACCCGAGCATTGCTGCCCAAGCCCGGCCCGAGCTTTGTATTTTGAGCTCGGGTTAGCCCGAATTGCCCGAATTACCCGAATTGTCCGAGTCCAGAAACCTGTAGATAGATCTAAGGGTAGACATAAGAGATGCTAATCTAATGGTAGAAGACTAACAAAAAAAAAATAAAAAATAAAAATTAAGACTAACTCTTTTACTTAATAGAAGACTAACCAAAAAAAAAATAAAAAATAAAAATTAAGACTAACTCTTTTACTTAATTTATATATATTATATAATTTATATAATATATTATATTCAATTCGGGTTCGGGTTGCTCGGGTTGGCCATTGGTTCTGCCCAAGCCCGGCCCGAATTGCAATTCGGGCATCAAAATTTTGCCCAAGCCCGTCCAGATTGCAAGATATAGTTGCCCAAGCCCTAAAAAAACTCGGGCTGGGCTCAGGTTGCTCGGGTTGAGCCCGCCCGAGTTGCACCCCTACAAATTATATCATATACATAATGTGGCGATTTATATAATATACTTATACAGGAACTTTTCTCAAAAATATTCTTTTCATTCAACAACATTAGCAATTTACTTTTCTTTCTTCATGTTACTCGTTTTCCCAAAATTCATATGACAATGACAAGTTCCTGAAAACGATTCCGCAAGCCCATTATGTTTTCTTCCATTCTTCCAAACTTACACTTGATTTGCCTTTTCAAAACATGTTCACAAGTACTCAAAGTCTTTCACATTTTTTCACAATCTCAATACAATACTTCCGTCCGTTCTAACACATTCTTAACTATACAAATATGCCTTTAATAAATAAGGAAAACAATAAGCAATCAATAGCTATCTGCTTCAACAATTTAGGCAACACGGCCTTCTAGGACAATAATCATAACAACCCATGATATACCCAGAAACACTGAGACAATAATGATGAATAAATTTTGTTCTATCTACCTTAAGCAAGGTAAGTCAACGATACACCTTCCCATAACAAAATGCCAAGTCAAGGATACATCATTTTCATAACAAAATTCTAATTCAAGGATATAGTTCATTATCATCTAAACATTTTAAAATGAGACTACAACTCACCAATTCAAGGATATAGTTCATTATCATCTAAACATTTCAAAATGAGACTACAACTCCTATTATCAACACTTCAATCATAATCAATTCAAAATGAGATTACTACTCATATTATTAACACTTCAATCAAAATCAATTCAAAATGAGATTACAACTCATATTATTAACACTTCAATCATAATCAATTCAAAATGAGACTACAACTCATATCATTAACACTTCAACACTTCCATATTTCAAGTGATTCACAAATTTGTTGTATTAGTGGAGTCCATCCCCTATCTCCTCCCAAGCAGGTTTGAGAGTCCATCCCCTATCTCCTCTCAAACCATAGAGTACATCCCTTTATCTCCTCCCAAACAATATACATATATAATGTATTTAAATATTTATCATATATAATGATCAATCAATACATACATTTGCTGTATTATTCCAGCCGTCATATTCAATGACATATTTCAATGATTAGTTTCAATTCACCTAATCATCATGCAGTTTCTACAACAATCATGATTATCCTCCACCGATAGCCTAAAACATATATTTCTAAACATATATATGTAATTTTCAAATAGATAAACTATTCATATTTTCATATGTGAGAGATTTCAAATATCCAACTCCACCATTTAAATTCATATCCATCCATATCCACATTTCACACGAAAGGAAAACAAACCCAATTCTCACTAGACTTTCAGTCCAATAGTAAAAATAATATGTGAAGGAATTCCAAAATCCAACCTCAAGTTCATTATCGATTTACAAAGGGTGATGATTTCATTTTCCTTCAAAAGACCACTTTTCGTTATTTTCCGAACCACACATCCTCAACCATTTTCTAAAAATTCATTCTCGTCATTTTACAAAACCAAAACCAAATCCATCACCTTTATTTTACAAAATCAATTCCATAGTACCCAAATCATAACTCAACTCAACATCACGTGATTAGTCTGAAACAATACCAACACCGTGATTACTTCTCTTTTGTTTTCTTTTGATATGAACACCATTAACCAACCCATATTAGCAAAATATAAAGATTATTCAACTCCCTCCCTTTTTAAATCCATTATATCAACAATAACAAACTAGGGCTTTCCTCCCTTTCTTCATAAATATAGTAAATCATTTCCAAAATAACTCAACAACAAACAACTTAACAATACCAATCATGAGTATCAAACCCTAGATCCCCTTTCATGTTTTTCAAGAAAAACCCATAGTGAATATGGTTTTTATGCAATAAAACTACCACATGTCTATCTATAAAAGTAGTATTGAAAAAGATTAAAGAAATCCCCACTTCAAGCTTAGGAGAGAAAACCACCCAAAAATCACCAGCGCCGAAACCACGAACCACTCGGACCAAAAGGAAATCCTTGACGAGATCTACAATCCATCTCAAAGGACCATGGTGAAAAGATCACTCTAGGTGAGTAGATCTAGAGATCTTTGAGCAAAAAGTGATTTTGGAGAGGGAGAGAGAGTGATACGGTTTAGAGGGAGAAAAGAGAAGAAGAAATAAAGAAAAGGGTTAAGTGGGAACCTATTTATAGTACTAGGTCAAAATAGAAATAAGCCCCAAAGTCAACCCAAAATATCTAGTCAAAATATCCCCAAAAAGTAGGCCCAAACCGGTGGAAAAATCTAGGAAAAAGTCGCAGGTGTCGACCCCTGCAACAGTGGTGTCGACACCAAAGAGGAAAAAAAATCTGGGAAAGCTTTGACTGCACTGCAGGTGTTGACGCCACCCCAGACTGGTGTCTACCCTATGTTCCAGCAACCAACACATAGACAGAAGAGGGTCGACCCTCTCCCAGTCTGGTGTCTACCCTATGTTCCAGCAACACTTCCAGAACTTCATCAACAGGTAAGGGTCGACCCTAGGAAGGCTGGTGTCGACCCTAGAATGGAATTTCTAAGTCTCCAAGGAACTTTTGACGAGAATAAGTGCGAACAACCAAACCCAATAAGTTTAAATCAATTCGTACTCCTCCAAAACTAAAGTACAACAACACTAAATGTTCCCAAAATAGAATAAAGGGTCCAAATACATTTTCCAAAAGTTTTAAAAGGCACAAGTGCTACATTTTGGAAAAGAGAGAAGGTACACAAGTTTTAATATTTTTTTGGGAAATCGGTGAGAGAGATTAGGATGGAGAGATTATGAAATATTTTTAATATCTTTCCATTTGAAATTCATAAATTAAAGGATAATTATTATTTCTAAAATAATTAAATAAATAAATCAGTCAATAGTTTTTTTAAATCTATTTTATAAATTGGAAAATTAATAATTTTAGAAAATTAATTAATTTGTCCTATTAAGTAATTTAAAATTTTGATAGATATACATAAAAAAATAGATAATTATATTATTAAATCATAATTCAAATTTAGATATTGTTATATCTTTTTGAGATCCACATCTAAATTCTTATCTTCTTTATTTTTGTGTGGTTTCGATTTTTTTTTTTCAATTTATTTTAGATGGAATTGTGGGTTTTTATTTAATTTATCTCTGGTTTCTATTTGTTTTTAATTATTATTATTTAGATAAGTTATAATGTGAGTTAAATATGTAATAGGTATGTGAGTTTATTGATTTAAAGTACGATAGTGAAAGATATTTTCAAATTAGATTTGTTTAGATAGACTTTATAGATTTTTAAAATTGGATATTAAGAGGCAAAAGAAATATTTTAACTGAATAAATAAAAATCTAATTTATTAATTTTATCTGTTTGTATATCTGATTTTTAATTTTTTTTTTGTTATGTTATAATATAATATATAAGATATAGACAGATACCCACAACTTTGATGCAAAATATTATATGATTTTTTGGAGGAGAGAAAATGATTGCAAGTTTTAATTTTTTTTATTTTATTTTTTAAATTGGTGAGAGAGATTATGAAATATTTTTGTTATCTTTCCATTATTATTTCTAAAATAGTTAAATAAATAAATCAGTCAATAGGTTTTTATAATCTATTTTATAAATTGAAAGTTCAATAATTTTTGAGTGAGAATTTAGAACTCTTAGGAAGCTTCTCATTAGAAATTCTTTTTTTCTTATATAATATATAAATATAGATATTTATATTTGTTTTGGATATTTTTTTAATATACAAATTATTTTTTTTAGATTTTTTATAAAAATAATTTAACAATCTCATCATTAACCAAAATGTATGGGAGAAGTTAAAATGGTGCTGCAATAACTATGAGAGAAGTCAAAAAGATTTGTGGGTTGGGAGAAATCAAGAAATGTTGAGGTTATTTATTTTTTTAAATCAAAAAATTAGAAAATTAGGATTGGAATATTGGAGCTCCCACAAGACTTGTGGGTTAAAAATCCTTTTTTTTTTATATATAATACAAGAGAGAAAATGAGTGCATTCTGAAATAAAATCACCTACTGGGGCACGTGCAGCGCACGTGCGGTAGGAGTCCCGCACATGCGGGCGGGGCACTCCACACGTGCGTCCTGATTTCATTTTTCTAATACATTTGTCACTCTTCCGGGCCTCCGTTAACATGGTGTTCACATGCAGTTGACATTCTTTTGCATTGCATGAGCATTTAAAAAGAATCACTCATTAAACGATGAAAACGGTTAGTTGGTTGCAACCTATTAAGTGTGCTATGCTTGTATCTATTTGTGTAGGTCAAACGCCACATTCCAGCCATGTAATTCATGACGCCAACTGTAAGTAACACTGTTGTAAAGATATATTTAAATTTAAAGTATCTCATTTCTACTTTATGTTATTTTCTGTTCTGACGTGTTTCTTTTATGCATAACAAATGATGATTATATTTTCTTACATTGTATTTCGTGGCGTCCTTAGCACCTGCCCGTATTGTTCCAAAGATCTCTGTTAGTTCCAATTCTTGGAACTCCTATTTATTATGTTGATGGCCATCATATCTAAATACCGGTCTTTATGACAGCCTGTTCGGTCTTCTAGACCGCCTGTATCAGCTTGTTATGGGATGTACCACGTATACTTTTATGCTTTCTGTATAAGATAAGAATCTGTTCAGCTTGTGATTTGCCTTACATTATGATCATCATTTAGAACTCCTTTACACAGTTGTTATTCACTGCGCTCTAGCTCACGTTTTGATATATATATATATATTGTAGGTGATCCAGTTCAGGAAGGGACGTAGTGGCGATAGTTTTGCCTCAGTTTTGTTGAGCACCCTTTTGTGTCTTACATCGAGGTTCCCATCTGTTGGAGCGCTGGTGACCCAGTGATCACCCTTTCGGAAACTCACTCAAATGTTATAGTCGGTTGTCACTAGCGGTATATTTGTTGTTGATGGGAATGACTTCCCTCTTTTGGTTGTATTTTGACAAACTTGTGATACCTTGATGTACATATGTATATATATATATATATATATATCTATACCGATGCCTTTTGTCTCAGGTAAATTCACAGTTCGTTGGACGTTTTACTTTCTTATATATTAGCTTCCACTAGCCCCGTTCGTTTGCTTGTTCGGTTAGGCCTTTGGTAATCACACATTACTGGCCGGTTACGACACAAAACCTATAGGGGTGGGTTTGGGTCGTGACAGTAGTAGTGTGATATGGTGGTAGTGGTAGTGACATTGGTAGTAGTGATGGTGATGATGGTGGATAGTGAGTTTATGATAGCTTATGTTGACGCTTATATTTAGCATTTATAAATTCAGATAAAATTAAGTAAATTTCATATGATTTTAAATTTTCTTAGTTTTTAACTTAAATTTTAAGAATAATTTAAAATTTTAAGTGATATTAATTATGATTATCAAATAAAATTAATTGATTATTACTTAACATATTCAATTTTAAATATTAAAAAAAATCAATGATATAACACATTTTTTTATATATATAATGTAACAAATAGTTTTGGATAAGTTATAAATACATCTTTTAAGATTTACTTAAAATATGAATTATTTCTTATAATTTTGAAAACTACATTCCGCCCTTTGAACTTTGAAGTTTCAAATTTCATAACAAATGATTATTTTTATTAATAAATCACCAAATTAATTAACAGTTTTTAATGATGTCAAAATTTTGTTTTGATTAATAATTCAAATAATTTTATTATTGTGTAGAAGAGTAGTCAGAAATTTTATTTTTTCAGTTAATTTTTTTAATTAAAAAATTTAGACAAAGAAATATTTAAAATTTTTAAATAATAAAAAATAATTCATATTTTAAACAAATTTCAAAAAGTGTCAATAGTTTTTAGGGAAAGTCTATGGTGTGCACTGCCTTAGGGGTACATATCATATTCATTTTACCACAAATTGATATAATTTTATTAAAAAAAATTGTAATATCAATCACCAAATATGTAACATCAATATTGAGAGGGAAATTTATGAGCCAGATTGGGCCGTGGTAATGACCGGGCAGATTTGGGCCGTGACAGCATGGGCCTATCCGGAAAGGTTTTGCTCGGTTAAGGCAAAGGGCATGGTGGACCGAGCTACTTGGCTTCTTAGTGTAGAAACCGGTCTACTGGGAGTTCGACCAAAGCTGTCCGCCTGCATCTATGGTTTCCACGGTTCATGGGTTAGCTCGGCAGAAAGGCCGACGGCCAACCGGACTGACCTGCCTTGAGCTCGACTTGTCGGAATGCGGCTGAGCTCGGTTGACTAGGAGCTCGGCGAATGAATCACTCAGGTATGCCGCGTAACGCGGTCAGGAGAAACCGAGGAGGTTCCACCATACTGCCGAGCTCCGCCGAGTTATCCTAACAGTTTGGTTAGGTGGTGATTGCTGGATTTGTGCTGACAGATGAGATAGCAGCACTACGTGTCGAGAGACTAATGGGAGTAGATTTGGGGCGCAGAAGGTATATAAGCATGTCTGCGCCCCCCATGCTGGGATGGACGAACATTTGGTAAGAGAAATATTTATCCTCAACTCCCTTCTCTCTCTTTATCCATCCCTGAGTGTGTTCTGACTTGACCGTCGGAGGGGTTTTCCGGCCACACACCGCCGGGTAGCTCACTGCCGTTGTGCTCGCAGAACGATCGGACAGACAGGAGCTTGGAAGAAAGGAGTACGAGCTTGCCTGAATATTTGCTCCCCGCACAATTGGCACCGTCTGTAGGAAGCTTGACAAACAAAACCTTGTCTTCCAGGCTCATCTGATCGCCGTCCATGGCGAACAACGACGAGATTCCATTGTCTGCCGTCAACGGAGTTACCCTGGATTCTAACAGGCGGAGAGAAGGACATCCTGCCATCTTTCCTATGGCGGACATGGAGACTTCTCCAGGAGGACATTCAAGAGAAGCGTGGGATAAGCGCGGACGAAGCTGTGGTCATTCACGGAGTCCAGATGGTCACCGACGGTAAACAGCATCGCACACCAAACGACTGGAACACAAGCTAAGGGACCAAGATGCCGTCATCTGGCGAATGGCAGCGGAGATGGAGGATCTTAAATGGCATGCCAAAGGGAAGGGTATAGCTGGAGTGGGAGACCACAGTGAGCGCACCCAATCCCGCCGTTCAGGCAATCAGAGCCAGCGGCGTACTCCGTCCATCTCAATCACCAGAAGTTACAAGGTTGGAGATTCCGACGCGCACGTGGAGAAGTCCAGCGTGCAAGACAGTACCTATCAACCCTCACGTCCGGCGACGACGTTGAGGTATTCTTATTCCGCTTGTTTAGAGGATTTGCGGGTAGTCTTGAAAGAACGAGCTCGCTGGCACGAGGCTCAGAGGGTGCTGGCGTTCCAGCAGCTATCCTATGGGGCTCATGCTAGTGAAGAGGTCGGAATGCCTCCACCCCACCTAGCTGCGCCTCTCCTTTTAGACACAGACTTGGCGAGGCTGAGCACCACTCATTTCTCCCTGGAGATAGAAACAACACTACTTCTGACGGGCTTCCACCAGCCAAAGTTCACGCTCTACGACGGAAAAACCGATCCATATATGCATGTAAGCCACTTCCGACAGGTTATGGCCAGACATAGGCGAAACGACGCTCTTATGTGCCTTATCTTCCTGTCGAGTTTGGGCGAGCTGGGCTTGAAATGGTTCGACAGGTTGCCGGAGGGAAGCATCGAAAGGTGGCAACAGTTGGCGGAAGCCTTCGTGACACGTTTCAAGACCAACACCAAAACGCCAAAGGAAGTTGACCACCTTCTCAGTGTCAAAATAGAGCCGAGCGACACACTCAAGGCATACAACTCCAGATACTGGGAAACTTTCAATGAGATCTTGGATTGCTCGGTCAACCTGGCAATCACTCAATATAAGTGTGGTCTCTCGGTCGGACATAGACTGCGGGACTCGCTTACTATGCACCAGCCGATATCCATGGGCCAATTAATGCAGCGCATCAACGAGCACATCCGCGTAGAAGATGATGCGGCAGCATCTACAGCGAAGGCAACTCCGGTAGCAACAGACAAGAGGACGGTTGGCAAGGTGCACGCGGTCGGACAGGAGACCAACCGTTCAAATGATCGTGCCGAGGAATCTGACCGAGGTTCAAATCGTCGAAACCAAGGTAGGGGTCGACGAAATGACCAAGATGAATACCCCCGCGATGACATAGCTGATGCGAACAGAAGGTTGAAAGCTAAAATAGGCATCACCACAGTCTTTAAGATTCCAATTTATCACATACTTAGTAAAATCCGTGACGAGGATTATGTCCGATTTCCTGCTAAGTTAGGCGATGCGCAGAAGGGTTTCAATCCACGGTACCGCTGCACATTTCACTGGGAGCGCGGACACTGGATAGAGAATCGTTTGCCTCTGAAGCAACACTTGGAGGAGCTAGTCGCAGCTGGACACTTGGACCTTTACATTGATGGGGGAGTTAAAGCCGCGCATCCTGCTCTGGTCGATCCGCGTGGACTGGATGACTTGGAGGCACCCTCTCAGGGCATTGTTAATGTGATCCACGGCATTGTGGAACCGGCGCGTGTATGTGACCTCCGAGGTATGATTAAGAAAGCGGAGCACATGAGGGAAGTTTTGTCGGTCCAGCCCACGATCAAAAGGGGCAAGACCGAAGAAAAAGACGTGATCAGTTTCTCCACAAGGGACCTAGAACGCATTTAGACGCCGCACAACGATGCCCTAGTGGTCACACTCCGCGTCAAAGAATTCGATGTCAAGCGCATCTTGATCGATCAGGGAAGCTCGATCGAGATCATGTATTACGACGCATTCAAACAGCTCAAGCTCCGAGATACAGACTTGGCCCCGGCAGCTTCGCCACTAGTTGGTTTCCACTCCCAACCTGAGTGGCCTTTGGGAAAGATTATTCTGCCGGTCAAAGCGGGATCCGTGGACAAGCAAGTGAAGTTCTGGGTATTGCAAGTGCCATCCACATATAACCTGATCCTTGGGAGGGGATGGCTTCACGCTATGCATGTCGTGACGTCGGCCTACCACCAGGTGATGAGATTTCCTTCGGCTATGGGGGCAATCGAGGAAGTTTGGGGTGATCAAGTCATGTCAAAACAATGCTTCGTGGCAGTCAACGGAAGCTGGGCTGCTAAAGGCTTCGTTCAAATGATTGAGGGACCGGAAGACCGGGGAGTCCTTGACGATGTGGGCACCAAGGCTGAGGACAAGGCTGTTGAAGAACTGGTGGAAGTTCGGATTGACACAAAAAGTCCAAACAAGTTCTTCTTGCTCGATTCAAGCCTTACCGCCCAAGAAAGGACCGATATGGTGGAATTCTTGATGGCAAACATCGAAGTCTTCTCATGGTCACCTTACGACATGCCCGGCATCGATCCAAGTTTCATTTTCCATCACCTGAATGTTTTCCCTGGTGCAAAGTCGGTCCAAAGAATGAGGAGATCGGCGTTGTATCACGCCGAGGTAGTTGCGAAAGAGGTGAAGAACTTGCTTGAGGCACGAGCTATTCAGGAAGTGCACTACCCTCGGTGGATTTCAAACACAGTTGTTCTACCCAAGAAGAATGGGAAGTGGTGAGTTTGTGTCGACTACAAGACCGTCAACCGAGCTTGCCCTAAAGACAGCTTTCCACTGCCTAGAATAGACCAGCTGGTGGACTTAACGGCTGGACATAACAGGCTCAGTTTCTTGGATGCCTACTGCGGCTATCATCAGATTGCCATGCATGGCCCCGATCGCAAGATCACCTCCTTCACCACACCGAGGGGACTCTTTAGCTACGGAGTCATGCCTTTTGGTTTGAAGAACGCCGGGGCAACTTTTCAAAAGATAGTGACCAAGATGTTCCCTCCTCTGCTAGGCTGGACAATGGAGGCTTATATAGATGATATGGTGGTTAAGAGCCGGCATCAAGCAGACCACTTGTCCGACTTGGCTGAGATGTTCACCATTCTCAAACAACACAAGCTACGCCTGAATGCGTCTAAGTGTGCCTTTGGCGTGAGATCCGAAAAATTCTTAGGTTTCCTAGTCACAAACCGAGGCATCGAAGCAGACCCCACCCAGATCAGAGCCGTACAAAAATTAAAGCAGCCTAGCCCGGCTAAGGATGTGCAGCATCTGGCCGGAATGGCCGCCGCGCTTAACCAATTTATAAGCTGGTCATCAAATCGCTGCCGCCCTTTCTTTCAAGCTCTGAAATCTAAGTTCTCGTGGGATGAAGAGTGTGATCGGGCTTTGGTCGAGCTCAAGGAGCACCTGTCTTCAGCGCCGCTGTTGGTCACACCAAAACCCGGCGAAAAACTCTACCTTTATCTTACCGTTTCTTAGCATGCAGTCAGTGCAGTGCTTGTCCGGTCGGAAGGAATCAAGCATCTCCCTATCTTCTATATCAGAAAAACCTTGCTCTCAGCAAAGTCGAGATACTTGCCGCTGGAAAAACTTGCATTGGCATTGATGATGGCCTCCAGGAAGTTGGCACATTATTTCCATGCCTATACAATTATCGTTTTGACCAAGTTCTCCCTCAAAGCTTTGTTCGAGCGGGCAGACTTCTCCGGTCGAATTCTCAAGTGGGCAGTCGAGTTGGGACAATTTGACGTCAAGTTCCAGTCGCACACTACTATAAAAGCCCAGACTTTGGCCGATTTTGTTGCTGAATTCTCACCAGGAACCCATCCGGTATACCCGGTCGATATTGCTGCGGCAGATGAGAAGGTGAATATGGATTTAACCAATATAACACAGCTCAGCGACGTTGGCAACGCGAAACTTGCACGCCCCGCCGAAAAACCTTCAGCTATTACCACATAACAACCCGGCGATGCGACGATGGAGTTGGGTATTATCGACTAACCTGCTCTGTCCGATGCCGCATCATCAAAGGGGGAGAAAGTGGAACCAACCAGCATCGACACTGAAGCCGAACAGCCGGGCGGCCGTGGTATCATCAACCTTCAGGCCTCCAAGGACCCATCAGAATGTTGGAAGGTCTTTATGGGGGAGATGTGGAAAATTTTTGTTGATGGGGCTTCTAATTGCCATGGTGCCGGGCTGGGTATAGTTCTGATTTCGCCAGACGGCTTGACCATCGAACACTCTATCACCCTTGGATTTCCTGCATCAAACAATGAGGCTGAGTATGAGGCGCTTTTGGCCGGGCTCAAGAGCACGCTTCAAATGCAAGCATCTGAGCTAATGGTTTACAGCGATTCCCAGCTTGTGGTTAACCAAGTTTCTGGGGTTTACGAAGCTAAGGATGATAGAATGGCAAAGTACTCAGCTCTGGTTAGAGACCACATCCAACGATTCCAAGCGATCAGGGTCCAACAGATTGGCCGTGAAGAAAACGGCCGAACAGATGAATTAGTCGGCCTTGCTTCCATGGTCGATAGCACATCTCCAAGCCCTCTCCTGATTGAATTCCTTTCGAGGCCCAGCATTGAGGAAGCCGAGCAGACAGAAGTACTCTGCACTAAGCTAGGTCCTTCTTGGATGGACCTTGTTATCCTCTTTCTCCGAGAATAGACCCTTCCAGCCAACAAGAAGGAAGCACATAAAGTGTGGGTGAAGTCAGAGCGGTTTTGGCTCTCTCCTTCAGGTGCTTTATACAAGAAGTCTTTCACCAGTCCTTATCTAAAGTGTGTGCACCCAAGCAGCGTGGAAGCCTTCTTGTACGAAATTCATGAAGGCATATGTGGCAGTCACATACGGGGCAGATCTTTGGCATACCGGGCTATTTCGCAAAGCTACTGGTGGCCGTGCATGCAAGCAGACGTACAGAAGTACGTTCGCAAGTGTGAGAAGTGCCAGAAGTTTGCCCACCAAATCCACCAGTCGGTCAGGAAACTTCTTTTCCTCACCAGCCCTTGGCCCTTCGCGATGTGGGGGCTGGATATAGTGGGGCCACTCCTAACAGCACCAGGCAACCGGAAGTTCTTCATCGTAGCCACAGACTACTTCACCAAATGGGTTGAAGCAGAGCCTTTGGCAACAATTAAGAGAAAGACGTCAAACGGTTTGTCTGGCAGAATGTGGTAGCGCGATTTGGCGTCTCCAAAATTCTGATTTCAGATAACAGCACCCAATTTGATAGCCGCCTATTCAGAGGATTTTGTGAAGACTTAAAGATTGAATTCTACAACTCTACCCCGACTTACCCGCAGTCTAACAGTCAAGCCGAAGCATCAAACAAGACTATTCTTGATGGGTTGAAGAAAAGGCTTGAGAAAGCCAAGGGAAAATGGGCCAAGGAACTCCCCAGCGTCCTTTGGGCATACCGAACAACCCCGCGGCAATCTACCGGGGAAACTCCTTTTGCCTTGGCATTGGCATGGAGGCGGTCATACCTTTGGAAGTTGGAATGCCCACCTTCAGAAGTGAAAGTTTTGAGCCCGAGCTGAATGCCGAAGCCATTGCCCTGGAATTGGACCTAGTGGAAGAACGCCGGGAAAAGGCTCTTATCCACGTGACCGCCTACCAACAAGAGCTTTTAAGGAAATATAACAAAACGATGCACCCTAGACCGTTCAAAGTAGGCGACTGGGTTTTGCAGAAGGTCATGGGCAGTATGGGCAGTACCCTGGTGCTAGGTGAAGGCAAACTAGGGGCAAACTGAGAAGGACCCTACAAGATAACTGGTCTGGCGGGCAAGGGGGCATACCACTTGGAGGACTTGGAGGGTAGAGGAATACCCTGGCCATGGAATGCGGCCAATCTCAAACTGTATTATTTTTAGCTTTTCTTTTCTTTTTGTGCAAAGGAATTTTTTGCCTTACACTTCAGAATGTAATATTCTTTTTGTCAATATATAGAAGTGTCTCATCTTTGCCTTAGCATTTTGATTGTTGCTTTTGAACTCTGAGGTTCCAACCGAGATGATTTACTCCGGTGGAACGAGTTGATAATTTGCTCAACTCTGAGGTTCCAACCGAGATGATTTATTCCGGTTGAACGAGTTGATGATTTGCTCAACTCTGAGGTTCCAACCGAGATGATTTACTCCGGTGAAACGAGTTGATGATTTGCTTAACTCTGAGGTTCCAACTGAGATGATTTATTCCGGTTGAACGAGTTGATGATTTGCTCAACTCTGAGGTTCTAACCGAGATGATTTACTCCGGTGGAACGAGTTAATAATTTGCTCAACTCTAAGGTTCCAACCGAGATGATTTATTCTGGTGGAACGAGTTGATGATCTGCTCAACTCTGAGGTTCCAACCGAGATGTTTTATTCTGGTTAAATGAGTTGATGACTTGCTCAACTTTTTTACTTCAACCGAGATGTTTTACTCCGGTTGAATGGTTTAATGATTAACTCAAGTTGGTTTTTTGTTATTAAAACCGCGATATTTTATTCCGGTTGAATAAGTTAACAAGATGATTAGTTTTGCCGGGATATTTTGTTCAAATGAAACTACGTGGCTTGAAGACCGTGCAAACACTTGGGCAAAATCAAAATTTTTCATTAATGAGCAAAGTATTTACAAGAGGGGGGGCGGATAGCTCGGTTACATTTGTGAACCAAAAAGGAAGAAAAAAAAAAACAAAGAAAACTACTCTAAGGGAGAAAGGTCAGTGAATTCGTCCCCAGTTGGCTCCAGGTTGATTGTTGCTGTCTCGTTTTGGGCGCCGGGCTGTTCTGGATGGTTCTCTTCTTGAGCATTTTCCTCGGCTTCTTCTTCTCCTCCTTCCTCGGCCTCAGTCTGTAATGCACTGAAGACATCGTTGGCGTATGGCACAAGATAAGTCGGCAAGAAGATAGCTGGAGGAAAGGCAAATATGTCGGTTCCAAGTCCTTGGTCGAGCTGTTCATAAGCAGTCTTCCAACCCACCTTGAAGTAGATATCTTGGGTGACGTGAAACTGCTTTGTGTAGCTCTCCTTGGCCTCCTTGAAACCGGCATTATTTGCGTCCTCCAGTTCCTTCTCCCTTGACTGTTCTAAGGCCTCTAGCTCAGCATTTATTGCATCTCTTTCCTGCTCGGCGGCACCATGCTGGTCGAGCAATTTGGTGTTGCCCGCATTCGCGATTTGCAGAGAAGACTTGGCCAGCCCGAGCTCGGTTTGAAGGCTTGCAACCTGGCTGGCAGAATCATTGGCCTTCTGCCGGAGTCGGTGAATGCGCTCCATGACCAAGTGTTACTTCTGGATGGCCTGCAAGAAGAAAGTTTGATAAGAAAGGAAACCGAACAAACACTTAAGAATTTTTGAGGGAAGTTTGAGATTCTTACCCTGGTCATGGATTTGACCGACGACTTCACTAACCGAGTGTCTGGCACATGGTCACTGCCAACCACGTTGCTCGGTAGCAGTAGGGCTTTGGTGAGGTCAAAGGTGAGCAGATGCTCTTTGTTGCCTTTGACAGAAGCTGTTGCCGAGATCTCCTTGCCCCGATGTTTGAGTTGCGGTTTCCACGCGGGTGTTGGGTCGACGGTGACAGCAGGTTGCTCGGTATCGAGCTCCGTAATCAGCTCAGCAAAAGGGTCTACACGAGGTCTTTTCCCAGCGCGGCGGATGCCTTGGCTTGCTTGCCCAACGGCGGGAGATACCAATGCCACCACGGCCCCGCTGGATTGACTGGCAGCAGGAGATCGTGTTGGTATGCTCGGTAGCTCGATTGAGATGGCAGCGATTAAGTTCTTAATGCGGCTCCTCTTGGCCATTTATTCTGCCTCGGTTAAACGGATGAAGGGGACGTCAGGCAGTGTAGGATCTAGAGGCGGAGATGGAGCGTGGAGAAAGTCTGTGACCTTACTCCGGCGTGGAGCTGAGTACCGGTATGTTGGTGTGTAGCCAAGGAGGTCGTGGCAGTCCAGGTTGCGGTAACGCAGCACGGTTCTGATGGCAGCTTCGTTGGGGAAATGATAGTGGGCTTGCAAGGCTTCGATCGCTGCAAAGGAAAGTAGAAAAATGTTAAGTACAAAATATTGAAGAAAAGTAATTGACCGAGCAAGTCAGCACGACTTACATGTGGAACCGAAGTTCTTGCTAATGAACTAGCCCGGTACGTCGGCTGTTTCATAGTTGCCAGACACCCAGAAGAAGTTGTCGTCGTGTAAGTCCTTGTCTGGAGTGCCGGTTACTATTTTTTCTTTGCCCGGTCAAATTTTTAAGTAATAGGCGAGGCCATCGCCCGTGTGCCCAATGGTGTATTGACGGAGTATCTCGGTTAAATCTAAGTTGGTCCCTAGCCGGTTGTTCAGCTCATGAACCCCGTTGATTATTCTGTAAGTTTTGGTGGAGACTTGGATAGGTGCCAGCCCGGTGCATCGCAAGAATTCGGTCATGAGTGGGTTGACCGAGAAGCGGAGGCCTCCTTCTATTATGGATAGCACGGTGAAGGGGCATTGGTATAATCTACCCCATGGAGTTGTGTCGATGACACCAAGCTCTAAGTGGACGTCAGCCGATATACCGTACTCTTCCCGGAACGCGGCCAAGGCAGCCGGAGTGTCGACCATGAAGCGGTAGCACCCCATGTGTAGCCGGCTGGTTTAGCTCGGCTGAGGTGGTTTGGCACAGACTGGTGTTTGACGGCTGCTCGGTCTTTGAGAGCCTCGGTATTGGTCTGTGGTCCCCTTGAACTCTGCAGGAAAAGGATGGCAAGTGTAAGTGGAAGCGCGATCGCGCAAAACGAGCTTGACTTTAGCTCGGTCATGAAAAAGGCCAGACCACCTTGGTCGCTCAAGCGGACCAGTTGTTAGCCCGGTTGAGCGGTCGAGTCCTTGGTCTTCCTCGGTTTCTACTAAGATTTTGGCAAACTCGTAAATGGCTTCTTCATGCTTTTGGGGATCCAAGGAAGACCTGGAGCCCGATCCGTCACAGATCTTCAGTGTTCATCAAAAAAAATGAAGAACAACAAGGAGAACGAAGGGTTAGGAAGGTTTTGGGGGCCATTACCCTAAAATCTATGGTTTATGACCTAAAATGTGAGGTATACAGCGAAAAAGTAATCATAAAAGGATTCGAAGGACTTACCAGTTAAAGGCAGGAGCTTGTTCTTCGAACTTGAATGCAAGGGAGGGCAGGAACGAAGCTTGCAAGAGGCACAGGAGCTCTGGAACAACTAGAACGCAGGAGAGTCAGTAAGATTGAAAGGAAGGGAGATATGGCATATTTGTAGGGATGAAAGAGCGCTAAAAGTTTCGAATTTGAAGGGACGTGATGCTTGGCTGCTCGAGGCCAATAGGCGAGAGACACGTGTCCCCAGTAACGGCGGCGTCAGAGATGAAGAAATAGGATGGCAAGTCGAGGCGTCGACCGAGCAAGTTTTGAAGACAGGCATGTCAACTAGCCCGGTCATCAGCTTGCAAACTGAGTACCAAGGAAGAGTTATCCCGGTCCGAACTAGTAATCCCAGTCACGCTTGCGAGGACGGAATTAAGGGGCAATTGAGAGTGAAATTTATGAGCCGGATTGGGCCGTGGTAATGACCGGGCAGATTTGGGCCGTGACAGCATGGACCTGTCCAGAAAGGTTTTGCTCGGTTAAGGCAAGGGGCATGGTGGACCGAGCTACTTGGCTTCTTGGTGTAGAAACCGGTCTACTGGGAGTTCGGCCGAAGCTGTCCGCCTGCATCTATGGTTTCCACGGTTCATGGGTTAGCTCGGTAGAAAGGCCGACGGCCAACCGGACCGACCTGCCTTGAGCTCGGCTTATCGGAATGTGGCCAAGCTCGGTTGAATAGGAGCTTGGCGAATGAATCACTCGGGTATGCCGCGTAACGCAGTCAGGAGAAACCGAGGAGATTCCGCCATACTACCGAGCTCCGCCGAGTTATCCTAACAGTTTGGTTAGGTGGTGATTGCTGGATTTGTGCTGACAGATGAGATAGCAGCACCACGTGTCGAGAGACTAATGGGAGTAGATTTGGGGCGCAGAAGGTATATAAGCATGTCTGTGCCCCCCATGCTGGGATGGACGAACATTTGGTAAGAGAAATATTTACTCTCAACTCCCTTCACTCTTTCTATCTATTCCTGAGTGTATTTTGACTTGACCGTCGGAGGGGTTTTCCGGCCACACACCGCCGGGTAGCTCACCGCCGTTGTGCTCGCAGGACGATCGGACAGACAGAAGCTTGGAAGAAAGAAGAACGAGTTTGTCTGAATATTTACTCCCCGTACAAATATAAATTAATATAATAAAATATATAATTTTGTAATTTATATTATAAAAATTTATGATAAAATTACGTAAATTTTTAATAGCCTAAGAAGGTGCACTAGGGTTTCCTAGTTTTTAATATGGCCAAGGGTGTTTATCATGTGTTTGTGGACCCAATTGAATACTACAATTTTTTTAAAAAGTAGATATATATTTTTAACCATGCTTAATTATGGTGCAAAGTAGGACAATAATGCATCATGATCAGAATCTTCAGACCACCATTCACGTCGACAAAATCAGGAAGGGTAGTTGCCCTCAAGATTATAACTTCCTCATACCTTTCAAGATTTTATTTTATAGGTTCTATGAGACTCATGTTAATTGAAAGGGTATTTATCAATTAGTTTTATTAATTAAATTTATTTATTTATAAATAATAAATTTATTTATAAAAATAAGGGAGATTATTTAATAAATTTATCAATAGGACTTAATAGTTAATAAGTCTTAAAAGTAAGACCTACTGATAATTTACCCTTAATTGAAATTGTTTATATATATATATATATGTAAAAAATTAATTTAATCAAATATCAATAGATACACTAACTAATCATGTTTTATTTTATGAAATGGATGATAAATAAAATTTTAAATTAAAATCATTCATTTTATAAAATAAAACATGATAAATTAATGGGAAAATTGGTCTAGGGTCCCTCCCCCACTTTTCGTAATGGATGAGATCCACGATATTATTTTTTGATGTGTGAGGTCCCTCCCATCTATCACAAAGAAATTCAGCCCCCTACATTTTCTCTACTCTCACTCATCACCACGATCAAACACGCACACACACAGAGTTCACTGTTCGTGATCGGAAACGCAATCATCATCACTCTGTTTCTGAAATACAGATCGATCATGGAGAGCTGAGATGATCGTCGGAACCCGGCCTGCCTTTCCTTCTTCAATGGCGCACTCTAGTAACCTCCCCTGCGACGAAGACGGCATTTGCATGATCTGCAAGAAGAAGTCGGTGGAGGACGAGACCATCACCGAGAGAGTGAGGGAGCTTGTGTGTTGCTGTGTGTGTATCTCTTTTCTTTTTTTCTTTTTTTTTTACACCAACAACCACCAGCACAATCTTGGAGAAGATGCGAACTCTAATGCTGCTTCGTTTTCTTGTTTCTTGGCTCACTCTCGTTTCATCTAGCTCTAGCTCTGGTAATTAAATTCTTAGCTTTATGCATTGTTTGGTTGTTAGAGTCAAAGGTATATATTATGGAAGGCAACATCTCTGGGTTCAACTCTCTGGGTTGATCCAGAGATTTTCTCTGGTTTCAAGCATAGATCTTTTGGCATGTTTAACATTAAAGAAATTTTCCTTAGGTTCCACACATCTAGTAACATTAACGAAATCTTTTGGCAGAATTGAAGAATTTGTAATTCATAATCATATAACCAGGATGCTGCTAGAAAATTCAATCCAACCCAGAGAAATTCTAGGAATTTCCCAGAGAAATTAGTTGTCTTCATCCATTGCTAATTAGGCCCCTCTTGTGGAAAATGACCCAGTCTAGAATTTCTCTGGGTTGTGGAGTCCAAAGAAATTCTGGGTTGAGAGAATTTCTGTAGAAAGGTTTGTTTGGGAATTTCTCTGGGTTAGGGAATTTCTCTGGGTATCTGTCTATGAGCGTGTTCTGGTTAGCTCCTCAATTCATCATTCTTGGGATTGGAGATGGGTTTACACTTGTTGGCCTACAAGAGTACTTCTATGATCAAGTTCCAAATTCAATGAACTTGTGTGTGTACGTGTGGTATATATATGGTGTGTGTTTGGAGTAATGAACTGAATTTTTTTTTTGATTTGAACTGAATTTTCTCTGGGTTGAAACCAGAGAAATTCTTTGGTTTTTTAATTGAATTTTCTCTGGGAGCAACCAAGAATCAAATTTTCTCTGTACTCTGTTTTCTCTCTATCTCTCTAATTTTATAAACACACTTGTGTGCTTGTTTTTATGGAATTTGATCTGGTATTGTCATAATCAATTCAGTGGGTATGGCAGTGAATGAGAGTGGGAGTGGAGGCAATGGTTCATGGTTGATAAATTCCGAAGTCAGAGAAATTTAGTGAAGACACATTTTCTCTGACAGTGTCCATGGCCAGAGAAATTCAAAATTTCTCTGGACCAATTTTCTCTGACTTGAATTTTCTCTGACTTGAATTTTCTCTGGACCAATTTTCTCTGGATTGATGTTGAGGGACCTTAGACATCATGAAAATATTTGATGTCCTTTATACTATAAAATCATAATATCAGGGACCTTAAAAAAAATACCCCAAAATTAATATATTTATCGATATCTAATTAAATTAATTATGTATATATATATTCTTTTTCGCAGACTTATAAGATAAACACTTAAGATCACTTTCGTGGTTACATGGAGCCTACAAAGTGAATTCTTGAGAGGTATTGAGATAATGAAGTTTTGAAAGGAGTGGCTCCCGTAAAATAAAAGGAAAAATATCAAATCAGTAGTGTTTTGAAAAAAATAATTACAAATTAATGGTAAATTTTATAAATATTAATACTAATTAAAATCATAATTTTTTTTCATGAATATGTAATTATTGTTAAAAAATCCACTGATTTTTAATTTTTTCTAAAATAAAACCCTACATAATTAAATAAAACTATATTATTAATTGGTATACCAATTAATATATATATATATATATACTAACCTATCACCCGTGCTATGCACGGCATAATTATATATATTTATATTTGTTTTAGGCTTTTTTTTTAATATATAAATTATGTTTTTTAAGATTTTTTATAAAAATAATTTAACAATCTTATCACTAACCATAATGTATGAGAGAAGTTGAAAAGAATACTGCAATAACTATACACGGATTGTATCTGTAATTATTTGTATGAGGGGATTTTAAATGTTGATAAGGGGATTATATAAATAAATGCAGGCATGCGGAAAGACATGCGGATTGAAAAAAGTTAATAAATGTTGATCAGGGTATTTTGACCAAATCAATAAATACTGAGTTTTTTTTTTAATAAAAAATTTAGAAAATTCAGATTGGGATATTGAAGCTCCCACAGGCCTTAGGGGTTTAAAACCCTCTTTTACTTAATATATAGTATAGACTAACCTATCACCCGTGCTATGCACGCGATAATTATAAATATTTATATTTGTTTTACATTTTTTTTATGGGGTATTTTTTTTAAGGTCCTTGATATTATGATTTTATAGTATAAAGGACATCAACTATTTTCATGATGTCTAAGGTCCCTCAACATCAATCCAGAGAAATTTCAGTCCAGAGAAAATTCGATCCAGAGAAAATTCAACCAGAGAAAATTCAATCCAGAGAAAATTCAATCCAGAGAAATTCTCTTCCTCTCTTCAGTGCAATATTTTCATCTTAGACACGATCAAACCTGTGAAAACTCAATGAAACTTATGAACTCAACGTTCTGACCTTTATGTTTTATGTACTGCAACAAGAAAGGATAGTTATATTTATAGATTGGCGTGTCGGTAGCATTTACAACTATTAATTCACGGATGAATGAAGAAGAAATTAAAAAACAAAACCAGCCAAGAAAATCAAGCCCAAACAATTGAAAAAAAGATCAATGAATTCAAAAAACACTGGGACACCAACTCAAAGAAGCTTCAACATCACCTGAAAAACCAAAAATTTCATGTTAGATATACCAAGCAACAGCATGAGAGAGAGAGAGAGTAATTAGAAAAATTGCCACTCTAGCCTAATTTTTATATGTATAATAGACAACAACCTTGCAGCTTCGGTAGAGTTGGATCAACAAGAGGCAATTTAGAGTTGGACCCCCTTGCTTGCCTCGAAAGAAACCGGTCAAAATGAACCCAGAGAAATTTGAATTTTCTCTGGATTGAATCCAAAGAAAATTCAAATTTCTCTGGGTTGAATCCAGAGAAATTTGAGAAATTCTTGGGGCATGAGCTCCAAGACAGACCACAACCTTGCAGCTTCGGTACAGTTGGATCCCAATTTGGATGTTGAAGCTTCGTTGCAGTCTGCCAAGTACTTTCCAGAAACGTTTTCAAGCCTCAGCTGACCTTCCCTAAACCTCCCACTGTAAATTTCTCTGCCCTCCTGGACTCAACACTCCAGAGAAATTTGAAAATTTCTCTGACTTCACTAGCCTTCCCACAAAATTACCTCTCCAGAGAAATTTAAAATTTCTTTGGCCTCCTTGGCCTTTCATGGACTCTCCAGAGAAATTTCAAATTTCTCTCCCTTCCATACGCTTCCACCGACACATTTCCTGCAACAATATCATAGCTCAGAACATTCAATATGAAATTTCATGAAACACATTAATACATACCAGTGGAAAAACCATTTTGCCACCCTAAACATTTCCAAGCAGTGTAAAGCATGGAACCTTCCCAGAACCCCATCAAGCTTTGAAAGTTGAACATAGACCACAACACTAGGACTCACCCTTGCCTATAGCAAATATACATGACATTAGTACATAGAAAACCAGAAAAAACAATAGCAAGCCACCAATTCAATAGACAAAAAGTGTTTTAAATTATGTAATTTTTTAAAAGCTTCATACCACCAGAGCACTTTGGTAAGTGGCAAATATGAGCAGAGAATTTTTTATCCAGAGAAATTTTGTCTAGAGAAGAATTTCTCTAGAACCTCCCAGAGAATTTCTCAGAGAAAATTTACACAGTGGCCAAAATCTCAGAGAATTTCTCTGGACAGAAATTCTCTACAAAGAAAATGGGTTGGCTCTCTCTCTCTCTCTTTCTCTCATGATTTAATGAGAGATTGTTCAGGCCAAGTTCTATGTAATAGATTGAGTAGATGTAGGAGTTGATTCAATACACTGCACTTTTATACACAATAAGGTAGTGGAATATTAATTACTCGTATATAAGTTAAAACTCTTATTATTAATTTCTGTCTGGATTTAAAATAGTCCTAGATTTTGTCAAAATCATTTTCGTTGCTTTTTATCTGAAATTTCCTAATCATGAATATATATTTCAGTCAACCGTTTTAATTCATGAATATATATTTCAGATAAACATCATGAATATAAAGCCTTTGCAAGCATTTGCTGGTAAAGTTCTTCAAAATAGGAAATATAGTAATTGAGCTTGATGAAGAACTATACAAGATATGGAATGAATCAGTTAATAGAGGAAGATGGAGATTGAGGATGAAGATATATATATATATATATATATAGAAAGAGAGAGAGAGAAATTGCAATCTTCTCCAAAGCCTGCGTAGCATCTATGTGTAGCTGAATATCCAATTCCTTGCAAATTTTCCCAATCTCGGTTGTAGATGGATTGAGAACTTTGTCCGTCGGTGACTGTGATTGTGCCGTGGAGCTTCTCTCCGTCGATCAAGCTCCGCGAGAACCTCCCTAAACCTCTCCACCGACACATCTTCCGGCGACATGGCTCTCTCTCTCTGTGTGCGTGTTTGATCATGGTGACGAGTGAGAGTAGACAAAAGGAAGGGGGCTGAATTTCTCTGTGATAGATGGGAGGACCTTAGACATCAAAAAATAATTTTGTGGATCTCTTCCCTTACGAAAAGTGGGAGAGGGACCTTAGACCAATTTTCCCTTTTTTTAATATATAAATTATGTTTTTAAAGATTTTTTATAAAAATAATTTAACTATCTTATCACTAACCATAGCGTATGACAGAAGTTAAAATGGGTACTGTAGTAACTATACACGGATTGTATCTATAATTATTTGTTTGAGGAGATTTTAAATGCTGATCAGTGAATTTTGACCAAATCAATAAATGCAGGCATGTGGATTGAAAAAAATTAACAAATGTTGGTTAGGGGATTTTGACCAAATCAATAAATGTTGAGTTTTTTTTTTTAAATAAAAAATTTAGAAAATTCAGATTGGAATATTGAAGCTCCCACAGGCCTTAGGGGTTAAAAACCCCTTTTGTTTAATATATAGTATAGATAGATACTAGCCTATCACATGTGCTATGCACGGAATAATTATAGATATTTGTATTTGTTTTAGATTTTTTTTAATATATAAATTATGTTTTTTAAGATTTTTTATAAAAATAATTTAACAATCTTATCACTAATCATAGTATATGGGAGAAGTTGAAAAGGGTACTGCAATAACTATCCACGGATTGTATCTATAATTATTTGTATGAGGGGATTTTAAATGCTGATTAGGAGATTTTGACCAAATCAATAAATGCAGGCATGTGGAAAAACATGTAGATTGAGAAAAGTTAATACATGCTGATCAGGAGATTTTGACCAAATCAATAAATGCTGAATTTTTTTTTTAAATAAAAAATTTAAAAAATTCAGATTGGGATATTGAAACTCTCACAGGTCTAGAGTTTTAATTCCTTTTTGCTTAATGTATAGTATAAATAGATAAATATAGATATAGATATAGATATAGATAGATAGATTACAAGATATAAGATGTAGAAAGAATTACAGATTTTTGTGTTGTGAAACCGGAAGATGTTGGGAAGTTTCAAGCTTTATCATTTCTCAAATAATTTAGAGATGAGAACATGGGGGGTGATGGGTGCTGTCTATGTTTGTCAATATTCTACTCACAAGCCTTTGATTATTAGGAAAAATAAATGGGACGGGGTTGCTTGCGGTAGTAATTTACAGATAGATCAGTGGTAAACGGATTGAAATTTCAAATTTAAAAAATAATAATATTTATTAAAAAATTTAGTTTGAATCTTTCAACTCCCTCTTTTTCAATTCATCACCTACTCTCCATCTCCCCTCATTCTCAATACAGCATCTCCAATCTGTGAACCCAATCTTCACACTGACAAGTTGGTTTGGCTTTTTACGTGGAACAGTGAGCTTTCAGTACGAGAGAGGGGTTACTGCTGTGGCAAAGCAGTAATTGTTATGTCTCAATTTGAGATTTATTGTGGTTTTATTTTTATGATTAGAATTATTTATTTTGTAGGATTCGTTGTTTATTATACACTTATTTTTATGATCTGAACCGTTCATTTTGTAAGGTTCGTTGAGTACTTCACGCATACCAAAAATCATATTAATCAGATATCAATAACTATATGATCGAATTACATTTATCATAAAAAAATAAATAAATAAATTTTTCTTTTGAGAAATAGCATGAAAAATAAGCAATCCGATCACATGGTTATTGATATCCGATGAATATAATTTTTGGTAAGCATGAAGTACTCAACGAACCCTACAAAATTACGGTTCAGATCATAAAAATAAGTCCATAATAAATCTCAAATTAAGACACAACCGTTACTGTTGTACCTTTGGCAAGCAACCAATTCAGACGGTGGGTATGAGCAAAAGCAAATTTCAGAAATTATAAACATACCCCTACATGACACTTAGCTATAAATTCAGTTTGTGTTAAAATTGATGTATTATTGATTGATTGTTCTTGATTATGTTTACAATGAGTCCTATATATAGAAGATTAGAGGAGGTAGGTATGTAGTAGGTGGAGTAGTAGGTGGAGTAGGTGAAGTGGGTGCAGTAGGTGTAGTGGTAGGTTTTGGTAGGTTTTAACAGCCCCCCGCAAACTCAAGGGGGATAGGAACTAACCAATTTGAGTTTGGAGAGAGTAACAAAGCAAGAAAATAGACTAATACATAAAATAAAAGAGGATAGGAGACACTATATGGTCGTGTCAGACCGTTGGTGAAGACACTGTATGGTTGTGTCAGACCGTTGTAGGAGCGAATGTCTGGACAGTTGACGAGGTCACACCGGACCGATGGAGAAGCTAACTGGAATCAATGTCGGGACAGTTTTATGTGGTCATGTCGGACCGTTGGAAAAGCTAACCGGAATCAAATGGCGGGACAGTTTATGGGGTCATGTCGGACCGTTGTAGAATACACTGGATGATGGTGTATATAGGCTGCCCAAATATATATACACGGATATATATCGAGCCCTCAAAAGTCGCGCCCTCAAAAGGCGCGTCCAATACCTCAAAAGACGTGCCCGACACTGTGGCGTCGAGCGACGCGCGATGCCCGTGTCTGCCTTGGTTTGCGCTCCCGGTTTGTCGGCTGGCGTCAAGTGGCGTGCGATGCGCGTATCTGCCCTGGCTATTTAAACCAAGGTTGAGGCGGAGGCTGTGCAAACCAGTCTGAAACCTCTGAACATTTGCATTCTGAAACACTCTGTAAACACTCTGTAACCAACCCTTCTCTGAAACACTTAGCAACCCATAACATGGCCTCTTCTTCCCGTCCAGCTACCCAGAACATGGCCTCCTCTTCCCGTGGGCTGCTCACTCTCTTTCCAGACCTCAACGAGTCCACAAGAGAGATAACCAGTGCGGTGGCCCTTGAACCTCAACCAAGCGCCTCTGGTTTTGCGCCGTTGAACTTTCCGATGCGGTCGATGGAGCAAAGAATGGCAGTGCAAACAGATATTGAAGCCAATCAGTATACATTGAAGTCATGCGTGGAGACCATGACTGCGGTCACAAACTTGTCGCACCGGCTTCAGAGTAGGACAAATGAGGTACAGCAGTTAAACGCCCAACTGGCTCTGCTCCAACGCATGTATAAGAATGCGCGAGCAGAGATAAGTGTGCTAAAGGCGGAAAATAAGGAGCTGAAGCGGAAGGCCACCGTTATGTTCCGATTTGGAGGTCCGCCATATGCTGTAGTGGAGGAGCAGGGGGGAGTGAACGTGCTCGGCGGCGTGGGAAACACGGAGGCAGCACCGTCAAGAGCCGCCCAGGACGGAGGCAAAAAGAAGAGACCGGCGGCAGAGTAGAGAAGAAAAATCCTGCCTGTGGATGTGTGTTTTGTTTTTGTTTTTGTTTGTGTGTGTGTTTTTTTTTTTTTTTTTTTTTTGGTGTAAAATGCTGATCGGGGTTGATCCCCGGCATGAAGAAATGACAAGTTTGTAAAAGGTTGTTTGTTTTTTCTTTTTTTTTTTTTTTTTGGTGTGTTTGTTTTGTTTAAAAATAAAAATAAAATGAAAGAAAACAAGGGATAAAGAAAAGAGATAAAAATATTTGGAGATGGATTATATGAAAAATATCAGTGTGATTGTTTCAAAATAAAGTGGGGGTGAGGGCCCCTACAAAAGATAGATTATTGGAGAGTGGGTATTTAAAAAAGATGAAAAGTGATTTGGAAAAAATAAATAAAAGAAATTGATTTGGAAATCAAACGGAGGAGAGAGAGGGACAAACCCATGTGAGAAAGTGGAGAGAGAGAGAAGGTGAGAGTAGAGAGCATAATAATGAGTCTGGGGTCTTTCTCTAACAGACGCGAGCACTTTTGGCTTTTTTTTTTTTTTTTTTTTTTTAAATTAAAGGAGCATCTTGCATTTATCAATTTCAACTGTGCATTGTTGGGAAAGCATTACACAAAGCTGCTCAAAGTGCTTCAAAGGAACAAAAAGTAATGTGTATTCCTATAACAGCAAGAAAGAAGAGCTATCAGGATTATTACATACCAGAACCATCCAACTGAGCCCAGCACAGCTCCAAAGATAGCAATCAAAAGTCCCGTAAGATTAGGGACGAAGAAGAAATCTACATGGACATGGACTTAGAAGAAGAGGATGATGGAAGATGATGGTTGTCGGAGCGCAGACGATCGCAGCGAGGTAGAACCGAATGACTGAAGGAGAGAAGACGTGGTCGGCCTGACGGTAGGGGAGAACATTGAGGTCGCCGCCGGGGCAGTAGGGGACGGCCCAACCCAACAACTGGTGGATCTCGAAGGATCCGAGAAGGGTGGAATTGATGGAGGCGAGGTCGGAGTCGAGGGAGCTCCGGTTCTCGAGACGGCCGGAGCCGTAGACGTAGTCGATTCCTTGGGATTCGCAGAGCTTGCCGAGCAGACCTCCTATCCAGCCGGTGCGGCCGTAGATCAGGAACTTCAGGGGCTTCTTCGATGAGCCGTTGGTTGGGAACCCCATACTCAAATCTAGAAAGAGAGAGAGAGAGGACTCTGATTGATTCTTCAACCCTAAACACACACACAGAGGCAGAGGGAGCTCTGTCTTCTCTCTTTCTCTTTCATTTCCATCGCATACACGAGATCGGCGAACTGGTCGGTGGCAGTGGAAGATGACTGGAAACCACAGCAGGGGACAACGCACTCCATGAGTGAGCGGAATGAGCGCCGGAATCTGATTTCCCTGCCATACTCCACGGAGGTTATTGGTGTGTCCATCACTTTCATGTTCATGTGCACACATGTGCAAGGGCCCCCTTTGGCTTCCCAAGTCTATCATCCTCATGTTTGCTTCTGCTTCTGCTCGGAATAGCACTAGCTGATGATCAGATCAGATGAGATATGATCCAAACAACACGGAATCATCAACCTCCAAGACAAGAGAGACTGAGAGTGAAGGTATGTGTAGAAAATTCTAGCGGACTAGGTTGAGGTCCGGCGGGCGGCCAAGGCGAGATTGCCGCCCGCCGATGAAGCGAAAAATACTAAGTTCTTAACCTTACTCTGATACTATGTTAAAATTGATGTATTATTGATTGATTGTTCTTGATTATGTTTACAATGAGTCCTATATATAGAAGATTAGAGGAGGTAGGTATGTAGTAGGTGGAGTAGTAGGTGGAGTAGGTGAAGTGGGTGGAGTAGGTGTAGTGGTAGGTTTTGGTAGGTTTTAACAGTTTGAATCTTTCACCTCTCTTTTCTAATTCTCACCGACTCTCTATCTTTCCTCATTCTCAATAGAGCATCTCCAATCTGTGACCTTTTAAATTTGATAAAAAAATGTTAAAAATCATATTTAATTTTTTTTGTTAAATACTTATTAAATTAAGTGAGAGTTGTTTTTTTCATTAAATTAAAAATTTATAATTTTGAAGTATACCTCTCTGCCCCATTCTTTCCATTGACAAGTTGGTTTGGAATTTTACGCGGAACAATGAGTTTTTAGTACTTTCGGCGTATTATTTATGGGTTGAGTGAGTGAGTTGGCATAGCAAGCAACCAATTCGCATGGTGGGTTTGAGCAAAAGCAATTTTGGCAGGGGCTCTGGCATCTCCAAATTCCAAGCAAGATAAAGACATTTGGGGACAAGATTTATTCAAAAAAATGATAACTTATACTGATGGGCACCCAAGAGGCAACCCACCGGGTACCCAAGAGGGCACAGTCCGTGGCTCAGGGCCCAGCTCACGGTGTCACGATCCAAACCCGCTCTTAAAAATTTAGTGTCGTAACCGGCCAGTAATCCGAGATTACCAAAGGTCATCCTGTACAATAATTGGGTCTACCGGAAGCAATATACAAAAATACCAATGGTCCAATGAGTTGTGCATCTATATAAACCAACATGTATACATATAAATGTTAATTCACCCACAAAACAATACATACCTTATAACATAATCTTGTATATAAGACATACACACGTGTCGAAAGTGTACACCATGATCAAAAGCTTAACAGTGGCCTTCCAGGCCTAGCCCCAATTTGGAGGCACACAAAACAACTCGGTAGGCTTCAAAACGATGGCTCGGCTAAAAACTCTTCTAGACTTTTCCTCAAGAATGCTCACCTATACATATACATACAAAACAGTGAGCTAAATCCCAGTGAATAACAAATGCGTAAAGAGGTTATGAATGAAGACATTAAAATCAATCAGTTACAGTAGCAAATCCATTCACATAGAAGTATCATGCTCGTTAAATAAAAGCATAGCAGTCATAAGGGTCCACGTGTACATGTAGCGGTCTTCAAGATTATAGTTGCTATAGACGATCATATAAATTAATATCATGTATACATAAAGCCATGGTATTATTACCCCCAGGCGAAGGCCACATGGATATAGGCCGTGATATTGTTACCCCTGGGCGAGGGCCACGTGAACATATACCACCATATTATTACCCCCAGGTAAGGGCCACATGAACATATACCACGATATTGTTATCCCCGGGTAAGGACCACATGAACATAGACCACGGTATTGTTACCCCCGGATGAGGGCCACATTATAGCGACCCAGGTTTCTACCCCGACTTTCGTTGTGTTCCGGATTCGGATTCTGTGATTTTATATTGTTGTCTCTATCTTGTTTCCTTCCTTTAGATCTTTGTATTTGAGCTTGGATTATGTTGGGCGTGTTTGGAGCATGTTGGTTGTTAGTTAGTCTAAAATGTTGTTGCCTAGATTTTGGCTTTTTCGCTCGAATGAGGCTTCTTGAGCTCAAGTGAGCCTTGTGTAATCTGTTCTTCGCTCAAGCGAGGCTTCTTGCGCTCAAGCAAGCCTTGTGAAATTATTTCTTCGCTCGAGCGAGACTTCTTGCGCTCGAGCGTGCATCTGCGTTGGTAACAGACCTGAAGCTTTACATTCTGCGCTCAAGCGACGCTTCTTGAGATCGAGCGAGGCGACCTTTTTGTGTCTGGTCGCTCGAGCGAAAACTCCTTCACTCGAGCAAGCTTGTTTATATCAGATCGTGAATAAGATATTTCAGAACACTTTTTGCAACTCTCTCTCTCTACAACTCTCCAAAAATGCAGGTTCTCATACTCTCTCTCTAGAAACCATCTTCTCTCTTTGCTTTCTCCAAATCCATTGGGATTTTGGCCATAGTTCCTTTGTCAAAGTTGTATAACTTCTCGAGGGCTACGTTGTGTGCGGTAGAGATTGAGTTTCGACACCGTAAATTTTGGGGTTTCATCCCAAATTCTCTTCAAAACTTGAGTTAGGGATTTTCTTTGAATTATATATATGTTTTTGCAAGATCTAGATGATTTTGACATCATCATTTGATTTACTTTGAAAATGGGTAGTTGATTCAAGAAGATAGTAATTTTTGAAAGTGGATTTACTTTCTTGTTTCCTTAAAAATAGAAATTGAGGGTTTTGAACTATGTTGATTGAAGAAAGAGGATTTTGGTGAGCTTTTTCTCAAATGTTTGAAGATGGATGGTTTTGGTGAGAAAACCTAAAAATTTAGGATTTTTAAAAGAAGTTGAAAATCCATGGTTGATATTGCTATATTTATTTTGAATGCCCAAAATAAGTGATGTTTGGAAAATTTCTTGTTTATATTGTATAAATGATAAATTTTGAGAAATATGAGAGTTGTTGTTCATTTTGAAAATTGTTATTCAAAATGTTGATTTAGTCTTAAAATAGCTAATTTGTTGAAAATGCTTGAAATATGGAAGATGTCCTCGGATGAATTGAAATAAATGTATGTTCATTCATCTTGTGAAATTACATGGAAAGGAGAAATGAGAATTTTGATCACAATGGCAGCATTGTGTGGGAGAAATTGGAAATGGAAGAATTGTTGCATTGTATTGATTATTGTTGCATTGGCATATCAATTCATTTGATTCTATTTAACTTTGAAAGTTGATTTGAAAACTTGCATTGAGAAAAGGAATGTTGAGAAACAAGTTTTCATGAAATGGTTTTGTGGTAAATACAGTGGTAAGTCTTGAAAGGTAGTGTAGAGAATAGGTGTCAAGCCTTCCAGTCAATACTCATAAAAATGACAGATTATGGGTGTCGAGCCCTCCAGTTGATGCTGGTAAAAATGACAAATTGGTAGTACTTGTATAGTCTACTTGCAGACACTGGCCTAGGGATTACCAGAGTTGTATTTACCGCCCCTCGAATAAAATTTGATAAATCTTGAGCAGTTGAAGTGGAATGACATCATTGAGCATGTTGGTTTTCAAAAGATGAAGGTGTGTTTTACTTTCAAAAAAGGCATGGCATGGCATAAGCATTCCATTTCTTGAGACTTGTGTAAAATGTATATACTTTGTTAAGAATTTTCTACTAGGCTTTATGCTCACCCTACGGGAATTTTGTGCAGAAAAAGATGTGATGATTCTGCCTAACTGAAGGCATGGAAGTGTGTGTAGAGAGCATAATGTGCTCATTTACTGTGACTCTGATTGCAAGCCAAGGGCTTTATATGTGTGGGTTTGAATAACCGTTTGTGTAACCAAGCTCAAGCCTTGGAAACTTGTAAACCCCTGGGGTATTTGTTGTTTAATTCATTGTTGTTGGATTAATTGTATTATCGTATGAAGACTATTTACATCATGTAATGTAAGTATGAGGATTTATTATTAGTTTTACTTTAAAGAGCCATGACTATTGTATTACCATTTGGGCATGAAAATTGGGGCGTTACACACATGAACATAGACCACGGTATTGTTACCCCCGAGTAAGGGCCACGTGAACATAGACCACAGTATTATTACCTCCGGGTAAAGGCCACATGAATATATTGCATGAGTTCATTTACTCAATAAATCATATCAAACAAGTTGTTATCAATGACAATCAGAAAGAAATATAACTTTACGACATCGTTACTCACAGTGCTTGGTCGGATGATCCACCTTAACGGTTCAACTTGTAGAAATATAACTAAGCACAATAAAACACATTTAATTTAATTCTTTCAATCAGTTCATTTTACATATCCAATAAAGCATTTCTATTCTTTCTTTAATTCTTTTATGCTCATACAATGCATATGGATGTATATGACACGCAAAAACCATGTAAATAAAGGTTCGGAAGTCAAAAAACAGAAATAAAACAAAACTGAAAAAATTTCCCTATTGGGCCACACGTGTGGTGGTCTTGGCTGCACGTGCGGTGGCCTTGGCCGTATGAGCGGTGGTGAAGTAGTGTACAATTTGAGCCAAAAGAGGTTTGGCCGCTCGAGCGATAGCCCAGGCCGTACGAGCGGTCTGGATGTAAAATTAGTCCGAAAATCTGTTTTTGCCTTGAACCTCTCCCATTTCAAATCCAACTTCAATTAATACAAAGTCAAGCCCAAAACCCCTTAAAAACATATCAATTTAGTATCTCTAACTTCAAATACAACTCATATATGCGAAACAAAACTCAATTTGTACTTAAAAAAGGAACAAAAGCTTGACAATATGCATTTGAGGGCTCCAAGCTCAACTTCCATGGAAATTCTTGGCAAAACTCAAGAGGTAGGCATGAAAAACAAGTTACTACCAATTACTTTATGAATTAATGCCATGTGTGCAAAGATTAAACATCTTTTTGACTTATGAAACACAATATATGCATGTGATCATATATAGTCCATAAAACACACCCTTTTATACTTAATCTTTAAGGTTTAAGAGATAAAACCTTACCTAAAGCATTCATAGACACTTGATCTTGCATAATCTTGACAAATCTAAGCCAAATCTTGAGTTTCTTCTTTGATTCCTACACTTTTCCCTTTTCTCTTTGAGCTCTCTAGGGCTTTCTCTCTCTTCTAGAATTCTCTCTCTTTTTCTCTCTTTCTCAGATTTTTGGTTGCACCCAAATGAGCTTATATAAGGCTTATATCACTTATATATCTATAGCCATATATCTTACTTCAATAATGAGAGCCAAACATGACTTTACGAATCAGACGACATCAATTTTTAATTAAACTTTCCAGATGATTCTAAAAATTCCAATTAACATGTCCATGCACTTCATTCCAGTTTCTGAACCCATTTTGGCCTTCAATTTCAGTTTCGAAGTCGTAGCCCCAACAGATATTTTCCCAATTCAGGCAGATACTTCTAAATTAGATCATATTAATTCATAATAAAATAAAGGAATTTTGCCACGTATTTTGGGGCCATTACACACGGCTTGGGTATTAAAGCCCAACAACCTTGAGAAGCCAATGCTGGACCAGGACCAACAGCATTCAAACACAGGCAAGAAATTAGCCACGTAAATAGACAAAGATCCTGCAAAGTTATTACACCCACACATCAGCCATTTAATGAGGCCCTCGCGGCATTAAATGCGACAAGCCCTTCACGCCGGAAGAAGCAAACTCACCATGAATGATGCGAGCTAGACTATAGACTTTCAGACAACAAGACAGTCTAGAATGGACAAGGAAATGATGAGCAATAGATATAAAGAAACTTTCGAGATATGTTAAAGGTTAAGTTCTTTATCCATTTCTTCTCTCTCTCTATGATCAATCTCCTCTAACCTAACTTGATCATCGGAGTGTCCGTCAAGGAATTCCCTCCTTCTTCGGACCTTTTTGTAGGCTTGTTTAGAGAATTTCGAGGTCAGCATACTCGTTGGAAGCGTGGATCAGTCTGACCTATCCTCCGTTGAAAGTAACTGCATCATCAATAACAAAAGATAGATGTAACGCGTGTCAAAGGATAAGACATTTGAGAACCAAAGCCATGCATTGAATTCCTCATGGATTTAACATATCGTTTGTAGCCTCAAAGAATCTAGAAACAGAAAGAGAGAGCGCTTAGAAAATGGTCCAAATGCATACCAGGAAAACAATTTATATATTATTTAAGCCTATTTGATAACTATAAAAAACATCTCTTAAAAATTTAAGTGCCTCTTAAAATATACGCTAAATTTTTTTTTAAAAACAAAATTAAGTTATATGAAACTTATTTAATTCTGATTGAATTTATAAATACTAAACGTAAGTATCAATATACACTATTATAAACTTATTATCATCACCACCACCACGACCATCGCTACCCCCACCACTGCCACCACTACCATCACCATTATCGCCTCCACTACCACCACCATCGTCGCTTCCGCTACCACCACTATTACTACCACCACCTTCATCACCATTGTCATTATTGCCATAAGCAGCACCATCATTTTACTATCATTACCATCGCTATTGCTACAACCACCACCATACCACCACTATCAATGCTACCACTACCATTATTATCAAAATTGCCGCTACCATAACCATTCACCACCACCAACATGTCACTGCCACCATCACAATATAAAAATTAAAATATACAGTTTAAAAATAATAATTTTTAAATTTGATCTTATACATATCAAACAATTTATTTTTAATTTAACACTTAAATTTTTGGCAAATAACTTTTTAGATTAAAAAATTCAACATTCAATTTTCAATACTTACTTTTCACATTTTCAATTTTAAGCTTTATCAAACACTACCATACTCTCCCTATTCCCTCATTTTCAATAGAGTATTTCCAATCTGTCAACTTCTAATTTTGATATAAAAAAAAATTGTTAAAAAATTTAAGTCAAATATTCATCAAATTAAAGAGTCATTTTTTCATCAAATTTAAATTTTATCAAAAATGATTCATCAAATTTAAATTTGATAAAAATTTGAAAATATAGGAATTAAGTATGATTTTTTTCCCCATAAAATTTGATAATTTTTTTTTTTTTTGAAATTAGAGATGATTTTTTATTTTCAAAACTAATTGATAAAAATTTAATAAAATAATTCATATAAAGTCAAACATTTTATTTAAATTTAAAATAACATTAATAAAAATTGAATATGGTCTTAACTTAGCTATCTCTGCATCATCATCATTTAAAAAACTTTTAAAATTCTTGCGAAGGCAAAACCTTCCATTTGTTCTTACAATTTAATTAATCACATACGCATCTAGAAGAAAAGACCCACCGACGTCATCCACAATAATATAGGAGTGTTTGTAAATTAACCAAAAATAATAATAATTTAAAATTAAAATAAGGTATACTTTATTTTAAAATTGAAAATGCTCTCCACATCATCATCATTTAAAAAACTTGTCAAATTCTTGTGAACGAAAAACCCTCAATTTGCTCTTACAATTTAATTACTCATATAGCATCCAGAAGAAAAGACCCACCAACATCATCTGCAATAATATAGAGTGTACATTAACCCAAAAAAAAAAAAAACAAACAAACAAAAATTTAAAAATAAGGTATAGATTATAATATCAATTTCTATTATATAAAAATACAAAATAACATTAAAAATATATATAAATAAATATGTTTTCTTTAGGGCCGGTCTTTTAAATAACATTAGAGAAAAATTGAAGATGCTCTTAACTTAACTGTATTCACATCATCACCATTTAAAAAACCTTTCAAATTCTTGTGAAAGCAAAGCCCTCCATTTGCTCTTACAATTTAATTAATCACATACGCATTGAGAAGAAAAGACCCACCAACATCATCCTCGATAATATATGAGTGGTGATTGTGTACATTAACAAAAAAATAAAAATAAAAGAAGTATACAATATTTTAAAATTGAAAATGCTTTTAACTTAGCTGTCTCCGCGTCATCATCATTTAAAAAACTTGTCAAATTCTTGTGAAGGAAAAACCTACATTTGCTCTTACAATTTAATTAATCACAAAGGCATCTGGAAAAAAAGGCCCACCAACATCATCCTCAATAGTATAGGAGCGGTGAGTGTGTACATTAACAATATATATATATATATATATAGGACAAAATAACATTAAAAATATAAATAAATAAAGATATTTTCTTTAGGGCCGGCCTAACACTTGACGGGGCCTAAAGTGAAATATTGTTGGGAGGCTTTTAATTTTAATATATAATATTATTAATCTTGAAAGTTATTTTGTTTTATTTTATAATTTTTATGAGGGTTATAAAATGAAAAGAAATGAAAATTGCTATAAGTTATCTAGTAATTAGAGCTTACACATTTAAAATAAAGTTTACGGAGCAAATAAATTGAAGACTAATAAACTTCAATCAAGTGGGTGGAATTTTTTCATATATTAAAGTCTGTCTTCTTACAATTATAGACTAAATATTTTTCAAAATATGTGTAATTTTTTATTTTAATTATAGACGAGATTTTTTACAAATATTTTATATTTCACTTATACATTAGGGGTAATTGTTAACAAGATTCTTATTTAAATTTAAAATAACATTAATGAAAAATTGAATATACTCTTAACCTAGCTATCTTCACATCATCAACATTTAAAAAACCTTACAAATTCTTGTAGAGGCAAAACCCTCCATTTGCTCTTTTAATTTAATTAATCACATACGCATTCAGAAGAAAAGATCCACCAACATCATCCTCAATAATATAGGAGTGGTGGGTGTGTACATTAACAAATAAATAAATAAATAAAGTATAGATTATAATGCCAATTTCTATTAATATAAAAAGTATAAAAGAACATTACAAATATATATAAATAAGTTTGTTTTCTTTAGGTTCGGCCAAACGGAGCCTAAAGAGAAATATTGTTGGGAGGCTTTTAAGTTTAATGTATAATATAAATTCATATTGTAAATCAAGTATAACGCAGGAAGTAAAAATATTAAGATCATACCTATAGATGATAGAACCTAAAGCGAAGAATCTCATAGATAAATCACGTGCTTCTAAAAATGCGAACAACGAACCTAGCAGTGGAGTGATACTACAATATGAGTATCACCCACATAAGTCACAGTGCAGAGGCTGGATCGTTCTCATATGGAAGAGAGTTAGAGAGAGAGAGTTTGGAAAAAAGATTATGGGTAAAAACCACATAATGTATATTATATTCTTCCCATCATATTAGATGTATATAATCAAAAAATATAACAATCAATATCTATCTATCCATCTATCCATATCTCTTGATAAGGTATGGTAGATATAGCTATTGATTGTGGGTTATCCAAATAATTCAAATTCAAATTCAAATTCAAACTTAAGTGGATAATTTAATTGGTTATGGGTCATGCCACATGGGCAACCAAATTTGGGTCTAAAACCCGGCCCAATTTCTAACATCTCCCACTCGCACATGAGCTGGCATGACACTGCCACATCTTTATCTCAATCTCCCAAAATATTAAACAATCACATACTAGCCAATGAACCGTGCGACCATTGAGAAATACCTGCATGTGGGAGCTTTATATTAGAAACTCAAAATGAGTCAGCATAGAGACATCAACCCAAAAAGAATAGAATAGTGTCTCATATACCCTAGACCCATCTAATTACACTGGTCCAAAAAACATCTCTAATCCTTCAAATGAGCATGTTTGACCCTCTCAATTTTTGCAATATATTCACACTCAATCCGCCTCTCATACAGAGCGGTGTGAGTTACCGACAGTGAATATACAACAGTGGTGTAATACTAGATGATCTTCCCTTTGCCCTCGTGCCATTTAGTTTAGGATTGACCGCTTTCCCAGTGATGTCCCTTAAAGCCGAATCATACATGACCGTAGGCAATATACCAAAGTAGCAGAATATCAACCCCTTACCTTATAACATAGTCAAAGGTCACAAAAGGGTACATAAATCAAAGTCATATAAATAATGACACGTAAGACTCACACGGTGAGGAAACATGGATCCATTCTCTTACCTCATTACTTGGTCGCCAAGCTCGTATAGTATGAATACATGTTACGATGGAGTAACTCTTCCAAAGAGTGACGTCATACTCGATACACCGTACAGATCTTAGTCTAGTCGCTTTTTAGTGCCTAACCTGAATTCTCTATTTGCTCGCCTTCGAGGTGCCAAATGAGATCTCGTATCTGGCTAATCATAACAGGCACAACATGAAAAGTGGGTACTAACATCCATGTTTGGTCCTTAACACGACCTCATCTTGGTTGTAACCAAGGCGACATACATAGTGGATAATTTAAGCATTTCTTGGCTCCAAATAAAAAATAAACCACTAGTCTTATCCTTGCTCGCTCCCAAGCACCAAGGGCGATTGCTCGTGTAAGTGAGCCAATCTTGCTTGCTGACATCATCATCTGCTAATTATTATGACACAAACCATAATAGTGTCAACATCCCATCATCTCACAACAAATAAGTGATCGATTTTTTTAAAAAACACATGACCACAGCTTGTGCAATTCTAGATTCTAAACATAAGCCTTATTAGCACCTCTTGCGATAAGTATATACAACAGAATCCACCATGTGCGCCTCACATGAAGTGATTCAAGATCACTACCTCTTGCACAATGAAGTGATTCAAGATCACTACCTCTTGTACAATAACCTCTCTAAAGATATTTTGGTGACCAATTTGCGTTCATTCTAGATGTGCCCAACTAGCGCATTGAATCTTACAAGGGGCAAATTGATATACTACTAGTAAAGCATTCTATCCACAGTCTAATGAGTAAGGTCAATGTCTAAACAACTCAGCTGACCAGTTACCAAAGATAACACTTATCATGCTGAATACACCCACATAGCGTACTTTAGGCTCCCACAACAAAAAAAGATCAAGGAATATAGGTCATCTGTTTCTCCCAAAGACAATCCAAGGATTCACTCAATAGCTAAGGCTCTGACTTTAACCGATAGGTAAGTCAATGGGTTTGCAATTTTGCATCTAGAATCATTCTAGGATATTCCTTACGTAAGTCATCAAAGACAAACTGAGAATTCTCCCAAAACAATCCCTAAGGATCATACATCCAAGTGTATAAATTATATCACCCATGTCCATCATATCTAAAACAGAGGATGCCCACTCTAGGTGGCGACAACCTTATAAATTCCTAGCTCATAATGACTAAGTAAGGAAAAACTTCTTTTGGACCATTAATCATGTCTCGGTGGTCTTCATCGATCATCATTGGCTCATCATGGCTCGACAAAATCTAAGAACCACTATTTGGATAACTATTTTAGACTGTAAAAGATTTATTGGAACTAGCAACCTTTTTGCACTCCTAACTTTTCACCATAAAAGCAGAAGGTAAATCCCTACGGGTCTACTTATCCAATTCTCCAACGGGAAGTTGGGTCACAACGTCCTCAAATCAATGTTCCGAACTTATGTCAATCATAGCCTAAGTTGAAATAACCTCACTTCCCAGGAGAAAGTCTTCTCTTGGTCTACACCTTCCTCAATGGTGTGACTTTTCGGTATCTAGCGAGCCTTATGCCTTAACAATGACTATCCAAATTACGCATAACTTTAGAAAAGTTTCGTGTCATAATGGAAAGTCAACCAAATTATAGAAATGGTTAATCCTCAAAGACTTTGTCTTCAACTGCGCAACGTTGATCCACTTTCTAAAAACAGGGGACTAGAGCCTTTGGCATTATCCTAGGCTCTTTATCGTCTTGCGGAGCAATCATGAATGTTTCCCTCTCAATCACCTAGTGATGACGTGGAAAATTTTCACATTCGCTACCACGTAACAAAGAATGTGGAGTATTCTTCTCTAATTGAGTAATCCACTAATAGGCACATTGCTCCCATTGTCCCTAGGATATTGGAAATTTCTCTTCATTCTTAACTAGGCTACATAAAGTGCTATGCTTAGAATTCTTTATCTTATAGAGTTCCAAAACTCTATTCACGTCACCTTTACTAAGAAAACTTTATGTGACTTAGTTACACTCCCACAAAGTTGCTTACCTACATGCACATGACCCAGAGGGTTTACATGACAACACACAATAATGCGTCACATAACCCCAAGTGTTTACAAAATAGCATACAATAATGCGCCATAGAACCGTAGGTCTTAACTTCGCAACCTTATGAGAAGTAAAATAATGATAAGCTGTTTGATGGTTACAGTTCGCCCCACAAATGGCTCTCTGCTAACCCATTACTTAAATGGAGTGTAAAATCTGATATGAAGGGCACTTAGTTAGGGATATAGGCAACAAACTAAAGTGCAATTCCCTAGTGGGAAACATTTTGCGCTATCATCCACCTAACATTAATAATACTTAATTCTTTATCTCTATTACACCATTGTGTTATTGAATACTAGGAATATTCAATTTTCCAAGCATCCATTTCGCTTCACAAAGCTTTCTAAAAAATAACTCAAATAGATACTCACCACCTTGGTCAAAACTAAAAGCACGAAAGCTGTTATCTGATTGATCTCAACCTCATATGTGTAATGTCAAAAACTATCTCAAAACTTTTGACTTATGGGAGATCAAATAGTCTTGACTCAGATGCGTATCGTAATCTATAAATGTGTCGAGATTGAGGCTTAGCTATCATATCCTTACACATATCCAGTCACAAATATCATAGTGGACTAAAAATGCGCCAATACAAATGCTCTTCTGTGGCTTTCCTACTTACTTGTGCACAACCATTGCGAACAAAGTTACACATTCATATGAGAGCAAGATGTCACAAGCGAGTGAGCTCGAGAGGGCCTACTCAAACCATCCATGTCATCTTCTCATTAATGTGATTAAGTATAATAAGCCATCGGTTCATGACCAATGTCATAAACTAATTCCAATCATCCTAATGTGTGAGTTCTCGAAGACAAGTTTAAAGGTTTAGGCCCAGCTAGGTAATGACTCATGGCTAGTTCATGTTCACTAGATCATAAAAGGATGTCATGGAGATATCAAGTGCGCCCAAGTCACAAATTTAACTAGTAAGTGCTAATCTCCTGCACCTTCAAGTTAGTTTTATTCTCTATACATTTTACTGTATCTAGTTGAAACATGACGATACTCCTTTTGTCATTTCTGTTTCTCGCTTCATAATTACTTGCAATTAATTCTACTATCCACAAGAAGGAAAGAACAAGCTATCAATCTATGACAGCTCCTACAGTAACTTAAATGCGAATTAGGCTAAAGAGTCTTGTTCAACACAATACTCTCACAAGTGATGCGTCAAATTTTTAGAGTCATAACAACCTTGTTGGCCTTGACCTTTTCATTACTATGTTGCAACGTTTGCGCTTAGTGGAAAACGTTATTCAAAAAATGTTAGCCTAGCTAAGGAATCATACAAAGAAGCACCTACTCATGTCTCACACTCAAGTGTGGAAACAGTAAGTGTCCAGACTCAGACAAGTTGGCAATGCTAATAGATTTTGCAGCCACTTGGCGCTAATCTCTTCACTTAGTGTTCATAGATTTTTCTGCTACTAAGCGCTAATTTTTTAACTTCAAGTGATACTTTAATGCACACTATTATAGTGCATGAAATTTTACTCCATCCACTCTCAATAGTTGGATAGAGAGCAAAATACTACTCATACTGGCTACTCATCTTACACTTAGTAACTAATTCATTTAAGCTCGCATTTCTTAGATGACATGACTCTTGAATGTTACTTCATCCAATGATGCAACATCATTACAAGTCAAATTACAAAGTCAATCTGCGCAGCTCAATAATCAAGATCATATACAGATCTATTGAAGGCTTACTAATTTCACAACTCTAAAACTCGCCAACCAAAGCTACGTAGCGTGTCGCTAACTATAGTGCACACATCAGTTTTTATTGTGCTAAACAAGGCAACAAAACCACGACGATTTTGAGTCATGTTTCCTTACTTTGGCTCAATTAAGGTCTAACCTAAAGTCTCCAAGACTTTTGCTCATCTAAAGAATAGGATTACATTGTTCACATTTGAACATCTCTACTAAGTCTAAGTCAACCAAATTAACTTCCATAAGCTAAGTCAATTTAGAGAGAAATTCGCATTGGGATTAATTTGATTAGTATAATATAATTTTGCCACAAAAATCTAAATTAAATAGTGGCAATATTACACAAGTCGCAAGATCGAAAATCTGCTATGCTCGTAATCATCTCTTGCGCCACAGGTGACAATTATCCAAAATTTAATTTAATTTATGCGCAAAATATTAGTTTTCGGGAGTAAATTTACAAAGATTTCTCTAAACCGAATAACCTCCCACTGACTATGGCATGTCTAAAAGTATGATAAAATATTCTAATTCTATACAATAGCATCACAAAGTAGATTCACAATCAATTCATGCTATGTTATAATTAATAATGGAATTTAAATAAATAAAAAATTAATCATGCTATTCGAATCACAACATATTAGAAACTCTAGGCAAAAAATAACAATATGTTGTATTTAATATTCAGATTATACCATAACAGAAAGTATATCACTTCTGAAATTTTCTAGAACTTTCTGATATTTTCTGGAATTTTAAATAATTAATAAACACACATGAAATCATAAATAAATATTTTAGAATCTGGAAAAATGCAACAATCGTACCAGTAAATAGTAAACCATTACAGTGGTCTACAGTAAAAATTTCAGCTTCAGAAACTTAATCATGCAATCCCAAAAGCATTTTAAAGCATAAATAATGAATTATTATTTCAGGAAAAATATTTTTTATTTTCATAAAATTTTGAAAATTTTACAAAAGATAGAAAATATAATTATGAGTCTAACAGTACCAACCACGCATAAAAAAAAATCTATAACAAATTATTTATGACCATTTAACGCGATTCAGAATTAAAAAAAAAACAAACAATGCCTTAACATCAGCAGCCAAGCCAGCGGAGGAAAACGGCGAGGCTCAGCGTACGGCGCGCGCATGCGCAGCGCAGATGGCGTGCGTGTGTAGAGGCGCGTAGGAAGCGCGCCTGGCGCGTGGCAACGCGTGGAAGCCGCTGACGGCGTCAGATGGCGCGTGAGGCCCACGCGCCGCCTTCTAAGGTGTTTTCTGGTCCAATTTCGGTATTGCCGGACTCCATTTTTCAAAATAAACACATTTATGGTCTAAAAAATGACATTTAATGAATATAAAAATGATGTGTATCACACTCTCAATCTAATGAGAGTTGAAGTACAGAAACCCTGCACTTTATCTTCATCCTTCATTAATTTTCATGCATATAATGTGTATATACTTATATAAAATTATACACATGATTTAAAAAATAAGCACAAAAATACCCATATATAGCTCTGATACCAATGTGAATCAAGTATAACACAGCGGGTAAAAATATTAAGATCATACCTATAGGTAATAGAATTTGAAGCGAAGAATCTCGTGGAAAAATTACGTGTTTCTAAAAATGCGAACAACGAACCCAGCAGTGGAGTAATACTACAATATGAGTATCACCCACACAAGTTACAATGCAGAGACTAAATCGTTCTCATATGGGAGAGAGTTAGAGAGAGAGTCTGGAAAAAGGTTATGGGCAAAAACCACATAACGTATATTATATCCTTCCTATCATATCAGATGTATATAATCAAAAAATATAACAATCAATATCTATCTATCCATCTATCCATATCTCTTGATAAGATATGGTAGATATAGATATTGATTGTGGGTTATCCAAATAATTCAAATTCAAATTCAAATTCAAACTTAAATGGATAATTTAATTGGTCATGGGTCATGCCACATGGGCGACCAAATTCGGGTCTAAAACCCGGCCCAATTTCCAACACAGATAATTAATAATAAGAAAATTGTGAGGGTTATCAAATGGAAAAAAAAATGAAAATTGTTACAAATTCTCCTGTAATTAGAGCTCATACATTTAAAATGAAGTATAGGGAGAAAATAAATTGAAGGCTAATAAACTTCAACCTATTCTAACTTGGTGGACTTTTTTTTATATTAAAGTCAGTCTTTTTACAATTATAGACAAGATATTTTTTAAGATATGTGTAATTTGTTATTTTAAATTATAGACTATATTTTTTTTACAAATATTTTGTCTTTACATGTGCATTAGTGACACTTATTAGCAAGACATTTATTTAAATTTAAAATAACATTAGTGAAAAATTGAAAATGCTCTTAATTTAGTTGTCTCCGCATCATCATCATTTAAAAAACCTTTTAAATTCTTGTGAAGGCAAAACCCTCCATTTGCTCTTGGAATTTAATTGATCACATACGCATTCGGAAGAAAAGACCACCAACATCATCCTCGATATTATAGGAGTGGTGGGTGTGTACATTAACATAAAATAAAAATAAAAATAAAATATAGATTATAATGTCAATTTCTATTAATATAAAAAGTACAAAAGAACATTACAAATTGTACGGGAAAGAAATAAACCTTCTCGTATAATCTTGTTGACCAAGTCTACTCTCCTCCGTACGTTGTCGCTTTATCACCTGAAAACACAAATGTGAGCTAGCCGGCGGGTGTGTGCCGGAAATCTCTCCGATGCCTAAGTCAGTAAGCTTGACAAATAGACAAAAGCTCTGCGTATTCAGAAAGCAAAATTGTGTGTTACCTCTCCATAGGTGATGTTTGTGAGCTTTTATAGGTTTTGTGTGGCACAATCCTAGTAGGACTTCTACTCCTCCATGCAGAGTCCTTCTAGGATTCATACTCCTGAAAGATAATGCTTATCCTTCAACACCCCCCTCACTGCTTTAAACCAAGTGAGATGGTTCTATCATGGCCGAACTCCAATACGACCGAAGTAAACACGACTATGCATAGCCGTAGAATAAGCCGAACTAGCTCTTCCTTTTACTTCTCTTTCGTCGGCTTCTCATGCACAACACACGGCGTGGTTAGACCGAACTAACAAGTCGTGACCGGTATAACTCCAAGACCGGTCTAACTCAAAGGTACCGTTAGACCGATCTAACTTCGTTCTTACGTCGGACCGGACTAGCTTCGCAGTCTTAGGACCGGACTAACTTCGGAATATCCATACGACCGGAGTGACTTACGTGGCCCTTTTACTCGGCCCTTTATACTGTGGCCCACAACGGCCCATTACCCAGCTCGGCCCAATTTTCACATAAATTACCCTCTCACAAATATATATAAATAAGGTTGTTTTCTTTAGGGTCGGCCTGACGGGGCCTAATTTCTTGATCTCTGTTCTGACCAATTCTTGGTACTTGGCCATCCTATCATCCTTTGCTTCATAGTCTCCAGAAATTTGGTTTACCACCAGCTGTGAGTCGCTGTAGACCATTAGTTCGGTGGCCTTCATGTAGTATGCTGATTTGAGTCCTGCGAGAAGCGCTTCATACTCCGCTTCGTTGTTTGATGCTGGGAAGCCAAGGTTGATTGCTTGCTCTACAACCAGGCCGTCTGGTAAGATGAGGACTATGCCAAGTCCTGCACCATGCCGGTTGGATGCTCCATCCACAAAGAGCTTCCACATCTCTCCAACGAACAACTTCCAGCAAGTGGAGGGGTCAGATGATGTCGTGGGGTCAAGAATGTTGCTGGTGTTTTCTTCAAGGTCCATGCTTGCGGTCTGCCCCTCGCCATCTGATTGTACTGTTGGTGAGTCTTGGTTTGTTTCTTCCTTGCTGTCTTTTGTCTGGACTGCCTTGGAGTCTGACCGAGTGCTTTCTGCTAGGGGTTGCGCTATTCCGGCGTCAACTTCCATCCCTAGTTCGATTGTGTTAGTTAGGTCGACTGGGCAGATATGATGACTTCCAGGAGTAAACTCTGCGACGAAGTCTGCCAAAGATTGGGCCTTTACTGTGGTTCTGGGTTGGAACTTGATGTCGAATTGTCCCAACTCTACTGCCCACTTCAAGATTCGCCCAGAAAAGTTCACCCTCTCAAACAAAGCTTTTAGTGGAAAAGCTGTGAGGACGACTATGGTGTGGGCATGAAAGTAGTGTGCCAATTTCCTGGAGGCCATCATTAAGGCCAATGCTAATTTTTCCAAGGGCAAGTACCTTGTTTCGGCCCCTAGCAATGTTTTGCTGACATAATAGATGGGCAGATGCTGGATTCCTTCTACACGAACTAACACTGCGCTAATTGCGTGCTGAGAGACTGCCAGGTACAAGAAGAGTTCTTCACCAGGTACTGGGGTAACAAGTAGTGGTGGGGAAGACATATATTCCTTCAAGCTTTCCAGAGCTTGGTCGCATTCTTCATCCCACTCAAACTTGGCCTTTAAGGCATGAAAAAATAGTCTTGGTCTGTCTGACGACCGACTGATAAATCGGTTGAGCGCAGCCGCCATGCCGGTGAGATGCTGCACTTCTTTTACTGAGTTTGGTCTCTCCAAATCCTGGATTGCTTTGATCTGAGAGGGGTCTGCTTCTATACCCCGGTTGGTAACAAGGAAGCCCAGGAATTTTCCAGATCTTACTCCGAACGCACACTTGGATGCATTGAGGCGCAACTTGTGCTTCTTCAGGATTTCAAACATCTCTCCTAAGTCCTTGAGATGGTTATTCTCATCCTTGCTCTTGACCACCATGTCGTCGATGTAAGCCTCCATTGTTCTGCCCAACAATGGTTCAAACATCTTGGTGACCATCCGTTGGAATGTTGCCCCTGCGTTCTTTAGGCTAAAGGGCATGACCTTGTAACAGTATAGTCCTCTTGGAGTTGTAAAGGATGTGACCTCCTGGTCTGGTTCATGCATGGCGATTTGGTGGTAGCCTCTGTATGCATCCAGAAAGCTAAGTCGGTTGTGCCCCGCCGTTAGGTCTACCAGTTGATCTATCCGTGGTAGAGGAAAGCTGTCTTTTGGGCACGCCTTGTTGACTGTTTTGTAGTCGACGCAGACACGCCACTTACCATTCTTTTTTGGCACTACGACTGTGTTGGAGATCTATCTTGGGTAGTGTACTTCTCTAATTGCTCCTGCCTCCAGCAGGTTACCTACTTCTTCCGCCACTATCTTGGGATGGTGGAGTGCCGATCTGCGTGTTCGTTGGATGATTGGTCTGGCAGATGGGTGGACGTTAAGTTGGTGACTGATGAAGTTTGGATCAATGCTTGGCATGTCGTAGGGCGTCCAGGCGAACACTTCGATGTTAGAGGTTAAGAATTCTAAGACCTCTAATCTCTCAGTGCTGGACAGCGACGAACCGAGCAAAAAGAACTTATCCGGGTTCTTTTCACTTATTCTTACCTCTACCAAGTCTTCCATAGCTTTCTGATCAGCCGCTTTGCCGACATCTGTGAATAGCTCATTGCTCTCATGTTCTTCCACCGAATGAACGTATCCTTTGGCAGCGCGGCTGCCGTTCACCGTGACGAAGCATTGCTTCGACATGATCTGATCTCCATAGACTTCTTCAATTACCCTGGTATCGTTGGGGAACCGCATTACTTGGTGGTAGGATGACGCCACTGATCGCATGGCATGCAGCCATGTTCTGCCCAGGATGATGTTGTAAGTGGAGGGGACCTTCAATACCCAGAATTCCACTTGTTTCATCACGCTTCCTGCTCTGACTGGAAGAATTATTTTACCGACGGGCCATTCTGGCATGGAGTTGAATCCAATTAGGGGAGATACGGTAGGCGCCAAGTCTTTGTCTTGCAGTTTCAATTGTTTAAATGTTTCGTAGTACATGATTTCACATGAACTACCCTGGTCAATCAGAATCCGCTTGACGTCAAAATCCTTGACTCGGAGAGTGACAACTAGGGCATCATTGTGAGGACAGTATATTCGATCCAAGTCTTTATCCGAAAAAGACATGACGTTTGTTGCCTCTGTCTTCCCCTTCTTGATGGCAGGTTGGGCGCTTAGCACCTCTCTAAAGTGCTCAGTCTTTTTGATTGATCCCCTGAGCTCGCATACACGCTCAGGTTCAAAAATTCCATGTATCACATTGATAATGCCTTGAGGCGGGGCGTCGATTGGCATCCCATTGGGGTTATTATGTTCCTGGGGGGCTGGCTGCGTCCCTCCTTCAATGTATTTATCCAAGTGACCTGCCGCCGCCAACTCCTCCAGGTGCTGTCTCAATGGTGTGCAATTCTCAGTACGGTGCCCCTTTTCTTTATGGAAGGTGCACTGCGATCTTTCGTCGTAGTCTTTCTGTGCTTCTCCCAGCTTGGCTGGCCACTTGACGAAAGGTTCATCTCTTATTTCGCTCAGAATCCGATATATCGGTTTCTTGAACACCGTGGTTATGGCAGTGCGAATTCTCAACCATCTTTTATCCGGGTCTTCTCCGTTATCTCGTCTGCCACGTCCGTTTCTGTTCGGTCGATCTACCGTATTAACCTTTGCTGAGGTCTTCTTTTCTGGTACTGTGGTCGCCCCAGATTTTGCTTTGGCACGTGCGCCATCCTCTTCTACCCTGATGTGCTGATGCACTCTTTCCATCAAGGCTTCCATGTTAAGGGGTGGCGTCATGGTGATCGAGTCCCTTAGTCTGTTCCTGACTGGAAGGCCTCTTTTACAATTGTGCAATGGCGAGATTGGTGGGGTAGTCCCCAATCTGATTGAATGTCTCCCAGTAGCGACTATTGTAGGATCTTAGGGTCTCTTTATCGCCCATGTCGATGGAGAGTAGCTGGTCGATCTCCACTGGGGTTTTAGTGTTTGTTTGGAACCTTGTTATGAACGCCTCTGCCAATTGTGCCCAAGAGGCTATGCTGCCTTCTGGAAGTTTCTCGAACGAAGTCAAGCCTAGGTCGCCAAGGCTAGATGGGAAGAGTATGCACATTAAGGCCTCGTTTTGCCTGTATACAGCCATGACCTGGCGAAAGTGGCTCAAGTGTGAGTAGGGGTCCGTTTTCCCTTCGTATGTAGTGAATTTGGGCTGAAGGAAGCCTGATGGTAGGGGTGCGTTTTCAATTGCCGGAACAAACGGCGAAGTCTGCAGCCTTGCTAATGCTTTGTCCGTTAGTTCGTAGGCAGGGCGCGGTATTGGCATTCCAAACTCGACGCTTCCATGCGTCTGAGGAGCCAACCGTTGTAAGGCAGAAACTCTGTGTAGATCCCGTGCCCTGGCATCCTCCTTGCATCGTGCCTTTTCTTCGAGCACGGTTTGTAAGTCGGATGTTCTGGGTAGCTCCATCTGTTTAGATCTGGTTTGGTGTGAATGTGAGGGCCAATACGTGCTTCCTTCAGTGTACGATCTTTCAGATCTCGTCCTCCCAGACCTGGAGTGACGAGTTCTGGAAGACCAGGATTGAGTATCGCCTGTCCTGAGACTTCTGTTCTCTCCTTGCGAGGGTGTGGTATTCTTACTACGATTTTCTGAGTGGCGAGGGGGCGTCTTGTTTTTGCGCCCCTCTCCTGTCGCCACTTCTTTTTTCTTCATGTGGCGCTTCAAGGCCTCCATGTCCGCCGCCATCTTCCTTATCAATTCATCTTGCTCCTTCACGCGGTCTTCCAGAGCTTGAGGATCAATCCTCCGCCTTTGCCTGTCAGGACTTTGCGAACGAGAGTGACGGGGGCTGTTAGTCCGCCTCCCCCTAGTATCCCTCCTGGTGTTATGCCGTTGGGGCTCCAAATCTGCCATGGAAGGGATGGAAGGTAATCCTTCACGCCTTGCTCCCCCATCTGGAGTTTGCCCGTCGATGGCGGAATGTGGCAATTCTTCAATGTGCGCCATTGTTTGTAAAGAGGAGAAGCTTTAGTCAAGAGGTTTTGTTCTGTCTGCAATTCCCACAGATGGCGCCAATTGTACGGGAAAGAAATAAACCTTCTCGTATAATCCTGTTGACCAAGTCTACTCTCCTCCGTACGTTGTCGCTTTATCACCTGAAAACACAAACGTGAGCTAGCCGGCGGGTGTGTGCCGGAAACCTCTCCGATGCCTAAGTCAGTAAGCTTGACAAATAGACAAAAGCTCTGCGTATTCAGAAAGTAAAATTGTGTGTTACCTCTCCATAGGTGATGTTTGTGAGCTTTTATAGGTTTTGTGTGGCACAATCCTAGTAGGACTTCTACTCCTCCATGCAGAGTCCTTCTAGGATTCATACTCCTGAAAGATAATGCTTATCCTTCAACACCCCCCTCACTGCTTTAAACCAAGTGAGATGGTTCTATCATGGCCGAACTCCAATACGACCGAAGTAAACACGACTATGCATAGCCGTAAAATAAGCCAAACTAGCTCTTCCTTTTACTTCTCTTTCGTCGGCTTCTCATGCACAACACACGGCGTGGTTAGACCGAACTAACAAGTCGTGACCGGTATAACTCCAAGACCGGTCTAACTCAAAGGTACCGTTAGACCGATCTAACTTCGTTCTTACGTCGGACCGGACTAGCTTCGCAGTCTTAGGACCGGACTAACTTCGGAATATCCATACGACCGGAGTGACTTACGTGGCCCTTTTACTCGGCCCTTTATACTGTGGCCCACAACGGCCCATTACCCAGCTCGGCCCAATTTTCACATAAATTACCCTCTCACAAATATATATAAATAAGGTTGTTTTCTTTAGGGTCGGCCTGACGGGGCCTAAAGCGCAATATTGTTGGGAGGCTTTTAAATTTAATATATAATATAAATTCATATAATTTTAAAAAAAAAAATTGCAAGGGTTATCAAACCAAAAAAAATGAAAATTGCTATAAATTATCTGGTAATTAGAGCTTATACATTTAAAATGAAGTATAGGAAGAAAATAAATTGAAAACTAATAAACTTCAACCTATTCTTGGTGGACTTTTTTTATATTATAGTCAGTCTTTTTATAATTATAGACGAGATATTTTTTAAAATATGTGTAATTTGTTATTTTAAATTATAGACGAGATTTTTTTACAAATATTCTACCTTTTACTTGAATATTAGCGGCACTTATTAGCAACACCCTTATTTAAATTTAAAATAACATTAGTGGTAAACTGAAAATGCTCTTAGCTTAGCTGTATCTGCATTATCATCATTTAAAAAACCTTTCAAATTGTTGTGTAGGCAAAACCCTCCATTTGCTTTTACAATTTAATTAGTCACATATGCATCCAGATAAAAAGACCCACCAATATCATCCTCAATAATATAGGAGTGGTGAGTGTGTACATTAACTCCCCCCAAAAAAAAAAATAAAAATAAAGTATACATTATAATATCAATTTATATTAATATAAAAAGTACAAAATAACATTAAAAATATAGATAAATAAAGATGTTTTCTTTAGAGTCAGCCTAACACTTAGCAAAATATTTTTGAGAGGCTTTTGAATTTAATATATAATATAAATTCATATAATTTTTTTTTTAAAAAAATTCTGAGGGTTATCAAACGAAAAGAAATGAAAATTGCTAGGAGTTATCCAGTAATTAGAGCTTACACATTTAAAATGAATTCTAGGGATAAAATAAATTGAAAACTAATAAATTTCAACCTATTCTAAGTTTGTGGAATTTTTTTATATATTAAAGTCAATCTTTTTATAATTATAGATGAGATCTTTTTAAAAATATTTGTAAATTTTTTTTTTTAATAATTTGAACCTTTTAAAGGTACTTTTCATTTATAAGCAAAATTCACCGAGGCATTGTCTAAATCTGTCAACTTTTATTATGCTTTGTGAGTAGAATTTTTTTTTTCTTTCGGTGTGGAGGTGTTTTTCAAAGTAAGCTTTCTAAAAAATTAAAATCGTCTTGTTCACGAGTGTCTTAATAACATTAGTTAAGAAAATTTAAAAGAAGGCTGCTGTAATATATCATATTATATTATAAAAAATATAAATAAAGCAATGACTTTACAATGGCAAGTCTAAAAGTGAAACACATGTTCATCAATATGACACATGTCATACTTAAAATGTCTCTTTTTTTCCTCTTCTTTTTCTTTTTTAATAAATATTTTACATTTTCTATTTTCCCTTCTGAAATGTATTTTCATGTTCTCATCAAATCCTGTAACTCGCCTCCATAACATGGATCATTTTAATTTTGCATTTAATACTATTTTAGTTGAGGGTGAAATAGTGGTGAAATTATTCAATACTCCTGGAACAATGCTCTATTATATTTACAAGTTAACACTTAGGTAGCGTTTGGTAACGTTTACGTTTTTGGTTTATGTTTATAAAAAATTTATAAACTGATTTTTGTTTATTTTTAGAAAAACATAAATTACAATCACGTTTGGTTTGAACAAAATGTTTAAAAAAATTTAAAAATATAAACTAAAAAATATGTTTGTTCAAATATTTATATTTATTTTTATTATTTATGACAATGAGATCACACACATTATAATTGAAAAAAAACTAATTAAAAAAAAGAATTGAAAAAAAATTCAATTGGAAAAAAAATTATTTGAAAAAAAATTAATTAAAAAAATAATTGAAAAAAAATAATTGAAAATAAATTATTTGAAAAAAAAATTGAAAACTGAAAACGTAAACTCATTTTTTTAGTTTATGTTTTTTCCTCAAATTTATAAACTGAGACAACCATTTATAAACCAAAAAAATTATCAAACAAGTTTTTATGACAGTTTTTAAATATAAACTGAAAACGGAATGGTTACCAAACAGACCCTTAACATTTTATTTCTTAAAATTCTAACATAAAAGTAGTGCATCTCATGATTTAGACCAACTACTCTCATTTGGAGCACAACCTAAACTTTGAGACAGAATTTATCCTAGGTCATGTGTCATATAGAAAATGTCTCTTAATTTTTTTTTTTTATATATTTTATATTTTTCCCTCTAAAATGTCTTTTCATTTTCTCATCAAATTCTATAACTCTCCTCCATACAATGCAATCTTTTTATTTTGCATCTTGCTGTAGAGTTAAAGATTGGGTAGAGGAAGAAGATATATGAGAGAATCCAAACTCAATGTTAAATATCTTTGTCATGGAAGATAAGAGATAGGTGATGCATTTTTTTTCTTATTTTATTATCTATTCCATATTTGTAACTTCTCTCCACACATGTTTGTTCAGATCATCTATATTTTCTTTTTATCTATATATATCTTGACAAAATGTATCTAGGTTCAAATTGTGAATATTTAAGGGGTGTTTGGGAAGAAGTTTTTTTTTTTTTTTTTTTTGGGTTAAAATAGCATTAAAAGATAAAATATATTAAAATAATCAATAAGATAAAATGTTACATCAAACCTATAATCATTTCATTTTTTCTCTTATAAACATCATATTCAATTATTAAAAAAATCAACCAGAAAAAGCTAGAAATCTCTTAGATGTTGATTTGTGATTATGTATCAATTTTAAGCGGTAAATAACAATCCCAATCAAACAATCAAGACAAATCGACACAACGATTTTACATTAAAAAACTACAATTGGAGCGCCTCTAATTGTGATAAAAAATCACAGGCAAAAGACACAAAACAATCCACTAAGAAGACATAAATGAATTACACAAGTGTACTCTCAATTACCTAACGAATCCATGCCCGAATCGAACCAACCCCCATGTGCCTCTTCCAACCCTGTCTTTCACCTCGGAATTGTCTTGTTCAACGTTGAATCCACAACGCCGATGTCGAATCCACAACAATGAGCCACACTAGAATCCACCAAAACTTCAGGCCCAAATTCCGCGGAATCCACCAAAGAACAATTCTTTTTTTTGTATTGAATAAATAAAACAAACAAACCCTTTGATATGATTCACTCAATTCATGATTAATCTCTCACATATATCATAGGAAAACAAGCAAAGAAGCTCCAGATAAAAACTCTAATACCCAAGAACAAGTTTTGGAAGCCGTAACCCTAAAAACGGATGGAATCACATATTTATAGAAAACAGATTCGCGATCTCCGCTAGAGCCCAAGAATGGCCGCTCGAACGAATCTACGCTCAAGCGCAGGAATGGCCGCTCGAGCGGAAAAAAACAACTCCCAATACTTTTGCAGGCGAGTGAAACTTCTGAAAGGTCGTGATCTCCACTCGAGCGCAAGAATGGCCGCTCCAGTAGAACAATAACTTTGATTGCAATTTTAATTTTGTTTAGTCAGCGAAGTGGCAAACATGAAAGAATTAATTTCTGAAACATCCTCTGCATAGGCACAATTCAAGTTGGATTCGCATCTAAGACTCATAGCCTCACTGAAATAAAAGACCGAATACAATTACAACTGAAAGGAGTTTTGTTAAACGGGATTGCCAAAAATAAAAACCTAAAACAACGATCTTCCCAAGCACAACTATTTTAACCTATTAAAACAGTCAAAAACTAAAATAGCCTACTAAAATAACAAACTTCTCAAACGAAGCCTTAGCTTTGATATTCTATTTTGTATGCACATCTACTATTTTGCTAACCTGCTAATACGTAATACATATGTTTTGCTTTCATCATATATAGTTTTTTTTTTTTCCCCCATCATATAATGACATCTCAAATTCTTGATGACGTGGCTCCTATACATTGGCTGCTATAAATTATCGAAGTTTACGTATTAGCGGTGAATTAGCTTCTCCCTAAAGGTCATTTGTGCATTTACTACAAAATTCGAGTAATTCTGTTTTCACATACCAATTCTTCTCAATTCACATATTTAATGAATTTTTTTAATACAATTTTGTCCCAGAATAAAAATATCATAATACTCTTATCTTCTTCCACTCAAACCCTAATTCTAAAACACCATAACCATCCTCCATCACCATCACTAGCTCTTTCCTCGGCCATCCACTACCTCTCTCCTCTGCCTTTCCTCCCATCATTTCCCTTTCCATCTATGACCACCTTCTATCATGAATCATACACTCTCACAAGTTCTCCCACTGCGAACCACCCATTTTCGAGATATGACTGTGGAGATCTACGATGGAAAGGAGTTAAGAGTGGCGGTAATGGAGGGATGAGAGTGGCGGCAACGACAACAAAAGAGGGTGGGTGGATGGAAGAAAAATTAGGATTTTGAAATTGAAGATGAGGGTATTATTGGAATAAAGAGATGTATACTTGTAACAGCGCCCGCGTGGGACCCTCGCTACTACAGTTCGGACTCGATTTGTGTCGCGGTTCTTAATCTGAACCAAAGAGTCCAAATCTGGCAAATCGTTTTGAGAAACAGATTTTTGAAAAAGTAGTGCCAAACATGGACTGCTTTGCCAGATACAGAGTCGCCACCTAAATATTTTTTAAAATGGGAAAATTTAGGAAACCCTGACTCGGTGCCGAAGGCCACATGTCCGTCATCACCGGAGTTGTCTCGGCTCGGGAGCTTGGGTACGATCGGGGAAGGTCAGCTATGAGCACCCCCTTTCGCCCGGTCCGAAGACCGGCCTCTACTAACCGTGATATCCATTTTTGAAAACTTTATGTGTTCTTAAACCAATTGTTAGCCTAGAATTACTATGTTATGCGCGCAGCAAACAAGTATAGACCAAATCGCCCAAATTGGAATAAAACATTTTTATGTTTGTTTTGAAATTGGTTTGCTACTCGCAAGTAGGCTAAAATGCGGATTTTGCCACCCTCACGTGGGCTTTTTAGAAAAGATGATTTTGCCACTATCCAGTGGGCTTAAAACTCATAGTTTTAATGCATTATTCCAATTTAGGTAATTCAACCTCCATCCACAGGCATTCAAGCAGTTTAACACATAAGCACTTAGCCGCATGGCAGGCATACTGTCATGGTAACACTCACACGCATGCGGGATGCTAAAGCATAAATACTTACATCGTACTCCGTGCCAAAACAGTAAACTAGTTAGCAAACATGCATGTCCTAGTTCATGTTAAAAATGGCTAATGCATCACATGCAAAATGCAATCTAGGCAGGCTCGGCTAGCCCTAAACATGGCATGTGAAAATGCACAATTATCACATATTCGGTTTAGAATTTTGAAGTACAAATGCAGTTAGCGTGATGTACCGAGCCTAATGTATGCAATACAAATGCATGGATGCACGCATGCATAGCATAAGGTATGCTAATTTCAAAAAATGCCCTAATCTACCATCATAAGCAGGTAAATAAAAGGGAAGAAAGAAATGGGGATTGGAAGACATACACACACTCACCCACACTTATTACATATTTACCCTCACTCAGAGGGTCCAAATGAATATTACAGTCCCAAAATAATAAACAAATAAAATATTATAGTCCCAAATAATAAACAAACAGAATTATTACAAAAATTCTAATTAATCAAAAGAAAAGATGCAAAAGAAAGAAGAGGGTGGCCGCAGCCTCTGCCTCGGGATGTGCAGATGATGCATGCTCGGAACTTGACTCGCCCGAAAAACCCGTACCGTACCCTTGCCACCTCTGTTTGTACTGCCTTGTCTCTCTAAAAATTGCTCAAGTCCTGGAGCAGGTTCCTTACATGCTACAGAGCACCACCGGCCAGACAGAATTCCCACCGGCACTCCAGAATTTCCATCGGCATTTGTTGGATTCATCGGCACTCCAGAGATTGCCGGTCGGCACAAAATTCTGTCGGTCGGCAGAAACTTCCTGCAGAAGACAATTTGACAGCAAACAGGGAACAGACAGTGCATGACATGGGGTTTTCAGGTACATGTGAGCATGGCCATACTTCCTATCATATTTTGAACTCAAAGAAGCATGACCTTCGATCCTCGGGCCATCAATGGTGCATGGTGGCTCAAAGAGTCGAATTTGCCATTTGATGTAAGGATGCATGCAACAAACAAAATGGGATCCGAAGCCTTATCAAGTTGAAGTCAAAGGCCCCGGTGACCGAGAATCAAGGTACATTACATCACTCGAAGTATGAATGTCCCTTGACCCTCATATTTGGCTTGACACCCCAAGCCAAATGATGCAATGCATGTTATGCTCACAAGACTCAAGATGCAACATGGTGCTAAATATGCAAGACATGCCAAATGTTATGCAACAAATATGACAAGTATGCAATGCTAGCATGCAAGATGCAAGTGTGATGCAAACATGGACCAATTTGGGAATGGGATTCACATGCTACGAGGCTTAATGGAACAACCATACAACAAACATGAAGCAAGCATGCAATGGGGGCCTTGAACCATAAAGGGACAGACCTTAGTCCACCCCAAAACAGCACCAAAAAATGCTCAAAATGATGGGCAACATCTCATGTTAACAAGCAAAGTTATGGTCCCAAGATTAAGGCACAAAGAGGAGACAACTTACCCCCACCAACATGACCTCTCATGGCATGATTAAAACAAGTAAAAACAGAATTTTGCAGACCAAGATAGGACTCCAAACCCTCCTAAAATGGCAGCTAAGGTGACTCCCAAGAGGCATATGCACCAAGGCTCATTCCTAGGCATAAGAGGGTACACCCTCAAGGCATAAAAGAGGTCATGCATGCACACATACAAACATGATTCTTGGATTAAAATGTGGTCCTAGATGATGTGAAATCATGAGGGTAATCACAACCATGCATGTTAGAGGTCAAAATGCTCAAAGCTTTCGAGCTGAAATACATAACACCTATGACAAACATGCCAAGCATGACCAAATGGATAACCAACAGATTTTAAGCATGGAAAAACAATACTAAAAGCTTCATGGAACTAAGCCAACACACACAAGAATCATGGTCTAATCATGAGATACACTTCTAAGCAAAATGGAGCAATACAAAGCGAGTATTACAAGCATACAAGGAGGCACAAATCCGGCCAAAAACAAAGATCCCACATGACCTAAAAACACCCAAAAAGTTCTGAAATGAAGCAAAAACCAAGCAAGCATGCATGTCACCCTTTTGGGCCACAACTCAAGGAAACAAGACCATAAAGGGAGAGGGGTGTCCCTCCCCTATGCAAGACTTCAAACCAACTTTTTTAGCACTAAAAATACACTGATTTTCAGTGGTGAAGAGATCAAAATACAAAGATGACCAAAGCTTAACCAAAGAGGCAACAAAAGTGACCAAACAAGGCCTAATAGAGTGAGTTTGCACTCAAACCACAAAATGACCTTAATGAAAGTTTTAAAGCATGAAAATATAAGCCTTTTTCATGTTATACACAAGAGCTAAAACAACAAGCAAGATAGGTAGAAAACTATTGCAAGTTTGGGGAATAAAAAGCAAGATGCTCACCCTTGAAGAACCCTTGAAGAACAAATGGTCTAGCCCTCTTCTTTTGATCAAAACCAGTCCAAAAACTCAAGAAACAACCCCCCAAGTTCCTCAATCTCGGAATAAGGTGTAATAGTGTGTGTAATGGTGCAAAAGTAAGGTAAAAACCACCTTTAGGCCAAGGAAACACACACAAAGGAGGGGAGAGAGGGAGATATAGAGATAATATGTATCTATATCTCTAAGCTCTGGTTTTTGGTTGCAAAAGTCTAACCTAGATCCAAGAGGAAAGCCCCTCTCTTATAGGACTCCCTCTTGCAAAGCTTATACAACAAGCTTGGCTAGAGGGAGATCCCTCCATACACGTGTATGGAGGGGGGAAGAGTTGGTGCCAGCTATCACAGCTGGCACAAAATATCTCCATAAAGTGGATGAACAGTGGTCGGCTGCCCAAAAAAGTCACTTCGACAAAAAACAGTGCCGACCGGCAACAAAATGTGCCGATGGAAGCAAAAGACCAGCCGGTGGCCTCTAGCCACTGCCGGTGGTGTGTGGGGATGCCTCATAAGGTATTCCCTGCCCTTCCAAGGCAAAACAAGAGTGTTCGATGCAAAACCAGATACTAAACGGTCAAGTTCGGAGATCCTGAGGCAGGGCGCGCGCGAGCCGAGATCTCCGGGAACTCCAAACGAACACGATCATGGATGATCACCGAGTGTTCAAACGGTGACGTCCAAGTCTTGAGGACGGTCAAAAATGGGGTGTCTACAATACTGAAATTTTTTATTTATTTTTCTGTGTGTATTGTGAATCTATTCAGTAAGTGTGTGTAATGAGTGGAATTGGTATGTGAAAATAGAATTACCCACAAAATTCATCACTTATTCAGGTAAGTCACAATGTGCTTTGATAAGAGAATAGGAAGACCTTATTTTTTCTAAAAAGATAAAAATTAAATGTAATTTTTTTTTCCATCCAATTTGGTAAAAAGAAAAATTTTAAATAAGAGAGGATCTTTTATTTTTTAAAAAACTATTGATAAAAATTTAATAAAATAATTAAAATAATTCATATAAAATCAAACATTTTATTTTAAGGCAAATGCTAATAAGTTCTCCATAGGCATTGTTTAATGTTTAAAAATGTGTAAAAATTGTCTTTAAAATATGTAAAAATATTAAAACTTGTATTGATTTTGTTAGACTAATTTATTTTGATAATTTATTTAATTATGTTTTAATTTATTTGAAAGAGAAAAATAGAATCCAAAATTTATTTTGATGATTTATTTAATTATGTTTTAATTTATTTGAAAGAGAAAAATAGAATCCAAAATTTATTTTGTCCCATTAGTTCTCACTTAAACTTTTATTCTAAATATTATTTGAATGTATTTAATATTTCCTTAAATCAAGAGTTCATTTCAATCCAAAACAGCCCAGCACAGTAGCAGGCCCAAAGGTTCAAACAGCCAAAACAAAGGTTCAAACAGCCTAGTACAACAGCAGGCCAAAAGGTTCAAACAATCCAGCACAACAGCAGACCAAAAGGTTCAAACAGTTCTGCACAGCAATAGGCCAAAAGGTTCAAGTGGAAGATATTCAAATTAGTAATGATAGAGTGGAAGATATTCAAATTAGTAATAATGGAGTGGAAGATATTCAAATGAATACAACGGCTATAAACGACTACAAATTCAAATGAATACAATGGCTAGAAACAGCTATAAGTTTCATTATATATACCAAAGTCTCTAATGTAAACAAGTAACAAAAAAAAAAAAAAAAAAAAATCAGAAAATATTCTTTGATCTACAATCACTCACATCTATTCCCTGAAAAATTCTCTAAGAAGTGTTTTTCAATTTTTGTTTACATCGTCTTTCAGAAATTATACACCGAGACATATAGCTTTAAGCCTATCTTTCCTGTGTGAGGTTTACAGAAAAACCAGAGTTTCATTTTTATATCTATCTTTGAGAGATAATTCTTATAGCTTTCTGTGAAAGCAAAAACACATTCTTTTCAACCTTGTAAGAGTGTAGTATACTCAGTGTTCTTGACTTAGAAAATCTGTGGAGGATTGCTCTATCTGTAAAAAGGTTGCTAGTACCTTGTGAAACTAGAATATAGTGGAAAATCTCAAGTGAAGCTTGAGGAGTGGACGTAAGCCGAGTTGAAACCGAACCACTATAAATTTGTTTGTCTCTCTCTCTCTCTCTCTCTCTCTCTCTCTCTTATCTCTTTAATTTATTTAAATTGCCATAGCTATATTTCACATTTTCACTGTGCTAAAATTATAAACTGACATAGTTGTTGGAACACTTGTTCTAATTATTTTTATTTCATTAACTATATTTGGGGGTGGGTGCTGGTCGGTTGCGGCCACGAAACCTTCAATCCGCCATCCGTCCGCCAAATTGACGGATTGGAGAAAATCAATCCGCATTCGTCCGCCAATTCGGCGGATACGGATTGAGCGGATTGGCAAATGGATGCGAATCGGTTTAGCGGTTTAAAATTTTAATTTTCAACGTAATTCAACATGCGAACTTCCTCAAAAAAAAAAAAAAAATGTGGACTTCCCTCCTCAACCACCACTTGTGTGCAATGTGTATACAAACACTGTGCACTGTGCAGATAAATAATTCTTGACTTGCATGAATAATTCTTATTTCTTGTACCAAGAATTCCTACTGGTTCTATAATAGAGTTGAAAATGGGGAACTTTTCTGGTTCTGTAATGAAGTTCAAAATAAGAACACTTGCAGATAAGTTCTGCAATGAACTTGCAGATAAGTTCAAAATAAAAACACTTGCAGATGAGTTCAAAATAATTTTGTGATGAACTTTTCTGGTTCACACATAAGTTCGTTAAACCAAAATAAAAACACTTGCAGATAACAACTATTTCATCAAATAGATTTCATTAAAAAAATTGTTCATGCATTCTATATTCTGTTCATTATAATTAATTTGAAACATTTCATCAAACAACTAGTGGGCATCAAAAAAATAAAAGGAATACACATGCAGATAACAAGTTAACAACCCAGAAATCAAATACAAGCCAAAAACAAAACAGTCATAGCAGAAAAATTAAAAAAGCAAGAGATCATGAGAGTTTCCATGGATTGTGAGATAAATTATAGGTACACAAATAGTGAGTCAAACAGTGTAATGAACAGACAATATTAACAAATACAACCAATACAAGAGAAGAACAAAGAAAGAGAGAATTCAAATGAGGACTTACTGATAAAACGAACTTGCTCTCACTCTGTCGGACTGAAAATTTAGAGAGAGATAGAAAAAGAATTTGTGATTAGGTTAAGAACACATAACATAGAACATAGGTTGAGAAGAGAAGAAGAGGAGGAAAAGAGAATAAGAGAAGAAGAAAAGAGGAGAAGAGAAGAATAGCTTTGAATCGAGGCTTCGATCGCTGCTCACCGCCACTGTTGCCGATCGCCGATCGTTGCTCGCCCGTCACGGTCCCAGCTTGCTGATCGTCATTCACTATCATTCTAGTGAGAAAGAGAGAGAGTTGAGAGAGAGAGATAGAGCCGTCGAAGGAAGAACCTAGGGCAACAAAAACGTGAAATGAAAAAATGGGGGCGAGACAGAGGGATAAAAAGGGAGAAAAGACATAGGTGAGGCGGGCGGGTCGGGTCTGCGAATGGAAGTGGCGGATTACCCGCGACCCAATCCGAATCCGCGAAATTAGATATTTTGGACCCGTATCCGTCCGCCATAGCTCACGCATCCACCCAAAACAGCACGGGTCAGGCCGAGTCAGGCGGATCTGGCGAGTCGGAGGATCCGTTGCACAGCCCTATATTTATCTATTGTGCTAGCCATAATTTTTATTAGGATATTATTATTTTTAATTGTAAAAACCTAATTCACCCCCTCTCTTAGATTGTCTTTTGGGTAACAAATTTCAATAAAAGTGTATTGTGTTTTGTAAATAATTTGTTTTTTACTTGTGCCTAGCAAGACCCTTAGTTAAATTTAAGGATCCAGCCCCTCTCCCGTTCGAAAACAGACTAGATAGTGCTGTTGGGCTTGATTTGGGGCCCATCTTGATGATCCAAATAGTTTAATGTGTAGAACTCGTTGAATACATCATCTTTGAAAAAAATCATGTTAATTAGACATCGATTGACACTTGATCAGCTTGCATTTGTGTTTGCGATTTATTTTAAAAATTATAATTGTCATTGAAACAAATGTAACCTGATCAAATAGCTATCGATATCCGATTTATGTGATATTTTGCAAAGATCACGTACTCGACGAGTTCTATACATTTAACGGTTTGAATCATCGAGATTAGCCTAGAATTGGGCCCAATATAGCCAAATAGCACCATTCAATTTGATTTTGAATAGAAAAGAAACTATGACCTAAATTTAAAATAACATTAGTAAAAAATTGAAGATGCTCTTGACTTTGCTCTCTATGCATCATCGTGATTTAAAAAACCTTTCAAATTTTTGTGGAGGCAAAACTCTCCATGTGCTCTTACAATTAATTAATCACATATGCATCCAGAAGAAATGACCCACCCACATCATCCTCAATAATACAGGAGTGGCGAGTATGTACATTAAAATAATAATAATAATAATAAGTAAAGAAAGTATAGATTGTAATATCAATTTCTATTAATATAAAAAGTAAAAATAATATTATAAATATATATAAATAAAAATATTTTCTTCAGGGTCGGCCTATCACTTGACGGGGCCTAAAGCAAAATGTTGTTGGGAGGCTTTTAAATTTAATATATAAATATAAATTCGTATAATATTATTAATTTTGTAATTTTTGTTTTTTTAATTTTTTTTGAGGGTTATAAAAGGAAAAGAAATGAAAATTGCGGTAAATTATCCAGTAATTAGTTCTTACACATTTAAAATGAAGTCTAGGTCAAAAATAAAGGGAAGATGGATAAACTTCAACCTATTCTACGTTGGAAGAATTTTTTTTATATATTAAAGTCAGTCTTTTTATAATTATAGACAGATATTTTTGCAATAAATTTCTTTTTAATCATGTGAACCTTTTAAAAATCGAATAGATACTTTTTATTTATAAACTAAATTGAAAGAGGCATTTTTGTAAATATGTGGAATTTTTTTTTTTTTTTTTTTTTTTTTTTTTTAAAGGAAAATCCTCCCTACCCTTCCGCAGGTCCAAGGCAGCGCCCCTTGCAGAGATTACCAGGGTGTCCTGTTAGCCGTTCCGAGCGAGGAGACTATAACTTGAAAACTTGTCTTAACCTCCCAAGATAAGCTCTGCTTAAGTAAGGACTCGCACAGCTCCCGTAGGTCTAAGGCAGCACCCCATTGCAGAGATTACCAGGGTGTCCTGTTAGCCGTTCTGAGGGAGAAGACTACAACTTGAAAACTTGTCCTGACCTCCCAAGACAAGCTCTGCTTAAGTACCAGGGTGTCCTGTTAGCCGTTCCGAGCGAGAAGACTATAACTTGAAAACTTGTCCTGACCTCCCAAGACAAGCTCTGCTTAAGTAAGGACTCGCACAGCGGGGGAGCATTGAACCCACACCAAGTGCTGATTAGACAACTTGAGGTCCAACCTCCTAACCAACTGTGCTTCGCCCAGGAGATTGGCCCAGGGGGAAAAGAATTGAACTCATGACCTTGGGGCATAAACCCCAAGCCTTAACCACAATGCCACATACCCTTAGGTTATGTAGAACTTGTATTATGCTTGTGAGTAGATTTTTTTTTTTTTTGGTGCGGAGGTCTTTTTCAAAGTCGGCTTTCTAAAAAATTAAATGTCTTGTTAATAAGTGTCTTAGGGGTGTTTTAGAAAGTTGATTAAAAGTTAATTTTTTGATTTTTTTTAACTATTTTATTTTTTTATAAATAAAAAATATGATAAATAACGTGACTCAAAATAAATTAAACGTTAAAAGCTGATTTTCAATTGGTTGCCAAAACAACCCTGGACAAACATTAGTTTAGAAAATTTAAAAGAAGGCTGCTATATCATGAAATATAAATAAAGCAATGACTTTACCATGACAAGTTTAAAAGTGAGACATGTTCATCTTAGAATATGTCTTGTGTCATATTTAAAATGTCTCCTGGTTTTTCTTTTTTTTTTTTCAAATAAATATTTTACATTTTCTACTTTTCCTTCTAAAATGTCTTTTCATTTTCTCATCAAATCCTGCGACTTGCCTCCATACCATGGATCATTTTAATTTTGCATTTAATATGAAAATAACGAGTTTTCGAAAAATATTTAGAAAGTAGTCATTGTTGGAAAATTGTAGACTATTTCTGGAATACCATGTATTCGTATTTCTAACCAATCATAATTTATTCTGCTCCTTCATATTTTTTAATCACGCAACGCAATACTTCATCTATCTACTTTCTCCACCAATCACAATATTATGAAATACTACGTATTTATATTTCGAAATTACTGAATAATTATCCAATAGAATAGACACTCCATTATTTAAAGATAATTATTAAGTGATTGAAAATGCTATGAAACATTATTTTTTTGATGTGTCGGATAAATAATAAATCACGAAACATATTAAAGGATAAATTACAATAAACCCCCTCAATTATAACTCATTTTTGAGTTGCCAACATGACATTTAAGTACATGATCCCAAAGCCAAGTAACACCGTTATCAAATATGTAATTTGGCATTTTTGTCCTTCCAACAAAATGTATGTTACACTGCTACTGTTTGGATATAATTAAATAAAAATTAATTAAATAAATAAAAGAAATTCATGGCAATATTAGATATTATAGTGGTTTTGGTCAATACTTTTACCCTAGACAAGAAATGATTAATGGCTTTGGGTTAGTGGAGTGGTCAGTGGTGGGTGGAATTGAGACCTTGGATAATCATGGCTTTGGGTTTCGATCTAGGAAGCACGGATACACACACGGAGGTGGATATGTGATACGATAATTTTTAAAAAATGAAGATACGGATACAGCGCGGAATACGATAAATTTTTTAATTTTTTTTTATAAATATTTTTATTTTAATACATCAATTATTTTATTTATTTTTTAAATAATGTGTTCTTATTAATTATTTTATTTTATTTTATATTATATATGTGTTTTTTTTATTAATATGTATAAATATATAAGATACAAAATATGTTTTTTTTTTATTAATACATAGATATTGTAAGTATTATATCTTATATATAGTATAAGGATTATATCTTATATATATATATATATATATATTATTAGAATATCTCATATATAGTTCTATACACTTATACAGATGTATAAGACAAGACTGACGAAAAAGCAAGAGAGAGAAGGCGAAAAGGCGAGAGAGAGAGAGAGAGAGAGAGAGAGAGAGAGAGAGAAGGCGAGAGACGCGATCTAGTCGAAGACGTGATCGAGTGAGAGACGCGACTGGATGCAGGTCATCGAAGTCGGCTGGTTCGAAGGTCATCGTCTTCTCTTCCATTTGAAGGACAAGCCGACCAGGTTTCCTTTCTCTTCTCCTTTACTCTTCTTCTTCTTTTCCGTTTGTGTCCAAATTTGGACACGCGTGTCCCCGCCGTGTCCCCACCGTGTCCCTTGCAAAAAAATAATTAAATTAAAAGGACACGCCAACTGGTGTGTCCTGTATGTATTCCCGGTGTGTCCCCGTGTCCGACACCGCCACGACATCAAATCTGACGTGTCCATGCTTTATAGGTTTCGGTCGCAGATGTTTTGGTGGCGATTTAGGGATGGATGTGGGTGGGTGGAGAAAGGTGAATGTCGATAGTGGTTCGGGTTTTGTTTGACAAGGAGAGAGTGAAAAGGAGAGGGAGAAGAAGAAAAAATAGGTTGCAATGAGTATTGTTGCCATCAAAATTGATTTACCTCATCATGTGCCTGGCACATGACAAGATTTCTTTTTTTTGGTAAACATGAGAGTTGAAATAAATTAAACAGATAAAGTTTTGGGGTACGAAACCCCTCTAGCATTGTCATACAACTGATTGTATAAAAAGGAAGGAGCAGAATTAAAGACATGAAATCCTTCAATGGCAATACTGCCTTGATTTGCTAAAATGTCCACACACTTGTTGGCTTCCCGAAAGATGTGATTAATTGTTCCGATCCCAAGCTCACGCATGAGGTACTTGCAGTCAAAGATGATGTTACTGAAGTGATGATATAAGGGAGGTTGTTGCAGAACTAGGTTGGACACAGTTTTGGCATCCGACTCAACAAAAATTCCAGATAATCCTAAGTCCACTGCCAGTTTCAAGCCGTCTCTGAGAGCCCAAAACTCTGCCTCCAAAGCCGAGGCAACTCCTAAGTTACGAGCAAAACCTGCAACCCAGCAGCCTAAGCAGTCACGAATAATCCCATCTCTACCGGCTAAACCAGGAGGGCCCTTAGCTATACCATCAATGTTGAGCTTGAAGGTTCCACAGATAGGTGGTTTCCAACCAGTAGAGAGATGGATAGAGTTTTTACAGGGTTTGCCTCGATCAAAAGTATGTTGCACATGACAAGATTTCATCCAAATCTTAACGGGTATTTGACGGAAAGAGTTAATTATCAAATGCTATATTCATAGAGGAGATTCAGTGTGGTATTTTACATATTAGGGGACAATTCAAAACTGAGTCAAACTTGAGAGGGGGCTATTGTAATTTATTAATATTAAATTGGCCATTCATTATTTCAATTACTTGACAAAATGAGTCATTTTAAATTTTTTGATACATGATTGATTAGAAGTAAAAAACTTGAAAAGCTTGAAATTTTGCAAGCTTGACATTTTTGAGTAGTCCTTGGTGCATTTTGAAATTGATGAGAATATTCATTACATGTTAATATATATGTGCTTTTTATAGTCATTACTCATTTCGGAGTGTATGCTCTTTGATTAGTATATCTCATTCTGTACACACTCTTGGATTAGCAAATTTTGGAGTCTTCCGCCTTAGTGATCTTTTTTTCTCTATGGACTTCTGGCATTATATCTTTTGCTTTTCTAGAGGAATTGACCTATACTAGCACATTGTGGGTGATGTTGAGTCTCTTAACCACCTTTCATCTTTTTGCATCTCCACGGCTTTCCCTTCTATTCTTTAAAGTCCAGCCATGAGGCAAATGCTACCTCAGAGTCACCAACAGGCTATCCTTTATATATCCATGCTTCTTTGGTTCAGTTTCCATACTCTTGAGTGTGTTAGCCACCAATGAGTGTGAAAAAGAAAGAAAAATGTGAAAAAGAAAGAAAAAATGTGCAAAAGTAAGAAAAGAAAAAATGTGCAAAAGCAAGAAAAGAAAAAAAGTGAAAAAGAAAGAAAAAAAAGGGATTCATTGATTGAGGGGGAGCCTCCGCTTTTACTCACCAAATACCCCTTGATTCCTAGTAGTTTGACTTTCCTTAGTTATGCTTAGATTCTCATACCGGAGGTCCAGCTTTCAGATCACTACTAGGATTTGAATCTCATGTTTGTCGAACTTCAAGAGTCACACACACACTTTTCTCATGGGATCTATGTTTTTCACATAATGCATCACTTTCTTTTATGAGGAATTTTCTAGAGGCTGTGCACATTGTGTTTTTAAGTAATTGTGCTTCTTGGATAGTCTTGTGTGTTTTAAGGTACAAATCTGAAATTCCCTGTTTGCTCCACCATATTATTTTTGTCGTTTTCTTCTTGTTCATTTTTTTCAATTTGTGGTTGCTATTAGTGAGAGAGAGTTTGGTTCATTTTGGATTGGTTTAGTCAGGGAGTTTGGGATTAGTTGGTTTGTGTGTTGCTATCCACTACTTGTTTGTTGCTTACATCTCGCAGGTTATTCATTTTTCCATCATCTTGTCCCTGTTTGTGTGGTTTATGATCTTACTTTAATTGATTGAGCTTCTTTTATCAATTCGTGACAAAAAGGGGGAGAAAGTTATTGTTCATGTTTTCATGCTACATGTTCTTCAAATCTCCAATTTCCATCTACTCATTTTTTTATCTCATGCTTCAAGATAATCTAGTCATATGTTTACTGTTTTTTTATATACTCTTGTGGCACTAATAGTTGTTTTGGAGATTGTGGCACTAATAGCTGTTTTGCAAGTCATTGCAGATCATGACCTTGAGAAAGAAGTTTGCGTTTGTTGGCTGTAATGGGTTGGGGTGATTAGGATTTTTTTTGTTAGGTGTGTTTTGTCACGGCATTGCCAAAGGGGGAGATTGTTAGGTTTTTATTCTTGGCAACTCCGTTTGACAAAACTCCTTTAAGTTGTATTTGTTTTCGCACTTTTTATTTCAGTGAGGCTATGAGTTTTTAGATGCGAATCTAACCTGAATTGTGCCTTGCAGAGAAGTTTTGTGATGTTAATTCTTTCAAGATTGCCACTTCGCTGATTATGACGAGGATCGAGCTGCCCGGTTAGCTCGCGGGGGTCGAGGGGGCAACGCTCCTTGGCGGATCCGGGGTAATGCCCAGGCAGGGTCGAGGGGCAGCGCCCCCAAAGCAAAATGCAAAAATGCATTCAAAGTTGCCTGTCTGCTCGATCGGACATTCCCCCGCTCGAGCGGAGATTGGTGAGTTCCAGAAGTATGCGTGTTTGCAAAAATACTGTGATCCATGTTTTCACGCTCGAACGTTGAAATCCCCGCTCGAGCGTACATCCTGGTTTGGAACACATCATATAGTGTCCCCGCTCGAGCGTCCATTCCCACGCTCAAGCGGACCTCGCGATTTCAGATTCTATAAATTTGCATGTTGCTCTAAATCTAGGGTTTGACCTCCAGATATTCTTCTTGGGTTCTAGGGTTTATATCTGGGGCTATTTTGCTAGTTTTCTTTGATGTTTCTTTGAGTATTCAACTCATGGTTTAAGGAGGATACATCAAAGGATTGTTTGTTCATTCTATACAAAAGAAAGAGTTGTTCTTCGGTGGATTCTGAAGAATTCGAGCCTGAAGCTTTGGTGGATTCTGGAGTGGCTTATCGTCAAGACAATTTCGAGGTGAAGACAGGGCTGGAAGAGGCACATAGGGATTGGTTCAATTCGGGCGTAGATTCGCTAGGTAATTGAGAGTATACTTATGTAATTCCTTTATATCTTCTCAGTGGATTGTTTTGTGGTTGTTGCCCGTGGTTTTTTTTATCACAATTGGAGGTGCTCCAATTGTGATTTTTCCATGTTAAAATCGTTGTGTCGATTTGTCTTGATTGTTTGATTGGGATTGTTTTATTGCTTTAAATTGATACATAATCACAAATCAATATTTAGCGAATTTTTAGATTTTTCAATTGGTATCAGAGCAGATCGCTCTTTTGTTTTTTTAAAACGTTTGAGCGAGATCTTGTTTGATTTGTGATAATGGATTCAATACGTAAGGGAAATTCTATGGTTCGACCACCCCTACTTGACGGATCCAATTATTCTTTTTGGAAAGCTCGGATGAGATCGTTTTTGAAATCTACTGATGAAAAAGTTTGGCAATTTGTCATGTATGGGCAGACCGAACCAATGATTACCGTTGATGGAGTAACTTTCTCCAAACCAATTGATAAGTGGGACACAATTGATTACCAAAATAGTAGCTGGAATAGTAAAGCTATAAATTCTCTCTTTTGTGCTGTCACACCTGAAGAGTTTAGTCGTATTTGTAATTGTGAAGTTGCAAAAGAGGCTTGGGATATCTTACAAACTATTCATGAGGGCACTCTTTCGGTTAAACGCTCAAAACTTCAAAGGCTCACGTCTAGTTTCAAAAACCTTTCAATGAAAGATAGTGAGACCTTTGATGAATTTTATGCGAAGTTGAGTGACATTGTGAATTCCAGCTTCAATTTATGTGAAAAAAATACCGGAATCCAAGATTGTAGGAAAAATTTTGAGGTCCTTGCCCGATCGGTTTCAACCAAAAGTTACGGCTATTGAGGAGGCTCAAGATGTTGACAACCTCAAGCTAGATCATTTTGTTGAAAATCTCCAAACTTATGAGGCACATAGGAATTTCAAAAAGAAACAAAAAGATATTGCTTTTAGTAGTGCTCATAGAGCTGGAGAGGATTCTGATGAGGATTGTGAGATAGATTCCAAGATTATAGTTACTTTTGTAAAACAATTTAAAAAATCTTTTCTGAAAAAGAATCCTAATCTTTTGGAATCTACTTATACTCATAAATTTAAAGGCAAAGATAAACTCAAAATTAACTCGCTAGCTAAGAAGGAGAAAGGAAAGATACAAGGAAACTCTGAAAGAGTCCAATGCTATGAATGCCAAGGATTTGGCCACTTTGCTCAAGAATGCCTTACTCGTTTGAGGAAGAAGAAAGCCCTTGCTATCACTTGGGATGATGAATCAGAATATGATTAAGATGAAAGTGACAATGAAGATCAAGACGAGGAGGGACATAAACAATTCCTTGCTTTCATGGCGGCTTCCGAAACTGAAGGACGAATAGAGTAACCGAAGAGGCTGGTTGAGAATGACACTGATAATGAATCCTCGGGAAGTGACGATGAAGAGCTTGAGCAAGCTTATGAAAAGTTGTACAAAGAATCTCTTAACTTATCCAAATTGAATGACAAACTCATGACAAAACTCAAAGCATGTGAAAGTGAGAATGTCAAACTAAAGGAGGAGATTTCCGAGGCTGGTATTGATGCCATCAAGATAGCTAATGATCGACAAGCTCTTTGTGCAAAACTCTTGACTTGTGAGACAGAGAGGAATGAGCTACAGCAAATCTATGCAATCTATGAAAAAAAGATTGCATCTCTCGAGATGTCTCAAGTTTCTTTGGAAGAACTAATGATCAAGAAAGAGGAAGAGCTCAAGTGTGCTATGGCAACCATTGGTCTTTGGAACAAAGGATCAAAGACTTTGGACAATATCATTAGTTCTCCACAAATTTGTTCTAACAAGAGTGGCATTGGCTTTGGTGGTAAGAAAAAGCAAAAACAGAGTGGATCTACATCTCATTATACAAGAACTCAATGGCAGGGGGAGCACAAGATTTAATGAGAGGAAAGACTTCTCAATCTTCCTAAAGTTGGTAAGGTTAAAGAAAAGAAGGTACACCCTGTACATCCCGTGTTTATTTGTCATCATTGTGGTATGCATGGTCATATTCGCCGTTATTGTTATAGGTTGCATGGTAGAGTGTCTCATAGAGATGGAAGAAATTCTAACATCTCGTGGGGTATGAGACACTTCATTGGTGGTAATGAGATTAAGTGTCATATTAGACCTCGTTATTTTGATGTGTTTGAGACCAAACATGGAGCGAGTTTGCATTTGCCTAGCTCTAGGAATAGGAAGTTGGAAAACCATGTCAAGACGGGTTCTCATTGAAGGGGAAGGGAACCTCAACGTCAAGACATCACCCAAGAACCGCCATTCTCACAACTTTGTTCATACTAAAGCAGTTTGGGTGAGAAAACTTGACTTGTGTTAATTTGTTTAGTCGTTTTAGTTTTTGGATTTCTGTGTGCTTTTTTTCTTTTTGAGTCATTTGATGTGTGCCTGTTCATTTTCTGTCTTGTTTTGTTTTAAAAAAAAATCCAAAAAGACTTTCTTAGTATGGTTTTGCAAGCTTGAAATTTTGAGTAGTCCTTGGTGCATTTTGGAATTGATGAGAATATTCATTACATGTTAATATATGTGTGCTTTCTATGGTCATTACTCATTTCGGAGTGTGTGTTCTTTGATTAGTATGTCTCATTTTGTACACACTCTTGGATTAGCAAATTTTGGAGTCTTCTGCCTTAGTGATCTTTTTTTCTCTATGGACTTCTGGTATTATATTTTTTGCTTTTCTAGAGGAATTGACCTATACTAGCATATCGTGGGTGATGTTGAGTCTCTTAATCACCTTCCATCTTTTTGCATCTCCACGGCTTTCCCCTCTGTTCTTTGGAGTCCAGCCATGAGGAAAAGGTTACCTTAGAGTCACCAACCAGGCTATCCTTTTTATATCCATGCTTCTCTGGTTCGGTTTCCATACTCTTGAGCGTGTCAGCTGCCAATGAGTGTGACAAAGAAAAAAAAAATGTGAAAAAGAAAGAAAAAATGTGCAAAAGAAAGAAAAGAAAAAAAGTGAAAAAGAAAGAAAAAAAAAGGGATTCATTGATTGAGGGGGAGCCTCCGCTTTTACTCACCAAATACCCCTTGATTCCTAGTAGTTTGACTTTCCTTAGTTGTGCTTAGATTCTCATACCAGAGGTCCAGCTTTCAAATCACTATTAGGATTTGAATCTCATGTTTGTCGAGCTCCAAGAGTTACACACACACTTTTCTCATGAGATCTATGCTTTTCACATAATGCATCACTTTCTTTATGAGGAATTTTCTAGAGGCTGTGCACATTGTGTTTTTAAGTAATTGTGCTTCTTGGATAGTCTTGTCTGTTTTAAGGTACAAATCTGAAATTCCCTATTTGCTCCACCATATTATTTTTGTTGTTTTCTTCTTGTTTATTTTTTTCAATTTGTGGTTGCTATTAGTGAGAGGGAGTTTGGTTCATTTTGGATTGGTTTGGTAAGGGAGTTTGGCATTAGTTGGTTTGTGTGTTGCTATCCACTACTTGTTTATTGCTTACATCTCGCAGGTTATTCATTTTTGCATCATCTTGTCCCTGTTTGTGTGGTTTTTGATCTTGCTTTAGTTGATTGAGCTTCCTTTGTCAATTCGTGACAAAAAGGGAGAGAAAGTTGTTGTTCATGTTTTCATGCTACATGTTCTTAAAATCTCCAATTTCCATCTATTCATTTTTTTATTTGATGCTTCAAGGTAATCTAGTCATATGTTTACTGTTTTTTTATATACTCTTGTGGCACTAATAGTTGTTTTGGAGATTGTGACACTAATAGCTGTTTTGCAGGTCATTGCAGATCATGACCTTGAGAAAGAAGTTTGCGTTTGTTGGCTGTAATGAGTTGAGGTGATTAGGATTTTTTTTGTTAGGTGTGTTTTGTCATGGCATTGCCAAAGGGGGAGATTGTTAGGTTTTTATTCTTGGCAACCTCATTTGACAAAACTCTTTTAAGTTGTATTTGTTTTCGCACTTTTTGTTTCAGTGAGGTTATGAGTTTTTAGATGCGAATCCAACCTGAATTGTGCCTTGTAGAGAAGTTTTGTGATGTTAATTCTTTCAAGATTGTCACTTCGCTGATTATGACGAGGATCGAGTTGCCCGGTCAGCTCGCGAGGGTCGAGGGGGCAGCGCCCCTTGGCAGGTCCGGGGTAACACCCAGGCGGGGTCGAGGGGCAGCGCCCCCGAAGCAAAATGCAAAAATGCATTCAAAGTTACCTGTTTGCTCGAGCGGACATTCCCCCGCTCGAGTAGAGATTGGTGAGTTCCAGAAGTATGTGTGTCTGCAAAAATACTGTGATCCGTGTTTTCACGCTCGAGCGTTGAAATCCCCGCTCGAGCGTACATCCTGATTTGGAACACGTCATATAGTGTCCCTGCTCTAGCATCCATTCCCACGCTCGAGCGGACCTCCCGATTTCAGATTCTATAAATTCGCATATTGCTCCAAATCTAGGGTTTGACCTCCAGATATTCTTCTTGGGTTCTAGGGTTTATATCTGGGGCTATTTTGCTAGTTTTCTTTGATGTTTCTTTGAGTATTCAACTCATGGTTTAAGGAGGATACATCAAAGGATTGTTTGTTCATTCTATACAAAAGAAAGAGTTGTTCTTCGGTGGATTCTGAAGAATTCGAGCCTGAAACTTTGGTGGATTCTGGAGTGGCTCATCGTCAAGATAATTTCGAGGTGAAGACAGGGTTGGAAGAGACACATAGGAGTTGGTTCAATTCGGGTGTGGATTCGCTAGGTAATTAATGGTATACCTATGTAATTTCTTTATATCTTCCTAGTGGATTGTTTTGTGGCTGTTGCCCGTGATTTTTTTATCACAATTGGAGCTGCTCTAATTGTGATTTTTCCATGTTAAAATCGTTGTGTCGATTTGTCTTGATTGTTTGATTGAGATTGTTTTATTGCTTTAAATTGGCTTTAAATTGATACATAATTACAAATCAATATCTAGCGAATTTCTAAATTTTTCAGGTTTCAACCGCGTACAATTGGAAAATTGAATAATTCAATTCTTGTACCTAGAGATGTAGCACAGTTGATTAGGAAAGGGGTCTCAAGTTGCTATCATACATGGCAGTTGGCGTGAATTTGATTCTTTTATGCTGTGCAAATCTTGATTTAAACGGAACTTGTATTCAGGGGTCAACAACAAACAATATGCCACCTTATTGATCTCGACTCGGGCTCTGTCTTAGACTTACAGGAGGATGTGAGGGTTTCTCCATAAAAAGATAAAATAAAATTCTTGTACATCATTATCTATTTTTAGGATTATTTACACTTTTTTAATTATTAATAAATATTATTTTATTTTATTATTTGTGAATTCTTATATTTTGATGATTACAATTATAAAAATGTATAACTTTTACTCCATTTAAATCATTTTCATAAAGAATGTATTTATATAATTTTCATAATTGAGGAGGTTAATATATATGAATTCATAATTGATTAGTGTAATTAACTTATACTTTTATTTTTTTATTAAGTGAGGATAATAGGAGAAAAGGGTATCAGAAAAGATTCAAACCAGGATATTAAGTAGTTTACAACCACATTTAAAAAGAAAAAAAAAAAACAGTTCACAACTAAAAAATTGGTATTATTTGACAGCCTAATAGCTCTTGCTCATTGTACATCATTAATAGGGAGAAATGCAAAATGGGGGTTCATGAATGACATGTTTAAAAATGGAATTTTATGCCTCCCTCTTTAAATATTCTCCTAAAAGGCAGAATTTATTTAATTGGTTCAAATTATCACATTTTTGTATGTTGTTCAATGTTCTATAATTTGTTTATTATTTTATTAATTTAAGACTATATATTCATTTAGCTCCTATTATTCGTTAGGCACGCAATCAATATAAAAATAATTGAATGACATAAAGCTATATGCACCCTTGTATTTTTTAAAATAAAATTATATATACTAATTGATATATTAATTATTATATTAACGGATGATGTGACATAATTTTATTAACAACCTTTATAATTTGTACAATAGATGAGATTTATAATTTTAAAATTATAATACTATAACATGTATAATTAATATAGTAATTGGTGGCATCGCCATCATATTTTTTAAAATAAAAGGAATCAAAATGTGGGGTTTCTTTTGATTAAAGCCGTGATTATTGCATTTTAAAGTTGCATCATGGCAATTGCTTTAACAAAAGGAAACAGTGAAAAGCATCATCTTCTCATGCCAACTACTTTAGCAAAAGGAAACACAGAACAGGGGCAAGAGAACATGACACTCCATACATAATTTAAAGATAACTATTAAGTAATTGAAAATACTATGTTACATTATTTTTTTTTTTTGATGTTCTGGAAAAATAATAAATTACAAAACATATTAAATTGGTCATTTATTATTTTAATTATTTAATTAAAAATGAGTCATTTTAAATTTTTTTGGTACATCATTGATTGGAAGTAAATTTTTTCTTTTCCCATGTCCTTTCAGTTTCCTTTTTTTCTTCACAAATTATTTCAAAAAATTAAAATCTAAACATAACATTAGATCTTGATATTTTAACAAAAAATAATGAACAATATCAATTGAACACCTGAAGGCCTTGAAAGGCTCGTTTGCTGGTGCTAATTGCATCTTTTCGAAGGGAATTTTGAGAAGATGATTAAAAGTTGATTTTTTAATTTTTAATTTTTTTTTAACTTTCTTATGTAAGAGGTGATATGATTCAAAATGAGCTAAAAGTTAACTTTTAATTTTTTTTTTTTTTTGTATGTTCCCAAATGGCGCCTCAGTTGTTTGGTAGTCAATGGTTATATCATAGCATGATTGTTGTTTATTATTATTAGGGTAAATTACAAATACACTTCTTGAGATTTGATTAAAATATAAATCGCCCCCTGCAGTTCTGAAAATTATATTTCACCCTTAGAGCTTCTAATTTCATAACAAATCACACATTTTATTAATAAATTATCAAATCAATTAACAATTTTTGATGATATTAGAAATATATTTTAATTAATAATTTAAGTAGTTTTTTATTGTATAAGAGAGCAATTATGAATTTTATTTTTTTAGTTAATTATGTTAAATAAATTTTTTTTAACAAGGGAGTGTTTATAATTTTTCAAATCACAGAGGACTATATATATTTTAAGTAAATCTCAGGGGGTATATTTGTAATTTACCCTTATTATTATTATTATTGTTTTTTTTTGTTTTTGTTTTTTTATAACAAATAGCATGAGATTTTAAAAAAAATAAAAAATAAGTTGATTTTGATGTTTTAATTACAGGAAAGGGCATCGAATTATTGTATGAAATATCATTGAATTTGCACGGATTTTTAGTAAGGGATTAATATGTAATTTGTAAATTTTAATTTTGTCAATCTAATCTTAATTTTTTTAAATTTGAGTCAAATTAAACTAGTTTCATACGGGATGTTAAAAATTCAATTTGATTAGCTCAATTGGTCCGTAGGGGGTTAATTCTTGTCAAAAGGTAAAAATTGATAATTTCTTCAAAATTATTGGTAGCGTTTGCTTGTGTTTTGAAAGAGTGATGCTACACGCATTAAAAAATGTGATTAATAATAATATTATACTAGTTGGTACATTATTATATATACTAATTGGCACATGTAGTATCACCGATACTAAAAACATCTTGAATTATACCACATCATCAATTAATACACTAATTAGTACATATAGCATTAGTCGTTTTGAAATTGTGATTCTAATCAACTCTTTTCAAAACTTATAACCAAACATACAATTTAAAACTCAATTCAAAAATTATTTTCAAAACTCATAACCAAACACACAACTCAAAATTCAATTCAAAACTCTATTTAAAAAAAAAATCCAAAAAATATTTTTTATTTTATTTTTTAAAATTATTTTTAGAATCATGATTTAACTGTAGAGTCGTATTTTGAATTATGAGTTTTGAAATAGAAAATTTGTTTAGTTAAGTTTTGAAAAGAGTTATGAGTTGTATTTTGAGTTTTGAGTTGTATTTTGAAATTTTTTGAATTTATTTTTTAAAATATTTAAAAAATTTCTTAATTTTAATTTTTTGGATAAATATTTTATATTTTAAATAATTATTTATTTATTTATTTTAATGTGCATTATGTTTCATACATTTTTGTAATGTATTTTATTTTAAATATTTTAAATATTAAAAATTTTTAAAATTTTTATTTTTTTATTTTAATTATTTTTTTACTTTAAATATTTTATTTTATTCTATAAATATATTTTTAAATATTTTAATTTTTTTGTTATGTGTTTGATTATGATTTGAGTGTTGAGTTTTAAAAATAGTGTGGAGTTTCGAATTATATGTTTAGTTATCAATTTTGAAAATAGTTTTTAAATTTAGTTTGAGTTAGATGTTTAGTTACAATTTGAGTGTGGAGTTGTGTTTTGAGCTTAAAATACTAAAAAAATAAAATATTTACAAAATAAAATAAATATTTAAATAAAATTATACTTTTAAAATAAAAATAAAAAAATTCTTAAACAATTTTTAATATTTTAAAAAAATAAATCCAAAAAATTTCAAAATACAACTCAAAAACTCAAAACTAAAAGTACAACTCAAAACTTTTTCAAAATTCAAAACTTTTTTCAAAATTCAAAAACATTTTTTCAAAACTCATAATCAAACAAATTTTTTCTTTTTAAAATTGAATTCACAATTCCACATTTAAATCATAATTTCACACTCAAATCATAAATTTAAAACTAAACTGTTGGGCTTCTTGTTGAGATTTGTAACATGATTGCTTATTTATTCTTCATGGCCTCTTTGTTAGGTGATTGTTGGACTTCTATAGTTATTCAACTAGATTTGTTTAGATTTAATAATCTCTTATTAATTAATTAATTTTTTTTTAAAAAAATTGCTAAAATTGTTAACATAATTGCAAACGTGAAAACATTATTTTATTAACAATTTTTTTAAGATGCTACTAGTAACCCCATCTTATTTCTTTGAAATCTGTACTTTATTAGACTTCCACTCACCAAAATTACTTCTGTTTTTTTTTTTAATATTTTTTTATATTTTTTTTTAAACATCCACCATAATAATAATTTATTTATTTTTGGATCCCCACCCGTGCAACTCATTTCTTCTAGCAGTTCCTCACCTCTGGCCCATGGTGACCCCCCTCATCAGCGGAGTGGTGAGGGTCACAAGGAGGAGTTGGGAAGGAGCGGATGACGGTACGGAGGGGTGTCAGATCTGGGATGATGGGAGAGAATGGTGGCTAGGATGGGAGTGGGGTGAGGTTGGTGGTCAAGGACGAGGACAAAATTATAATTTGCTAGTAAGATAAACTTGTAATAAAAAAAATATTAAGTTGGTAGGGTCCAATGAATACCTCTGTTTGTACAATGCTACAAGTTCTCATTGTTAAACTACATGTGAATACCGTCAATACTTTTGTGTAATGCCTTGATGATCAATCTGGATTGTCATGGAAAAATGTCCCACGTGAACATGAAATTGGAAGAATATTAAGTTTCTTTTGAATTTATGAATTTAAATTTCTAAAATGAATTCAAGAGTCTTATAGATTGATGACAAGCCTTAGGTTTCAACCACTATTTGTTGTTTCAAAATTAGAAATGAGAGGTGATGATCTATGATAAATGAACATCTTTGCTAATCTGGGCAGGATTATATATTTGATTCAATGACATAAAAGGAAAAAAAAAAAAATCTATTTATCTCACATAAATTGCAAAACAGGAAAATCAAAATTGGTCCAACAAATAACAACCACTACATGGGAGATCTCTTTGGAGTATTTCGCTGTTGTGTTGAATAGGAATGCTTTTACTTTTGTTCAAAAGAATGATCCTGACTTCAACTAATGAAAGCAAATACACTCCTTTTCAATGACTTCTGTTTTATAAACTAAAGTTATTACTAAAAAAAAAGAATTGATTTCACAATAGAATCAAGAGGCGTCAGATGACTCAACGTCTACTACAAATATTTAGAAAATTATAATGCATAAAAGCCAAATCTTTGAAGCACTTGTATCATTTTCTTTGTCAACATAAACCTCTGAGAGTAGAGCTCAATGACGTGTTTGTTGCCACTACTGGCAATGCCACTGTGATGAATGATAAGCAAATTGTATCAAGATATGGTTGGGGCTGCTGCTGATGTCTGAAATTATGGGAATGAAAATCAGCAAAGTCTGGAAAATTGTCAGTTTTTTTTTATAATATTTAAAATAAATAAATAAATAAAAACTGTTAGTATATTATATGTATTATATGTTAGTGCATATATATATTAGCTGTAAAATACCAACTAGCTTTAATAATGTTGTCTCCTTAGTGCATGCTTTCCTGTTTTCTCTTTCGGCCACCTTTGGCCCCTTTTGTAACACTCTCTCCTCTATAAAAGAGAGTCATCTGAACATTGTAATATAACAAATTCATAACATTCAATACAACATTTCAATACACAATTCTTTCTCTTTCTTTATACATAAAACTAATATGGTATCAGAGCTAGGTTAACAGCCTAGTCATTCTGCTTCACCGGCGGGCGGCAGCCTCGCCTTGGCCGCCGCTGAACCTCTACACATACCTTGACTCCGCTGCCACTAAACCCAATTCAACATTCACCTTCAAGATCAGAGCATCATCACCATCATCTATCTTGGTCACCTCCACCAACACACATGGGTAAGACCAAGGCCTCTCTCTCTGTCTTTTCTGCAGAAAGGGCCGACCCGTCGGAATCTCGCATTTTCGAAGCCGTGCAAGTCGTTACACATACCTTGACTCCGCTACCACTAAACCCAATTCAACATTCACCTTCAAGATCAGAGCATCATCACCATCATCTATCTTGGTCACCTCCACCAACACACATGGGCTAAGACCAAGGCCTCTCTCTCTGTCTTTTCTGCAGAAAGGGCCGACCCGTCGGAATCTCGCATTTTCGAAGCCGTGCAAGTCGTTCACTCTATTCAATGGCTGATGAAGCCACTACCTCCTTCTGGTTTGCCACCCATTGCTTAGCAACCAAACCAGCCTTCAATATCTCTGTTACCAGAAATGCATTCTTGGGTTGATCCGAGTGCATCGGCCAGGCCGCTATCGGCACTCCTGGGGTGGTGCTCTCCAGGCATGAATTCCATCTACAGTGACTCATGAACCAGCCTATCGATGGTCCATATCTCCCTCTTCCCCCTCCTCACTCACCTCGGTTGCTCCATCTTCTCATCCACTACCAGCATCACTCCGATCACCGCCAATAATCACTGCAACAGCAGCCGCAGAAGCATCGCATCTGCCACCGTAAACACCCTTATCAATTCAATCATCAACCCAAAGCCTCTCCTATCACTGCTGTTCCATTCCAACAAGCTTTGATCTCTCTCCTCCACACCAAAACAGCGCTGCAATCTGTTATGGTGTTGGAGAAAGCAGCGGCACTATCTCTCTCTCTAAAAAAAAAAAAAAAAAAAAAAAAAAAAGAGGAGGGACATGAGACCCAGCTCTTAAACAGGGTCTGAAATTCATCCTCGCGGCCAGCCAGGCGAAAGCAATCTGCAACACACAAGGGACCTGAAAAAAAAAAGAATATCTCTCTCTCTCTCTCTCTGTACTCAAAGACACCCACCACTTTGTCAACTTTCCAACCTATCTTCCTTCACCTTTTGCAAATACCCATACCTTTTTTTTTTTTTTTTTTAAACCAATCTTCTCTTTCTTTCTTTTTGCTTTTCTTATCATGTCACCCACATGGACATGTCCCTTTACTTTTGACAAACTATTTTTCTTTTCCTTCCTCTTATTCCCGTATTTATCTTTTTCCTTTTTCATATATATATATATATATATATATTTATTCCAACAAACAACAACACTTTTTTTTTTTCATTACTTAATTTATTCTATACCATGAGTTGTCTCACTTCACCCCCACTTTACTTTTCTTTATTTTATTTTATCTTCCTTTTTTCGTAATAAAAAAAAAAAAACATTTCTCTCATTTTTTTTTTTTTTTTTCACATCTTCACTCTGTGTTGAGCTGTTTTCCTCCACTTTATTAATCCTTTTGTTTCAACCTCAAATAGGTTTCTATCTTCACACCTATTTGAGTTTGAGGGGGGGTTATACATATATCATGGTGAGTATGGTTACACACCATGCGAACCACCCAAGCCACCCCATGGCGCACTCCTTAAGTCGCCCCCTTGGTACACCACCAAAATCTTTTACAACGGTCAGGCATGACCCCGTAAACTGTCCCGACATTGATTCCGGTCAGCTTCTACATCGGTCCGGCATGACCCCGTAAACTGTCCCGACATTGATTCCGGTCAGCTTCTACAACGGTCCGGCATGACCCCGTAAATTGTCCCGACATTGATTCCGGTTAGCTCCTACAACGGTCTGACACGACCACACAGTGTCTGTTACAACGGTCCGGCATGACCTCATAAACTATCACGACCACACAGTGTCTTCTACCTCGGTCCGACATGACCCCGTAAACTGTCCCGACAATGATTCCTATTATCTTCTACAACGGTCTAACCCGACCATACCGTATTTCCTATCATATTTTATTTGTCAGTTTATTTTTACGTTTTGTTACTCTCTCCAAACTCAAGTTGGTTAGTATCTATCCTTCTTGAGTTTGAGGGAGGCTGTTAGTATATTATATGTATTATATGTTAGTGCATATATATATTAGCTGTAAAATACCAACTAGCTTTAATAATGTTGTCTCCTTAGTGCATGCTTTCCTGTTTTCTCTTTCGGCCACCTTTGGCCCCTTTTGTAACACTCTCTCCTCTATAAAAGAGAGTCATCTGAACATTGTAATATAACAAATTCATAACATTCAATACAACATTTCAATACACAATTCTTTCTCTTTCTTTATACATAAAACTAATAAAAACAATCTGTTTAGTTCCTCCTGGGGAGAGATGAACATAGCTTATCCATGAAGCATGTCATATATGTGATGAAAGTAAATAAGCATATACAAAAGTCATCACGTGATAAATTTCAATATAAAAAATCCATACGGTGGTTTCTTGTCTACTTTCCTTGCACATTTTTCCATTATAAGTATGCAAAGATCATAAATTGGTGAGGTGTTGCATTGCTTCCAGAGTAGGAAGATTCATCAGATTCTCCCAATCTTTCAAAGAATGAAGAGATGAAAGGTTACCCAGACACTCCGGCAGAGCTTCCAATCCATCAAAATCTTCAATTGACAACACTTTTAAGGCAATGAGGCCCTGAAGTTGATCAAGCAGATACTTCCTAAAGACACAAAGCAATTTATATTTAACTTTGATGCTTGTTGGGTGAAGAACCCAAGAGTAAGTTTATAATTTCATAAATCAAGGCATTAAAGTAAGCAATTTTCATATGTTGGCTTCCGATTCAAATGGAAAGATCAGAATAATTTGTTCACACAAAAATTAGATTCTGAAAGAGACTGAAGTACGAAATAAATGAAAAGAACATAATAGCATAAAAACAATTGAAAGTTTCAAAATCTCATCTATCTTGCAATGAAATTTTCATTTCTTTTAGTTTTCTCTTCACCTGATTTCTTTTAATTTGGATGAGATAGCCAATTATGAACATTAGGTTATCAGCCTGCATTTTGCCAAAGAGGAGATAACTAGATCAAATGTAAGAGAGACAGAGACAGAGACAGAAAATACCACTTACAAATCTTGACCAGCAGTTGATCTTTGTGACACAAAACTATAAACAGAATTATTCTTTTTGTTTCACATGTGATACTCTGCACATTAATTCACAAACTTGATAAGGAAATGAAGAAAAAGAACAAAAGACAACAAAATGCTATATTGCCACCTGCAAATCTTGAGCTGCACTTGATTTTTTTCATGTTTGTTTTAGCTTTGCTAGCTTTTCTTTTCAACTTGGAAGCACTTGGCCCTTCCAATAGTGTAAGCTGATCGAGCTGACGTGAGAGTTCTAACTCAAGCACCTATTTCCAGCAAGCAACCTTCATTCAATTCAAATATCAGATAGTGATCGCGCCAATTCTTTCATTAAAGAAAGATTAGCACTTGCTAATTATAAGAATCTCATACTTAATCAATTAGGCATAGAGGGAGAATACCACCTGCAAATCTTGTGCTGCACTTGATCTTTGTGACCCAAAACTATAGACAAAATTATTCTTTTGGCTTCACATGCAAAATAATCTGTACATGAATACAAGTTTCCAGATGAGTAAGAGATGACTTGATGGGTTATTTAACTCTGAACGTGAACCAAACTTGATTTGGAGATTAAACAAAAGATGACATGATGGGTTATTTAACTTTGTACGTGAACCAAACTTGATTTGGAGATTAAACATAAAAGAAAAAAAAGGCAACAGAATGCTATATGTAATTTGTTAGATGCTCCAAGTAACAGATCATATATTGAAGTGTTTCAAGACAAAGAAACTGACATATATAGCCAATTTGCAGAAAAAGGCAAGCATTAACAGATAAAATTAAAATTGAATTGAACTGAATCATACAATTTGAACTCCAAATAAAAACTACATACATAATTCAATCCTCCAAGTGGAATGTTGTGGCAAATTCATCGTTAGATTAATTGCCTCCTGCACAAACTACCTCTGCACATGCTACAAATCAATATGACTGACCAAAGTGTTATAATTGGAAATGTCAACTCAACTCAGCTGACTTTTGCATACTCTAGGTAGCATGAAGCACTACGGCTTTTAGAATTAGTAATATACAAGATAGCATGGAAAACTCGTGTTTAAGGACATATCATCTGAAACAATGCTTAGGAACCCACAGTTGGGGCATTATGTCATTGTGAGTTTTAGATCATTTAGCTTCATCAGCTAAAATGAGATTATTTGAAATTGGAACATCAGAAAAACGTTGGTTCAAAATTGAATCATGTCATTTCATCAAATCCCATGGATGATTTTTTAGGAGGGATAAAAAATTCTCAAATTTCAGGAACATTCTAATCAAACCTATAGATGATTTTTTTAGGATGGATACAAAATCCTCAAATTTCTGAAACATTCCAATCAAACCTATAGATCATTTTTAGGATGGATAAAAAAATCCATAAAATTTAATTTTGATTAACATGAGAGCACAACATATGTACAATTACTATAGTTATGTAGTTCTATCATCTCAAGAACCAGGGATAGTGACTTAAATTGGTACAAAAGTCTAGGTGCCCCATACAAGTTTAACCTGGTATATGAACATCGATAATCAACAACAGATAAAATTGAAATTGAATTAAACTAAATCATATGATCTGAACTCCAAACTAGAACTACATACATATTTCAATAGTCCAAGTGGATTGTTGTTGCAACTCCATCATTAGTGTAATTGCCTCCTAACTCAATCTACCTGTGTACATGGTTTTTGAAGCTATATGCAACTTTCAGTGGCTATTGGACATAGCTTAGTTAAAAGCAATGCTCTCAGGAACCCACAGTTAGGGCACCATCTCATTGTGAAATGTAGATCATTAGCTTCATCAGCTAAAATCGAATTAGTTAAAATTAGAGCATCAGAAAAGTATTTGTTCAAAATTGAAACATGTCATTTCATCAAATCCCATAGATGATTTTTTAAGACGGATACAAAATCCTCAAATTTTAGGAACATTCTAATCAAACCTGTAAGTCAATGATTTTTAAGGATGGATAAAAAACTCATAAAATTAAATTTTGTTTAGCACTAAAAATTGGCCTTTTGAATTGGTTGCATAAAACATAATAATTCCCATGTTTTGAAAACAAAGTTGACTAATATAATTAAGTCATCATTTTTCTTTTCTGAAACTTAGCGCATTATGTCTTTTGTTAATAACATCAAACCAACGTTTGTGTTATGAAGATGGATGCAATACAACACGCAAGCACGCTGGCATGCCTTCCCAATTAAATTTTTTTTTTAGGTATAGAAAATCAATATTAGTCTGGTCCTAAAAAGGCTTGGTAATTAGTCTGGTCCTAAAAAAAGCAACGGTTAGTTCGGTCACCACGATTAGAAGAAGTTAGTTCGGTCATGCCATTCGGAGCTGAGATACAGCGACTTCGCACGGTAAGCCTAGCTTTGGTCAGCCCGGTCCAAGCTTGCTACGGTTAGCTTGGTCTCAATAGGTAAAACCAGGGTACAAGCTGTGAAGAGAGAGCCGAGCTAACTAGAGTTCGGTCGTTTTGGCCCGTTTAGCATGGCTTTGTTATCCTGGTCATTTTGCCATACTACTGGTTTGAAACCATCTCACTTGGTTTAAGCAGTAAGGGGGGTGTTGCAGGATAAGCATTATCTTTCAGAAGTATGAATCCTAAGAGGACTCTACATGGAAGAGTAAAAGTCCTACTAGGATTATGCCACACGGAACTTACAAAAGCTCACAAACATCACCTATGGAGAGGTAACACACAACTTTGATTCTCGAATACATATAGCTTTTTGTCTTTGTCTATTTTGCTGACTTAGGCATCAGAGAGGTATCCGGCACACACTCGCCGGCTAGCTCACGTTTGTGTTTTCAGGGATTAAAGCGATGACGTACGGAGGAGTGCAGACTTGATCAACAGGATTATACGGGAAGAATATTTCGTGCCGGTACAATTGGCACCGTCTATGGGAAAATCAGACTAGAACAAAACCTCTTGATCAAGCTTTTCCTCTTTAGAAACAATGGCGCACAACGAAGATTTGCCGCAGTCCGCCATCGACGGACAAACACCAGAGGGGGGTGCAAGGTGCGAAGGCCTACCTTCTATCCCTCCCATGGCGGACTTGGAGCCTCAGTGGCAAAATCCCAAGAGGGATGCAAGGGGGAGGAGATGGACTAACAGTCCCGTCACTCTCGTTCACGAAGTCCTGACAGACAAAGGCGGAGGATTGATCCTCAAGTTCTGGAGGACCACGTGAAGGAGCAAGATGAATTAATAAGGAAGATGGCGGTGGACATGGAGGTCATGAAGCGCCAGATCAAGAAAAAAGGGGTGGCGACAGGAGAGGGGCGCAAAGGCAATGCGCTTCCTCGCCACTCAGAAGATCGTAGTAGGCATACCACGACATCGCAAGCAGAGAGTAGAAGCCTCAGGACGAGGGACACTCAATCAAGGACTTCCAGAACTCGTTACGCCAGGTCTAAGAGAACGAGATCATTAAGGTCTTACACAGAGGGAAGTACCTATCGGCCCTCACACACGCACCATACATCATCCAGGCAAACGGAGTTGCCTAGATCGTCCGACTTACGAACTGTGCTTGAAGAAAGGGCGCGACAGAAGGAGGATGCTAGGGCACACGACCCGCATAGAGTTTCAGCCCTTCGGCGGTTGGCTCCTCGGACGCATGGAAGCGTTGAGGTTGGAATGCCAGTACCACACCTTGCCTACGAACCAACAGATAATGCGTTGGCAAGACTACATAGCTCGCCGTTCGTTCCGGCGATTGAAAACGCATCATTACCCTCAGGCTTCATCCAGCCTAAATTTACCACGTACGAAGGAAAGACAGGCCCTTACATGCACCTAAGCCACTTCCGCTAGGTTATGGCGGTATATCGACGAAACGAGGCTTTGATGTTCATCATCTTCCCATCAAGCCTTGGTGACCTAGGCTTGACTTGGTTCGAAAAACTTCCAGAAGGCAGCATAGCCTCCTAAGCGCAATTGGCGGAGGCATTCGTAACAAGGTTCAGAACAAACACCAAAACCCCGGTGGAAATTGATTAACTGCTCTCCATCGACATGGGCGAAAAGGAGTCATTAAAATCGTACAATAGCCACTACTGGGAGACCTTCAACCAGATTGGGGATTGCCCCACCAATCTCGCTATCGCACAATACAAAAGAGGCCTTCTAGTCGGGAACAGACTAAGGGACTCAATCACTATGACACCGCCTCTCATGATGGAGGCCTTAATGGAGAGAGTGCACCAACACATTCGGGTAGAAGAAGATGGCGCCCGTGCTAAGGCAAAGTCTAGCACGACCGCAGTACCAGACAAAAAGACCGCGACAAAGGTCAACGCGGTAGAACGTCCGAACAAAAACGGACACGGCAGGCGAGACAATGGAGATGACCAGGATAAAAGATGGTTGAGAGTCCGCACTGCCATAACCACGTTATTCAAGAAATCGATCTATCAGATTCTAAGCGAAATACGCGATAAGGCTTTCGTTAGATGGCCAGCGAAGCTAGGAGAAGCACAGAAAGACTATGACGAAAGATTGCGATGCACCTTCCACAAAGAAAAGGGGCACCGCACTGAAAATTGTATGCCATTAAGACAGCATCTAGAGGAGTTGGTGGCAGCCGGTCACCTGGATAAATACATTGAAGGAGGGACGCAACTAGCCCCCCAAGACCACAATAACCCCAATGGAATGCCAATTGACGCCCCACCTCAAGGTGTGATCAATGTGATACATGGAGTATTCGAACTTGAGCGTGCATGCGAGCTCAGAGGATTGATCAAGAAGGCTGAGCACTTAAGAGAAGTACTAAGCGCTCAACCTACCATCAAAAAGGGGAGAACAGACCCTACGAATGTCATCTCCTTTTCAGACAGAGACTTGGAAAGAATATATTGTCCTCACAACGATGCACTGGTCGTCACCCTCCGCATCAAGGATTACGACGTCAAGCGAATTTTGATAGACCAAGGTAGCTCGTGTGAGATAATATACTACGACACCTTCAAACAATTGAAATTGGAGGACAAATACATGGCACCAGCTGTGTCCCCCCTGATCGGATTCAACTCAATGCCAGAGTGGCCAGTCGGCAAGATCATCCTTCCAGTCAGGGCAAGAAGCGTGACAAAACAAGTGGAGTTTTGGGTATTGAAGGTCCCTTCCACTTACAACATAATCTTGGGAAGAACATGGCTGCATGCCATGCCGGTAGCATCATCCTACCATCAAGTAATGTGATTCCCCAACAAAGCTGGGATAATTGAAGAGGTCTTTGGAGACCAAATTATGTCCAAGCAGTGCTTCGTCACGGTTAATGGCAGCCGCGCTGCCAAGGGATATGTTCATTCGGTGGAAGAACCTGAGAACAATGAACTGTTCGCAGATGTCGGCAAAGCAGCTGATCAAAAAGCGGTGGAAGACTTGGTAGAGGTAAGAATAGATGAAAAGAACCCGGATAAGTTCTTTTTGCTCAGTTCGTCGTTGTCCAGCACTGAGAGATTAGAGGTCTTGAAATTCTTGACTTCTAACATCGAAGTGTTCGCCTGGACACCCTACGACATGCCAGGCATTGATCCAAACTTCATCTGTCACCAACTTAATGTCCACCCATCCGCCAGACCAATCATTCAGCGTACTCGCAGATCGGCGCTCCACCACGCCGAGATAGTGGCGAAAGAAGTGGGAAATCTGCTAGAGGCAGGAGCTATCAGAGAGGTGCACTACCCCAGATGGATTTCCAACACAGTCGTGGTACCAAAGAAGAATGGCAAATGGCGTGTCTGCGTCGACTATAAGACAGTCAACAAAGCATGCCCAAAGGACAGCTTCCCCCTACCACGGATAGATCAATTGGTAGACCTAACGGCGGGGCACAACCGACTTAACTTTCTGGATGCGTACAGAGGTTACCATCAGATCACCATGTACGAACCAGACCAGGAGGTCACGTCCTTTACAACTCCAAGAGGACTGTATTGCTACAAGGTCATGCCCTTTGGCCTAAAGAATGCATGGGCAACATTCCAACGGATGGTCACCAAGATGTTTGAACCATTGTTAGGCAAAACAATGGAAGCTTACATCGACGACATGGTGGTCAAGAGCAAGGATAAGAATGACCATCTAAGGGACCTAGGTGAGATGTTCCAGATTCTAAAGAAACACAAGTTACGCCTTAATGCATCTAAGTGCGCGTTCGGTGTAGGATCTGGCAAATTCCCGGGCTTCCTGGTGACCAACCGCGGTATAGAGGCAGAACCCTCCCAGATCAAAGCTATTCAGGATTTGGAGAGGCCTAACTCAGTAAAAGAAGTACAGCATCTCACCGGCATAGCTGCTGCACTCAACCGATTCATTAGCCGGTCATCAGACAGACTACGACCGTTTTTTCAACCATTGAAAGCCAAGTTCGAGTGGGACGAAGAATGCGACCGCGCTCTGGAAAGCTTGAAAGAATACATGTCTTCTTCACCATTACTGGTGACCCCAATACCTGGAGAAGAACTCTTTCTGTACCTGGCAGTCTCTCAGCACGCAATTAGCGCAGTGTTGGTCCGTGCGGAAGGAATCCAACATCTGCCCATCTATTATGTCAGCAAGACATTGCTGGGTGCCGAGACAAGGTACTTGCCAGTGGAAAAACTGGCCTTGGCCTTGATGATGGCCTCAAGAAAGTTATCGCACTACTTTCACACCCACACCATAGTCGTCCTCACAACTTTCCCATTAAAAGCTTTATTTGAGAGGGCGAACTTTTCTGGGCGAATCTTGAAGTGGGCAGTAGAGTTGGGGCAATTCGACATTAAGTTCCAACCCAGAACCGCGATAAAGGCCCAAGCTTTGGTAGACTTTGTCGCAGAATTTACCCCAGGAAGTCATCATATCTGCCCAGTCGACCTGGCTAACACAACCGAACTAGGGGTGGGAGTTGACGCCGGAATAGGGCAACCCCTGGTGCAGAATACTCAGTCGGATCCCAAGGCAGACCAGAATAAAGAGAGCAAGGCAGAAGCGAACCATGTTACACCAAGCCAAGACTCACCAACAAATAAAGACTTGGTTCAATCAGATAACGAGGGGCAGACAGCCAGTATGGACCTTGAAGAAAACACCAGCAACATCCTTGACCCCACGGCATCATCTGATCCCTCCACTTGTTGGAAATTGTTCGTTGGAGAGATGTGGAAGCTCTTTGTGGACGGAGCATCCAACCGGCATGGTGCAGGACTTGGCATAGTCCTCACCAACCTTGGATTCCCAGCATCAAACAACGAAGCGGAATATGAAGCGCTTCTTGCAGGTCTCAAATTAGCATTCTACATGCAGGTCACTGAGCTAATGGTCTACAGCGACTCACAGCTGGTGGTAAATCAAATTTCTGGCGACTACGAAACAAAGGATGACAGGATGGCCAAGTACCAAGAATTGGTCAGAACAGAGATCAAGAAATTTGAAGTAGTAAGGATAGAACAGATTGACAGGGAGAAAAATAACAGATCAGACGAACTAGTAGGATTTGCTTCAATGGCAGACACATCCATCCCTCACCCACTGCTAATCGATTACCTACCAAGACCAAGCATTGAAGACCCCGAAGCAGAAGAGGTATGTTGCGCCGAACTAGGCCCTTCATGGATGGATCCCATCATAGCATTCTTAAAAGACGGCGTCTTACCGGAAGAAAAGAAAGAAGCCAACAAAATTAGAGCAAAGTCGCAACGATTTTGGCTCTCCCAATCTATGGCATTGTACAAAAAGTCATTCTCAGGACCTTATGTAAAGTGTGTCCATCCCAGCAAAGTAGATGCATTCTTGTTCGAAATACATGAAGGCGTGTGCGGAAGCCACCAAGGAGGAAGATCGTTAGCTTACAGAGCCATTTCACAAGGATACTGGTGGCCATACATGCAAGCAGACTCAGAGAAGTATATGAAGAAGTGCGAGAAATGTCAGAAGTTCGCACACCAAATACATCAGCCAGCCAAAGAGCTCTTACCGCTAACCAGCCCATGGCCCTTCGTAATGTGGGGCTTGGACATAGTAGGACCACTTCTAACAGCACCCGGAAACAGGAAATTCTTTCTCGCAGCAACAGACTACTTCACAAACTGGGTGGAAGCAGAAGCATTAGCATCAATCAAGGAAAAAGATGTGAAGAAGTTCGTCTGGTAGAATATCATCACTCGGCTCGGTATACCTAAAGCCCTAATATCAGACAATAGCACTCAGTTCGACGGCAGAATCTTTAGAGGGTTTTGTGAAAAATACAAGATAGAGTTCTACAATTCTACACCGGCATATCCCCAAGCAAATGGCCAAACAGAAGCATCAAATAAGGTCATCTTGGATGGATTGAAAAAAAGGCTAGAGAAAGCCAAATACAAGTGGGCAAAAGAGCTCCCTCATGTTTTATGGGCTTACCGCACCATACCTCGGCGGTCAACAGGAGAAACTCCATTTTCCTTAGCCTATGGTATGGAGGCAGTAATCCCATTAGAAGTTGGCCTCCCCACAATTCGAAGCGAGAATTTTGATCCAGACTTGAATGGCGAAGCCATAACATTGGAGCTCGACCTTGCAGAGGAAAGAAGAGACAGAGCACTAGTTCACATTGCCTCATACCAACAAGAGTTATCCAGGAAATACAACAAAACAGTGCATCCAAGGCAATTCAAGATCGGAGATTGGGTACTGCGCAAAGTGATGGGAAACACCATGGTATCGGAGGATGGCAAGTTAGGGCCTAATTGGGAAGAACCTTACAAAGTGGTTGGACTAGCAGGCAAAGGGGCATACCACTTAGAAGATGAGGACGGCAAGGCGATTCCCAGGCCATGGAATACTGCCAATCTCAAGTTATTTTATTTTTAGCTTTTTTTCTTTAAGTATGTGTAATTTTTTCCTTTCTCAATAAAACAAGTAGTTTCTTTTCAGTATAGACGTTTCCTTCTGTAAAAGTTTGTTTTAGTGAGTTAGGTGAGTTAGGGGTATTAAAAACACAGTTGGCCGGAATAACCAACTGCGACCCTTCCTAAGCCCAGGATAAGGATCCAGGCTGCAAGACGTTTGGTCGGAATAACCAAACACTTTACTCTAGGTTAGCTGAAAAACCAATCTAGAGCTTGGCTGGAAAAACCAACACCTCTCTTAAGCTCAGGATAAGGATCCAGGCTGCAAGACGTTTGGTCGGAATAACCAAACACTTTATTCTAGGTTGGCTGGAAAAACCAATATAGAGGTTGGCTGGAAAAACCAACACCTCTCCTAAGCCCAGGATAAGGATCCAGGAAGCAGGACGTTTGATCGGAATAACCAAACACTTTACTCTAGGTTGGCTGGAAAAACCAATCTAGAGGTTGGCTGGAAAAACCAACACCCCTCCTAAACCTAGGATAAGGATCCAGGCTGCAGGACGTTCGGTCGGAATAACCAAACACTTTATTCTAAAGTTGGCTGGAATAACCAATTTAGAGGTTGACTGAATTAAACCAACTCTTAGTACTCTTCAGCCGAGGTAAGGATCTCGGCTAAAGAGTGGTTGGCTGGATTAAACCAACTCTTAGTACTCTTCAACCGAAGTAAGGATCTCGGCTAAAGAGTGGTTGGCTGGATTAAACCAACTCTTAGTACTCTTCAACCGAAGTAAGGATATCGGCTAAAGAATGGTTGGCTGGACTGAGCCAACTGTTAGTACTCTTTAGCCAAGGTAGGTATCTCGGCTGAAGAGTGGTTGACAGCTATAATTAGATTGCAAGATCAAGACCAAAATAAGTATCTCGGCAAGTGAATGCTGTACCTCATCCAAGACCTCGGTTAGAAAGTAAAGTACAAGCATGAAGATCAACCGAAATAAGAGTTGAACAAAAAAGCAGACTTCATTGAAAATTCAAAACAAGTACAAAGGGTGGGGCCTCAGCCCGGTTATAATTTGTTTCCAACAGTAAAGAAAAGAAAAAAAACAAAAAGAAGAAAAATACAAAGTCAGTTAAACAGATCATCAAGGTCGGCATCAATATCAATTTGGAGCCCGGTTTCACTGGGTAGCACGGTCTCGGTTGGAAGAACGGTTTCAGTAGGCAGCTCGTTGGTCAGATCTTCCACCATTAGCTCCGACCGAACTGATTGATCGACGGGATCACTAACAGCCGGGGTATCTTTGGGCACGGTGTCTTCTTCATCATCTGAATCCTTAAGAAATTGTTGCTGAAGGGCAGCAACATATTCCATCATAGAGCTCGGAATGAAGTATGCTGGAGCGTTGAAGACCACGGTCTCTGGACCGTGACCGAGTTGCTCTACAGCCGCCCTCCAACCGCACTTGAAAAAGAGATCCTTGGCAGCTTCACATTGTTTAATGTAAGTCACCTCCCCCTCCTTGAAACCCCGGAGCTCGGCGTCATCAGCATCCTTCTTCAGCTGCTCTATCTCAGCGTTTTTCTTACCCTCAAGTTTAGTAAGTTCGCGCAGATATTTATCTTTGATAACGGCTGTAGCCTTTTGTTTTTCTACTTCAGCCGAGCTGACAAGTTCGGTCAAACGACCATTCTCGGATTTTAGCTCGGCTATTTGCTGCCTGGCTTGTTCCAGCTCAGCAGTTTTTTTTGTTACTTCGGCCAGAGCTTGCCTTGTAGTCTTACAAAGTTCAAGCACTCGCTTATGAGCGATGTGACTCTTCTGCATGGCTTGTAAAAAGAGGGGGACTTGAAATCAAACCGAGATAAAAATAGTACAAATTAGAAAGATTAAACAGAAACAGCTACTTACGAGCACCATGGATTTGGTGGCCGAGCGGATGGCCTTTAGCTCGGTCAAATTTTTGTGATGCTCCATGTCTGCTGGAAGGCAAACACTCCTGGCAAGGTTGAATGCCATCATGTGATCTTTCTCAGCGACCACCAAGTCAGTATCTTGGATATCTCAGTTCTGGAAAGTCATTTTCGGAGCCCACTTGGAGGAGCTAGCCCGGTCAGAACGCTCCGGCTGAGGGCTCGGTGGAGGGCTTGGTGGAAGGATGGTTTCATCTTCATCAGCAAGGCGTTGCTTGGTTTGGGTAGTCCGGGTGCGCTTGCTTGGGCGTGATGAAGAGGGTTATTGAGATGGAAGGGCCACCACTGTTTCCTGAGTCTGGTTTTGTGGTGGTACTTCAGCTCGGTGGGTTTCGGTTAAGAGGGCCCTTACTCTGTTCCTCTTCGCCATTTCTTCTTCTTCAGTAGTACGAACTAGGTTAATTTGTGGCAAGTTGGGGTCCGGTTGGGGAGAGGCTTCCAGTAAGAAGTCTGTTATTCTAGCTTTACGTTGGCTGCTGTATCTGTACGTTAGTTTAAAATTCAGCAGCTTGGTCCAACTTCTTTCTGGATATCATAGTGCGGTGCGGAGAGTGTTCAGATTTGGGTAACTGTATAGTGATTGAAGATGGGCTGAATCTGCATAAAGAAGACAACTGTTAGGTCGATTCAGGAATAGGAAACCGAAATAAAATAAAAGCATGTAAAGAAACCGAAGTAATTATACCGGGGGTTCCTTTATTCCAGTTTATACTGTGGCCTGGGATCTGGGCTTGGTGGTCTTCAAAATTGCCAGATACCCAGAAAAAATCGTCATCGTTTAAGTCTTTGTCCGGTGTGTCCTTTATTATTTTCTCACGCCGGCGTCATATTCTTAAATAATAAACCCACCTGTCTTCTTTTGAGCCTATAGAATATTGGTGAAAGAGTTCGGCTAAGCCGAGGTTAATACCAGCACGGCGGTTTAGCTCGGCTATACCATTTATTATGCGGTATGAGTTTGTGGAAAGCTGAGTTGGGCATATCCTAGTTTGCCTAAGGAATTCACAAAGTAAGGGCTGTACAGGGAATCTTAGGCCGGTTTCTACAATGGAAATGAGGGTGAAGGGAACAAAACCAGGGTTTCCCCAAGGTATGATATCTTGTTCGGCTAAGGTGAGATGAACGTCGTCAGGAATGTTATACTCCTTTCGGAATTCGGCCAGGCCACCAGGTGTTTCTACTAAAAACCTATATTTACCCATTTTATCTTAAGTTATGAATAAATTATACTTGTGATTAAGCTCGGTCGCTGAAGTGGGCTAAGTAGCTCGGTTGAGCGCTCAAAGGAGTGCCTGGGCAACCTAAAGTCTGCAAAGTGAAAAAACAAAGGTGTTAAGCACAGACCGTTGGACCGTGCTAAAGAGAAATAAAGGCAAGATATATCAAATCTTAGCTCGGCTATGTGAAATGCTACGTGTCTTAGCCCGATTTGAAGCAAGGGTTTGGTTATCTCGGTTTGCACTAGGGATTTGGTATCTCGGTTTATACAAGGGGTTCGTTATCTCAGTTCGTGCAAGGGTTTTGTTAGCCCGGTTGAGCCTCTATGGGCAGCACTCGTAGTTCGGTTGAACTACGAAGGCTGGTTTAGCCCCAGTCATAGCTCGGTCGTGGTCGAGGCTTTCAAACATAGTATTGCATAGAACTAGTACGGTTCAAAAGATCAGCTAGTCGAATCATAAGGAGGTTTTATTTCTTGAAATTACTGGTATAGCGTGAAGTATTAGTTCGGTTGGATAAGTTTGATTAAGATTCACAACAACTACAAACAACTTTCTAGTCCGGTTGCATCATGATTCTGGATCGAAACTAGTATTTTTCATGTTATTTCTTGAATCCAAGTGGTTCTATTACTAAGTTTTTGCAGAAAAAACAAAGCTAAACAAAAAATGGAAGCAGGCATGGTGTGTTTTTAAAAACATGTAATGTATTACAAAAAAGGTGCGACATCAACCAAAAGGAGTTAGAAGGATGAGTTACTTACCAGATTACAACAGAAAATCGAGGATGGAAGCAACGATAGTGAAGAACACGAACTCAGCAAACTCAAGGGTTAAAGATATGGAGACACAGAAAGAGAGAAGAGGAATTGAATAGTAAAGTAAATGATTCTAAACCTTGAGGATTGTTTTGTGAAAAGAGAATGAAGGTCGAAAAGGCGGGAACTGTTCAAAAAACGCGAGGTACGAGGGCGGCGTGACAGCTGCCTTCAGCCAATAAGAGCTTGCCACGTGTCCATGAAATGAGAAGCGTTTCAGTTGCTGTGATTGAAGAGAAGTTTTGACCGGACAGGTACAACCCAGTGTGAATTTAGCTCGGTTGGGAAGGCTAAAAGGGTTTTTACCCCGGCTGGAAAGGCTAAATGGTTTTAGCTCGGCTGGAAGGCTGAAGCTTTTTAGCTCGGCTGGTGACAGATAATCCCTATCATGCAGTGCAGATGGAATTAAGGGGCAATTAAGAGGGTAATTTATATGTAAATTGGGCCGAGCTGGGCAATGGGCTGTTCTTTGGGCCGTAATGAAGAGGCTAGGGAGATTGGCCACAGTCAAGTGTTAGCTCGGTCCAAAGTAAGGTTCTTGCTGCCAGACTAAGTAAAAAGGCTTGGTAATTAGTCTGGTCCTAAAAAGAGCAACGGTTAGTTTAGTTACCACGATTAGAAGAAGTTAGTTTGGTCACGCCATTCGGAGCTGAGATACAGTGACTTCGCACGGTAAGCCTAGCTTTGGTCAGCCTGGTCCAAGCTTGCTACGGTTAGCTCGGTCTCAATAGGTAAAACCGGGGTACAAGCTGTGAAGAGAGAGCCGAGCTAACTAGAGTTTGGTCGTTTTGGCCCGTTTAGCATGGCTTTGTTATCCCGGTCGTTTTGCCATACTACTGGTTTGAAACCATCTCACTTGGTTTAAGCAGTGAGGGGGGTGTTGAAGGATAAGCATTATCTTTTAGGAGTATGAATCCTAAGAGGACTCTACATGGAAGAGTAAAAGTCCTACTAGGATTATGCCACACGGAACCTACAAAAGCTCACAAACATCACCTATGGAGAGGTAACACACAACTTTGATTCTCGAATACACAGAGCTTTTTGTCTTTGTCTATTTTGCTGACTTAGGCATCGGAGAGGTATCCGGCACACACCCGCCGGCTAGCTCACGTTTATGTTTTCAGGGAGTAAAGCGACGACGTACGGAGGAGCGCAGACTTGATCAGCAGGATTATACAAGAAGAATATTTCGTGCCCGTACACTCATGGTTTAGTAAATCGTATACTAGAGTGGAGATAAAAATGTATAGTACATATAAAAAAAAAAAATAGAAGCTAGATTAAAACTGATAAACTTTAGAGAGAGAGAATGAGGGGTTTTAATTAATTAGTTATTACATCATTTTCAGGTGTTAATTAATTATTTGTTTGGTTGGAGACACAGAGGACTTACGTAATTGGCAGTAAACTTTTTTATGCTTCATCTTGAAGAAGAAGATTAGTCATTTGCAGAGGAAACCATTACAGTTGACCTGAAACCCAAAAAAGGGGTTGATGAGATAAAGGAAACGAGCAAACAACATTGGGAAGGGGGGCGATGGGAGTGAGAAGAGAAGAGAAGAAATCATTAATATGGATAACGATTAGAGAAATATTTAAGTTACCTTTAAATCAAAATGTCTGGAATATGGGCAATCTTGTGCCATTCTTGGCCGCTTTCCCTTGCACATCTTTCCTTTAGAAGGGGACAAACACCAATTGTTAAAGATCATAAATTGGTGAGGCATTGCATTACTTCTAGGGTGGGGAGATTCATCAAATTCTTGCAATACCAAAGATCCAAAGAATGAAGAGATGAAAGGTTACCCAGCCACTCCGGCAGAGCTTCCAGTCCATCAAACAATCGAAGTGACAAGTCTTTCAAGGTAGTGAGGTGCTGAAGTTGATCAGGCAGATATTTGAGCCTTTCCCACCCATATAGAGACAAAGACACCAAGGAGATGAAGGGGTAGTGTTTGGGGTTTGGGTGATATTTGGTATCATCATCATCAACCTTCTTTTCCTCCTCTGTAGTTGTAGATGCAGCAGTTACGGTGGTGGAAGGCCAGGGGAAATATTCAAGCTCCTCTGAGAACCAACCTATCTTCAATGTTTGAAGGCTGGTCAGGCAAAATAGCCTCTCCTCCCAACAACCTGCCAATCTTGGAAATCTTTTAATTGTCAAGTTCTGAAGGGATGGGCGGCCGCTGCATAATTCATCTGGATTAGGCATTATTATTAAATTCGGACACCATTCTATCTCTAATGGTACAAGGGTTTGTTGTAGCAACCCATTTGGTAAACATGTCAATACTTCGCACCCTGAAATCCAAAGCTTCCGAAGAGACGTTAAGTCACTGCAATTGGACGCTTCTTCTTGTTTTGTTTCTTCAATCATACATCTTAGATTTGAGCAATTTTCTATCGTTAAGTCCTCAAGAGATGCAAGGTTTTGGAAGTTATTTGGCAAAAAACATAGCTCTTCCAATTTACTTACTGTTAGCTTTGTTAGGGTTTTTCTGTTTTTTTTCCAACAAATCTACAAGTAAAACATCAATCTCCAATTTCAAACAATGATATACCTCTATTCTCGAGCAAGAGCGACAGCTATCCGAAGAGCGACGCTTATCCGGAAGAAATTTAGATGGAAATCCATCAATAATCAATTCCTGTGAGGATAACAAATGACTAGGAATTGTAGTCAACTTAGGGCAATTTCTAATAAATAGCCACTCAAGCAGAGGAAAGAACATCATGGTGTCCGATGACGATGATGATACCCCAAGCCCACACCATTCTTCTATGCTTGGCATATCATCTAGAAGAAGTTCTCTTAGTGTTGGAAATACAATGGTCGGTGTTTTTGCTGCTTTTGCCGTTGCTGTTGTTTATGCCCCACTACAGCTATCAGTTAAATTTGATGTATGGAAACAATAGAGAGAATGAAATATGTATTGATGATTGATATTATTGATTGATATCTAATTGATTTTTTTTAGTACAAATGTGAGAGGCTCCTTATATAGGAGATATAGGTGTAGTAGGTGAAGTGGAGGTGGTAGTGGTGCAGGTGAAGTGGAGGTGGTAGTGGTGTAGTGGGTTAGGTTTAGTGGAGTAAGTGAGGTGGTAGTGGTGTAGGTGAAGGTAAATTCTAACAGCCCCCCGCAAACTCAAGGAGGATAGAAACTAACCAACTTGAGTTTGGAGAGAGGAACAAAACAAGAAAATACATAAAAATAAAAAAGATAGGAGACACTGTATGGTCGTGTCAGACCGTTGGTGAAGACACTGAAATGTGGTGTCATAACGTTGTAGAGGACACTGTATGGTGGTGTCATAACGTTGTAGAGGACACTGTATGGGGGTGTCATAACGGTGTAGAGGACACTGGATGGCGGTGTCAGACCGTTGTAGAAGACAGTTTATGGGGTCATGTCGGACCGTTGTAGCAGACAATGTTGTGACAGTTGTTGTGACAGTTTACAGAGTCTTGCTGGACCCTTGTAGAAACTAACCGGAATCAATGTCGAGACAGTTTACAGAGTCTTGTCGGACCCTTGTAGAAACTAACCGGAATCTATGTCGGGACAGTTTACAGAGTCTTGTCGGACCCATAAAGGAGCTAACCGGAATCAATGTCGGGACAGTTTACAGAGTCTTGTCGGACCCATAAAGGAGCTAACCGGAATCAATGTCGGGACAGTTTACAGAGTCTTGTCGGACCCCTTAAAAAATCGCACCCTCAAAAGGTGTGCCCAATTTTGTCAAAAGGCGTGCCATCAAAAGGCGTGCCCAATTCATCAAAAGGTGTGCCGGACAGGATGGCGAGGCACGTGGGCGCCTTGGCTTGCGTGCCCGTTTGTCGGCTGGTGGCAAGAGGCGCGCGATGCGCGTGGCTGCCTCGGCTATAAGACGGAGGCTGAGGCTGAGGCAGAGAAAAGCTGCGAAAAACCTCTGAAAAAAAACTCCGTTGTGCTGAGAGAGAGAGTTTGAAAAACTCTTCGTTGTGCTGAGATATTCTGTAACACTCTGTTGCCCAGAAAATGGCTTCGTCTTCCCGTGGGCTGCTCACTCTCTTTCCCGACCTCAATGAGTCAACAAGAGAGAGAACTGGTGCGGTGGCCAGTGAACCTCAACCAAACACCTCTGTGTTTGCTCCGTTGAACTTTCCGATGCGGTCGGTGGAGCAAAAAATGGCGGTGCAAACTGATATTGAGGCCAATCAGTATACTTTGAAGTCATGTGTGGAGACCATGACGGCGGTCACAAACCTGTCGCACCGGCTGCAGAGTAGGACAAATGAGGTGCAACAGTTAACCTCCCAGCTGGCTCTGCTCCAACGCATGTATAAGGATGCGCGAGCAGAGGTAAGTGTGCTAAAGGCGGAAAATAAGGAGCTGAAGCGGAAGGCCACCGTGATGTTCCGATTTGGAGGTCCACCATATGCTGTAGTGGAGGAGCAGGGAGGAGGCAACTTGCTTGGTGGTCTAGGAAGCACGGAGGCAACACCGTCAAGGGCCGCCCAGGACGGAGGCAAAAAGAAAAGACCGGCGGCAGAGTAGAGAAGAAGTGAGGTCGATGTGTGGCCGCTGCAGAAAAGAAAACAAATCTACTGTTTTTTTTTTTTTTTTTTTTTTTTTTTTTGTTTGGTAGAAATGTGATCGGGGTTAATTCCCTGTCATGAATAAAACGATGTGTGGTTTGTTTGTGTTTATGATTTTTTTTTTTTTTTTTTTTTTGAGCAGAAATAAGAAAAAAAAAATTAAAAAATAAAGTGAAAGAAAGAAAAAAAAAAACAAAAGAAAGAAATAATAATAATATGTTTGAAATCATAATAATAATAATAATAATAATAATAATAATAATAATAATAATAAGATGTTTAAAAAGTGGGGCGGTGGAAAGAAAAATAAATAAATAAATAAATAAATAAAAAAGAAAGAAAAGAAAAGAAAGAAAAGAATAGCCAGCTGGGAGAATATTTTAGAATAAAAAAATATAGATAATATATTCCTGAAGAGAAAAAGCTGAAAAAGAGAGAAGTGGTGATGAACTTGTACGTGGCCCAACTTTTAACAGACCCAACTTTCGCATACGTGGGTGTGCTGGAGTGGGTTCAAAAGTGGACTGATAATGAGTACGAAAAATAAAATAAAAAAAAGAAAAGCAAAGTGGGGTGAGGATGGGTTCAAAAGTGGACTAAAAAACATGAGTGTATGTATTGATTATTTGAGATAATAATAATAATAACTTTATTGATTGAAAGCTGTGCCTCTGGAAAAGCTGTACCCTTTCCCCCCGATACAATAGCTCCAGCGTGACCCATACGCCTGCTTGGTGGAGCAGTGAGTCCAGCAATAAAAGCAACAATAGGCTTTTGAGTCCCACTTTCCTTTACAAGTGCAGCCGCATCCTCTTCAGCTGTACCACCTATTTCACCAATAAGAACGATACCTTCTGTCTGAGGATCAACAAGAAACTTCTGCATGCAATCAACAAAGTTTGTCCCATTAAAAGGATCCCCACCAATACCAACACAGGTTGATTGGCCTAGGCCAACAGCAGTTGTTTGGAGTCGGCATCGGCGTTGGTCGGCGAAATCGAGCTCCGATGTGCCTAGATCTCTGGTCGTTGGTTCCTCCGGCTTGCTTCCGGTGACTGGCCTGTGACCGCGTAGGGCTTGATAGGAGCCGAAGGCCTTGTCGCATACACGACACTTGTAGACGGGCTTTGAAAACCAAGAGGTTGCTGCGGTGGGTGAGTTGAGAGCTTCGAGAGCCATTACAACTTAGTGAAGGTATGTGTAGAAAATAAGCGGAATAGGTTGAGGTCCGGCGGACGGCTAAGGTGAGGTTGCCGCCCGCCGGTGAAGCGAAAATATTAGGTTCTAAACCTGCTCTGATACCAAGTTAAATTTGATGTATGGAAACAATAGAGAGAATGAAATATGTATTGATGATTGATATTATTGATTGATATCTAATTGATTTTTTTTAGTACAAATGTGAGAGGCTCCTTATATAGGAGATATAGGTGTAGTAGGTGAAGTGGAGGTGGTAGTGGTGCAGGTGAAGTGGAGGTGGTAGTGGTGTAGTGGGTTAGGTTTAGTGGAGTAAGTGAGGTGGTAGTGGTGTAGGTGAAGGTAAATTCTAACACTATCAAAGATGATGTCATCATTATCATGATCATCATGATCATGATTAACAACACTGTGACAACCATAGAATTCAGGACCAATACGTTTCAGATTACTTAATCCAGAAATTTTGATAACCTCAAGATGCGGAAGGTGTCCGAGTGGTGGGACTTGTTCACATCTCGTGCACTCGGATAATTCTATATTAACCAAAATTTGAAGCAACTGCGCATCCCTACCACTCATCATCCATGATGCAAAATTTTGTCCTTCAAATTTCTCGAGTTTTAAAAGCTTAAGGTTCCCATGAGGTTTAAGTCCTTCCAACATGTCTTCGTGGTTAATGCTAGTAGTGTCTCTTGCTGTTGAAGGATTGCCCACCCTATCCCAGTGAAATCCCAACTCACGAATGTTTGGTTTTCCTAATATTTTTGCCTTTTCTGCTTCTTCCTGCTTTTCACTTGTTGGAGATTGTAAATCATTAATTTACCTCTTAGTTTGCTTAAGCTACCTAGCTCTTCAATTTTTTGGCCCTTATCCTCACCAACAACAAAGAATGGTAATGCCTGCAAAGAAGTCAACTTCCTTATCATCATTGGCATCAATTCCCTGTTCTTATTTGTGTCAGCAAGACAAAAATGTCTCAAGCTAACCAACTCATAAAACTTTTCTGGAAGCTTTTTGAAATGGGTAAAAGATGGAACTCTCAATGTTTGCAAATTGTAGAGCTTGGTGATAAATTTTGGTAGTGTTTCAGTATATGACCTTGAGAGATCAAGATATCTCAAATGTATGAACCTACATATGGAATTTGGCAACTCTTTCACATTGCATCGCTCCAAATTCAGGGCACGTATACGTTCGACTTCATAAATGCTTTTAGGGAGACTTCCTTTTAAAAATAGTGTCCTCAGTTTCCTAACAATTTCTTTTGGAATTTCAAAACTTACATTTCCCATTACACCAAATGATAGATGTTGAAATTCACCTCACCAGCAATTGAAGTCAAAGCCAAACAGTTACCCTCTGAGACATCTAGTGCCAAATCATGCACAAGATCATGCATTTTGCAACTGATAATATTATTGTGCACATCCAATTTAATGTCTTGAAATAAAGAATTGCACAACAAAATATTAAAATAATTATTACGGACATCTTCCATTTCCAAATTGCTTCTCGAAGAAGGCTGGAGAAATCCTTGAGCCATCCAAAGCTAAATCAACTTATCCTTTTGAATGTCGAGATCTTTTGGAAAACTAGAACAATACGCAAAACAATGTTTCAAATACGGTGATGGTAAGTGATCAAAACCTAACCTTAATATCGGTTGAATTCCACTTTTGATTTCAGTTGAGCTCCATATTTCACTGTTTTTGATCGACACCCATTCGTAAATGTATTGTTTAGAGTACATTAAACCTCCTAGTGACTTTATTGCCAATGGTACACCCTTACACTTTTCCACCAGTTTTCTACCTATAGCCACCAAATTCTGTGTCTCTCTTGGTCCTCCATTTGCAAATGCTCTATTCCGAAACATGGTCCAACTTTCATTTTCTGATAGTTGGTTCAAATGATGAGTGAGAGATGGAGATTTTCTCATGGTCGATACCACGTGCATACTCCTGGTTGTAGCTATAATTTTGCTTCCCTTGGATCCACCTATCCCTAGCAAAGAATTTCTCATGCACTCCCATTTGTCTGGATTTTCATTCCAAACATCGTCTAGTACAAGCAAATACTTTTTGCCATTTAGTTTTGCTGCAAGCTTTCTCACTATTCCTTCAATATTATCTGTGTCAGACTTATTCCCAGTAAGAGATTGTACCATCTGATTCAATAGCTTTGGAACTATGAAATCATTAGACACACAAATCCACATCCTTTGATCACCAAAATGCCTCACCACCTTCTCGTTGTTGTAAACTAGCCGAGCAAGAGTTATCTTGCCCATCCCACCCATTCCTACAATGGCAATGACAGATAAATCATCTCCACTCTCATAGGAGCCAATTAACATGTCTATCACAGTTGATATATTACCATCCCTTCCAACAACTTGTGAATCGTCTACAAAGGGCTGAGTCAGCCTGAAATTCAAATCTCTAGGTTCAACATTAGGACTAGCAGCATTTAAGAGCTGATCAGCTGGTTTAAGACCGATGCCATTTGTTTCTTTGCAAATCAAGTCTAACATTGAATTGATATCCTTGACCTTATGAGCCATCTTGAGATGAAATGCCAATGGATTCGAGAGAGAAAAGAAATTGCGTACCTTGTTTCTCATTCGGTTTTGCACCTCCAACTTTCTTCGAAGAGTTTCGTACGCAAACTCATCCAGCACATTCTCAGCATCACCGGTTACAAGCTTGAGATTCTTCAGTCACTCGCACATAATTTCCGATGTGATTCTCCGGTTCTTAGCATCGCGTGGCAAAGCTTGAATGAGTGATAAACTTCTGCGGAGGGTTTTGAGATCTTCCTTGAAACCCAACGCCACTTTAATTTGTTCGGAAGCAAGTGGAATCAAGTTATTGAGGATCACTTGAGCAGCAGAGATGAGAACAGGGGCAGACATCTTTGATCCTTCTTTTTTTCTTACAATTACCAAGGAAAACTTGGATTGGATTGGATTGGAAACAATCAATTAGGTTAGTTTTGGGAAGTTGAGTTTTAGCAACTTTTTTTTGATTTGTAATAAAAGTTAGAAGTTGACTTTTTTATTTTTTTTTTGTTCATTTGAGAAGTTGGTTTTTAGCTACTAGTGAAATTATAATTTTATCTTTCATGAGTCAAAATGTGTTATATGAGTGAAGTTATAAATATTTTAAATTAATGAGAGTAACTTGATCATTTTATTATAATTTGATATCCTAAATAAATATTAATTAAAAATGTCAAAAATAATTTTTTATCAAAAACTTTGTTAAAAGGAAAAAAATTACTTTTTACCATCTTATCAAAATAGGCAGAGAATACAAACAGATTTTTGTGTCGTGAAGCTGGAAGGTGTTGGGAAGCTTCAAGCAATCATTTCTCAAATAATAGAGAGATGAGAACATATGGGGGTGATGGGTATGTTTCTCTACACGGCGGTGTTTTTTATATTAATTAGTGTATAATTAATTGATATATTAATTAGTATATGGTGGTATTATATATATTAATTAGTGTAGTAACTAGTGTATTAATATTAGTTATGACATTATTATTGATCTCACCCATTATATAAATTATAAATATCAAAAAATTCTTAAATTATATCACATCATCAATTAGTATATTAGTTAATGCATTAATTGATGAATATAACATTATTCACTAGTATATCAGCATAATTATAACCTTATTATTTAAAAATTATGATGTCATCCATTATATAAATGACAAAAATTTAAAAAATTTAAAATTATACCACATTATTAATTAATCTATTAAGTGATGCATATAATATTATTTTTGTCTATATTTTATTCACAGGTATTGATTAGTGGGAAAAATCAACGGGACAGGGCTGTTTGGGGTAGCAATTTATTACTGCACATGTCAGTGGTAAACGGTTTTAAATTTCAAATTAAAAAATAATAATAATCAACTTGTTTGGTTTTGATTTTTATAAAACACTTTTTAAAAAAGTATATTTTTTATTTTATGTATTTTTTTTTTGTTTTCAATGATTTTTTTTAAATATTTTAAGCATTTTTCTTAAATTTTTAGACACACCTAATATAAACACACTTAAAAAGTATAATATTTGTGAAAATATTAAAAAAAAAAGAAAAAAGAAAATTCAGTACATTTTTCTTATTTTTGTATATTTATTATTTTTGTAAAATAGTTTTTCATAAATATTTTATTATTTAGATACATCTAAATAAGGTGTATTTAAAAAAGTAAAAAAAATTGTTTAAAATTTTAAAAATATTCACTAAAAATAAAAAAAACGCGAAAAACAAAAAACTCAATTTTTAGAAAACTGAATTTGAAAAATTGAAACCAAACACACTAAATAATACTTATTAAAAAATTCAATTTTAATCTTTCAACTCCCTCTTTTTTCAATTCATCACCTAGGCTTCGTTTGACAATTACATGTTTTAGTTAAAAAGTCAAAAAGTCATTATAAGTTATCATATCACTCTCTACTTTTCTCTATATCTTTTCATAAAAAGTTAAAAAATTACTAAAATAACTTATCTCCAAACAAGGCCGTACTCTCCATCTTCATTCATTCGGCATCTCCAATTTGTGACCTTTTAAATTTGATTAAAAAATGTTAAAAAATCATATATTCATTAAATTAAGTGAGAGTCATTTTTTCATTAAATTAAAAATTTAAAAATTCAATGTATAACTCTCTGGTCCAATCTTCCCACTGAGAAAGTGGTTTGGCATTTTACGGAGAACAGTGAGTTTTTGGTACATTCAGAGTATTATTTATGGGTTGATAGAGAGAGTCTGGCATGGCAAGCAACCAATTCGGATGGTGGGTATGAGCAAAAGCAAATTTGGCGGGGGCTCTGGCATCTCCAAATTCCAAGCAAGATAAAGACATTTGGGAACAAGGTTTATTCAGAAAAATGATTAACAAAAGATGAATGTAATGCGTGTCCGAGGATAAGACCTTTGAGAACCAAAGCCTCGCCCATACGTGTAGTGTGGCGGTTGGGCCTACCCACCCTATTTGTTCCATGATCTATGGGTCTACTGGAGCTACTCAAATGCATATCAGGAAAACAATTTATATATTATTTAATAATAAAAAAAGGGCACAGATAATTTGAAATCTAGTCTTAGAAATTAATGCAAAGAGACACTTAGGAATTTGATTTGTATTATTAATTGGGCCTAGGCAATTGTGTTTTTTAATTTGTAGCTGACTCTTAGGAATTTGATTTCCTGCTTTTGAGACTTCTTGTCCTCTTTTTGTATTATTTTCTTTTCCATCTTAATAAAATAACTCATTTGTTGCTGATCAAAAATTGTGTTTTTTAATTTGTACACTGAGTGTAGTGCGAATAGAAGTATATATTATTGAGTCCATTTCACTTCAAGTATATTCATTTTGAAGATTATACCTGAAGGCTTTGATGTTCAATGTGAAGTTTTTCTATTACTTAACTAACACTCAAGTATTCATTTTGCTTTATTAAAACAAAGAAAACAAGTATACAGTATCAATAATTAGCTGCTCTAAATGCTACAACTAACAGAAAATGGTGTAACAAAATATATAACATAAATGCATGAGCTGTGATCTGCGATTGATACAAGCGATGGATGAGTAGGGGCTTCCGATGTGTTGCAAATGAAAGGATAAAAGTAGATTTTGAGTTGCTTATTCTAGTTTTTTTTTTCCTTTTAATCTTCATCCGTAGTTAGAAACACACACAAGTTGCGAAAAGAAGATAGAAAAAAAATGGGTTGAAGCAAGTTAGTTGTCCATTCGTAATGAAACTCAAGGTACTTCCACTAATAAGTTATTTTGATAGTTCAAACAAAGTAGAAAGCCAAACATACACTAAATTTTCTTTACATGTAGATACTGTACATTGATTATCAACAAAACTTTACTAGTACGAAAAATAATGTGTATTTCACAAAGTATGTACTCATCTGATTGCTAATCATGAGAGAGAGAGGGAGAGAAAGTTAATAATTCCTTTTTTAGGAGTTAATTAAATGTTTGTTTGGTTAGAGGCGGTAGACTTTTTATGATTTATCTTCATAAAATAGAGTTGTACAGGAAACCATTACACTTCAGCTCACACGATGTCTCATGACCTGAAACCTAACAAATCTAAAGAAGTTAATTTTGATAACAGTTTCCATAGGCAACTTTTTTTTAACACATTGACACATACAGAGTATGGTTTAGTGGCATTAAAATTGAAAGAATGCATCTTATGGAGAATTAAAGAAGGGGTGGGTGGGGATGAAAAATATAATTGATAGGAAAAATCAGTGGGTGAAGATTGGAGATGGTTTATAAAATATAAGATCATCTTTTTTATTATTATTTAAATAAAAAAATAAAAAAAGTGAAAGAAAAAGAAAATTATGCAAGTAAGAAACTTCATGGAGATGAAACAAACAGAAAGGGGTTGCGGAGGAGAAGAGAAGAAATCATGAATATGGGCAATTGGAGAAATAAGTTACCGACAGATGGAATATGAGCAATCTTCTGCCATTCTTGGCCAATTTCCCTTGCACATCTTTCCTTTAGAAGGGGACAAGCCATAATTACCAAAGATCGTAAATTGGTGAGGCATTGCATTGCTTCCATGGTGGGAAGATTCATTAGACTCATGCAACACCTGAGCTCCAAAGAATGAAGGGATGAAAGGTTACCTAACCACTCCGGTAGAGCTTCCAACGCACCAAAACCTGCAATTGTCAACTTTCTCAAGGCAGTGAGGTGCTGAAGTTGATCAGGCAGATACTTGAACCTTGCCAACCCCGATAAAGTCAGAGACTCCAACGAGATGAAGGGGTGCTGTTTGGGCCAGGGGAAATATTCAAGCTTCTCTGAGAAGAAACCTATCGTCAATATTCGAGGGCTAGTCTGGCAAAATAGCCCCTTCTCCCAACTCACCAATCCTTGACATCCTACAATCGTTAACTTTTGAAGGGATGTGAGGCTGCATAATTAATCTGGATTGGCCATTATTTGCTAAATAACATAGCTCATCCAACTTCTCTACTGTCAGCAATCTTCGGGTTTTGCTGTTTTTTTCCAACAAATCTACCAATAAAACATCACTCTTGCAACCACCACCATGAAACCACGCTATTATTGAGAAAGGGTGATACCTCTTTACACCCAACTGGCAAAAATTTTCGATAACATTTAATTCCTGCAAGGATAACAAATGACCTGGAATTGTAGTCAAGAAATGGCAAGATGCAATATCTAACTCCTCAAGCTGAGGAAAGCACACTGTGGTGTTGTCGGGTGATGAATATGATGATGACAATGATACCCCAGGCCCAGACCATTCTCCTAGGTTTGGCATATGAGTTGGATGGAGTTTTCTCAGAGCTGGAAATACTACTGTTGGTGCTTGTGTTGCTGCTGCACCACTACAGCTACTGGAGACGATGCCTTCTTTATCTTGATTAATAACAATACTGTGACCATAGAATTCAGGACCAATGCGTTTTAGGTTAAGCAATGCAGCCAAGTTAACAACCTCAAGATGCGGAAGGTGTCCGAGTGCTGGGATTTCTTCACATCTTGTGCAGTTTGACAATTTGATCTTCACCAAGTTTTGAAGCAACTGCGCGTCTCTAATCATCATCCACGATGCAAAACTTCGTCCTTTAAAATTGTCGACTATTAAATTCTTGAGATTTGAGAGAGGTTTAAGGCCTTCCAACACATCTTCGTGGTTAATGTCAGCTGTTGAGAGCGGCAACTCATCAATGTCAGATTCACTATCACTTTCCCAGTGAAGTCCCAACTTATGAATGTTTGGTTTTCCTAATATATTTGCCTTTCTGCTTCTTCCCTGCCTTTCACCTGTTGGAGTTCGTAAATCATTAATTTACCTCTTAGATTGCTTAAGCTACCCAGCTCTTCAATTTTATGACCCTTATCCTAAGCCACGACAAATAATGGTAAAGTCTGCAAAGAAGTCAACTGCCCTGTTGTCATTGGCATCAATTTCCTGTTACCTTCGTTATCATCAATATAAAAATGTCTCAAGCTAACTAAAGTAACAGAATTCTTTTGGAATCATTTTCAAATGGTTAGAAGATGGAAGTCTCAATGTTTACAAATTGTAGAACTTGGTGATAAAATTTGGCAATTTTTCAATATATGTCCTTGAGATATCTCAAATGTATGAACTTACATACAAAACTTGGCGACTCATCCACACCAACATTTCCCAAACTCAAGGCGTGTATACACTTCACTTTTGCAACGTTTTTTGGGAGATTTACATTTAAAAATAGAGAAAAGTTAGGAATCATGAAAAAATTTTCATGAAAATAATCATGAAAGATTTCTGACTCTTGGATTACCTTGATTAGTGTGTGGTGCTTTATTTTAAGTGTAATCCAAGGGTCATAAATCTTTCATGATCATTTTCATGAAATTTTTTTCATGATACCTAGCATTGCTCTGGATGTTGAACCTCGGGATGATACCTTTGCTCACCAGCAACCAAAATGGAAGTCAAATACAAACAGTTACCCTGTGAGACATCCAGTGCCAGATCATGCACAAGATGGTACATTTTGCAACTAGTAATATTATTGAACTCATCCAATTTAACATCTTGAAATAGAGAATTGTGCAACAAAATATTAAAATAATTATTACCAACATCTTCCGTTTCCGAATTGCTTCCTGAAGAAGGCTGAAGATAACCTTGAGCCATCCCGAGTTGAATCAACTCATCCTTTTGAATGTCAAAATCTTTTGAAAAAATATAACAATATGCAAAACAGTTTTAAAGATGATGATGGTAAGTGATCAAAACTTAGCCTTAATATTAGTTGAATTCCATTTTTGATGTCAGATGAGCTCCATATTTCACTGTCATACTGTTTACAGTACATTATACCTCCTAGTGACTTTATCACTAATGGCACACCCTTACACTTTTCCAGCATTTTTCTCCCAATAGCTACCAAATATGGGGTCTCTCTTGGCCCTCCAGTTGCAAATGCTCTTTTCCTAAACATGATCCAACTGTCATCTTGTGATAGTTGGTTCAAATGATAACTGAGAGAGGGAGACATCCTCATACAACATCCACACTACGGGTTGTACCTATAATTTTACTTCCCTTGGAGCGACCTATCCCTAGCAAAGAATCTCTCATGCTCTCCCATGTGTGTGGATTTTCATTCCAAACATTCTCTAATACAAGCAAACACTTCTTTCCATTTAGCTTTTCTCGAAGCTTCCTCACTATTCCTTGAACATTTTGTTCTCGGATTTATGTCCAGTGAGAGACAAGACCATCTCATTCAATGGCCTTTCAACTATGAAATCATCAGAGACAGAAATCCACTTTCTCTGGTCACCAAAATTCTTCACAACCTTGTCATTGTTGTAAACTAGCTGAGCGAGGTTGTCTTACCCATCCCACCCATTCCTACAATGGCAATGACAGATAAATCATCTCCACTGTCATAGGAGCCAATTAACATGTCTATCACTGTTGATACGTCACCATACCTCCCCACAACTTGTGAATCATCTACAAAGGGGTGAGTCAGCCTGAAATTCAATTCTCTAGGTTCAACACTAGTAGTACTAGCAGCATTCAAGATCTGATCAGCTGGTTTAAGACCGATGCCATCTGCTTCTTTGCAAATCAAATCTAACATTGAATTGATATCCTTGACCTTTGTAGCCATCTTGAGACGAAATGCCAATGGATTTAGTTACAATCTGGAGATTCTTCAGCCACTTGCACATAATTTCCAAAGTTAGTCTCCGGTTCTCAGCTCGCGTAACAAAGCTTGAATGAGTGTTAAGCTTCTGCGGAGGGTTCTGAGATCTTCCTTGAAACCCCACGCCACCTTTATTTGTTCGGATGATCTGAGCTTTGGGCAGCGGGAGGGACAATGGGAAGGTATTGGAAAAGCTTCAAGCTTGGCATGATCTGAGCTTTGGGCGGCAAATGTCCCGCGCTATAATGTAATGTTTGATAAATTAGGTCTCTCAAACATTTTTCTAATACCACAAGGACATGGAGAGATGTTAATACTTAATTACACCAAGCTAGTAACTATCATTTTGATCCTCTATTTATAAATTTATGCATTTTAATTCCTTCCACTATAAAAATATATTACTTTCATTCTCTCAAACTATCTTCAAAACCGGTCTATTTGTATGATTTTTATAATTAAAAGGATCAATATATATAGATTTATCGATGAGGGGATCAAAGTGATATTTGTCAATAATTGAGGAAGACTTTGTTTAATTAACGAGAGAAATTACTTGACGGTTTAGGAATATTGCTCCACGTCATTAATCATTTGACATTTCACTACAAGAATTTACACATTTGCCGACCACTTTTGCCGACCAAAAAAATTTTTGTCTCAAAAAAATGACATTTGCCGACCAAATTAAAATTTCGTAGCTAAAACTTTTTTCTATTACCGACCAAAATTTTTTTGTTTCATATAAGTAAATTTTTTGTGACCAAATTACAAATTTTGTCACCAAAAATATGGGCGGGAGCTATCTGACCTTTCAGCGACTAATATAATTTGGTCGCTGATACCAAAATGACGTCGTTTTGGTATCTAAATTCGCATACAGACATTAGCCGACCAACAGGTTGGTAGGGGATAACTTTACTAATTCAAACACATATAAATCATAAATACGCGCCTCTTTCGAAAGATCAGTCGAATTCACACCTCAGTCGAATTCGATCAAAGCTCAGTCGCGCCAATCACCTCACCTTACCATCGACCTTGCTGTCGGTCTGCGCCGCTGGCCGTCTTCGCCATTTCTGATTCGTCTTCGCCATTTCTGATTCATCCAGGTATTTTTTTTCAACTTATAATAGTTTCTCTCTGTTTACATCTCTTCACACCTCACTGTTTCTCTTTGATTTCTCATACTCGTCTTGTTCTACATTGTCTCACCCACCAGGGCTCTCACCATCGCCATTTTTCGGAGCATCTTCAACTCTCCCTAAAAACAATTTCAGGTATAAATCCTCTGTATCACTCTCACTCACTCAGTCTCTGCCTGTGTCTCCCTTTCACTGTCAATGTTTGTCTTGATGTTTGCTACCGGGCTATGTCGATAATAAGATTTCGTAAAATTGTTTGTGAAGTCCCCCCAATCTGTGATGTTCTTATAGTGTTTTATTTCTCCTCTTTCTTTAAGTATCCCTTTTTATATTTGTAGTGTTTTATTTCTCCTCTTTCTTTAAGTATCCCTTTTTATATTGTGAAATATGCTTAATGAGAATAAAACTTTTTTGGATGCTTTTATAAGTTATTTGTAATTTGATTTCCAAACTAGTTAGTTGGTTAATTGGATTTATTCCATTTTTGAAGTACCCTTAAATGAGCCAGAAGCTGTACAAGGACTTACCCTATATACCATCCTTTACAAGTTGGAGTTGAATTTTGAAGAAGAGTCTTAAAAATAAAAATAAAAACAAATGAAAAAAGAGAGTGAATCTATGTACACAGAAAAATTATGGGTTATATACAGGGTAGCACATCTTCCATTAATCACAAATAGCCATTTATGTTGCCTCTCAAATACCATAATAAATATGAAAGATGTCTATCAATCCCTAACCAATTACAATATCCTAAACCAATTAAAATATAATAATTTTTTTTTTAAAAAAAAAAGTTAACACCGTGACAATATCCTCTTAGGTATGCAATTATTGTTCATCTCTATGCTATTTACGTAAGGTAAATAAAAGATATATCAAATTCTTTTCTATAAGAATTGAACCTGCAAACTTCACATTACCAAGTAGTACTATACAACCACTACACTAAAAGCCCTAATTATGTTATAGACCTTGCCTAAGTGGGATTTATGTGGGGTTGAGAAAAAAAATTAAAGTACTAGAAATTTTAATCCGAGTTTATCTGCTAGGGGAGCATCTTTCCTAATTTTTTTTTTTATCAGCAAAGAAAATCTTATTCATTTATCAATTGATGCTTTTATGTTATCTTATGAAACACCAACTGTTGCAAAAAAATAATAAATCGAACCGTTTAAACAAATAAATATTTAATTGAACCACCACATAAATTTGTTCAATAACTTCTCAGGACTCAAAGGTGTTGACTTCTGTACAGTTGATTAATTACTTTAGAGTTTAGGGCACCAAACCAAACAGAGATTTGGTTGCTTGTCTGTAAAGTGCACAATAGGATTTGTATGTGGAAAGAAACCTTAGTTTTTTGACCTTTTGATTCAAAGGAAAGAAACCTTAGTTTTTTGACCTTTTGATTCAAAGGAAAGAAACCTTAGTGGCCAAGTTAAAGACAAGAAGAAGAAGAACATGAGAAGAATCCAATGAAAAGCTCTAAAATGACTAAACACCCCTCTCTTGTTATAAAGGCCCTTTCTCCATTAAGAGGCAAGGAATACCATAAGCCCTCCCCAAATGAACTTGTCTAAAACCACAAGCAATTAACCTATGTTAATATTTTTTTAATTGAACTATTTTTAAAATAATAGAACTTTTTGTTGGCCATATTTTAATATTTTCTTTCACAAAGTATATGTGTCACACATGTTTATGGATGCTTGTGGCCAGGTATTGGTCTCTTCTTTTTATTATTGTTTTTATTAGGAGTTTTGTTTTAACGAAAATATGTATGTACTTTTAATGTGAAGTTCGGTCAAATACATGTGTGAAAGGATGGACTTGTGGAATAAATTTATTGAGCAATAAATCAAATATTGTAGAGTAGCTCCTCTCTATTTCTTGGATCATCTAGTTTGTTTACTTTGTTTTTAGTTCAAATATATAGTGTTTATCTGTAAGGATGTTAGCAAGTTCTAAAATTCCAAATTTTAGAACTTAGTGTCTTATGGAAATAAAAGATCTGAATTCTTTTCAACACTTTTTATTCATTCAGTTGTCATGTAGCAGTTGATTATTTTACAAAATTTTCTATCATGAGAAGTTGATCCTTTCACAATCTCTTCTTTTACACTACTGTGTGCATTTTTCCATTTAGGGTAGCAACTTTGATGGTGATTTTTTTGTTTTTTTTTTGTTTTCAATTGGCAAGTGATTATTTATATTTATGAAGATAATATTATTAAATTGAACAATCATAATTTATAAATAATAGAGAAAAAATAATCAATCTTTGTCTTTGGCATAAATTGACTCCCTAAAAAATAATCAATCAATCTTTGTCTTTATCTCTTCCTTTTCTTCTACTTCACCTCCATTTTTCTTGCCAAACTCTTCCACTGTGTGGTAGTCCAATCTTTCACTACTCTATTCTGCTGATATGTTTCCCCTGCTGTAGTGTTGCTCTGCTATGTTGATCCAAAAAAGAAAAGAAAAGAAAAAATGTATCGATTGCTGCGACTGCTAGTCTGCTAGAATGAGGGTTTGAGGGTTGAACCTGTTAGTCCTGCTAATAGTCTGCTAGTCTGCTAATAGTCTTGCTGATCTGTTAGTCTGCTAATAGTCTTGGAATTAGTCTTCTAATGAGTATAGCTGGCTGCTTTGGTTGGGCTGCTTTTGTTTTGATGGTTTTGTTGCTTCGCATTGTTGACAACATTTGTTTTTTGGCAAAATAGCCAAAGAAAACTAGTTTTGTAGCTTAAGTTCTGAAAATATGTTGACAACATTTGTTGTTTGGCAATGTTTTTTTAGGTTTTCAGCTTATTTCCTTTTAGAATTCGTAATGCTCAAATTAAGTCCAAATAATTTATTTTCTAAATGAACCATTTGTAATTACAATAATGATTTTAATGCTATCCCTCAAACAACTTGTGTTTGGATTTTAAATTTATTAAGTTATTTGTAAATGAAATTAAAATATATATTTTTTCTCTTAAGTTTCTCTTCCTTACAAATTCAAAATTCAAAAGTGTTTGTCGCATGGGTTTGAGTCATATAAACAATCTCTACAAAATTATAAATACAGTTGTGTATATTTTTCGGAGAATCTCATCTCTCGTGCACTAAATAATTATAAATACATAAATTTAATATTCAAATACCATATGAATCTAGATCCAAGACATTATAACCTAACACATACAATTTGAAATTGTGAAAGCTTCTTATGCCCTATAATGGTGGGGGTAGTCAAGGCAGCTTGCATGGCTCCATACACACACACACACGCGCGCGCACACACACACACACACACACACACATAGAGAGAGAGAGAGAGAGAGAGAGAGAGAGAGAGAGAGAGATGGACCATGTCCACACTGTCAATATTTTAGAAAAGAAGAGAAAGCAAAAGTAATGAAAGGGGAAAAAGCATGAGGAGGGTGAGCTTGAACACTTGAACTAAAGAGCTCCAAACATTAAAGGAGTATAGTCTAATTATATGAAATTGATGAGATATGTTGTACGTTTTCCAAATTAATAGAGTAATTTATTTATTTAAAAAACAAATGTTGTTCATGTATGTAGAATCAGCTCTTTTACTCTGTTGATTTTCAACTCTTGGCTACTTTTGTTGGTCTGTTTGTGCTCAGCAGTGGCTATTGGCTGTTTTGTTTGTTGGTTTTGTTGCTTCGCTTTGTCTGTTGGTTTCTCACAAACTAAAGCTTGGAGCTTGTGCTAGCTTCAAGCTCCTCTTTATTGAAGGATCTATCATACTTTGTATGTATTCATTAATAAAGTTTTCTTTTGCTGATCACGTAGCTAAAAAATATTTGTTACTTTATCCATGTTAGCATTGTTCTTTTGATTGCTTTGTTTCATAAGTGTAACATAAATTGTTTCATTTGGTGTGGAATTGTAGAACCCTATTTGAACAATTCTTAATGTAGCAAGCATTGCATGTTTGTAGGTTGCTCAATTTAGTTTATTTTATTTTCATTTTTTGAATCTCTCCTTCCCGTTACTGTTAGGAAATTTCATTTTGTAGTTTCTAACACTTTTTGTAATATTATGTAGATTAATTATTTAAACATGGTTGTCTTTAACCTTTCAGATGGCCCAAATAGACAAAGGTTGGATGACAATAAAAAATAGATTAAGTAGTAGGGAGTATCAAGAAGGGGTGAATTCATTTATTGAATTTGCGATGAGAAATGTAGGCTTGGAGGATAAGCTTCGGTGTCCATGTATTGATTGCTTGAACGACAAAAAACATACGATCCACGTTGTTAGGATTCATTTGATTCGAAGAGGGATATCTCTTTCTTACAAGACCTGGGTGCACCATGGGGAACTTGTTCCTGTGGTTGAACCTCTCATACCGAATGAAGGTCACCATGACATATATAGTGAAATTGTAGGGGAAGATCAGGATAACGGGGATGATTTGCCTACTATGTTGGAAGAGGTTTGTAGGGGTTTTGCAATGGATGATGAAGGGGATGAATTACCTGCTACTTTTGAGAGTGTGGATGGGTGAAACTTTGATAAGTTATTTGAAGATGCTCAACGTAAACTATACCCGGAATGCACAAGGTTCACTGTGTTGTCATTTATTATTAAGATGCTTCACATTAAGGTGTACAACAAGTGGAGCAATAACTCATTTGATATGGTTATGAAAGTTTTCAAAGACACTCTACCTGAGTGTGATGAGACTGTTCCATGGACCATATATGCTGCGAAAAGATTCTTACGTGACTTGGGTTTGGGCTACGTTCCCATTCATGCTTGTAGGTATGATTGTGCACTATTTTGGAAGGAGCATGCAAATCTTCATAATTGCCCCAAGTGTGAAGAGCCTAGATACAAGTTGGACAACGGAAAGGGTAAGAAGATCCCTCACAAGATATTGAGGTACTTTCCATTGACACCAAGATTGAAGAGATTGTATATGTCCAAGAAAACCGCTACAGATATGAGATGGCACAAGGAGAAACGTGTGGATGATGGAATCTTGAGGCATCCAGCTGATGCTGAGGCATGGAAAGACTTTGATCGGCAACATCCTATGTTCTCCATGGATCCATGAAATGTAAGGCTCGGGCTCGCCACCGATGGTTTCAACCCATTCGGAAATATGAGCACATCATACAGTACGTGGCCCGTTATCCTAATGCCTTACAACCTCTCACCATGGAAGTGTATGAAAGAGCCTTTCACCATGATGTCATTGCTTATTCCTGGACGATCGGTTCCTGGAAGAGATATCGATGTTTACTTACGGCCATTGATTGAGGAGTTGAAGGAGTTATGGGGGGATGGGGTGCGAACTTATGATGCGAAAAATGAAGAGTCATTTAGAATGCATGTTGCACTGATGTGGACCATCAACGACTTCCCTGCATATGGTAACATGTCCGGGTGGACTACTAAAGGTTATTTGGCTTGTCCCACTTGTAATGAGGACGCATCATCACAAAGGTTAACGAGTAAGATAGGGTACATGGGTGCTCGTCGTTTCTTGCCCGAGAACCACAGATGGCGAAGGAGCAAGTTGTTTAACGGAAAAAGTGAGGTTAGGTGCAGACTATTGGAGTTATCAGGGGAGCAAATATTAGACCAAATTGAGACTAGGACATACAAGCCGTTTGGAAAACATCCAAATAATAGGAAAAGACAAAGGGACGAAAATCTAGTGTTGAATTGGGCAAAGAGAAGCATTATGTTTGAATTGCCTTATTGGAAGATGTTTAAGCTTCGACACAACCTTGATGTCATGCACATAGAGAAGAAAAGTTGTGACAATTTGATGGGGACATTATTAAATGTGAATAGGAAGAACAAGGACACAGAAAAAGCATGGATTGATTTAGCAAATTTAAAAATTCGGAAGGAGTTACACCTACAGAGTCGTGGTGATGGGTCATTTGTGAAGCCCCCAGCTGTGTACACATTATCTATGAAAGAAAGACAAGGCTTTGGTGCTTTTTTGAAATCAATCAAGTATCCCGATGGTTATGCAGCAAACATCTCCAATTGCGTGAATACTGAGAGTGGCAAAATCTCAGGCCTCAAAAATCATGATTGTCATGTGCTTGTACACTGACTACTTCCAGTTGGGATACGCGGGTTCTTAACAATGAAATTGGTGCGACTTTGTTTAAGTTAGGAAATTTCTTCCAACAACTGTGTTCAAAGACATTGAAGGTGACAGATTTACAGAAGCTAGAAGATCAAATCATACTTGTACTTTGCAAGCTTGAGAAGATTTTTCCTCAAACTTTCTTTGATGTCATGGTTCACTTGGTTGTTCATTTGCCGCGCGAGGCAATACTTGGAGGGCCAGTGCAATATCGATGGATGTACCCAATTGAACGATAATTATTTATGCTCTTACCGTATCATTGTCATCAGCCTTTAATGGTAGTCTATATATTGTGAATGTAGTATGGACATAGTAAAAAAAATTTCTCTTGTAGGCTACTTGGAATGCTAAAAGGATTTGTTGCCAATAAAGCTCATCCTGAAGGATCAATTGCGAAGGTGTACATTTCCAAAGAGTGTACAACTTTCTGCTCGATGTATCTTGATGGATTTGAAACAGTGTTTAATCGAGCATAAAGGAATGATGACGGTGGTGATCACGGCTTGGGGTTAGCCATCTTCTCTCAAAAAGTTCATCCATTTGGTCTAATCAGTAGGGCACCAGATGTGCCTCTCCACGAACGAGAGATGGCTCAGTGGTTTGTCTTATACAATAGCTTTGACGTGGAACAATATCTAGAGTATGTTTTCAGGCCTCAAAAAAGTTAAAAAAAACCATTTATGTTTTGTCTGATTATTCGTAATCATATGTCTTACTTATCTACTATTCTTATTAATTAGGGAACACAAGAACATTTTGCAAAATGGAAGTACATGTGACACCACAGAGAGGCAATAGGATGAATTTCCTAAGTGGTTCAAAGAACGTGTAAGACATACCTATCCATCCAACATTTGAGCACATTATGCTATAACCAACTTGAACAAAGTAACATAACACGTATTGCTTATGTAGATAAATCAGTTGTGGAATCAAGGGTCGCCGGAAGCAACGGATGAATTGTGGTCGTTGGCCAACGGTCTTAGTGCAATAGTTAACACATATTCGGGACGCATTTCTAATGGTGTTCGATTTCATACCATCGACCGTGATAACTGTCGTAAAACTCAAAATAGTGGGTTGGTTGTAGAAGGGGAGCATGAGGGTCATTCAATGCATTTCTACGGTTACTTGAGGAAAGTGTGGGAAATGACATATTTGTTTAGACATCGAGTTGTTTTGTACCAATGTGAATGGTATAACACCGGTAGCAAGAAGACTTGTCTCACGGATACACATGTCACAAGTGTTGATGTAAAAAGTCGATGGTATGAACATGACCCCTTTGTATTCCCAGCTCAAGTAGAACAAGTATTCTACGTTAATGATACCAAATTAGGTGGGAATTGGAAAGTTGTAGAACGATTCCACCATCGAGGAATATGGAATGTGCCAGAGATGGATGGTTTACCTGATGATGCTCTAAATATTGTGTTCCAACAAAATGAAACCACCGAGGTTGTACCAATTGTGGACGGAAACGGTATGCAAGTTGAAGGTGGTGGCGATCAAGGGGTTTTGTGTAGAGCTGATATTGAAAGTGAAATTATTCCAAATACAATGGTTTCACAATCTCATAGTCAAACACAAGTCGAGGGTGTTGCCGATGCTTTCATTTGTGATACCGACGAAGATGACTTCCTTGAGGACGATGATGAGCAAGAAGAAGACGAATTTGACATTGTTTAACTATATAAATCATGACATAGAACCTTGATGTATTTAACTATATAAATCATGACATAGAACCTTGATGTATTTAATTTGCAAAATGTGAAATTCTGTATCATGCACTGACGATTTTAACCTGTGAACTGCTGCTCTGGTTGTTGTTCTGTTCTGGTGCATTTGATTTAAAGAGTGTTCTGTGCTGTGTGTCTACTGTAGTGCCTGTTCTGTCTGTCTGCTGTAGTGTACATACCTGAAGGGCTGGCTGTCTGCTGTAGTGCCTGTTCTGTTTTTGTTGATGTGTTGATCTGTGGTGCCTGATTTGTTTTGCTTTGCTCATGGCTGTGTATCTATTTTGTTTCCGTGTTGGCTTATCTGTGGTGCCTGATCTGTGGTGCCTGTTTTGTTTTGTTGCTGTCTGTTGTAGTGTACATACCTGATTTGTTGTAGTGCATGTTGTTCTATTTTATTTTTCTTTGCTCATGGCTGTGTTGGCTGTGCCTGGAGTGGATTTAGGGCTGCTGTAGTTGAAGGCAGTGTGTTTGGTATGATTGCTGGCCTGTAGTATTTCATGGCAGTTCTGTTCTATTTTGGATTCTCTGCCTGAAGGGCTAGTTGTCTTCTCTGCCTATTCTGTTTTGGTGATCTATTTTGGTGCTTGGAAGGGCTGCTGTAGTGCCTCATCTGGTTTTTATTCACGGCAGTGCTGTAGTGCCTAATCTTTCTGGATTTTCTGGCTTTATTTGCTTTGTTTGCTTTGTGTGTTGGTCTCTCACCAACTAGGAGGTTGGAGCTTGTTATAGCTCAAAGTTCCTCTTTATTGATGTACTTATTCATATATTTCATCAATAAAGTTTTCTTTTTGTCGATCAAAAAAAAAAAAAGAAAAAAATATATGTCATCAATATCACTTGCAAATTTACGTATATGGATTAATATATATGTATGAAATTAAGATTTTCATGGATGTTCATTTCTTAGTTATTATATTTGTTAATTATTACTGTTGACGTATATGTATGTGTTCACATTAAAAATTTGTGCTTATCCATGTGCTCATTGTGCACTTTGCGTTTGATTATGTTAAAATGTAACAGAATGGCTCCTATAAAGAAGATGCGCCGTTTACCACCACCGAAGAGGGCATTACTTGAACCCTACTCACCCTTGACCGATACATGTACACCTTCTCCTGAAGGTCTTGCATCAGATGGATTTGAGCCTATTGGACCATCTCTGTCTGAAATTAATGTGTTATTAGGATCTGAGACTATTGCACCATCTCCATCTCAAACTAATGCACCACATGGATTTGAGATTTGTGAAGCATCTCCGTCTGAAACGCATGCACCATCTCCTCAAAGTCAAACAAGTGGCGCAGGTAATTAAATATGTTTCATCTACCTTCAATTTATCTATTGTTTATATTTTTACATTAGTAAATACACTAATAACATTATCAAATATGTAGGTGCATCTTCATCAAGGCGAGTGCGGGGACCAATAGTTGGAAAAGCAACAGCAAAAAGAGTTGCCAACAATAATGGAAACAAACTCCACATTCCAATCACTGAGACATTCAATGCATACGAGGGTGTGCTAGCGACCCCAGGAGCTAATGAGATTGGCATTCAGATTAGGAGGATGTGCCCCATTCAAGGCGTTAAAAGTTGGACTGTTGCTGATCCTGCGACAAAAGGGGCTGTTGTACAAGCTGTCCGGGTATGATTTAATTTCTTTCATAGTATGTGTGGATTATGGAAAAAGTGCAGTTTTCATGTACATGTAGGATGGGAATTTGTTTTCTTTGTTGGTTATGAAAGCTTGTCATACATAGTAAAACTGTGCATATCTCGTTTCACAACAGTTTTACCTATTAAATTGCCATTCTGACCCTCTGATTCATAATGGTAATCATGGTACCACCTCAGGAATCGTAGGGCAGAGAAACAACGGAATTATAGCGTGTTAAGGAATTATGAGCACTATATTGAGTTTGCACTAATGCCATTTGTCATACAATACTAAGAATGATTGTTCTTAGAGCCCTCTGGCGTTTTTGTCACCATATATTAGGATGCTGATTCAACCCTTGTGGATTTTACACATCATTATATCTAATCTTATGTGCAATATTTACCCTTTTAATGTAAAGGGAACTATAGCCTAATGGTGGACCGTAGAGTATCTAACTTCCAACAGTATTTCAGAAAAAAAGAAGAAGATGAAAATGAAGAAGTGATGCAGATTGGTTCTGCCTAGCCCATTGTCTTGTTTTATTATGCTATTGAGCTGTTGGCCTGTTGCTAGTTGACAGGTTCATATAAATGTCTATCAGTGTAGCTGGGCCTAACGTATTAGCAAAATAATGAATGTGTAAATAAGTTATTAGTGGTTGTTAGGGTATTTCGATGGTTATATTAGCAAACATGCTTCCGAGAGATAGAGATTTATAATTTTCTTGGAAGCATGGTTTTAGGCATATTTTAGGCATTAATCTGTTCTCACCACCTTTTGAATTTGCGCTACCCTTAGTATAGAATGTATGAGATATAGACTAGGATTGCTCTGTGGTTGAATCCACACCTAAAGGATTTTAATTTCTCAATCCATGATTTCATCTGTAATATAAACTAGATCAGATTGTGCTGTGGAGGAGCATTGATGCAATGAGTTGTGATGAGCCCACTTAGCTGGATGCAGAGCAGCTCTGTTATGCTACAGTTTTTAGGTGTTGTTTTGTTTGCTAGTGAAAGGTCTAATGATCTGTTGTTGAACTATCTGGTGATCTGGTGTTCTGTGGCTGGTTAGTCTTGTTTGAACTATCTTTTAGTCTATTTGGCTTGCTGATCTGTTCGTCTGCTATCAGTCCTTGTGTTGGTCTTGGTGCTAGTCTGGTAGGTTATGGTGACTATTAAGAGGGTGTGATTGCTGAACTAATCTGTTGGTAGTCTGCTATTAGTGGCTAAGAAGCTGAACTAATCTGTTGATTGAACTATTAGTACATTAGTTTTTCAAAATATGAACTCTGCAATCTTTTTCATGTTATCTGTGCTCTTTAATCGATGATTGAGTATCGAATCAGCACAATAGTTCTAAAATTATAAATTATACTCTATCCAACAAAAGCCTTAAAATGAATCACAACAATACTTTTAGTATTTAATATTTTAATAAATATTAACTTTTCTCGTGCAAATTTCCTATTTGTGCCAAGAAAGCATTAGTGAATCAACCAATAATCTTTCCACCATACGAATGGCTAGAGTTTATCCATCTATTTTCTCAAAAACCAAACAAACCAGTAGTTTTAATATTATAAGATATTAACACTTTTTATTTTGATGATCGTTTAATAGTACTTACAAAATTAAAGTTAAAATAAAGTCGTCCAACCAATCAGAGACTACTAGTCCCTTCCAGATTGACCCCATATACCTAATTAGGAGGTAAATATGTCAATTTCAATGAACATAAAAATACAAAATCAATACAAAAGTATAGTGAAAAGAAAACTAGATTTTAATATTGATCATGTGGCTTGGAAGAGACATGATTGTTAGGGTTTCTTATAAAAAAACCCAAAAGGAAGAAAATTAGACATTCATGTTTGAGAAAATTATGATCAAGAATGTCTTCTAGCCTGTTATAACATGAACAACATATCAAGAGAAAACAATATACCGAGCATATATTATGTGTACCTATGTGCATATATACATCTATGATTAAATGCATAGTGTATGCAAAGCTACTTAACTAATGCATTTTCTTCTTTTTTCCTCTTTTTCTTCTTTTTCTTCTTTTTATTTATTTTTTATAATCTTTTCCTGTCATCAAAATGAACTAGTGCATATTTAGTATGTTAATTTTGTAGGCAAGCAAGTGAAATTGATAGTCATCTCTCAACCACTCTATCTCTCTGCTATCCATTCAGTATGCATATTTAGTATCCTTTTTAAAAAAAAAAAATTAATTTAATTTTTTTTATAAAATTTTTACACAGGTATTGTGTTCTTTGTTTACCATGTTGTGACTATCATTCATAGATAAATTATGAAGAATTGATTTCATAGATAAATTATGAAGAATTGATTTCTTTGTTTACCATGTTGTGACTATTATTTAGTGATGTTTTGAAGTGAAACCCAACTCATTAGGTTGGTTTTTATATAATATTTTGATGTTGCCTGGTTCACATTTTCCATGTAATCTTCTTGTTGATAGTGAATTTAGCATTTATTTAATCTGAGGAAGCAACCGACATCTTCCCGTGATTAATTCGAGGTGTCACAATGAGTTAAATGTCTTTTAATTGCAAGATCTTGTTACATTTCTCGATAATAGGGTGAATCTTTGAGACTACAGGGTGAATCTTTGAGACTATGGGGTTATGATAGTAATGAAGATTATTTGATCTAAACACACCACCTCAAGGGTCTCAATTAGAAGATCTCCTGGGTTTCTTATTTTTTATATTTTTTGTTTTTTAATTTTTTCCACTCAAAATGATTGATAGATTCCCTTTTAAGTGTGCATTTGGATTTTAAATTTGAAATAAGAGGATTTGACACTAATCATTAATAGGGAATAGCTCAAATTTAGATTTGATAATTTAGATATAGATTTTATTGTTGAACTTGATGTCTTTAACGTGATAGACTTGAAATAAAAATGTAGTAGTTGTTATTTTAAATCCTTCATACTGAAGTTGTACAAAGATACTAAAAAAAATACTTTTCTTTGTTCCCTTTCAGATTCCCAATAAAACTATAGTAACAAACTCTCTTATACTTTTGTAAAATCTGACCTTAAATTTCCTTCATTTTTCAATCCATCTATCCAAAAACAGTCCAAATTTGTTGTCATTGAAATGATGCAGATTTTTACCCTTTCATTGTGAAGACAGATTTGATTTCTTATGAAGAATTGAACCAAGAATGTGATATGAGATCCACTAAAACTATTACCAAGCTGTTGATTAAAGACTGAAAAAGATCAAGAAGATCTACTCCCAACACCACACACACACAACAACGGATATATGAGCTGAATAGTTCCAAATCAAGAACAAAGAAACCAAATTTCATAACACTTTTCTATGATCAATATACAAAAATATATTACTCGAAAAAAAAGAAGAAGGATTATAACCAAATCTCAAACTGAGATAGGAGGAGGATCAAATATATAAATGAGATTACTAAAAAAAATTACATCATTAGAAGGACCATAATTGAAAGCTTGCGCATTGATTGCTCCATTGATCTCTTGTGTGTGTGTGTGAGAGAGAGACAGAGAGAGAGAGAGAGAGATTGGAATTGGCAAATACAAGGGAGATGGGATGGGGATATATAAGGTTTGTTGCGAGGAGAATTCAGCAACAGATGTGTGTCAGTTTTAATAATGGGATAAATTAGTTCATAGGTTCTACTACTAAAATTTTAGTGATACTGATTCATAGGTTCTACTACTTTTGAATCGTAATAAAGATCAAATTAGTTCATAATAAAAACACACAAAATCCTCATAACCAAAGTCAGAAAACTATGGTTCACATAACTAGATTGTCAAAAAAGTATCATTAATTAACAAGAATTGCTGAGGATTTCCTTTTAACGGTAATTTAAAACAATGAGAAGAGAAGCAGAGCAGACCATCCAGAGGTTTAAGAAAACAAAAGAGGGTTAAAAAAACAAAAGATGGGTATATAGATGTTTTTTGTTATAATTGAAAAAACAGAAAAGGGTAAGCTGGAAAACTATTCCTGTGGTTGTGTTATGGTTTATTTGGAAACAGAGGTATGGCAGTATCTTTAATGGCACACAACCAGATCTGGTGGAGCTGTGTGAGGCCATCAAACTCAAGGCTGCTGCTCTGAATTAACTCACTCTGTTTTGGTTCTTTTTGACGATCCCAGTTCTGATGTTGTGGCCTATTGTTGTATAGAGTTAGAAATGTTGCCTACTGCTGTTCTGTTGCCTGCTGCTGTGTGTCACAGGAGAGTTTCAAAATGCCTGCTACTGTATTGTTTTGGGGGACTGCAGCAGAGGGGTTTCTTGCTGAATTGTGTTTGTTCGGTCTTGTTTTGCTATTGTGGATATTTTAATAGTGCAAGGGGTGATTGTTGCCATTGCTTGATCCTAGGAGTGTGCTTTGTTGTGGATGTGGGTTTTTGCAGTCCTTGGGAGGACTTGTTTAGAGATTGGTTCTTTTATTGCCCAGAAGTTGATACATTTTGCACCTAAGGTTTATGAAGTGATCACATCATGATGTTCTTTCTTTTTCATTAAATTTTGCACCTAAGGTTTATGAAGTGATTTTCATTTATTAAATGTGTTCTTTCTTTTATGAAGTGAAGTTCTTTTCATTAATTTTTGCACCTCGCTGTAATTAAATATCACTGTAACTACATATTTTTAGCATTCACATTACATAATTGCAAGTTTCTTATTTGGTTTGCATTGATTATAGGATAAATTTGAAATAGGGGATAATTATGAGGACAATGCACTATCCCAGCAAGTTGTGGAAAAGAAGTGTAACGTGTTACATTAAGATTGGAAGTGCTGAATGAAGAAGAAATGGGAGAAGCTTGTGGATGCGGGAACTAATTCCTATGCTTATCCATACAAAGGAATCAAAGTAGATGATTTGAAGTATTTGATTGACGAAGTATGGTTAAATCCTGCAAACAAGGTATGTTATGATTTAGTTATATAATAATAGTGTATTATTAACAAGCTCTGTGAAATCATATAGAATGAATGATCAAATTATCTACCTATAAATGCAAAGTATTTGACCACCTTCACAAGGCTTCTTAGTACTGTTATCATTGTTTAACTATATATGTCACAAACCCTTACAATGTGCATTTTGGTATCTAACCATGACCCCAAAAAAATGACTTAGTACTTTAACTATATATGTAATAAACCCGTACAATGTGGATTTTTGTAGCATCGCTACGATGCCGGCAAAAAGAATAGGAGCAAGCTACCCTACAATCACACTAGTGGGTCGTAATCTTTTCCGGCAGCGATGAGTATTGCGGTGAGATGCATTTCGTTGATTTTATTAACTTTATCCACACTTATTTAACGAATTAATCATATTAATGAAGGAGTGTTATTTTTGGTGTTTGGCATATCACGGGTGAAGGAAAATGGTGGATTGTTGCCAGATCTCTGTAATTTCTACAAGGACACTCATCAAAACAAGAAGACAAAACAGTGGATTGATCCTATATGCGGTGATTTACATGCAAGTATTCCAATCATTTGGACACTTATACATGCAACTTTTGTGTTTGTCTTATACTAACAATATTTATATTTTACAATTATAGGAGCAAATGACAAGGGTGCGGGATGAGTCTATCGAGTCTGGAACACCGATGAGGCGAGAGGATATATCAAGAGTGGTTCTTGGTAAGAAGAAGTGATACTTGAGAGGATTTGGGGTTGGATCAAAGCCTTCTTCTTGTGATTATGGGTTCTCTGCTACATCGCAAGCACATGACAAGCAATTGAAAAGGCTTACATCCGAGTTGGAGATATTGCGTGCGGAGCAGCAGAGCAACTGTGAGGAACAACAAAAAAAAGAAGAGGAGCAACAAATGAAAGAGGCAGAGAATACAAGACAACGTGAGGAGATGCAGCGGTAGCTTTTTGGACTTCAGAGCATGTTGGCGCAAGTTTGGAAAATCGTAATCCACCAAATTCTCGACAATAGATAGTCACGGTAATTGGTAAGTGTGTTAAACCATATTTGATTATATTTACGTTCAAAGTAAAGGCAAATAAACGTTTGATGAGAATATCATAGAGAAATGGTTGTCTTTAAACTAATTTTAGTTCAAAATTTAAAAGATGGAATTTACAGTTTAGTTTATGTTGACTAGAAAAGAAACTTCAAACATTGTAATGTTCCACTAATCCAAGGATGAATAGTTAAACCAGAATTTTTGTCTGTTCCATGGAAACCAAAATGTGATAAAAAAAAAGGCAAAAACGAGCCGGTTGGGGCAAAAAGTTGGAAACATTATGGAAACAACCCGAGATCGTACCCGTCACCTCGGCCTAGATCAAACAAACTTGTGAAAGCAAGTAACGCTTCGATAGGATGCATGATTAGTTATGTAGGACATAAAAGTGTGACAAAGTAGGTAAAACCGGGGCGTTTGGGGTCCAAAACTGCTCTGAAGTAGCTCCTCTCTATTTCTTCTTTTTCTTTCTTTTCTCTTCCTTTGGTGGTCTGCATGGTGAAGTATTGCATTAGTCATGAAGGTAGACTAATCTGGATCAATTCTAGTGGTCTTTATGATGTTGGTTAGGTGTACTTTACGTTTGATTGGCAATACTTGTTAGGTGAAGTTCAACTTATGTTTTTGGGGTCTGCTGTGCTTGCTACTATGTCTATAAGTTGGCTGCTGATGGAAACTCATTGCCTTGGAGCTGTGTATGCTATGTCTTCATCAGCAGCAGATTGGTGCATTGTGCGCTGTTGCTGTGTAACACTGTGGCAGCAGTGTGGGTCTGCCCCTCTCTATTTCTTCTTTTTTATTCTTTCTTTTCCTTTGGTGGTCTGCATGATCTGTCTGGCTTCAGAAAGATCATCCTGATCTGTCTGGATGATCTGCATGATCTGTCTGGCTTCAGTGTGTGCTCCAGATCTGTCTGGCTTTTTTCTGATCTATGAATCATCCTGATATGTCTGGATGGTCATCCTGATCTGTCTGGATGCTTGTTTTTGGAGTAAACTGGTGGCCTATATTGTGAAATTAGAAATTTTCACAATTTTTGTTCGAAACTTAGAAACTGTCCCAACAAATTGTCCCAACTTAGAAACTGTCCCAACAAAAAGTGCACAAATCATCATCATGGATTGTGGGCCTTATTCAAGATAATATAGTACTGAGAACACCATACATTTTGTTGTATGAAAATTTTAGTGTTTGTATTTATTTTGATGGAATATGATCTTCAGGTGGTGATGTCAAATGGCATCGTTACAGAAGAAAGAATACAAATTAATAGTCAACTATATATGGTGGTGACTATCAACACCAATTAATAGTTTGTATTTATAGTTGATAGTCAACTATAAAAACAAACTATTAATCATTGATGTATCAAATTTATTAGAGAGCTGCTATATATTATTTTTTGTTTTAAACATTTTTTTTTATATCACTGATCAATACATGCATGATAAATATAATATAATATATTAGTATTTGCTTTTTCTAATACTTATCTGTAAATAAAAACGATTAGAAATAAAACTACCCAATAGTCACAAACTTAACTTTTTTCCAAGTATAAAAAGTTCCGTTTTAAAAGTAGACTACCTACCTCCCCTTTGAGGAGTGAATTGGTTGGGTTAGTCAATCGAACAGCCTCTGGGTAGTCAAGTGCCACACCCCTTATCCGATCTTCTGGCATTGGCATCTCCCTTTGCTTCTGTTTCGATATTGCCATGTAATGAAACCTGTTCATCATCCATTCATTCATTATTTATCAATCTAGATATATAGATTAAAAAATATAGATACTTCTTTTTTCTTCTTTCTTTTCCTTTGGTGGTCTGCATGTTGCTGTGTAACACTGTGGCAGTAGTGTAACACGTGTTTCATCACAACCTGACAGATCAGGAGCCTTCATAAGCCTTGGCAATACTGGTTTCATCAGAAGGCTTTTGAAAAGCTGTTTTATCACATAGCAGCACACACAGCTGGGGTACTGATTGTGGTTGGTTCTGGATTGAAATTTAATTCACATGAAAGGTTCATTGAGGAAGATAGGAGTTATTGACAACATAGATCAATTTCAGTTGCCATGTTGGTTTCTACTATGTGGCACTATATTGGATCTGGAATGGTGGCTGATCCAATTTATTCTATAGACATAAGAATGCTATTGTTTTATTTACAATTTGATAATGATAGTCATTTAATTTGCTAATGTGACCTTTGCTTTTCATGGACATTTTTCATTATTTGTCCAATTTTACCTAACATTATTTCTCTTTTTCTTTGGTACAGATGGATGAACTCGTGCACAAAGCTAAATTGTACAGGACAAATTGGCACTTTTTTGCATTTTTGGAAGGATTATATATTTTTGTATAGATGTATATGGAAAATATTAGGGTAGACTAGTAGTTATATTTTTTGATACACTACTAGTTATATTTTTGGATGGGTGTGTATAGAAAATATTTGGTAGACTACTAGTTATATTTTTGGGTTGATGTACATGGATAAAAATTTAAAACATAATAACAAGTACTTGTTATGTTTTAAATTTTTATGCTAGATGAAATATGTAGTTTGGAATTATTTGTGGATGTAAACTTATAATAGTTGCTGACTTTAATTAAACAGGTTCAGAAATGGTTGATATATGTATTTTTGTTGAATGATGATGATTCAATTTATTTGTAGGTTTGAATGATTTTTGCAAATTACAGATTATATTGAATAAATTGAATGGATTATTATAAATAACAGGTTTATTTTGTTGGATGTTGGCGACCAAAATTTGGTTTTGTTTTCAAATTTTTTGCGACCAATTGATTAGTCGGGAAAAATAAGTTATACTTTTGCCAACTAAATAAAGTAGTCGGTGTATCACCAAGCACATTTGGCGACTAAATAATTAGTCGTTAAAATTATTAATTTTGGCAACCAAAGGATTTGGTCGCGAATAGGTCTATTGCCGTGCAAACATTTCTTTTGGCAACAAACATGTTTGGTCGTGGAATATGACAATTGGTGACTAATTATTTTGGTCGTAGAATGTGACAATTGGCGACCAAACTAAGAGGTCGCAGAATGTCACAATTGGCGACCAAACTAAGAGGTCGCAGAATGTCACAATTGGCGACCAAAATTTTTTGTCGTGAAATATCACAATTGGCGACCAAAATTTTTGGTCGTTGAATGTGATAATTGGCGACCAAATTTGTTAGTCGTGGAATGTCACAATTGGCGACTAAGATATTTGGTCGGCAAAAGGTGACTTTTCGCGACCAAAATGTTTTAGCGACAAAATGGATTAGTCGCAGTAATGATATATTTAGCGACCAAAAATGTAGTCGGCAAATCCAACTTTCCCCGACCAACTAAAATTTTGGTCACGAATTACTTTTGCCGACCCTCAATTGGAGACCAAAGTAGCGACCAAAAAAATTGGTCGCGGATAACTTTTGCCGACTAAAAATGGGCTTTTAGCGACCAATTTTTTGGTTGCCAAAAGTGTTAATTCTTGTAGTGTTTGTCAAGTTATCTCCCAAAATCTTAATGAAAAGTATATTAGATTCCACAACTTCAACCAATAAACATCAAGATGTGAACTTACTCCAAGACCATCACATAATTTTTTCATGGGCATGTTAGTAAGGTTGTTAAAATTGAAATATTATGTGAGATATTGTTGGGAGAACTCATAGATTGGATTTTAAAATTGAATTGAACATCATAAGATTTTCCTTTCAATATAATAATGTTTGTTACATTAAGACATTGCTAATTATTTTTTTCACATTCAACATCAAAATGGCCGAGGAAAATCTTATCGATTATAATGCAGGAGAGGCCGCCATTTGCACTATTCTATATACAATCAATTAAAAGGTTTATGCATATACATTTGTAATTATGTAGTAACTAGTGAAGGACCACCCCTCTCTTCAGATGATGCATTAGCACTTAACCACAATGATTTCAATTTGGTTATGTAATTTCATAATATGGATGTCAAAATCAATTTTTATTTTTCTTTAAAAAAATTTAAAATGATTCCCTAACATTGCAACAATCAGGAGGTCCTGCACATATTACTAAAGATTTTACAATCCTAAGGTGAGGGGTACTTCATACGAGTGGTAAAATTTTCTGATAAAACAAACAGGACCTCTAACATGTGAAATCTTACACAAAAATAGAGGAAAAATAAAGAATATGAGAAGAATCCATCAAATCCAGATTGAATAACGAAGTACTTGATTCTAATCTCCTTGTGCGCGGAACATGGACTATAGGCTTAAAGGAAAGAGCTTGCAGTACTTTTTATTCAGAGGATTGAAAACTTTGTCAAAGATCAGCATATCATACCATTACCAGCATGCAAGTCTCAGTAGTCTTTATTTAGGTGATTTGAAAGGGTTTCTTAATCAGTTCTGGGGAAATAATTACATTTGTTAGTTACCTACAAAGCTCATACATTTATATTTCTCAATAATCCTCCAAACAAAGCCTGTTGGTTTTAACAACCATTATATGATAGGAGTGTAGTGGGTCTATTTTCAATTAACCACGCAACAAGGTATAAGAGCGAAAACACACATGATCAAATGAATATTTATATTAATCTGTCTCAGGTTGTGCTGTGGTTTAGCAACCAACAAAGTATAAGAAGGTGAAATAATACGTTATAGTAAATAAGCAAAATGGAAGTTGCGATACAGAACCAAAAGATCAAATTAACCAAAATTTGATAATAGAAAGCGAATGCACTAGTCCTTTTGTATCGACTTCTATTTAATAAATTAAAAGTTGCCAAAGAACCCATAATGGAATTCACAATACAATCAAGAGCCCTACACCTGAGGATGACTTGCACTCTTAATATAAATATTTAGAAATGCAGAACAAGTAAAATCCAGCAATAGATTAAAGAGAAAACAATATCTTTGAGTGATGAGTTTGCTTCTATTGATGGCTATAGCTAGAGCCTGGAACATTAATTTGATCAGAAAAATATGCATTTAGCTTTGATATATTGAAAAAGAAAAATTGTCAGAGCATATTCACTACAATATATACTTAGCGTCATCGTCCAAATTCAAAGATTATGTACAACCAGCAAGCAAGGTTGTGCTAGGATTCCCCACCTAGGACGGGTTTCTAGCAAGCTCCTCTACCAGATCAAATGAAAAGAAAATGCAATCTGCAATACCATATCTGGCTTTCAGAGTTTGTGTTGCCTGTTTTGTCCTCCTAGATGGTTAGTAAAACTGATTAGAAATGCTTTGTAGAATGGAAATTAATAATCAACTTATTGCTGGACCTACAAAAGAAATATGATTTGGCCTAATTTAGTTTTCTTGTACTATAAACAGTAGAGGAAAAAAATCACAACAAAAGCAATATAACAAAATATTCAATAATCTCTGATTTTTAATATAAGATATTAGATGTTAAAAGGGCTATGGATATGGCTATGGCTTGTTTAAGTGTAAGGAAAACTCGGAGACACTTCCTAAAGAGACAACTGATTTCTCAAATGTGTACAAACTTCGATGCTTCTTGTGTGAAGTAGGCTAGACCAAGCACTTCAAACTAAAAACCTAAGACTAAGCTCCACGGATTTCTAAATTGAAGGCATCAATTATGCAATTTTCAAATGTTTTGTTGGCTTGCAATTGAAATGAAGATAAGAATATTTTGGTAACACAAATATTAGATTCCGAGACAGATTGAATTGCGCGGGGGGGGGGGGAGGGAAGAGGAAACTTAATACCTTAGAAACAAACATTAAACCTCTTGTCTATATTTTAATAGAATTTTCTTGTAATTTGGATGAGATGCCAATTATGAACATTAGGTTATCAGCCTGCTTTTTGTCAAAATGAGATAAAAAGATCAAATGTGTGTGGGAGACAGCGTGTATGTGTGTGTCTGAGAGAGAGAGAGAATACGACCTGCAAATTTTTGGCTGCACTTGATCTTTGTGACCCTAAACTAGACAGAATTATTCTTTGACTTCACATGCAAAATAATCTATGCATGAATACACGTTTCCAGATGAGTTAGAGATGACTTGATGGGGTTATTTAACTCGTACATGAACTGAACTTGATTAGGAGAAGAGAAAGAAAGAAGAAAAGGCAATAAAATGCTATATGTAATTTGTTAGATGCTCTAGGTAACAGATCAGATATTGACAGATAAATTAAAATTGAATCATATGATCTGAACTCCAAACAAGAACTACATACATGATTCAACCATCCAAGTGGACTGTTGTTGCAACTTTATCTTAGATTAATTGGCCCCTGCTCAAACTACCTCTGCTGCAAATGCAACAAATCAATATGACTGACCAAAGTGTTATAATCGGAAATGTCAACTCAACTCAGGTGACTTTTGCATACTCTTAAGTTACATCATGCACTATGGCTTGGCTTTTAGAATTAGTGATAAACAAAATAGCATGGAAAACCCATGTTTAAGGACATGTTATCTAAAGCTATATGCAACTTTCAGTGGCTCAATTGGACATAGCTCAGTTAAAAGCAAAGCTCCAGGAACCCACAGTTGGGGCACCATCTCATTGTGAATTTTAGATCATTTACCTTCATAAGTTAAAATGAGATTATTTGAAATTGGAACATCACAAAAGCATTGGTTCAAAATGGAATTTCATCAAATCCCATGGATGAATTTTTAGGATGGATACAAAATTCTCAAATTTCAGGAATATTCTAATCAAACCTATATATGATTTTTTAGGATGAATACAAAATCCATAAAATTAAATTTTGATTAACACTAAAAATTAGCCTTTCGAATTGGTTGCAGATAACATCATAATTCCCATGTTTTGATAACAAAGTTGACTAAAATATATAGTGGAAGACATTTTTCACATCCCATTTTTTGAAAATTAGCTCATTCAATTCATATGTCTTTGTTAATAACAACATAAAACCAACATTTGTGTCATGAAGATGTAGGCAATGCATCGCATGCCTTCCTAGTTTTTTTTTTTTTTTTTTTGTTAGCTATAGAAAATCAAAATTGACTCAAAGCTAAGCAGGATAGCATTTTGAAGACCGGTTGATCATTGAAATTGTTTAGTTTTTCACTTGACAAGAATCTGCAACTGACAAGTGGAACTATTAAACTTGAAAATTTCAAAATAAATAACTCAAATGACTAATAACATTGAAAGAACAAATTGCTCTGATTCTTCAAAATCATGTGCATCAACGATTACCTCTTCTCCCTACATTGATTTCTAATGGACTGCACTTATTGATTGTACTGCTGGCAGGCAATAAATCCAGCATTTACACTTGAGAAATTACATAATTGGCAGTAGACTATTTCATGCTTCATCTTGAAGAAGAAGATTCATCATTTGTAAAGGAAGATTCATTATTCATGAAATGCCTCATGACCTGAAACCCAAAAAGAGGTAGTGAGATAAAGGAAACAAGCAAACAACATTGGGAAGGTGGGGGACGGGATGGGGGTGAGAAGAGAAGAGAAGAAATCATGAATATGGATAACATTTGAAGAATTATATAAGTTACCTTTAAATCTACAAGACATCGATGGATGGAATATGGGCAATCTTGTTCCATTCTTGGCCGCTTTCCCTTGCGCATCCAAGTGGATTGTTGTTGCAACTTCATCGTTAGAGTAATTGCCTCCTGCTCAAACTACCTCTGCACATGCAACAAATCAATATGACTGACCAAAATGTTATAATTAGAAATGACAACTCAACTCAGGTGACTTTTGCATACTCTAGGTAGCATGAAGCACTATGGCTTTTAGAATTAGTGATATACAAGATAGCATGGAAAACCCGTGTTTAAGGACATGTCATCATCTCCAATCTTTAAAAAAGAAAAAGAAAAAAGGACATGTCATCTGAAGCAATGCTCTCAAGAACCCACATTTAGGGCACCATGTCATTATGAGTTTTAGATCATTTAGCTTTAACGACTAAAATGAGATTATTTGAAATTGGAACTATAAGCTTTATGTATTTTTGTATATTTAATTGTAGTGTTTTTAAAGGTGCACCAAGGAGCTGAAGGTCTCTCGGGGCCTAGGCGCAAGGCACAAGGCGAGGCGTGAGGCACGAGCTTTATTGAAGTAAGGCGCACTGTCTTAGTAAAAAATAGAAAAATTAACATAGACTAATCATTCATAGTACTAAGACAATTTTTTTTTTTAAATAAAAAGTAATTAAGATTCAAGACAAATTATAGAATAATTCTCAAAGCCATGAAAGTGCATATTATATAGCATTCCAATTTTCAAAGATAAAATAATCCACATTCAAAAAAAAAAAAAAAACATAAACACTAAACATCCAAAACATAAATATCCAACAAATATTAATACATGTCTTAACACTTAAAAACATCAATATCATAAGAAATGATAGGTTAGGTCTGTTAGTCAATTATCATCCTCAACATCAATGGCAAGCAAACTATCATATTCTCCTCCATCAGTTGATTTATATCCCTCAACATCTTCCTCTTCTGTGTCATCTAAGCCCGCTTCCCCTTCATCTATTAATTGAAGTGGAGTTAATCTTGATGATTTAGATATCCCCGATTGTGCCTTTGAACGTGAACTTATTGTTTTACTTGCATGGCTACTTTCTTCTACTCCAAAAGCTCTAGCAACAGTGGCCCACGTCAAGCCATCATCATCATCAAACACTGACTCATTATCTTCATCTGATTCTCCATCCATCCTCCCAAGCAACCACTCATTGCTTTCATCAATATTTTGCAAAGATATGGGATCAAGAGTGTTGCGCATGTTATACCTAAATCTCAATGTTCAATTATATTTGACAAACACTAAATCATTGAGACGTTGTTGTTCCAATCTATTTCTTTTCTTGCTATGAAGTTGCAAGTATTAAAAAGATATTAAATTCTATATAATGAGAATACAAAATATTTGAATTCAACAAAAAATGAGTTAGAATGTTAAATACTCACATGTTCAAATACACTCCAATTTCGTTCACAATCTGATGAACTACATGTTAGGCTAAGGACTTTTATGACAAAAGTTTGCAAGTTTGGGGTTTTAGAACCATATGATGCCCACCAATCAGCAATGATAATCACTAGTTAGAAATAATTGTTACCAAGTATTGAGTTTTACTAAAAGTATTACTAAAAATGAACTCTATGAGTTTATAATATATTACCTGGTGCCCTTGTATTTCTTTTCTGAATCGCAACAGGCTTGCCAAAAAAGGCTCTCAGCCTTCGTATAAATACTCATCTCATTAGTGATCAAATCTTGAACAGTGACGTCCAGGACCAACCATTGCATGCATTCATAAAACCCATTTATCACTTCATGATCTTTTTGCACCTCTAAAGCTTTTGGGTAAAAGAATTCTGGGTTAAGAAAGTGCGTAGCTGCATGTAAAGGCCGATGCAATTGGACATCCCATCTTTTGTCGATGATTTCGAAGATTTCATTATACTTCTCTTCTTTATGATCAAATGAACTTGCAATGCGTTCTTTTGCCCTATCCATTGCCTCATAAATGTATCCCTTGGGAGGTTTCTTCTCGGTATTAACCAATCTAAGCACTTTGATGAGAGGACCTGAGACCTTAAGGGCAAACACAACAGTATTCCAAAATGAAGGCATCAACAAAGTTTGGGCCATTCTTTTACCTTGTGGCTCCTTTGCCTATTTGCTTGAGGTCTAGTCTTAAGAGATGACCATCTTTCTCAAATTATTTTTTTGTTGATGCATCCTAGACAAAGTCAGAAAGGCGGTTGCAAATCCAGTTTTTGCAGGCTTGATCAAATTCTTCAAATTTGTATAGCGCCTCATCATGTTTAGCAACGTAGGCCGGTTATAAATGTAGCCATGTACTGCAATACCCCTTTCAAATGTCTTTTTTCAATCGAGGTATCTTGAAAATGTATTCTAACATCAAGTCCAAGCAATGAGCAGCACATGGTGTCCAATACAAGTGTTCATACTTGGCTTCCAAAAACCTCCCTATAATGTAACAATTACGAAGAATTATTATTTTCAAGTTTTTAAATTTTAAATACAAAACAAACTATGAGTAAACAATTTTGACGTAAGGAAGGAGGAAATATTCTTGCCCGCCAACACATTAGGTGCAGCACTATCAGTGATAACTTGCACCACATTCTCTTTTCCAACTTTCTCCACAAATTTGTCTAGTAATTCAAATAGCTTCTGCCCATCCTTTGAATAGCTAGAAGCATCAACCGACTCAACAAACATGGTTCCTCTTGGACAATTAACTAAAAAGTTAATCAATGTTCTTCCTCTCTTATCAGTCCAGCCATCAGCCATTATGGAACACCCGTATTTTGCACAATCCTCTTTATGATTCTTCATCAAATCTTCAGTATGTTTCACCTCTTTTTTGAGTTGGGTAACCCACACTTCATGGTAAGTTGGTGGCTTCATACTGGGACCATATTGCCCAATGGCTTCAATCATTGGTCCAAAACTCTCATAATTTACTGCATTAAAAGGGATACCAATATCATACATCCACCTTGCAAATCTGTGCACTGCCCGAGCTCTCATTTCTTTTTTGTAAGGGTCATTCGCATCAATTTTGGTTTGCTCCCCTTTTGCTTGGCCTCTTCGATTTTTCACCACTGATTCAGGATTGGGTGTGAAGTAAACATCCATTGGCCCTTTTCTTTTTGGCATTTTTTATTTGGATTTGGATTTGGATGAACCTTGGCTGCTACTTGTCAACTTACGGCGTTGCTTGGTCTCTTTGATACTTTACCACAAAAATTACACTCAAACTTGTTTAAATTATTCTCCTCTACCAAATGGGCATGTTGCCATGTCGGATCTTTTCTATTACTTTCCAATGTCATTTTCTACACAACAAATTTAATAAATGGAAAACAATTTCAGTGTAATGTAATGTGTGATTAATTAATTATTTGTAATTTTTTTTCTTAACAGAGAAAGGAAAAAAAAAACAGAGACCAATAGCACAGTGTATTAATTAATTATTTGTAAAAAAAAATTCAGTGCATTTTTTTAGTTAATCAATCAATAATATAAGTCTTATTTTGTATTTGTAATTTTTTTTTTTGTTTTGTTTTGTTTTGTTTCTAACAGAGACTCAAAGGCATAATTGAACCAAAAAAAAAAAAAAAAACAAAACAGAACAGAGCAGAACAGTCGACAACAACAACAGAGATAGAAGTAGCGAAGAAGAGAGAAGAAGAAGGAGAGAGAGAGAGAGAGAGAGAGAGAGAGAGAGAGTCGAAGTCGAAGAAGCCCCCCCCAAAAAAAGACTACCGAAGCAGTGAAAAAGAGAGAAGGAAAAAAAAAAGACCTAAAATGTCGAACAAGAAGAAGAAGTAGAAGGGTAGAGAGAGAGTGAGAGTCAAAGTTGAAGCCAGAAAAAAAAAAAAAAAAAAAAATAGACGACACAGATTAGGGGTAGAAGAAGAACGAGGAGAGAGAGAGAGAGAGAGAGAGAGAGTTGAAGTCGAAGCAGATGAAAAAAAATAAAATAAAAACAGACGACATTGATTAGGGGAAGAAGAAGAAGAAGAAGTCGCAGCGCACCTGGAATGTTGAAGTCGAAGTCGAAGTCGAAGTCGAAGTCGAGAGAGGAAAAGACAACACAAATTAGGGATTTCATTTGAGTCGTATTTGGGTTGTATTGTATATGAGTTGTAATCCTCTGTGGTTAGAGCCATTTGAACACACACCACAGCCGTTAGATCAGATTTAGGACTTAGACCATTAAGCGTGACTAGGCGCTAGCCTTGTGCCTCTCTCGCCTACTTCAAGTCACGCCTAAGGCGCATGACTGCTTCAAAGAGCCTCACCTGGGACCTGTTCAAGCGTACAGCTCGCGCCTGGTTGCGCCTTGCGTCTAGGCGCGCTTTTCACAACACTATTCAATTGTATGTTTGATTACAATCAAACCTTAGATTATATAGCCCTAACTCCTAAACCAAAAAGGAAAATACAATTATGCCTCTAATAAGACTCTAATACAATTATACCTCTAATAGGACTCTAATATGTACAACCACAATCATGCCTAATTTGGAAAATTCACAATATATTCTAACACCCCCGCTCAAACTCAAGGTGTTTTAGTAGAAAACACTGAGAGTTTGTTAAGAAAAAACTGAAACTGAGCAGTAGTGTGAGTCTTGGTGAAGAAGTCCGCAAGTTGCAAAGCTGAAGGGATAAAAGGAAGCGAGATAGAGGCAGGCTGTAGATGCTGGCAAATAAAGTGACAATCAATCTCAATGTGTTTCGTCTGCTCACGAAAAACAGTATTGTGGGCAATCTAAACTGTAACGCCCTCAAAATAAACCCATAAGTCATACATTCATGATACAAGAAAGAGATATCATATTCCATACATCAGAGTATTAAGTACAAAAGTATTACATGTTGACAACAAAAGTAAATGCCCTACGGGCTTACAACTTTCCAAGTCAACACTTGGGTTCAACAAAAGAAGAGCTCTAACTCTTTATACAAAATAAGCCCTTGGCTTGATTTACATGTAATACAAAATGATAACAACAAAAAAGGTCTTTCATCCTCTAAGCCTCCCAAGTTACGTCCTTGGAGGTGGCATAACACCTGTACCTGAAAATGATTTCCCATATAGGGTGAGCCAAAGCCCAACAGAGATATACTAAACCAAATATGAGAAATAACTAAAACATTAGCATTCAATAAATGGTTAACACTTGTAAACCAACTTATAACACTTTCCAGTTCCATGACCAACTCACCGGTGTTTCATTTCACTTTCCTTTACTTATCCAATTCAAGAGTATAAACATGGCTCATTATCTAGCCAAACAATTAAATGAGATTACAACTCATAATAAAACACTTCCATTATCCACGTTACGCAAACGTAATTTAGATTTCGGGACTTTCACCCTGGACACTCCGACCAACTTAGTTATCAGTGGAGTCCATCCCCTATCTCCTCCCAAACAGGTTTGAGAGTACATCTCCTGTCTCCTCTCAAAGCATTGAGTATATCCCCTATCTCCTCCCAAACAAGATATATATGGAATGTATTCAAACAGTTTATCATATACAATGATCAATCTAGGCACATATTCAATGTGACAATTCAACCATCATATTCAATGACATAACACATTTGATTAGTTTCAGTTTTCCCTAATCAACATACAGTGTCTACAACAATTAAGACTATCCTCCACCGATAGCCCAAAGCAGTTATTTCTAAACAGATAATAAATTCATCAAACAGATAAATTATCAACATTCTCATAGGCGAGTGATTTATTTATCCAACTACACTATTCAATTCCATAATTTTCCAATTTTATGATTTCTAACTCAATTTCATATTTTCCCAAATTAATTATACAAATTAATTAATCACATTAATTAGGGCATTTTCCCCTTTTCTCAAACATTGATCCTAAGACCAAATTTCACTAATTTGACTCACAAACCCTTATTCCCAAGGCCTTATATGCACATGGAGCTTTAAAACACAAAACCCCTCTTTATATAATTTCAACATAAACCCTAACTTCCCAAATTAGCAAAACTTCACCATTTATACAAAATGACTAAAATCTATGTCAAAACTCATAAGAAAGAGTAGGGTATCCCTACCTCAAATGGAGAGACTCAATGGAGAAGATGAAGAAAACTCGAGATGCTCCAAACCCAATGATTTACGAATCAAAATGTAGCCCCGCATCATGCTCCACACTTTTTACAAAGGGACTAGAGTATACACACCGAAGAATCTAGTGTATTTCTAGAGAGAAGGTGTATGTGGAGGGAGAGAGAGTCGGATCTAGGGTTTGAGATGTAAAGAGAATCAAAAGTGATGAAGGAGACTGCTGCTGCGAACTGATATACTTGAGGCTCGCTTGAGCGAATGAGTGGTCGCTCGAGCAACCAGACACAAAAAAACCTCGCTCGAGCGCAGAAAGCCTCGCTCGAGCCAACAATACAAAGCTTCAGGTCTGCAACCCAGGAGCACGCTCGAGCGAAGGAAAGCTCGCTCGAGCGAAGGAAAGCTCGCTCGAGCCAAGAAACACAACCTTCAGGTCCAAACTAGACGCAGACGCACGCTCGAGCGCAAGAATGCTCGCTCGAGCCAATAGACACACCACTCAACTCTCGCTTGAGCGAAAGAACCCTGGCTCGAGCTAAGAAACTAAAACACACTGCTCGCTTGAGCGACAAAAGCCTCGCTCGAGCGAAGACACCAAAAACTGGACAGCAACAATTTGTTTCAAAACACACCCAACCTGTTATAAACCGATCCAGCACATCCTAAAACTCAAATACAAAGAATTAAAGGACAAAAATGCAACATATACAACAACAGACATCCACGGAACCGAGTCTGGAATACAATAACCAACGGAGGAAAAACCGGGATCGTTATATAAATAGCACTGCGGTGGTCACAATAGAGAGAGGTCGGAGAAGATTGAGAGACACCCAAATCAGACAAGAGAAAACGAAGCCAAACAATCTTAGCAGTGGCATGAGCCATAGCATGATACTTAACTTCGGCAGTAGAGCGAGCAACGACTGATTGTTTCTTTCTTTTCCAAGAGATCAAGGAATCACCAAGAAATATACAGAAACCTGACGTAGACTTACGATCAGTAATATCACTAGCCCAATCAGAGTCAGCATAGGCCACCAAGTCCAAAGAGAAAGTAGAGGACAACAGTAAGCCTTGAAAGATGGTACCCTTGAGATAACGAAGAATGCGAACCAAAGCAGCTCAATGGGTAGAGTTAGGAGCAAAAACGAACTGACTAACCACATGAACAACATAAGCAAGATCAGGGCGAGTGACAATCAGATAAACTAAACAACCCACAAGCTCGCGATATAAAGTGGGATCATCTAGAGGGACACCATTAGTAGAGTTAAGCTTCACATTAAGCTCAATAGGTGTATCAGAAACCTTAGTATCAGCAAGACCAGCATGGTGAATGACTTCATTAGCATACTTAGCTTGAGACAGAAAATAGTTATTTGAAAAAGAAGCAACCTCAATACCAAGAAAATACCGTAATGGACCCAGATCTTTTATTTCAAAGGTGCGGAAGAGATGCTGCTTGACCTCAGAGATAGCAGAAGAGTCAGAGCCAGTAATGATCATATCATCCACCTAGAGTAAGCGAGCAACAAAACCAGCCGATGTATGTCTCAGAAATAAAGCAAAGTCGAAAGCAGAAGAATGAAACCCAAGCTTGGTAACAACGGTCCGAAAGTGATTATACCAAGCACGATGAGACTGCTTCAGACCATACAGAGCACGCCGAAGACGACAAACCTGGCCAGAGGAATGGTGAAGGCCAGGGGAAAGATGCATGTAAACCTCTTCAGTGAGATGGCCATTAAGAAAAACATTCTTAACATCCATCTGATAAAGAGGCCAAGATCAAATAGCAGCAACAGAGATCAAAGTACGGACAGTAGTCATCTGGGCAACATGAGCAAATGTCTCCTTATAATCAACACCATACTCCTGAGAGAAACTTTTGGCAACTAGACGAGCTTTGTAACGCTCAAGAGACCCATCAGAATGAGTTTTGACTTTGTAGACCCATTTGCAATCAACTTGGTTCTTACTAGCAGGCAAAGGAACCAACTCCAAAGTACTAATTTTCTGTAGAGCAAACAACTCATCCTCTGTAGCTTGAACCCAATGAGGATCCTGACAGGCTTCCTTGTAAGACTGAGGTTCTAAAAAACAGTGAATAACAGATAAAAAAGTATGATAGGAAGCAGAAAAACATATATTAGACCAACCCAACCTATTTGGAGGATGACGCGCTCGAGTAGGATATCGGTGTTCAGCAAGATCAGAGTCGTCAAAAGTAGGAGGAGCAGTAGCTGGGACAGAGACAGTATAAGCTGTTATTTTTGGAGAATACAAAGATTAGGGAATGATTAGGATATCATCCCCTATTTATATTAATGAAGATTAATAATTACAAGGGAGCCCTAAGGCAAAAGATAATTACAAAATAATAACCCAAATAACAATATATTATTCTAACACTCCCCATCAAGCTGGTGCAAAGATATCTCTCATACCCAGCTTGCCTCAGATGTCATGAAATGGCTTATTCCCAACTTTCTTGGTGAGGATGTCAGTAAGTTATTCACCAGACTGCACAAAGGGAGTACATATTGTACTACTAGTGAGTTTCTCCTTAATGAAGTGGCGATCAATCTCAACATGCTTTGTCCTGTCATGTTGAACCGGATTGTGAGAGATATTGATAGCGGCCTTATTATCACAGTATAACTGCATGGAGTCCGTCTGATTAATACCAAGGTCACTCAACAATAACTTGATCAATAAGAGCTCACACACTCCTTGTGCTATAGCTCTAACCTCAGCTTCTACATTTGACCTGGCAACCACATTCTGTTTCTTACTCCTCCATGTAACTAGGTTGCCTCCAACGAAGGTGCAATACCCTAAAGTCGATCTCCTATCAGTCACTAATCCAGCACAGTCAACATATGTGTAGGCTTCCACATGAAGATGATCATCCTTTGAAAAATAAAGACCCTTACCGGGAGCAAACTTCAAGTACCTCAAAATTCTCATGACAGTCTCGAAGTGAATCTAACGAGGAGCATGCATAAACTGACTAACCACACTGACAGCAACAACAATATCAGGACGAGAATGAGATATGTAAATAAGCTTACCCACTAATCGTTGATAGCTCCCCCTATCAACAGCTACTCCTCCTTCATCATTCCCTAGTTTCTGATTGGGTTCTAGTGGAGTGTCACAGGCTTTGTAGCCTAGCATCCCAGTTTCCCTCAGCAGATCAAGCACATACTTCCTCTGTGAGATAAATATCCCATCCTTGGGGCGAGCAACTTCAATTCCCAGAAAATACTTCAAGCTCCCCAAGTCTTTGATTTCAAACTCACTGGCTAAATATTTGTTCAACAGAGGAATTTCCTTACTATCATCACCTATAAGAACTATGTTATCTAGATAAACAATGAGTGTTATAGTCTTACCACGTTAAGAATGTTTCACAAAAAAGGTGTGATCTGTCTGACTTTGTTTGAAGCCATTTTTAAGCATAGCCTGAGTGAATCTCTCAAACTAAGCCCTTAGAGGCTGTTTAAGACTATATAATGGCTTTCGAAGCCTGCATACTCTGCCTTTTGTCTGATAATCCTCAAAACGAGAAGGAATGCCCATATATACCTCTTCTTCGAGGTCACCATGGACAAAGACATTCTTTACATCAAACTAATGAAGTGGCCAGTCTAGATTAGCTGCTAGAGAGAGAAGTACTCTGACTAAATTCATCTTAGCTATGGGTGCAAAGGTTTCTTGATAGTCAACGCCATATGTCTGAGTGAACCCTTTTGCCACAAGTCTAGCCTTGTAACGCTCAATAGAACCATCCGCTTTGTGTTTCACAATATACACCCATTTGCATCCCACAGGTCGTTTGCCCTTAGGTAACTCAATCATTCCCAAGTGCCATTCTTCTTAAGTGCTTTCATTTCCTCAATCATGATAAGTTTTCACTCAGAGGTAGCAAGAGCATCCTAAAAATGGTTAGGAATGCTAACAGAGGAAATATTTGACACAAATGCTTTATATGAGGACGACAAATGACAGTAGGACACACAATTTGAGATAGGATGTTAAGTACAAGATCTCATACCTTTTCTCTTAGCAATAGGAACATTAAGATCAATGGACTCGAGAGATTCAAAGTTACCTGGACTCTCATCAGAAGCAGGAGATGGCAGTGGAGAAGCAGAATTGGTCTCTTGTATCCAGTTAACTTTCTGTCTGTCTTTGTCCCTGACATAAGCTTGCCCTTCCCTGTCCTTGGTGACATTGGGTTCTGTAGTCCTAATATGAGGTGGTGATGCGAGAACAACTGGTTCCACCATAGGAATCACAGGAATTACTTCACACCAAGGCTCCCCCTAAAGGGAGGATTGTGACACCGGAGAGGAGAAGAAATAGGACTGTGACTCAAAGAATGTGACATCCATGAATACAAACCACTTGCAAGAAGGAGGGTGGTAACACTTATGCCCTTTTTGAGTAGGTGAGTACCCAAGGAAAACACATTTGAGGGAGCGAGAGTCCAATTTACCATGAGTAGGAGAGTGATTATGGACAAAACAAACACAACCAAATATTTTAGAAGGAATAGAAAACAAGGACTGGGAACCTAGGAGGACTTGAAGAGGAGCTTGTTTTGGCAAGACCTGGGTAGGAAGATGATTAATAAAATGGGCGGTGGTGAGAATAGCGTCGCCCCAGTAGGACTGAGGCACACTCATAGAAAAACACATGCACCAAGCCATGTCAAGAAAATGACGATTCTTGCGTTCCGCCACCCCATTTTGTTGAGGGGTATTGGTGCAAAAGGTCTGATGGATAATACCATGAGTAGAAAAATATTGTCCTAACCCAGAATCGATGTATTCAGCCCCATTATCAGAACGAAATATTTTGACGATGGCCCCAAACTGAGTACAAATCATTTTATGGTAATTATGGAACGCAGAGAAAACCTCACTTTTGTCTTTCATGAGATACACCCGAGTAGTACAAGAAAAATCATCAATAAATGTAACAAACCAACGATGACCTGTCATAGACACAACACGAGATGGACCCCAGACATCAGAATGTATTAATGAAAAAAGAACTAAACTTTTATTAAAACTAGGAGCAAAAAAAACTCTGTGTTGTTTTCCAAGTTGACAAGAGTCATAAAGAAATTCAGACACATTATTATTTGAAAAAACAAATGGAAATAAATGTTTAAGTAAATAAAAAAAAAAAGATGCCCAAGACGTCGATGCCACAGCCATATATCATCGGTGGTAGTAGGACTCGTGGTGGAAGAATGAGCAAGCTTGTCAGGTTGATTTAGAAAATAGAGACCATTTTCTACACTACCACTACCAATCGTCCTCCTCGTGACAAGGTCCTGAAAAAGACAATGATTAGGAAAAAATGTCACACTACAATTTAAATCCATTGTAATATGACTCAAGGATAGCAGATTAACAAAAAAAATTGGGAACATGGAGAACAGAAGAGAGAGGTAAAGTAGGAGTGACATGGACTAAACCTTTCCTAGAAATAGAAGAAATAGTACCATCTGCAATCCTAACTTTGTCCTGACTTGAAGATGGCTTCTAGGCAGAGAACAGGTCAGAGGAACCAAACATATGATTTGAGGCACTAGAATCAATAATCCAGGGCAAAGACTTATGAGACAGAAAAACACAAAGAGAAGAGGCTAAGTTACCAGAGCGGGCAAACGACGAGGAAGAGGTACTAAGAGCAGTAGAAGACCGACGGTCTAGCAAGTGACGCAGAACATCCTCCAGTTCATGAGTAGTCATGCCAGAGAGACCATCAGAAGCCTGGCCAGCGGAAGCAGAAGTAGAATCAAGTGTATCAACAACATTAGACTGATGAGCCCATAGATAGGAGCCACGTCCTTTAGACTGGCCTGAATGACCTCCTCTAGAACCAGACCGATCACATCAACCCCCAGATGGAGTCCCATGAAGCTTCGAACATGTCTCACGAGTATGCCGTGGCTTCTTACAGTAATCACAGAATACAGACTCCTTGCCGACAAACTGAAGGATATGAGTCAGGCTGAGGCCATCTCTAGAGGTAGACAGTAATGTTGAGCGGTCGATAGAGACAGGGGACATCATAGCAGACCGGCGACTCTCCTCATTTTGGACATAGGTAAATGCCTTCTGAAGTGAAAGAAGACTGTCCATACTCAGAACCTAATTCCGAACTGGATCATACTCCACATTGAGACCGGCCAGAAACTTAAAGACCCTTTCTTGTGCAATGAACTTCTTGTACCCGACTGAATCAGCAGTGCAAATAGGCTTATAGTCCTACAGGTGATCAAGACGTTTCCAGCCGTTAGTGAGGAAGATGAATTACTGAAGAACTGTTTGCTCCCCCTAAATAGAACTCTCAATGGAGCGGCATAACTCAAATGCCTGTGAGAAATTCCCTTATGTAGATGTCCCCGAACGCCCCGGGAGGATGAATCTCATTCTGTTCGCTTTGGGTTCACTACAGTTCGGACTCTCGAATTGTCACGGTTCTTAATCTGAACCAAAGAGTCCAAATCCGGCAAATCGTTTTGAGAAAACAGATTTTTAGAAAAGAAGTGCCAAACATGGACTACTTTGCCATATACAGAGTCGCCACCTAAATATTTTATTTTGGGAGAATTTAGGAAACCCTGACTCGGTGCCAAAGGCCACGCGTCCGTCATCACCAAAGTTGCCTCGGCTCGGGAACTTGGGTACGATTGGGGAAGGTCAGCCATGAGCACCCCTTCTCGCCCGATCCGAAGATCGGCCTCTACTAATCATGATATCCGATTTTGAAAAGTTCTTATTCTGGTTTAATTAGCTAGAATTACTATGTGATGAGCACAGCAAAACAAGTATAGACTAGATCGCCTAATTTGGAACAAAGCATCGCATATCCGTTTGTTTGGAAAATATTTTGAAATTTGCTACTCGCGAGTAGGACAAAACACGGATTTCAATGAGTTGTTCCAACTCAAACAGTCCAACCTTCACCCACAGGCATTCAGGCAGTAATATCACATAAACACATAGCCACATGGTAAGCATGCTGTCATGTTAACATTCACACTCATGCGAGATGCTAAAGCATAAACACTTACAGTGTACTCCGAGCCAAAACAAGAAACTAGTTAGTAATCATGCATGATCCTAGTTCATGTTAAAATGGCTAATGCATCACATACAGAATGTCATTAGAATAGGCTCGGCTAATCTATGGATGGCATGTGAGAATGCACAGATAGCATGTATTCAAGTTAGGTTTGAAATACTTTATGCAGTTAGCATGATGCGCCGAGCTTGGTGCATGCAAGACTAATGAATGATGCACGCATGCATAGCATAAGGTATGCTAAAGTAAACATGTCCTAATACTAACCATCAAAAGCAGGTAAGTAAAAGGGAGAAAGAAGTGGGGGTTGGAAGACATGCACACACGCACCCACACTTATTACAAATTTGCCCTCGCTCGGAGGGACCGAAAGAATAATATAAATTAATTAACCTACAAGCTAATTAAATATTACAGACTAATTAATTAATTAACAAATTAACTAATCTAATGAAAGCAGTAAACAGCCTCGGGAAGAGGGCCCAATGCAATGTGCGCTCGGCTCCACTCGGAAAGCCACTGCCATGCACAAGTTGCCTCTGCTTTGACTGTTATCCTTCTCTGAAGACTGCACAAATCTCAGGGTTGCTTCCCTGAATGCTATGGAACATCGCCGGCTGAGGGAATTGGTCACCAGCCATGGAGAATGGTCATCGACCATTTTTTGGGCTCTCGGCCATCCATATTTGGTCGGCCGGCACTACAGATGGCCGGCTGGCCGAATCTTCCTGCAGAATCTGTTTTTGACAGCAACAGAGGGCAAAACATAGCATGGCAATGCTTTTCAAGCAATGTATGCACCAATCACACCCCTTATCATATTCATGACTCAAAGGGGGATGGGCCTCGATTCTCGAACCACCAATCGCGCATTTCAATGCGTGATGGCCCAAGAAACTAAATGTGCATTTTGTTATGGAATGCAATGCACACAAACACACAATGAACTCAACCTCTATCATACTCAATTCAAGAGGCAAAGCATGCATACCAATGTAATGCAATCTAGGCATGTGAGCTAAGTGTGCAACATGATCATGCAAACAACAAAACCATGTGCAATAGGCACATGAACTAAACAAGTAAGCATGCAAGGCATATAACATCAATGTTAATGACACACATGCAACAACATGAAAGGCATAACACATGTAAATATGCAAAGCGACTTAACACAAGAAGCATGCCAAATGCAATGACACTTAAACATGCAACATGTTAATAGGCTAAGTACCTAAAAATACAAACATGTATAGCATGCAACAACATGCCAAAGGGATGGTCTTAAACTAATTTGGACAGCCCTCTACTAGGTCTAAAACAGTGGCCAACATGCTCAAGAATGGAAGACAAAACACATACAAATAGGCATGCATGCAAGGTCCAACACTTAGGCACATAGAGACAACTTTTAAGCACACTTAAAAGAGGAACAACATGGGCATATGGCATGCAATGTAAGCTCTGAAAATCATGTTAATGATGGTGCCAAAACAAGCAAACAAGACAAGCATAGCATACAACAAATGATCTAAAGCCTAAGGCTCACCAAAGAAGCATTGAACTGCACTTAGTGCAACCACACATGGCATAAATTAAGTGACTGAAAACAGAGATGTGACATGCTAAAATGAGCCTCAAAACCCACCTAAATGGCATCTAAATGGCTTAAGTATGGAAGCATGCACAAGGGCCCAAACAAGGAGCATAAGACAACAACCTTTTAACACATTAAAGGGATATCAAATGCAAGCATATAGGCATGCCACAAGGACTGAAATAACATGACAAGTGGTTCCAAACCACTGAAATGATGCAAGGATGGCATGCTAGAGGGGTCAATGCTCAAGGCATACAAGAGAGTTTGCATGGTAGCTATACAAAGCAAGGAATGGATGACTCAAATGACCAAAAACAGTTCCTTAGCATACTAAAACAAGCATAAAAGCTTCACAAAGCTAGGCCAAAACACATGAGCATGGTAGTCTAAATGCTAGGCACATGTTAAGGCAAATCATGGCATTACAAGACAAGTATACAAGGCAAGCATGGTGTGTCTAAACCAAGTAAAAATAGTGCTATAGCATGACATAATAAGCACAAAAATCAGTTAAGGCATGGCCAACACACACTTAAACTAGATACTCCCTCAAGAGGCAAAAAAAAAATGGCCCTTTTCAAGGACAACAAGGAGAGGGGGTGGCCCTCTCCTTCTTGGGACCTCAAGGCACCATCCTCACCACTGAAATCCCTCAAGATTTCAGTGGTAAGGAGGCCCAAACACAATGATCTCGGAGCTCACCAAAAATGCACAAAAATGGAGCTTAACAAGGCTTGAGAGGGGTCAAACAACCCCAAAGCTCAAAATAATCTTAAACAACTATTTAAAGGACTCAAAAACAGAACTTTATATATTATATGCAAAGCCTAAAAACAGTTGCAAGATAGGTAAAAAAGCTACGCAAAAATGGGGTATTTAAAGGTAAAGTCCTTACCCTTGAATACCTCTTTCAAGAACAGCACTCCAGCTGCTTCTTTGGCTCCAAACTAGTCTAAAAACTTCAAGAAAAGACCTCTAGCCCCTCAGCAACCAAGAAAAGGTGTAAGACTAGGTGTTTGTGTGCAATAGTAAGACTAAAACACACACAAAAACACAAAGAGAGAGAGGTATAGAGATAGGATATATGCAAACCCTAACCCTAGAACTCAAAGCTCTGAAAAAAAGTTGTCTAACCTAAAAGAGGGAGAAAAGACCTCCTTTTATAAAGGATTCAATCTTGTAAAGCTTCCAAGGCAAGCTAACAAGAGGGAGATCCCTCCATACACGTGTATGGAGGGGAGAAAAGTGTATGCCAGCTAGCATAAAATATCTGCAAAAGTAGATGAACAGTGGTCGGCCAGCCAAAAATGCAATTTGGCCAAAATAGATGGCCGGTCGACCATATATAGTGCCGACCGACCAAATATTTGGCCGGTGGAAACAAAACACAGCCGGTGGCCTCAAGCCATGGCCGGTGATGTGTGGGGATGGCTCACAAGCCATTCCCTGCCCCTCCAAGGCAAAACATAAGTGTTTGGTGCAAAACCAGACACAAAATAGTCGAGTCGAGAGATCCTGAGGCAAGGCGCGTAGCCGAGGTCTCCGGGAACTCAAGACAAACACAAACAAGGATGATCACCGGGTGTTCAAGCGGTGACGTCCAAGTCTTGAGGACGGTCAAAAATGGGGTGTCTACACCTTTGCGGGAATAGGTGGTAGCTACAGCATCCCAAACATCCTAGGCAGTCTCCATAGACAAGTAGCCCTCACCAATGTCTGGTACCATCGAATGAATAAACCAACCCATAATCAAAGAGTTGGTAATCTCCCATTGGTCATAACTCGGGTCAGTTGTGCTAGGTGCCTGTATCCTGCCATCCACATACACCATCTTCCCTCTGCTCTTCAAAAACATAGTCAAACTCTACGAGCACACGAGATAGTTCTGACTATTAAATGGAGAGGTGGTGATTTTAAGACTAGGGCTGGGGTTATCAGTCATAGTAGAAGGTACAGAGGAACTTTCACTCTTAGGTGTCTGAGAAGTAGTGGACGCACCGGTGGAATCTTCCATAGATATTGTACTATCGAACCCACAACAAAACTAGTGCCAATCACAAACCCGGAAGGTGGTGGTGGAAGGGGAAAACAAACAACCACTATGATAGTATTACACTATAAAGACTTAACAACTCATATGTTTGTTGGTTTTATTTTTTTGTTTTTTGTTTTTTTTTTTGAAAACCGACTTGGGTTATATAAACAACCAAAGCCAACAAATAAACAACTCAAGGGCTTGGATTATATAAACAAACAGAGTAGAGGAAAAGAGTCGAGCAGAGGAAGACAATACCAGAGGCAGAAGAGTCGAGCAAAGGGAGAGACGAGGCAGCATGAGGCAGGGCGGCTGAAGCCAACGAAGGCTTAGAAGCTGTCGGCTGGGTCATCCAGTAGTCCACGAAGCCAACGATGGAGATCTAAAGGTGATTCAGTGGTTCACATTCATCACACCAGGTACTTTACGAACCCTAGGTGAGCCAAAACCCCTCAGGCTTGACATAAATATGGACGACGATGATCCAAAGGTGAGTCGACTGTGTTGGCTCCGGCCGTGGTTGGTGGCTCCGGTGGGTACTGTATGGGTAGAGTAATTTAAGTTTTAGGGTTAGGCTCTGATACCATGTTATTTTTGGAGAATACAAAGATCAGGGAATGATTAGGATATCATCCCCCATTTATATTAATAAAGATTAATAATTACGAGGGAGCCCTAAGGCAAAGAATAATTACAAAATAATAACCCAAATAACAATATATTATTCTAACATAAGCAGCAGGAGGGCAAAAAGTACTCGGAGTAGGACCTCGGGACTGTGGCTGAGGCGGCTGAGAAGACTAAGCAGACTGACGGCCCTTCTTGGGATAGTTGTACTTCCAATGGCCCTTCTGATGGCAAAAACACACTCATCAGAGGCTAGTGACCCCTTCTTGGGCTTTGCATTGGCCTGAAGCTGATGAGGTAGGGGGTTCGACAGCAAAGGAGATGGAGTAGGAGCCAAGAAGATAGATGGAGACAGAGTCTGACTGGCCGTCTTAAGTCAGGTTTCCTTGGAGAGGAGCTCACGAACAATAGCATCCACAGAAGGGAGAGGAGACCGATGAAGGATGCCACCACGGATAGCCTCATACTGAGGGGAGAGAGCCGTTAAGAATTGCACTAAATGACCTTGCTCCCAAAACTCAACATAAGCGTCTAGTGTCTTGAGGTTAGATATTTTCACGAGAGCCAGCTGATCCTAGAGGCCTGTCATCTTAATGTAGAAGTCTTGAATAGACAGATCCCGCTGACGAACTCCCTGAATAGTTGTTTCCAACTCATACCGTTTGGCAAAGTTGGACTGTTGATAAACACTTTGTAAGTAATCCCACACCTCTTTGGCAGTGCTATATTTAGACAACATCATCCCGATACAGTCATCCACAGAGTTACGGAGCTAGGTCAAAACTTGAGCATTATCACAAGTGTCACAGGAACTCAGATAGTCTTCTTGTTTAGGATTCGATGGACAAGGAATAGAACCAGAAACATATCCCCATTTTTTTCGACCGAGAAGAAAAATTCTCGTAACACTAGACCAATAAGCATAGTTGTCACTTGTAAGCTTGCATTTAATAGCTTGGATTTTATCTTCCGACATTGTAATGAACCTGAAATAAAAGAAAAGGGAACTGATGGGGCACAGTGATAAAACCCAATAAAGTTGAGGGGTTAACCTATAATAATCTAAAGTTGAGACAGAGGGGTCAAGGTAGACTGAAATCAAAACACAGAGAACAAAATCGAAGATAGAGAGAGCAAAACCAAGAGCAAAGACCAGACAGCGAGAGCAAAGACTAGAGAGAGAGCCAAAGCAGAGGTCACGAGAGAGTGAGAGAGATCCCTCAAGCCTAGACCAGACTTGCAACTTCAGACCTAGCACTAGAAGGCAATCACAATTTCGGCGAAGACAGAGAGGGCTGTCACGACTTCAGAGAAGACTGTCACGACCCAGCAAGACCTTCGTGGCTTCGGAGAGGGCTATCGCGACTGTCATGACCCAAAGAGGGTTGGCTTCGATCGACCCAGAAAGGCCCAGCAAATAGGAACGAAGAACTTCGAATGATCAAGGCCAGACCTAGGGTTTCGGACGTGGCTCTGATACCATGTAAGCTTTCTGTATATTCAATTGTATGTTTGATTACAATCACACCTTAGATTATATAGCAATAACTCCTAAACCAAAAAGAAAAATACAATCATGCCTCTAATAGGACTCTAATATGTACAACCACAATCATGGTAATTTGGAAAATACACAATATATTCTCATAGGAACATCATAAAAGCGTTGGTTCAAAATTGAAACATGTCATTTCATCAAATCCCATCGATGATTTTTTTAGGAGGGATACGAAATCCTCGTATTTCAGGAATATTCTAATCAAACCTATAGATGATGATGGATACAAAATCCTCAAATATTAGAAACATTGTAATCAAACCTATAAATCATTTTTTAGGAGGAATACAAAATCCATAAAATTAAATTTTGATTAAAACTGAAAATTAGACTTTTCAATTGGTTGCAGATAAATATAATAATTCCCATGTTCGGAAAACAAAGTTGACTAATAGAATTAGGAGGTCATTTTTCTCTTCCCATTTTGTGTAATTAGCTCATTCAATTTATGTCTTTGTTAACAATAAAGATGGATGCAATGCAACACGCAAGAGCGCTGGCATGCCTTCCTAATTTTTTTTTTAGAAAGAATTTTGAAGACCGGTTGATTATAGAAATTATTTAGTTTTGCACTTGACGAGAATCTCCAACTGACAAAGTTGAACTATTAAGCTTGAAAATTACAAAACAAATAACTGAAATGACTAATAATCTACAAAGTTTGCATAACATTTCTCTGACACTGCAAAATCTTGTGCACCAACGATTACCTCTTCTCCGTATATCGATTATTAATGGCCTGCACTAATTGATTGTACTGCTGGTAGGCAGTAAATCCAGCACTTACACATAACTCCTTGTACAAGACCCTGTAACATAGCAATTTGTGTTAGCACAGAGATATTAATAAATCTGGAGAAAGAGGGGTTTTAATTAATTAGTTATTACATCATTTTCAGGAGTTAATTAATTATTTGTTTGGTTGGAGACACGGAGGACTTACATAATTGGCAGTACACTTTTTTATGCTTCATCTTGAAGAAGAAGATTAGTCATTTGTAGAGGAAACCATTACACTTGACCTGAAACCCAAAAAAGGGTTAATGAGATAAAAGACACGAGCAAATTGGATCCGCTCTCCTCTCAGTATAATAAACGAATTACAAGATACAAGATAACCGTCTCTCCTCTCAGTTATAAACAATAAAAATTAGGACAACAGGACATTAAGTGTAGAAATACCAAAATACCCTTAAATTGGAACCGCAATCAAGTGGTTAGTAATAAGTATTTATCAGGATCCACCAGACCCAGCACAGCCAAATCACAACAACATGTAGAAGGCTAGAACATGGAACGTGGGTTTGATCAAAAAATATGCAGTTAGCTCTGATACATTTCAAGGTCATATTCACAACAATTTATGCTTATTGTCTTGTCCAAATTCAACGATTATGTATAACCAACAAGGTTGTGCAAGGATTCCTGACCTAGAATGGGTTTCTAGCAAGCTCCTCTACCAAATCAAATGAAAAAAAGAAAAAGAAAATGCAATCTGCAATACCATAATCTGGCTTCTAGAGTTTGGCTTGCATATTTTATCCTTCTAAATGGTTAGTTAAACTGATTAGAAATACTTTGTAGAATGGAAATTAAGAATCAACTTATTGTTGGATCTACAAAAGAAATATAATTCAGCCTAATTTAGTTTTCTTATAATTAAAAAAACGGAAAAAAAAATTCACAACAAAAACAAATAGAACAACATATTCAATAATCTCTGGTTTTTAACATAAAAAAGATATCAGATGTTAAAAGGGCTGTGGCTATGACTGTGGCTGTGGCTATGGCTCCCTTAAGTGTAAGACAAACTCTGAGACACTTCCTAAAGACACAAACTGATTTCTAAAATGTGTACAAACTTTGATGCTTTGTGTGTGAAGTAGGCTAGACTAAGCACTTCAAATTAAAAACCTAAGACTAAGCTCCATAGATTTCAAAATTGAAGGCATCAAGTACGCAAAAGGTAAAGGTGCATCTTAGGCTTGGGAAAGGAGAGGGGGGAGACTTCTTTCAGTAAGGTGTATTCCAAGAAACAGAAAAAATTAGAGACTAGACGGCTTCAAAGATGAAACCATCAAATAGTAAGAAAATTCAAGATAAAAACAAATAGAACAACATTTATGACTGCAAAATAAAGCACAATTTGTAAAAATGACACTGTGGACAACCAAGTAAATATTTCTATAACTATCTCTATTGGATATTAAAAGAAAGAAAGAAAAAAAAAACTTAGATCTTGAATTTATATTTCTATTTATTCTTCCTTAGATTGATTTCTGTAGGGAAAGGCCTGTTTTGGCAACTTGACTGGAATCGGACATATTTGCTATTGATCAATGTATGCATATTACTATTTATTGATCAATAACCCCAAGGGGTTGGCCTGGTGGTAAGGCCTTGGGTCTTAGGGGTGTGCTCCCCTTAAGGTTCAGAAATCGAAACCTCTTAGGTGCTAACAATTCTTTGGGGCCATCGGACTGGGAGAAAACTCTTGAATTAACCGTAGTGCACTTGCGGAAAACTCTTTGTCGAGGGCTTGTGCACCCCTGGGGATTACTTGGGCTTTGATCGGGACACCCTGATGTCAAATCAAAAAAAAAAAAAAATCAATTTGTGCGAGCTCAAAGAAATTAAACCTAGATATGAAAAAAGAACACACATGTGCAAGTTTCAAAGAACAAGAAAATTTTGATAAAATTGCATTTGCTCATTGTTGGAATGTAAGATTCCATAACGTTGTGTTTGTTTGAGAGATTTGGGAAGGGATTTGGAAAGAGAAACGAAAAAAGTATGTGAAACTAGGTGAAATAGAAGTATATTTTATTCACATTTCACTTAACTTTTCCTTCTCTCTTTCCAAATCCCTTCCCAAGTCCCCCAACCAAACACAGCATAAATTGTGTATTTTGAAGCTCATTGAGTGCTAATTTTCCTTTATTCTTCAAACTAAACAAAAATGAATAATATACAACAAAAAAAGAAGAAGATGAAACTTAGAAAGAAAAAGAGAAGAAACAATTACCATAATGAGAAAGTGATTTGATTACAGAGATTCCAAATTTTGAAATGTGATATAGAGACATCAGCCCCCTTTAATTGCTATTGACTTCCATCTACAAAGAATGAACAAAGAGCAATTAAAAATTATTAATTGGTTTATCTAAAGGGACAATGACTTAATAAAATATAATTCTTAAAAAAGTACTATAGGAAGTAGAAAAACTTGTATTAGACTAACCCAACCTGTTTGGAGGATGACGCGCTCGAGTAGGATATCGGTGTGCAGTAGGATCAGAGTCGTCAGAAGCAGGAGGATCAGCAGTAGGGGTAGAGATAATCGGTGGAGGAGGAGCCTTGCAACGAGAATAAACTAACAACGGAGGAGGAGAATAAATCGGAGGAGGAGTAGCAGCCAGAGGTGAAGCAGGAGAAGAAGATAGAACAAGCCTAGGAGGAACTATGGAGATGTACTCATCAGATGGGACCTCAGAAGGAAACGGATCAATATGAACCAAATCCTCTTTGGAAACTAGGGCGGTGAGATGAGGAAGTTGAAAGTAAGGTAGATGTTCAAGAAAAGAAACATGAAGGGAAACAAAAAGACAACGAAAAACAGGGTCGTAACACCGATAGCCTTTCTAAGTAGGACTATAACCCAAAAAGACACAGAGAACAGACCGGGCACTAAGTTTGGTCCTATCTTTGCGGGGAAGAAGTACAAAACAAGCAAACCCAAACACACGAAGGAGGGAGTAGTTAGGAATTTGGGAGAACAAAGCCTCATAAGGAGACTGACTAGAAAGAAAGGGAGTAAGCATGCGGTTGAGAAGAAAAGTAGCAGTAAGAACCGCCTCTCCCTAAACTGGAGCCGGAACTGAGGCAAAGAGAAAAAAAGACCTAGCTATCTCAAGGAGATGACGGTGTTTACGTTCGGCTCGACCATTTTGGGTAGGTGTATCTATACAGGAAGTTTGGTGAATGGTATCCAAATTGGCCAAATACTCACATAACTCATTTTTAAAATATTCCCCACCCAAGTCAGACCGTAACACTTTAATTGTAGACCCAAACTGAGTAGTAATCATAGACTGAAAGGTACAGTTTATCTGATAGAAATTTGATTTATGAGTCATAAGATAAAACCAAGTGTAACGGGTGCAGTCATCAACAAATGACATATAGTATGCAGAACCCCCTTTGGTGAGAGTAGGAGAAGGGCCCCAGACATCAGTATGAACTAAAGAAAACGGTGTAGTAGATATAGAAGTATTTTTACGGAAAGGTAAGGCTGCCATTTTGGCAAGTTTACACCCCCGACACTCGGTAAGTTGACTAGGAGAAACTTTACCCAATATACCTGATTGAGCTAAAGACCGTAAGCAGTCAGCAAAAAAATGCCCTAATTTGGAATGCTACAAATAGAAAGGACTTAACAAAGAATCTAACTAAAAAGAAGAAAAGGCAGTCAGAGAGATAGTCATAAGCAGATGCAAGCTCTCCACCACATAGAGGTCTCCAACTCTACGGCCAGTCCCAATCTGCTGCTTAGACATTCGATCCTGCACAAAATAGATAGAAGAAGAAAAGATAACATTAAAACCAAAGGCATTAAGTTGACTAATAGATAATAAACTGATAGATAACTGAGGAACATATAAGATAGATGGAATAGAGACTGCAAACATAACAGACGGTAGGACAGACCCAACAGATATAACAGACATACCAAACCCATTACCAGCATTGACAGTAATAGGAAATGGAGGAGAAGTACAATGTTGAAGTAAGGAAAGATATGGAGTCATATGATGAGAGGCACCGGAGTCAAAAATCCAGACAGATGAAGAAATACTTGAAGAAGACCAAGCAAACCTGAAATGAAGAGAGGAAACAATGGAGGCAGATAGGGATGGCTAGGAAGTAGACAATATATATTGAAGCTGACTAATCAGTGTATGCTGAAGCTAACTAATTTGAGTAGTCAAGGAAGCCAAGTCATGATTAGGAGCCGGAGCAGATGCAGTAGAACCGGTGGGAGGTCGAATGGTACTCAGAGGAGGAGCGTAGAACTTGATCGAAAATTGCTGAGAAGACGAGGCAGACACAGGCGAAGCAGACAAACATCCCTTCTTGGGACAATGATACTTCCAATGGCCTTTCTGGTGGCAGAAAGCACATTCATCAAAACCCAGAGACATCATAGTACCTAAAAAACTGAGGGGTTCAAGTGCAATAAACCCTAAATAAAACAAAATAACCAAACCAGGGGTCAAAGGGTAATAACCAAAAAGCTAAGGGATTTAAGTGTAGTAAACCCAAAATAGACCAAAGTAATGTATATCAGATGACCCTATGTATATCAGATTGACCCCACAAACCAGTCGAACAAGAGAGAGAGAGAGAGAGAGAGAGAGAGAGAGAGTAGACCTCGCGAAACCAGATAGAGACGACTAGGATTTTCGTGAATCAGATGGTTACAGTCGATGGGCCGTGACTCGAACTCAAATGGGTCACGATAACACAGATGGGTCGACCACCAGAGAACTTGATCGAGTCCAAAACCAGAGTCAAAACCAGAACTCAACCTCGTGAGCCAAAAGTTAAGTCCGACGAACCAGAAGAGGTTGGTCAATCGCAAATTAGAGGAGTTTCAAACTAGGTGGGATGGGTCGCGATTCTGGTACTCGAGGAGTTGCGATTTCAACGAAAACAGATTTTGAACCAGATGAAACTTTGAACGAAGAAGGAACTTCGATCAATCAGAAGCCAGAATGAACAATAGCTCTAATACCATGTAAGATTTCTAAAGGTTTTTATGTATATTCAATTGTGTTTCAATACAATGTGTACATTTGATATATATAGCAATTTTACACTTAATCCTAAATAGGAAACAAGAATAAACCTAAACCAATCCTAAATAGGAAACAATATTCACACAATATGTATTATATTAATATTATTCTCACATATTAGGCATTGAAGTCCTTCACCAAAAGCACAATTTGAGTTTTCTTTACAAATATTTGATACCAATCAACAATCAGTCACATCAGAAAGTTATGAAGTGTGGACAATTTTCAGTATGACATGCAAAACATAAATTCTTGAACAATTTGAATGATGATGGAAAGAATTCATGGTTAAGGAACAAGATTTATTTACAAAAGTGTGAACAAAAGATGAATGTCATGCATGTCCAAGAAAAAGACCTTTGAGAACCAAAGCATTGTTGGAATTAGGAATTAGAATAAGAATCTCGTGATTATGCAATCAAGGGATATTAGGCATATATTATGTAATTTGATTTCCTTTATTTACTTTCCTATCTTGTAGTTCTTTATCAATATATATACATAGGCTAATCTCCATTCTAGACTAAGCCATTCAATTCTATTCTTCTTCTTGGTATCAGAGCCAAACCCTAGCTCTATTTCAGTAGCCCTCACCACCCAACAACCCCACCCATCAAACTGATAACCTCTTCTCCCCTACCCATCCACCCAACAACCCTTCTTCTCCTTCTACCCTAGCCAACAGCCACCAACCTCCCTCCCCAGTCCCTCGGCAACCTTCCGAACCTGCTATCAACAGCTTTTTAGGTACCGACTAGACCCCCTCTGGCTTGGGTCCAGTTCAATTGTCCCTCGTAGGTAGTTTTACACCCTTTTTACCCTTCTAGGGTTCTTGTGTTGATGCAATAAGCATCCTTCTTTATCTTCTTTGATTGTTGGGCTACCGGGTTGTTTAGTAACGTGTTAATTTACACCATTTTTTTCGACTTCTCTATTTGTGATTCTAGGTTCTTGGTTTAAGGTATTTTGCTGCTTTGTGTATTGTTGTTGATTGTTAATTATACACTTTGCATAGTTCTCTGGTTGTCATCATGACTGAGGTTCCTTCCATTGTTTTGCTTGAGAGCCATAATAAGCCGGTTATAATTTTTCCTTGTCACAACAGGCACATGTTCATCGCATTACTGGTGTACAAAAATCTAATTATTTTGCCAAGGGCTTCACTCAGGTTTTGACAAGGCTTTTCGGTCTACCTTTGCACCGGCAGCCAAGCTTGCTTTTGTCCGACTTCTTATATCCCTTGCTGCCTCACATTCTTGCCTTCTTCATCAGCTGGATGTCAAGAATACCTTTCTTCATGGGGACCTACTTGACACTATCTATATGGATGCTCTAATCGATTTTAAGGATGAGGGGAAGTATGCAAGAAAAGTTTTTCGACTGCGCAAGTCTCTATACGGGCTTAAATAGTTTTCTCAGCCTTGGTTCAGCTGCTTTAGCTTTGTCAATTTATCCATGGAGTTTGTTCAGTGCCACTCAAATCATACTTGCTTCATTCTTCAGAATTCTATTGGTCAATGTATTGTTCGACTTGCGTATGTTGATGATATCATCCTCACAGGTGATGATTCAATTGGCATAGCTCAAGTAAAAAGGGATTTGAGTCAGGCTTTTGATATTAAGGATTTGGGTCATCTCAAATATTTTCTGGGTATTGAGGTTGCTCGCTCTTGTCAAGGAATTTCATTGCCCCAAAGGAAGTAAGGTCTTGATATTCTTCAAGACACTGGTATACAAGGGTACAAACCAACTTCTACTCCTATGGATTCTGACTTCAAGCTTAAATCAAAGTCTGGTGAGTTACTGAAGGATCCAGGTAGGCATGTATCAACGCCTTGTTGGCTGTCTCATTTATTTGACTAACACAAGACCTAACTTGACTTTTGCAGTTAATGTTGTGAGTCAATTTATGCATGAACCTCGTACAAAGCATCTTAATATTGTTTATCACATTTTGAGGTATTTATAGACTTCTCCTGGTTTGGGGTTATTCTTCACAGTTGGTTTACAATCAAGACTCTCTTGTTTCATTGACACAAATTATGTAGGGTTTAGGACTGATAGACATTCTATGTCTGGTTTATGTAGTTTCTATGGTGATCATCTTCTATCATGGAAAAGTAAGAAATAGATAGTTGTTTCTAGATCTTCTACTGAAGCAGAGTATCAAGCGATGGCACAGGGTGCTTGTGAGGTTCTACGGCCTTGCTCTATCCTTGCAGAGTTAGGGTTTGCAGAGGATGCTCCCTCTATTTTGTTTTGTGACAACAAATCAACTATTATGTTATCCTCTCATTTGGTACTTCATGAGCGGACAAAACACATCGAGGTTGACATACATTTCATTTGAGAAAAGGTGTGGACGGGTATTGTGAATCCATCCTTTGTCTCTTCTTCTGAGCAGCTCGCTAATATGTTCACAAAGTATATTAGTCCAATATTACTTCAGTCATCTATTGTCAAGATAGGTTTGTTGAATGTCTTTGTACCATCTTAAAGGGGAGTGTTGGAATTAGGAATTAGGAATTAGGAATTAGAATAAAAATCTTATGATTATGCAATCACGGGATATTAGGTATATATTATGTAATTTAATTTCCTTTATTTACTTTCCTATCTTGTAATTGTGTATCAATATACATACACAGGCTAGTCTCCATTCTAAACTAAGCCATTCAATTATATTCTTCTTCTAGCATTGGCTTGGATTCCTTATGGATTTAGCATATTATAAAAGAATAAAAAGCATTATTTGGTTTACCTATGAATGAGATAGAACCTTGTACTTATAATGAAACAATATTACAAAATAGGAAACGAACAAAATAGGAAAAGAAGACAAAAAAAAAAGTATTAAATCTGTGATTGACACAATCATAGATTTTATATACACCACTATAATTATAATATCACTATTTCCTAATTCCAACACTACCATAATTATAATATCACTATTTCCTAATTCCGACACTCTCCCTCAAGCTGGTGTGAAAGTATTTAATAAACGCAGCTTGTCGATAAACGACTGGAGTAATGTTGGGCCTACAGACTTGGTGAACATATTTGCTAACTGCTGAGAAGAAGAGACAAAGGATAATCTCACAATACCAATCCGAACCTTCTCTCGAATGAAATGTATATCAACCTCTATATGCTTAGTACGCTCATGTAGGACATAATCAGAAGACAACATAATAGTAGACTTGTTGTCACAAAATAAAGAAGCAGGAGCAGTCTCCTCAAATCCTAACTCTGCCAAAATAGAACACAGCCATAGAATTCCACAAGTGCCTTGTGCCATAGCCCTATACTCAGCTTCCGCAAAAACCTAGAAACAACTACTTGCTTCTTACTTTTCCATGATATAAGATGATCACCATAGAAAGTATAGAAGCCAGAAGTAGAACGCCAATCCGTTCTAGATCTTGCATAGTCAGCATCAGTAAAGCAAGAGAGTCTAGATTGAGTATCAACTGTGAAGAACAATCCCAAGCCAAGAGAGATCTTCAAATATCTCAAGATGTGATGAATAGCATCAAGATGTTCTGTACGAGGTGCATGCATGAATTGGCTAACCACACTAACCTCAAATGTCAAGTCAAGTCTAGTATTGGTCAGATAGATGAAACGTCCAACAATACGCTGATACATACCTGGATCCTCTAGTAATTCGCCGGACTCTGATGTGAGCTTGACATTGGGATCCATAGGAGTAGAAGCAGGTTTACACCCCAACATACCAGTATCCTTAAGTAAGTCAAGAGTGTACTTCCTTTGAGACAAGGAAATCCGCTACTGTGATCGAGCCTATAACGCCCTCAAAAAATAATACATAAAACTCGTCACTAGACATGCAATTATATAAAAGAAACCAACCATTTATATTCATCAGAGTAGTTCTTACAATAGTATTACATGTTAACAACAAAAGCAAATGCCCTAAGGGCTTACAGCTTTTGTAACGCCCTCAAAATAACACACTAAACCCATCAATATAGATATGCGTTGGTAATAAAGATAAACATTCTTCTATTCATCAGAGTAGTTCTATTACAAAAAGTATTACATGTTAACGACAAAAGCAAATGCCCTACGGGCTTACAGCTTTCCAAGTTAACACTTGGTTACAATAAAAGAGTACTAACTCATTTACACATTAAGCCCTTGGCTTGAATTTACATGTAATATATCAAAAAGGAAATAAAACAACGAAAGTGTATCCGCCTCTAGCCTCCCAAGCTATGTCCTTGGAGGTGGCATGCTACCTGTACCTGAAAATGATATTCCCATATAAGGTGAGCCACAACCCAGTAGAAATACACTAAACCAAATATGAACAATGACTAAAAGATTAGCAGTTGATAGATGGCCAACAGTGATACTTTCTCTTATCACACTTTAAAGTTTCATGACATACAAGTCCATATTACAGTCCATTTTCCAATACCTTTCAATTCTCAATTTACAACCATGGCTCAGAACCTGGCCAACAACTCATATGAGACAGTAACTCATATCAAACGCCTCCCATTTCATAATAGATAAGCATACTAGCTATATCACACAACAACAGATAAGCATACAAGCTATATCATCACTTCCACAGATATGCATATGAGCACTATCACACTTCCAATGACAAGCATATGAGCTCTGTCAATACATCACTAGATAAGCATATGAGCTCTATCTACGGAGTCCATCCTCCATCTCCTCCCAACAACATCCGGTTTAGAGGTCCATCCCCTATCTTCCCCTAAACCGCGGAGTACATCCCCTATCTCCTCCAACACAACACAATGCATATAAACAATAATTATACACATCATCAACCAATACATAACATTTAATGTATTCATTCAACCGTCATACTCAATGACACATTCCGGTGATTAGTTTTAGTTTTCCTAATCATCATGCATTGTCTACAACAACCAAGACTATCCTCCACCGATAGCCCAAAGCAGTTATTTCTATACTGAAAATAAATGCAACAAATGGATATAAAATCGACATTTCCAACTAGGTGAGTGACATAAAATCCAACTACACCCTTTAATCCCATGTATTCCCAATCTCAACATTTCCAATTCAATTCCTCATTTCTCACAATTAATTTTACAAATTAATTAACCAATGTAATTAGGGCATTTTTCATAATTAACATTTCAACCCTTAGGTTCCATTTTCATTAATGTTTTAACATTAATTTCACTTTTCCATGCCAAACATGCATCTAGGCTTTTATATAGTTAAAACCCCAACTTTGTAAATTTGCACAAAAGTCTCAAACTTTCACAAAATTACCAAACCAACTCCAACATCTCAAATTACTAAAATTTAAAGACAAAACCCATAGTAAGGAGTAGGTTATCCCTACCTCAAAAGATGACTCCCAACCGAAAAGACGAAGAAAACGGAAGTGCTCCAAACCACAAACTTTTTGGATCAAAAGGTAGCCCTCGACGATCAACAACTCTTTTGTAAAGGCCAAAGGTGAGCAAATCACTCCTACTAGATCAATACCTAGAGAGAAGGTAGAGTCCTAGAGTGAGAAGCTCAACAATGGGGTTTTTGGAAAAGTAAGAGAGAGAAGAGAAATGGAAAAAGTGATTTGAAAAGTCAAAACACGGAGCTTTAACCGAGTCGCCCCGCTCGAGCGTCCAACGCCCCGCTCGAGCGTCACTCACAGACTCCCGCTCGAGCGTCAACAATCCCGCTCGAGCGGCGAATACACACTTCTAGAACTTTTACAGAACCAGGTCTCCGCTCGAACGTCAACCCTCCCGCTCGAGCGTCACACACAACAACCCGCTCGAGCGTCAAAACTCCCGCTCAAGCGTACAACTCTGCAGAGGAGATACTGGAAGATGGAAAACTACGCTCGAGCGTCGAAAACCCCGCTCGAGTAGACAGACAACAACGAAGGGCCCGCTCGAGCGTCAAAATCCCCGCTCGAGTGTGAAGGCCAAAATCTGGGCAACTACTCTTGGTTTCTAAGTTCAACCAACCTGTTTCAAACTCGCCCAACACAACTCAAGACTCGAATGCAAGGAGTAAAGGATGTAAACAAGACATATACAACAACCAACTCCACGGAACCTAAGTCCGGGTACAACAGTTAAAGAAAAAGGGAAATCGAGATCGCAATAACCTCCCCCCCTTAAAGAATTTCGTCCCCGAAATTAAACACAGTTTCAGAAAAAAGGTTTTCTCCATGTCCAACAACATTACGACATAATATTAAGCATTCCGACCCATTACCGATCAATTCCATCTCTTTTCAAGAGGCATTTCACAACCCATATTACAAGTGCATTATCAACATGCAATTTTCTCCCATTTCCAACCATTTTCAACATACATGGTTCACAGTTCATATCATAATCAATATACATGATACAGCTCCAATTCTATAATATAGCCAACATATGCAATATCATAATCAACTCCCATATCAGGGTAAGTTCTACAACATACTTTCATTGAACCAAAACATTACCAATGTTTTACAACTTAAGACATATATAAAGCTCTTAAGTCCAGCAATATTACAAAATCTAAATACAAGATTACTCATCAATAAACAAGTCCGGATATTTCTCGCGGACTTTCAATTCACGTTCCCAAGTGGCTTCCTCCACTCTGTGATGTTTCCACAAAACCTTTACCAAAGGGATGGTCTTGCCACGCAGGACTTGATCCCGCCTATCCAAGACCCGAACTGGTCTCTCCTCATACGAGGCATCCTCATCTACCTCTAAGTCGGTCCAATCTAACACATGCGATGGATCCGGCTCATACTTCCGAAGCATACTAACATGAAAGACGTCATGCACCCTGGACAACTGCGGCGGTAAAGCCAAACAGTAAGCGACTTCCCCAATCCTTTCAAGGATCTCAAAAGGGCCAATAAATCGAGGGGATAACTTTCCACTCTTCCCAAACCTCATCAAACCTCGCCTAGGTGATATTTTCAAGAAAACATGATTACCTACCTCAAACGCCAAAGGCCTCCTCCTACGGTCGGCATAAGATTTCTGACGACTCTAGGCTGTAACCAGCCTCCTACAGATAAGTTCAACTTTCTCCGTCGTCTCTCTAACCAACTCCAGACCCAACAAAGGTGCGTCACCCACCTCGGCCCAACAAACTGGAGACCTACACGGTCGGCCATACAAGGCCTCAAACGGTGCCACACCGATACTAGACTGAAAGCTGTTGTTGTAGGCAAACTCCACCAATGGTAAGTGCCTCTCCCACGTCCCACTAAAGTCAAGGATACAACCTCGAAGCATATCCTCAAAGATCTGAATGGTACGCTCGGACTGCCCGTCAGTCTTTGGATGATAAGCCGTACTAGAGGTCAACTTAGTGCCCAAGTCACTCTGCAGACTCTGCCACAACTTAGCAGTAAAACGAGGATCTCTATCTGAGACGATCGTCACTGGGACCCCGTGCAATCTCACTATGTCCCGAATATACAAGTCGGCAAGATGATCTACCGAATCTCTCACGCGCATAGGAATGAAATGCGCCGACTTAGTCAACCGGTCTACAACCACCCAAATAGCATCACTACCCCGCTGAGTCCTCGGAAGACCTACAACGAAGTCCATAGTGACATGCTCCCACTTCCACTCGGCAATAGGCAAGGGTTGCAACAAACCCGCTGGCCTCTGATGCTCGGCCTTCACTTGCTGGCAAGTAAGGCACTTCGATACGAAACCAGCCACATCTCTCTTCATACCCCGCTACCAAAACTGGCGACCCAAATCCCGATACATCTTAGTGCCTCCCGGATGCACCGCAAGACGTGAATGGTGAAACTCTCAAAGTACTTCCTCTCGGCAAGACTCCGGCACAAACAAACGGTCTCGGTATCTCACACTCTGGTCGGGATACACCGTCAAACCCTTCTCAACTTTCCCACCGGAGATCTTCTCTCGGAAGGACTCTACCTCAAGGTCACCTCTCTGCGCCTCTAACACTCTAGTCACAAGTGTAGGCTGCGCAACAACAGAAAACAAGGCCGCAGCCTCAACCGATTCGCTCAGGTGCAAATCAAACTCGCCAAATACACCCAACATCCCCCATTCCCGGATGGCTATGCAAGCTACATCACTAATGGATTTCCTACTAAAGGCATCGGCCACAACATTGGCCTTTCCCGGGTGATAGTGCAACTCAAAATCGTAGTCCTCAATGAACTCCATCCATCTCTTCTGCCTCAAATTCAAGTCTCTCTGTGTGAACAGATACTTCAAACTCTTGTGGTCCGAGAACACCTCGAATCTCTCACCATAAAGGTAATGCCTCCAAATCTTCAAGGCAAAGATCACTGCTGCTAACTCTAGGTCGTGTGTGGGGTAATTCTTCTCGTGAATTTTTAACTGACGTGAGCCATAAGCTACCACTTTCCCTTCTTGCATCAACACACAACCCAAACCCTCTCACGAGGCATCACAATAAATCGCATAACCCAACCCTCTCTCCGGAATAATCAAAACCGGAGCGGTCGTCAATCTAACCTTCAACTCTTGGAACGACTTTTCGCAAGTCTCACTCCATACAAATTTAACTCCTTTCCGAGTCAATCTAGTCAACGGCGAAGCTAGCCTGGAGAAATCTTTCACAAACCGACGGTAATACCCAGCTAATCCCAGAAAACTGCGGATCTCAAACACACTCTTAGGCTGTGCCCAATCTTGCACTGCCTCAACCTTGGATGCATCAACAGACACCTCTTCCCTGGATACCACGTGGCCTAAGAATTTGACTTCCCTCAGCCAGAACTCACACTTCCCAAACTTGGCATACAGCCTATGGGCTCTAAGTAACTCAAGCACTACTCTCAAGTGTGCCTCGTGCTCCTCCTCTGAAGGCGAATAAATCAGGATGTGGTCCACGAAAACGACTACAAATCGATCCAAGAATTCCCGAAAGATCCGGTTCATCAAGTCCATAAAGACTGCCGGTGCATTGGTAAGCCCGAATGGCATCACCAGAAACTCATAATGGCCATACCGCGTACGGAATGCCGTCTTAGGAATATCCTCCTCCCTGACCCTCAACTGGTGGTAACTCGATCTCAAGTCTATCTTAGAGAAACAACGGGAACCCTTCAACTGGTCAAACAAATCATCTATACGGGGTATAGGGTACTTATTCTTGACCGTAGCCCGATTCAACTTCCGGTAGTCGATACACAATATCAAGGCACCATCTTTCTTCTTAGCAAAGAGGGCCGGTGCTCCCCACGACGAAACACTAGGGCGAACAAAACCCTTATCTAGCAATTCCTGGAGCTGAACTTTCAACTCAACCAACTCTGCTGGAGCAAAACGGTAAGGTGCCATAGAAATCGGCGCCGTACCGGGCACTAGATCAATAGAGAACTCTATCTCTCGGTGAGGTGGCAAACTAACAAGGTCTTCGGAAAGACATCCGAATACTCACAAACCACCCTTGGCAATACAAGCTGGGTCTCACCACTCTCACCACTCTCAAAGCTAGCAAGTAGACCACTAAGCTCACTTCGCCCTCGCGAATCATACCCCGGTGGCAAACACTACCAACCCGGTCTCCCAAGAAATGGAACCACTCCCCGCTCAAGGTACATAACGTGACCCTTTGGCGGTAGCAATCGATAACAGCCCGGTATGACGATAGCCAGTCCATACCCAAAACAACATCAAAGCCCTTCATGGGCATGACAACAAACGGAAAAGGAAGCCTATGGTCGGCGACCTCTATATCACAACCCCTAACACCTTGTTTCAAGATCAACTCACCACCCAAAGGCGATACCACACAAATAGGAGATGCTAACTGTGCCAACTCCAATTCTAAAACAGATGCAAATGCAGCAGATACAAAAGAATGAGATGCACCTGTGTCAATCAACACACTAGCAACCGAGTTGCAAAACAGAAAAGTACCTCTCACTACCGATGGAGCCGGTACTAAATCCTGCACGGTAATAGCATACACGCGCCCTGTGGGCCCCTGATCCACCTGCTCACCTCTCGGAGCATACGACTGCTGCACTGACTGGGATGACGAGGCTCCCGGATTGGCCCTCGAGGCCTGCACAGACTGAGCTGGCTGAAATCCCGGCGTCTGCCTAGAACCAGACGCTCCCGATGTGGCACCCAACTATGGGCAATACCTCTTCAGGTGCCCAGGCTGACCACACTGATAGCAAGACAAAGATTGGCCTCTGCCCTGACTCTGGCCCTGAGGTCTAGCTGAAGAAGAAGCAGCTCGCTGACCCCCTCCCTTCTGCGGGCAAACCGAAACTTTGTGACCCAGCTGGCCACACTTGTAACAAGTAAAATCCCCCTGACCACCTCTCCCGAAGCCTGCACTCGGCACTGGAAAGGTCGACCTAGCCAAACCACCTTGAGACTGCTAAGGATTGGGACCCCTCTGTCTCTTGTCATCGCCCTGGCCATCTTGGCTCCTCTTGGAGCCTCTCTGCCCCTTATCCTCCTCCTGCATCATGAGCTCCATATGAGCTGCAGCATCCACTAAATGTCTATACTCTCGGATGTAAGACCCACCAACTCTCAGCTTGAGGCCCCGCCTCAACTTCAGCTCAAACTCATAGCAACGGCGTTCTTCGGACGCCACCAACTCAGGTGCAAACCTGGACAAACTAGTGAAAGTGGCCTCAAACTCTGCCACAGACATACCCTGCTGATTAAGCCGGCTAAACTGATCCCTCAGCTTCTCCCTAGCAACTGCAGACAAGAACCTCTCCTGGAAAGCATTCACAAATGCCTCCCATGTTTCACCAACACGAGCCTTCTCGTACTTCCACCATTGACCCGCATCTCTCTTCAGCTAGAAGGATGCCAAGGTCACTTTCAAAGCTCCGTCCTCGATGCCAAGCATCTCGAACGTCTTACTCATCTGTTCTAACCACTCGTCAGCCTTCAGTGGTTCCTTTGGATCCCCAACAAACTCATCCGAATTAGACCGGAAGAACTCCCTCTTCAAGAAAGAAGGCCCTGCCTCAGCTGCCTGATTTCCTGCTCTGAGAATACCCAAAGCCCCTGCTATCTCTCGTGCCAAGGCACTCATAGCCTGTTGACCCGCTAGCTCGGCCATATTGGCCTGGCCAACTCCCTCTTGCACTGCCGGAATATCATCCGGTAAGGGTACTTCCTGCCTCACAGGCCTACCACGCCCAGCACCTCTTCCTCGTCCTGACATCCTAATAAAGGTAATACAGAACGTTAGCACATTCACAAATGTGCTAAAACTAAACACTCACGTCCTAATGCATGGACAACTGTAATTTACTCCACGTAAGCACATAAACACATAAGCACTTTCGAATTTCATCTCCGGATAATGATAGTCCCGAGGCGTTACTAGAGTTCTGGTTAGAAACAGCATTGATCAAGTGTCTTTCCAACAAGACTCCCAGAAACCCAAGGATCCAATCAACATCCTAGAAACTACATTCCATACCCACATAGTCACATAAGCATGTTATCAATTAAGCGCATAACATATGACACTACATCTAAGTCTCTATAAAGCGAGACAAACCGATTGTGATCCTAATCACTTCCCACGTACCCGAAGTATTCGAACCCGGTACGCTCTGATACCAAGTTGTAACGCCCTCAAAATAACACACTAAACCCATCAATATAGATATGCATTGGTAATAAAGATAAACATTCTTCTATTCATCAGAGTAGTTCTATTACAAAAAGTATTACATGTTAACGACAAAAGCAAATGCCCTACGGGCTTATAGCTTTCCAAGTTAACACTTGGTTACAATAAAAGAGTACTAACTCATTTACACATTAAGCCCTTGGCTTGAATTTACATGTAATATATCAAAAAGGAAATAAAACAACGAAAGTGTGTCCGCCTCTAGCCACCCAAGCTATGTCCTTGGAGGTGGCATGCTACCTGTACCTGAAAATGATATTCCCATATAGGGTGAGCCACAGCCCAGTAGAAATACACTAAACCAAATATGAACAATGACTAAAAGATTAGCAGTTGATAGATGGCCAACAGTGATACTTTCTCTTATCACACTTTACAGTTTCATGACATACAAGTCCATATTACAGTCCATTTTCCAATTCCTTTCAATTCTCAATTTACAACCATGGCTCAGAACCTGGCCAACAACTCATATGAGACAGTAACTCATATCAAACACCTCCCATTTCATAATAGATAAGCATACTAGCTATATCACACAACAACAGATAAGCATACAAGCTATATCATCACTTCCACAGATATGCATATGAGCACTATCACACTTCCAATGACAAGCATATGAGCTCTGTTAATACATCACTAGATAAGCATATGAGCTCTATCTACGGAGTCCATCCCCCATCTCCTCCCAACAACATCCGGTTTAGAGGTCCATCCCCTATCTTCCCCTAAACCGCGGAGTATATCCCATATCTCCTCCAACACAACACAATGCATATAAACAATAATTATACACATCATCAACCAATACATAACATTTAATGTATTCATTCAACCGTCATACTCAATGACACATTCTGGTGATTAGTTTTAGTTTGCCTAATCATCATGCATTGTCTACAACAACCAAGACTATCCTCCACCGATAGCCCAAAGCAGTTATTTCTATACTGAAAATAAATGCAACCAATGGATATAAAATCGACATTTCCAACTAGGTGAGTGACATAAAATCCAACTACACCCTTTAATCTCATGTATTCCCAATCTCAACATTTCCAATTCAATTCCTCATTTCTCACAATTAATTTTACAAATTAATTAACCAATGTAATGAGGGCATTTTCCATAATTAACATTTCAACCCTTAGGTTCCATTTTCATTAATGTTTTAACATTAATTCCACTTTTCCATGCCAAACATGCATCTAAGCTTTTATATAGTTAAAACCCCAACTTTGTAAATTTGCACAAAAGTCTCAAACTTTCACAAAATTACCAAACCAACTCCAACATCTCAAACTACTAAAATTTAAAGACAAAACCCATAGTAAGGAGTAAGTTATCCCTACCTCAAAAGATGACTCCCAACCGAAAAGACGAAGAAAACGGAAGTGCTCCGAACCACAAACTTTTTAGATCAAAAGGTAGCCCTCGACGATCAACAACTCTTTTGTAAAGGCCAAAGGTGAGCAAATCACTCCTACTAGATCAATACCTAGAGAGAAGGTAGAGTCCTAGAGTGAGAAGCTCAACAATGGGGTTTTTGGAAAAGTAAGAGAGAGAAGAGAAATGGAAAAAGTGATTTGAAAAGTCAAAACACGGAGCTTTAACCGAGTCGCCCCGCTCGAGCGTCCAATGCCCCGCTCGAGCGTCACTCACAGACTCCCGCTCGAGCGTCAACAATCCCGCTCGAGCGGCGAATGCACACTTCCAGAACTTTTACAGAACCAGGTCTCCGCTCGAGCGTCAACCCTCCCGCTCGAGCGTCACACACAACAACCCGCTCGAGCGTCAAAACTCCCGCTCGAGCGTACAACTCTGCAGAGGAGATACTGGAAGATGGAAAACTACGCTCGAGCGGACAGACAACAACGAAGGGCCCGCTCGAGCGTCAAAATCCCCGCTCGAGCGTGAAGGCCAAAATCTGGGCAACTACTCTTGGTTTCTAAGTTCAACCAACCTGTTTCAAACTCGCCCAACACAACTCAAGACTCGAATGCAAAGAGTAAAGGATGTAAACAAGACATATACAACAACCAACTCCACGAAACCTAAGTCCGGGTACAACAGTTAAAGAAAAGGGGAAACCGGGATCGCTATAACTTTCCAAGTCAACACCTGGTTACACAAAAGAAGAGTACTAACTCTATACAAAATAAGCCCTTGGCTTGATATACATGTAATACAAACAAAATAAACAAAAGAGTCTTCAACTCTCATCATCATCCAAACTATGTCCTTGGAGGTGGCATACTACCCGTACTTGAAAATGATGTCCCATAAAGGGTGAGCCACAGCCCAGTAGAAATATGCTAAACACAATATGAGCAATAACTAAGACATTAGCAATTGATAAATGTTCAATTTCCATAAATCAATTCATAACCCATTTCCATTTCTTATCAATTTTATAATTTACATCAACGGCTCAGAACCTGGCCAACCACTTATATGAGACAATGACTCATATTAAACGTTTCCCCTTTTTACAATAGATAAACATACTAGTTGTATCAACATCTTAACAGATAGGCATACAAGCTGTATCCACATTTCAATAGATATGCATATTAGCTATATCAACACTTCCAAAGATAAGCATATGAGCTGTATCAACACTTCCATAGATAAGCATATAAGCTATATCAACACATTATCTGTCAAGCATATGAGCTGTATCAGTGGAGTCCATCCCCTATCTTCTCCCAAACAACATCCGGTTTAGAGGTCCATCCCCTATCTTCCCCTAAACCGTGGAGTACATCCCATATCTCCTTCCACACACACAACGTATTTACACAAAGGTCATATACACAATCAATCAATACATAACGTTAATGTATTCTATCAACCATCATACTCTATGCCATATCCAATTGATTAGTTTTAGTTTGCCTAATCATCATGCATTGTCTACAACAATCAAAACTACCCTCCACCGGTAGTCCAAGCAATTATTTCTAAACAGATAATAAAAGCTCCGACAGATAAAATATCAATGTTTTCAAAAGTGAGCGATTAATAGATCTAACTCCACTATTCTACCATATAATGAACCAATTTCATCATTTCCAACTCAATTTCATAAAATCACAATTTTCCAAAATTAGGGTTTTCCACCTGATTTCCCGATATTGACCTAATGGTCTAAATATCAACAACCAACAACGATATCATTATTTTGAAAACACATTTTAGACTCAAAATAACAAAATTCTCTTTTAACATTTTGAAACCCTAAGTCCCAAAATTTACCCAACTTCAACACTTTATCAAAACAACCAAAAATCTATGTCAAAGACCATAAGAGTGAGTAGGAATCCCTATCTCAAAAATCGGAGCTCAAGGGAAAAAGATGAAGAAACTCAACGTGCTCCAAAATTCAATATTCTCGGATCAAAGTGTAGCCCTCGACGATCAACCCAACTTTTATAAAGGCCGAAGGGAAAGGAAGCACTCTAACTAGATCAAACCCTAGAGAGAAGGGAGTTTCTAGAGAAGGGAGTTTCTAGAGAGAGGAACTCTCAAAATGCCTTTTTAGAAAGTAAGAGAGAGAGAGAGAATGTAAAAAGTGAATTTAAAACGCCCAGCTGCCAACTGATATACGACATTCCCGCTCGAGTGCCAAGACACAAGAATAAAGTACATCCGCTCGAGCGCGAAAACCAGTCCGCTCGAGCGTGGATTTCCCCCTCCCAGAACTTACACCAAAAAGTACTACCCGCTCGAGCGCCAGAGTACCCGCTCGAGCGCCACCGCTCGAGCGTAAAGAAACCCGCTCGAGCATGAAAAACATGCTTGCAGAAGTTCTGCAGAGCACCAAAATACTGGGGGCGTGTAATCTCCGCTCGAGCGCAAGAAAACCCGCTCGAGCGGACCTCCTAAAAACTGGGCAACAAGGAATTGAAACCAAAGCCTAACCAACCTGTAACAACTCTGCCCAATACATCCTAAAACTCAATCAAACAGAATTAAAGGACGACAACAAGATAGATACAACTACCAACTTCACGGAACCGAGTTCGGAATACAACAGAACAATAAAGGGATAACCGGGATCGCTATAACCTCCCCCCCTTAAAGAATTTCGTCCCCGAAATTAAACACAAGCTTTTCAAAAACAGGTTTTCACCATTCTCAACAATATTACAACATAATATTAAACAATCCGACCCATTACCGGTCCATTCCATCTCTTTCAAGAGGCATTTCACATTACACATAACAGCCTGCATTATCAACAAACATTCCTTTGAAAATTACCAGTTTCAACCTGTTTCCCACAATTTCTTAACACATGCAACATTAATATTATGCTTGCATTTTCACAATATACTTAACATACGCAATGTTAAAACAAATTTCCATTAACCAAAACATTCGCAATGTTTTACAATTTAAGACATATATAATGCTCTTAAAGTTCAACGATATTACAAAATTACCAATGCATGGTTAGACATCAACAAACAAGTCCGGATATTTCTCGCAGACTTCCAACTCACGTTTCCAAGTGGCTTCCTCCACTCCATGATGTTTCCACAAAACCTTTACCAATGGAATGGTCTTGCCTCGCAAGACTTGATCCCGCCCATCCAAGACCCGAACTGGTCTCTCCTCATACGAGGCATCCTCATCTACCTCCAAGTCGGTCCAATCTAACACATGGGATGGATCCGGCTCATACTTCCGAAGCATACTCACATGAAACACGTCATATACTCCGGACAACTGCGGTGGTAATGCTAAACGATAAGCGACCTCTCCAATCCTCTCAAGGATCTCAAAGGGACCGATAAACCGAGGGGATAACTTCCCACTCTTCCCAAACCTCATCAAACCTCGCCTAGGTGATATTTTCAAGAAGACATGATCACCTACCTCAAATGCCAAAGGCCTCCTCCTACGGTCGGCATAGCTCTTTTGGCGACTCTAGGCTGTAACAAGCCTCCTACGGATAAGTTCAACTTTCTCCGTCGTCTCCCTAACCAACTCCGGACCCAACAAAGGTGCATCACCCACCTCGGCCCAACACACTGGAGACCTACACGGTCGGCCATACAAGGCCTCAAACGGTGCCATACCGATGCTAGACTGAAAACTGTTGTTGTAGGCAAACTCCACCAAGGGCAAGTGCCTCTCCCACGTCCCACTAAAGTCAAGGACACAACCTCGAAGAATATCCTCAAGGATCTGAATAGTACGCTCGGACTGCCCGTCAGTCTGAGGATGATAAGCTGTACTAAAGGTCAACTTAGTGCCCAAGACACTCTGCAAACTCTGCCACAACCTAGCAGTAAAACGAGGATCTTTATCTGAGACGATCATCACTAGGACCGCGTGCAATCTCACTATGTCCCGAATATACAAGTCGGCGAGATGATCTACCGAATCTCTCACGCGCATAGGAATGAAATGCGCCAACTTAGTCAACCGGTCTACAACCACCCAAATGGCATCACTACCCCGCTGAGTCTTCGGAAGACCTACAACGAAGTCCGTAGTGACATGCTCCCACTTCCACTCGGCAATAGGCAAGGGTTGCAAAAAACCCGCTGGCCTCTGATGTTCGGCCTTCACTTGCTGGCAAGTAAGGCACTTCGATATGAAAACAGCCACATCTCTCTTCATATCCCGCCACCAAAACTGGCGACCCAAATCCCGATACATCTTAGTGCCTCCCGGATGCACCGCAAGGCGCTTGGAGTACTTCCTCTCGGCAAGACTCCGGCACAAACAAAAGGCCTCGGTATCTCACACTCTGGTCGGGATACGCCGTCAAACCCTTCTCAACCTTCCCACTGGAGATTTTCTCTCGGAGGGACTCTACCTCAAGGTCACCTCTCTGTGCCTCTAACACTCGTGTGACAAGCGTAGGCTGCGCAACAACAGAAAACAAGGCCGCAACCTCAACAGATTCGCCCAGAAGCAAATCAAACTCGCCAAGTGTACCCAACATCTCCTATTCCTGGATGGCTATAAAGCTACATCACTAATGGATTTCCTACTAAGGGCATCGGCCACAACATTGGCCTTTCCCGGGTGATAGTGCAACTCAAAATCATAGTCCTCAATGAACTCCATCCACCTTCTCTACCTCAAATTTAAGTCTCTCTGTGTAAACAGATACTTCAAACTCTTGTGGTCCGAGAACACCTCGAACCTCTCACCATAAAGGTAGTGCCTCCAAATCTTCAAGGCAAATATCACTGTTGCTAACTCTAAGTCGTCTGTAGGGTAATTCTTCTCGTGTATTTTCAACTGACGTGAGCTATAAGGTGCTACTTTCCCCTCTTGCATCAACACACAACCCAAACCCTCTCGTGAGGCATCACAATAGACCGCATAACCCAACCCTCTCTCCGAAATAATCAAAACTGGAGCGGTGGTCAATCTATCCTTCAACTCTTGGAACGACTTTTCGCAAGTCTCACTCCACACAAACTTGACCCCTTTTTGCGTCAATCTAGTCAACGGCGAAGCTAGCCTGGAGAAATCTTTAACAAACCGACGGTAATACCCAGTTAATCCCAGAAAACTGCGGATCTCAAACACACTCTTAGGCTGTGCCCAATCTTGCACTGCCTCTACCTTGGATATATCTACAGACACCCCTTCCCCGGATACCACATGGCCTAAGAATTTGACCTCTCCTAGCCAGAACTCACACTTCCCAAACTTGGCATACAGCCTATGGGCCCTAAACAATTCAAGCACCACTCTCAAGTGTTCCTCGTGCTCCTCCTCAGAAGGCAAATAGATAAGAATGTCGTCCACGAAAACGACCACAAATTGATCTAAGAATTCCCGGAAGATCCGGTTCATCAAGTCCATAAAGACTGCCGGTGCATTGGTAAGCCCGAATGGCATCACCAGAAACTCATAATGGCCATACCATGTACGAAATGTCGTCTTAGGAATATCCTCCTCCCTGACCCTCAACTGGTGGTAATCCGATCTTAAGTCTATCTTAGAGAAACAACGGGAACCCTTCAACTGGTCAAACAGATCATCTATACGGGGCATATGGTACTTATTCTTGACCGTAGCCGGATTCAACTTCCGGTAGTCTATACACAATCTCAAGACACCATCTTTCTTTTTAGCAAAGAGGACCGGTGCTCCCCACGGCGAAACACTAGGGCGAACAAAACCCTTATCTAGCAATTCCTGGAGCTGAATCTTCAACTCACTCAACTCGGCTGGAGCAAAACGATAAGGTGCCATAGAAATCGACGCTGTGCCGGGCACTAAATCAATAGAGAACTCTATCTCTCGGTGAGGTGGCAAACTAACGAGATCCTCGGGAAAAACATCTGAATACTCACAAACCACCCTCGGCAATACGATCTGGGTCTCATCACACTCACCACTCATAAAGCTGGCAAGTAGACCACTAAGCTTATTCCGCCCTCGCGGATCATACATCGGTGGCAACACACTACCAACCCGATCCCCCAAGAAATGGAAACACTCCTCGCTCAAGGTACAAACTGTGACCCTCTGGCGGTAGCAATCAATAACAGCCCGGTATGACGATAACCAGTCCATACCCAAAATAACATCAAAACCCTTCATGGGCATGACAACAAAAGGAAAAGGAAGCCTATGATCGGCGACCTCTATATCACAACCTCTAACACCTTGTTTCAAGATCAACTCACTACCAATAGGCGATACTACACAGATAGGAGATGCTAACTGTGCCAACTCCAATTCCGAAACAGATGCAAATGCAGCAGACACAAAAGAATGAGATGCACCCGTATCAATCAATACACTAGCAACCGAGTTGCAAAACAGAAAGGTACCTCTCACTACTGATGGAGCCGGTACTAGGTCCTGCGCGGTAACAGCATACACGCGCCCTGTAGGCCCCTGATCCACCTGCTCACCTCTAGGAGTAAAAGACTGTTGCACTGACTGGGATGACAAAGCTCTCGGATTGGCCCTCGAGGCCTGCACAGACTGAGCTGGCTGATAACTCTGCGTCTGCCTAGAACCAGACGCTCCTGAAGTAGCACTCAACTGTGGGCAATACCTCTTCAGGTGCCCAGGATGACCACACTGATAGCAAGACAAAGGCTGGCCCCTGCCCTGACTCTGGCCTTGAGGTCTAGCTGAAGAAGAAGCAGCTCGGTGACCCTCTCCCTTCTGCGGGCAAACCGAAGACTTGTGACCCAGCTGGCCACACGCAAAACAAGTCAAGCCTCCCTGACTGCCTCTCCCAAAGCCCGCACTCGGCACTGGAAAGGTCGATCTAGTCAAACCACCTTGAGACTGCTGAGGGTTAGAACCCCTCTGTCTCCTGCCGTCACCCTGACCGTCTTGGCTCCTCTTGGAGCCTCTCTGCCCTTCATCTTTCTCCTGCATCATAATCTCCATATGAGCAGCAACATCAACCAAACGTCTGTACTCTCGGATAAAAGACCCTCCAACCCTCAACTTGAGTCCACGCCTCAACTTCTGCTCAAACTCTAAACAACGGCGTTCCTCGGACGCCACCAGTTCAGGTGCAAACCTGGACAGACTAGTAAAAGTAGCCTCAAATTCGGCCACTGACAAGCCCTGCTGTTTAAGCTGGCAAAACTGCTCCCTCAGCTTCTCCCTTGCAGCTGAAGATAAAAACTTCTCCTGGAAAGCATTCACAAACGCCTCCCATGCACCACCAACACTGCTCTTCTCGTATTTCCACCACTGACCCGCATCTCCCTTCAGCTGGAACGATGCCAAGGTCACCTTTAAAGCCCCGTCCTCGATGCCAAGCATCTCAAACGTCTTCTCCATCTGTTCCAACCACTCGCCAGCCTTAAATGGCTCCTTCGGATCCCCTACAAACTCGTCCGGATTGGATCGGAAGAATTCCCTCTTCAAGAAAGAAGGCCCTGCCTCAGCTGCGTGGGCCTGTTCCTGATTCCCAGCTTTGAGAATACCCAAAGCTCCTGCTATCTCTCGGGCCAAGGCACTCATAGCTTGCTGACCCGCTGGCTCGGCCACATTGGCCTGACCAACTCCCTCCAGCTGTGCCGGAATATCATCCGGTAAAGGCATCTCTTGCCTACCACGCCTGCCACGTCCTCGTCCTGACATCCTAGTAAAGGTAACCAAGACCATTAGCACATTTATAAATGTGTCGAAGCTATAACACTCACGTCCTAATGCATGGACAACTGCAATTCATTCCACGTAAGCACTTAATCACATAAGCAACTACGAATTTCATTTCTGGATAATGATAGTCCCGAGGCGTTACTAGAGTTCCGGTTAGAAACAGCATTGATCAAGTGCTTTTCCAACAAGACTCCCAGAAACCCAAGGATCCAATCAACATCCTAGAAACTACATTCCATACCCACATAGTCACATAAGCATGTTATCAATTAAGCACATAGCATATGACACTACATCTAAGTCTCTATCAAGCGAGACAAACCCATTGTGATCCTAATCACTTCCCACGTACCCAAAGTATTAGAACCCGGTAGGCTCTGATACCAAGTTGTAACGCCCTAAAAAAATAATACATAAAACTCGTCACTAGACATGCAATTATATAAAAGAAACCAACCATTTATATTCATCAGAGTAGTTCTTACAATAGTATTACATGTTAACAACAAAAGCAAATGCCCTAAGGGCTTACAGCTTTCCAAGTCAACACCTGGTTACACAAAAGAAGAGTACTAACTCTATACAAAATAAGCCCTTGGCTTGATATACATGTAATACAAACAAAATAAACAAAAGAGTCTTCAACTCTCATCATCATCCAAGCTATGTCCTTGGAGGTGGCATACTACCTGTACCTGAAAATGATGTCCCATAAAGGGTGAGCCACAGCCCAGTAGAAATATGCTAAACACAATATGAGCAGTAACTAAGACATTAGCAATTGATAAATGTTCAATTTCCATAAATCAATTCATAACCCATTTCCATTTCTTATCAATTTTACAATTTACATCAACGGCTCAGAACCTGGCCAACCAATTATATGAGACAATGACTCATATTAAACGTTTCCCCTTTTTACAATAGATAAACATACTAGTTGTATCAACATCTCAACAGATAAGCATACAAGCTGTATCCACATTTCAACAGATATGCATATTAGCTATATCAACACTTCCAAAGATAAGTATATGAGCTGTATCAACACTTCCATAGATAAGCATATAAGCTATATCAACACATTATCTGTCAAGCATATGAGCTGTATCAGTGGAGTCCATCCCCTATCTTCTCCCAAACAACATCCGGTTTAGAGGTCCATCCCCTATCTTCCCCTAAACCGTGGAGTACATCCCATATCTCCTTCCACACACACAACGTATATACACAAAGGTCATATACACAATCAATCAATACATAACGTTAATGTATTCTATCAACCGTCATACTCTATGCCATATCCAATTGATTAGTTTTAGTTTGCCTAATCATCATGCATTGTCTACAACAATCAAAACTACCCTCCACCGGTAGTCCAAGCAATTATTTCTAAACAGATAATAAAAGCTCCGACAGATAAAATATCAATGTTTTCAAAAGTGAGCGATTAATAGATCTAACTCCACTATTCTACCATATAATGAACCAATTTCGTCATTTCCAACTCAATTTCATAAAATCACAATTTTCCAAAATTAGGGTTTTCCACCTGATTTCCCGATTTTGACCCAATGGTCTAAATATCAACAACCAACAACGATATCATTATTTTGAAAACACATTTTAGACTCAAAATAACAAAATCCTCTTTTAACATTTTGAAACCCTAAGTCCCAAAATTTACCCAACTTCAACACTTTATCAAAACAATCAAAAATCTATGTCAAAGACCATAAGAGTGAGTAGGAATCCCTACCTCAAAAATCGGAGCTCAAGGGAAGAAGATGAAGAAACTCAACGTGCTCCAAAACTCAATATTCTCGGATCAAAGTGTAGCCCTCGACGATCAACCCAACTTTTACAAAGGCCAAAGGGAAAGGAAGCACTCTAACTAGATCAAACCCTAGAGAGAAGGGAGTTTCTAGAGAGAGGAACTCTCAAAATGTCTTTTTAGAAAGTAAGAGAGAGAGAGAGAATGTAAAAAGTGAATTTAAAACGCCCAGCTACCAACTGATATACGACATTCCTGCTCGAGTGGAGAACACAACGCTCGAGCGTCAAGAACAAAAAACTAGGTACGCTCGAGCGCAAGAAGGCCCACTCGAGCGCCAAGACACAAGAATAAAGTACATCCGCTCGAGCGCGAAAACCAGTCCGCTCGAGCGTGGATTTCCCCCTCCCAGAACTTACACCAAAAAGTACTACCCGCTCGAGCGCCAGAGTACCCGCTCGAGCGCCACTGCTCGAGCGTAAAGAAACCCGCTCGAGCGTGAAAAACATGCTTGCAGAAGTTTTGCAGAGCACCAAAATACTGGGGGTGTGTAATCTCCGCTCGAGCGCAAGAAGACCCGCTCAAGCGGACCTCCTAAAAACTGGGCAACAAGGAATTGAAACCAAAGCCTAACCAACCTGTAACAACTCTGCCCAATACATCCTAAAACTCAATCAAGCGGAATTAAAGGACGACAACAAGATAGATACAACTACCAACTTCACGGAACCGAGTCCGGAATACAACAGAACAGTAAAGGGATAACCGGGATCGCTATAGAGCCACCTTAATCCCTAAAGAATACTTACGATTCCCCAAATCCTTAATATCAAAGGTGTGTCCCAAATCCCATTTTACTTGATCAATTCCTATAGAGTCATCACCAGTGAGAATGATATCATCCACATACACTAACAAGACTATACACTGACCTGCAGAATTACGACGGATAAAAAAAGTATAGTCTGAATGGCACTGAACAAAGCCCATGAAGATGATGACTGAGCTGAAAGGACCAAACCAAGCTAATAGAGACTGCTTTAAGCCATACAAAGACTTGCGCAGTCGACATACTTGCCCCGAATACTCCCCCATAGCTTAAAAACCAGGAGGATGTGCCATATAAATCATCTCAAGAAGATCCCCATGCAGAAAGGCATTCTTGACATCAAACTGATAAAAGGGCCAAGAATGGGATGCTACAAGAGAGATGAGTAGAAGAATAGAGGTAAGCTTGGCAACTGGTGCAAAGGTAGCACCAAAATCCTTGCCAGGAACTTGAGTGAAGCCCTTGGCCACTAAGTGGGCCTTATAATGGTCAACAGAGCCATCAGGTAGGTACTTAATAGCAAAGACCCATTTGCAACCCACGGTACTCTCGCCAGAAGGTAAGGAACCAAATCTCAAGTATGATTCTGTTCTAAAGCTGCCATTTCAGTCTGCATTGCTGCCACCCATTTTGGATTCTAAAGGGACTCTAACACAAACCGAGAAATAGACTCGGACTCAAGCTTGCCAAGGAAAGAATGATAGGAGTCTGAAACCCTGTCATATGAGAGATACTGGGAAATGGGATGATTAGTACTACACAGATAACCCCAATGACTGGGGGGGGATGTTGATCCCGAGGAGGATTAAGGCGAGAAAGGAAAGAAGAGGTATGTAAAGGGGAAGAATTACCTGACCCAACATCCAGAGAGGTAGCAGGAGGGGACGGAGCACGAGGTCGGTGAGAGTATACCTGCAAGAAAGAGGGGGAAGGAGGCGAAGGTGGAGGATGAGAGAGGGGGCAACCTCATCCGCAACCACATCCAAAATGGGGATCGGGCGAACACTTTGAGTAGCTGAAGGGGAAACCTGCATCGGGGGGTTAGGACTAAAAAAAGGAAGATCCTCACAAAAAGTAATATCTAGAGTATGGTAAAAATGACGAGACACAGGATCAAAACATCTATACCTTTTAGACATGGAAGAATACCCCCAAAAAACACAACGAATAGACTTGTCATCTAACTTAGTGTGAGTGAGACGCTGGTCCTAAACAAAACATGTACACCTAAAAACATGAGGCAAAAGAGGAAAAAGGGTAGTATTAGACATAAGAATATGGAAAGGAGTAAGGCCACGTAACACACGACTAGGAGTCTTATTAATGAGATAGACAGTAGTAAGAACAGCCATGTGCCAATAAGACTTGGGCACACTCATACCACGAAGGAAACAACGCACGACAGACATAATATGACAGTTTTTACGTTCAACCACACCATTTTGTTCAGGGGTCCGAGGACATGTAAGTTGTTGAAGAATACCCGTTCAATTAAGGTGAGAACAAAACTCATTGGAGATGTATTCACCACCATTATTAGAGCGGATGTTCCTAACAATGGTACAAATTATGTCTTAACCATTTGCAAATACTGAACAAAAATGGGAAACACATCAAACTTGCAACGAAGTAAATAGACCCAAGTGCACCTACTGTGATCATCAATAAAAGTCATATAATAACGATGACCCAAAAAAGCAGGAACAGGAGAGGGACCCCAAACATCAGAATGAATAAGGTCAAAAGCACTAGGGGCACGTGTCATATGTGGTATACAACTAGTACGAATATGTTTAGACAACTCACAAGTAACACAATGAAATTTAGAATCCTTGCAAGCTTTATTAATAATAGGAAAAGTTGACATAAATATTGAAAGTTAACATGATTCATACGAGCGTGCCATAACTCTAAAGTTTGAACAGAAAAAAAAACACAAGATATAGAAGTAGGCAAAACAAACACCTGAAAACTGGCTAAAGGCAAAGAAGCCTGGTCCGATGGATCCCAAAAGTAGTATAGCCCATCGCGCTCATATCTCCTGCCAAAAATTCTCTTTGAACTCAAGTCCTATAAAAGGCACGAAGAAGGTAAGAAGATAACGGCACAATTAAAGGTTTTGGCAAGATGACTAACAGATAAGAGATTATAAGCAAACTTGGAAACATGCAACACAGAAGATAAAGTGATATCAGGGGATAAAGACACAACACCCTTATGTTGGATAGAATAGCAAGAACCATCAGCAAGACACACAGATTGGGCAGCAATAGTGGGTGCAGAAGAGGAAAGAAACGAAAACTCAACAGTCATATGATCATTAGCCCCAGAATCCAGAATCCATGAAGGACTAGTAGACTGAACATGGAAAGCAGTAAAAATACCTATAGCAAGGGTGGCAGTAGAGGATGATGGATCAAGAGAACTAGTGGTAAGAGACCCAAGTTGGGCCTAAAGCTGACCAATTTGAGTTTGTAACTGCTGTAGATTAGGGACATTAGGAGGCTCACAAGCAAGAGTAACTTCCACCAAAGTAGCAGTGCAAGCAGAGCCAGAACTACGTGTAGCAGGATCACAAGGACAGGAAGGGAGTTGCCTCAACTCAGGATGAAGTTTGAAGCAACGAGCTTTGACATGTCCAGGCGCACCACAATGATGACGAGTAACAGAACCGGTGGAACTTCAAGAACCAAAACTTGCAGCAAAAGCCATCTAATCTGCTAAAATTGGAGGTACTAAAGGAACACTAGGCTGAACCAATCGCCGGTGACGCTCATCACTGTCAATAGTGGCAAAAGCCTCATAAAGAGATGGCATGGGTGATGTGTTGAAAATTTGAATTCGAAGAGATTCAAATTCAGAGTTTAAACCCATGAGAAACTGATAAGTGTGCTATCAAGCAAGCCTCTTGGACACAAGGGAGTCGGCTTTTGGTGGAAGGTCAATCAAAGGCTCATAGCCTAAAGATATCCAAAGAATTCAGCTACAGAAAGGCTAAGGGAGGACTAAGAGGCCCGAGCTATATCTTGGTAAAGCTCGAAGATACGTACATCATTGTAAGCATGAGCGTACATTTGTGACAGTGCCTGCCACAAACTCGGAACTGTATTGCAATAGAGGAACATATGATAAATCTGATCTTCCATGGAATTGAACATCCATCCCAATATAGTGCAGTTATCGATATCCCACTGAGCATGTGTAGGGCCTGTCACAGCTGGCGGGGTAATAGTAGGTAAAAGCCAATGGGCCTTTCCCTTTCCCCCAAGGTAGAGTTTAAGGGAACGGCTCTGAGTAGCAAAATTTTTTACATTCAACACCACACTCGTAATACGATAAATAGGAGTGTGATGGGAAAGAGAAAAATCAGTACTTAGAACAGGCACAGGTTTGGTGGAGACAGCAATAGATACCTCAGTAGGAATGGGAGAAGATAAGTTATCCATAGGGAGATGATGAGGGCTGAAATAGACAGCAACGCATCAACACAGTTCGAGTAAACAACCAGAAAAGCTGGAAAAAACTCAACGGCTAAATGCTACCGAGTAAACAACCAAAAAAGCCGAAAAAAACTCAACAGCTAAAGTGCTTAAAGCATCAGCACTACACACTGTAAAAGGAAGAAAAAGGGTTAAATCACCCTAAAGAGGGTATTGAACCGATCTAGGCTAGGGGAAGACCTGGTCGAAGTGCTCTATGCCAAGATGAGACCTGGTTGGCAGCAGCAAGGCTCTCGGCAGGTGTAATACAATCCTGTCGAGGGGTATATGAAGGTGGGTAATTGGTTTCGGGTAGTATAAGAGTGGTGGGTTAGGCTGTCGAGTGGTCTAAAGGGGAGATGAGGTATGTTGGCTGCTAGAAGAAGAAGAAAGAACATGAAGAAACTGCTGGGCAGTGAAGAACAGGGGCCAATAAGGAGAAGGGGGTGGTCTAGGGTTTTTGTGTTTTGGCTCTGATACCAAAGAGAATAAAAAGAATTATTTGGTTTACCTATGAATGAGGTAGAACCTTGTATTTATAATGAAACAATATTACAAAATAGGAAACGAACAAAATAAGAAACGAAGACAAAAAAATGTATTAAATCTGTGATTGACACGATCAGAGATTTTATATACACTACCATAATTACAATATCACTATTTCCTAATTCCAACACTACCATAATTATAATATCACTATTTCCTAATTCTAACAATTCATTGCAGCAAAAATTCTAGAAACCACAAGGCCTTTGAGAACCAAAGCATTGCCTTGAATTCCTCATGGATTTAGCATATTGTTCATTACAGCAAAGAATCTAGAAACAAAGAGACGTTAGAAAATGCATATGCTTAAACTATAGGTACTTGGATTAATCAGATATTATAGTTTGTTCAAAGAAAGTAAAAAGACAAATATACAATAAATTTTATTTACATATAAATATTTGTACATTCACAAGAAATTAGCAATTTAGGGACAAATTTATTCCGTCCCTAAAAGTGTAATATTTGTTGGGAAAAACTTTAGCCAACTAATTTACTCGTCACGAAGTTTGTCCCAAACGGTCCATCCGAAAAAGCTAAAAAATGACTTTTAGAGACAAAATTTTGCATTTGTCACTATAAATAGACTTTTAGAGACAAAAATATGGTTGCAAAAAGTTTTGATTTTGAGGCAACCAAAATTTGTCTCTAAAAGTCTAATTACAGCTAAGGGCAGAAGAAGTAGTTATGGAAACAAAAAATTAATTTTTGAGACAACACAAATCGGTCTCTAAAAGTTTTAGTTTTTGGAACAAATGAAAGTGGTGGCTAAAAGTTTTAGTTTTGCAAGGCAATCAAAAGTGGTGTGTAAAGATTATAATTTTCTTGCGACAACTAAAATTGGTCTCTAAAAGTTTGATAATTTTTTTTTTTTTTTTGGCTTTTTCATTTTGTAACATTTACTCTAAAAATACTAGTTTGAACATCAACTTATATTCCTTTCTTGATTTCTCAATAACCAAACAGAAAATATCAAACATATCACCAGACCATCTGTTTATCTCCAAATTAAAATTCAACTACACCAAAAAAAAAAAAAAGGCTTATTGCATTCAATAACAAACAAATACCATGCTCTGATTCATTAGTACGTAATATCTTAATCGTATATCATAAACTGACAGAGATTTCAAAAGTATTATTTCCAATTTATAAAGCTAGTGCCATAAGCATTGTTTGTAGTATTCAACTATTCAATGAACATATTGTAATTGAAGTTATATCTACCTACATAACAAAACAACTTAGGGGTGAGCATGGTCCGGATTGGACCGGATTGGAGTAAAACCAGAACCAATCCATTATCTACGGATCCTGAAAAATTGGAACCAATCTAATCCGTTTAAATCATGGAACCAATCCGAACCAATCCATTTAAATACGGATTGGATCGGTTTAGGACCACGGATTTATATAATTAAATAACAAAAATATATATATAACACTTTATTTCCATAAAAATATAAATATAGCACCATATTAGTTTCACAATGGCAATATGTCTTTTCATAATAGCGACAAACTGTTCTAAAATTTAAACAACCATAAAGAAACTAGTTCCACCATAAGTATTTAGACCATTACAAATTAACACTAAAAACTAGCAAACAAAAGTAATAAAAGAAGATACTATGCAAGTTTAGGTTTGGATTTAAGTTTTATATAAAATAAGAGAAGATACTATGCAGGAGGGTGTATAATAAAAATATAGACTATTTGTATACGGTCCGGATCGGTTCCAATCCGGAACCGTGGGATTCAATCCGGAACCAATCCGTGAACTACGGATTTTTAATTTTTCAATCCGGAACCGAACCACGGATTCAAAAAACCAATCCAAACCTACTGGATTGGACTGGACTGGATCGGATTACGGATTTCACGGATTCCTTGCTCAGCCCTAAAACAACTCATCGCATCTTCTTCTCAAGGACTTCGTTGAAATGGCATTCAAAATCTAACAGAGAGCTCCCAAGCTTCAAATCGACACAAGCTTGCAGGACCTGCATAGAACTAAGATCTTAGACCAATCTTGCAGGACATGATAACAAGAAACATTGAAGACATAATGCTTCCTCAAACCCCCACTCCCAAAAAAAAGAGGAGGGAGCAGTGAAGAAATTTAAAAAGAAAAACATTCCCAAGCCAAAAGATTAAGAATAAAGGTTTATAAAATAAAAAATATGGATTCCTTGAACATCTAATCACAATTGCCAAGATGAATATAGCTCCCCACCAAATCTAACTACATCATAACGATAAATGAATATTTAGTAATTCATGTAGCACAAACATTTCCAAGTAAGCTAATGCATTCAATTTTAGATTCACTTATGCTCTGGATTTTGAGAAGCGCCTTCTTGATGAAGAAGGAAAAACAGCAAATTTCCATTTTGAGACCAAGCTATTGGATCTTGTCATAACAGAATCAAGACTCTGAACCAATATCATCTCCAAGGGTGGGACTCATGTGGTCAATTGGTAAAGACACAAACTTGACCAGAAAATCATACTATGAAGTAACATTATGGAAGTCCACCAAAAAAGGAGAGAATGGAATGTGCAAACAGCCTACCAAAAGCCTGATTACTTGAGAGAACTGTAATTGATGGCCCAAAACTTCAAATAGAATGGTTGAAGTGTCGGGAGAATTTAACTTGGATTGGAAAATTTGAGTAGTGTAAGAAACATGTTTTTTTAAAGTATAAGGAAGTGAAAATTTCACAACTTCCTTTCGTGAATGACACACTGCTTGAAGTAACATATTAATATTATATGACATTAGAAAAGAAAAAAAGAAAAGTGCAAGCTTATCATAAGTGGTCTTTCAGTGTAATCATTCAATAAAATTAGTACAGATTTCTTCTACTAAGAAACTATATCACAGCAATACCTAACGAACTGTCAAAAAATGTCTTACTAGTGAAAACAAGAGAACCCAAGCTGAAAACTAACCAGCTATAATTAGAAAGATGCCCTGAGTAATCAAGTAGCAGTCTAAATGTTAAAATCCACCTACTCTCCACCTACTTCACCCACTTAAACCTACTCCACTAAACCTAACCCACTACACCACTACCACCTCACCTACTCCACTAAACCTAACCCACTACACCACTACCACCTCACCTACTCCACTAAACCTAACCCACTACACCACTACCACCTCCACTTCACCTACTCCTTACCTACTACACACTCACCCTCTTCTATATATAGGAATCATGAATCATTGTAATAGAAATAAATACAACAATCAATAATACAATCATTTCTCTTTATACATTAAATTTCTACATGGTATCAGAGCAAGGTTAAGAAGCTAGTAATTCTGCTTCACCGGTGGGCGGCCGCCTCGCCTTGGCCGCCCGCCGGACCTCCACACATTCCTTCACTCCGCTGCCACAAATTCCACATCTCTCTCTCAATTTCTTTTACACTCTCCTGGCATCAAACCAAGGAGACCCACGGCTCTCTCTCCCTCTCTCTAGATTTAGTATATACAGAGAGCTATGGAGTCTAAGCCAAGCTTACTGAGGAACATTCTGGTTCGACTCTTTGTCTTCGGTGTTCTCATCATCGCCGTCCGATTCGCCTACGTTGTCACCATCAGAGGCGAATCCTGCGATCTCGGAAGCTTCTGCTTCTTTTCCTCGCCGGAAAATCTCAACCTCGTGATCGGCGTCCAAAATCGCAGGTCATCGGCGATCATTTCAAACGACGCCGCCCTGATTGCATCGTCAGCGACATGTTCCATCCCTGGACTACCGACCTTGGTGCTCGCCTCGGCATTCCCAGGTTCTTGTTCTATGTTACAGAGACATTTGCTTTGCCGGGTCTCCCCGATGATAACATCATATTTTCCAAGAGAAAAATCCCATACTGGTTTAAGGAGAAAGGAACTAGTTATGGACAAATAATTGACGAGGTCATGTTACTTTCCAACCCATGTGCACTTTTGTTTTTATTCTACTTTTTGACATACCAACTCATGTGCACCTTTTTTTTTTTTTTTTTTCTCTTTTATTCTACTTTTTGACCCATCATTCCACCACCTTCCTCTTTTTTTCTAAATCATATTTTTATCACCGCCCACTCCATGATACCTATTTATTATTATTATTATTATTATTCTTATTAAAACAAAACAAAACAAAAAAAAAAAAAAAAAAAAACACCAAACACCATTGCAAACTATTTACAAATTTGCACAACCAATCATATTTTATTTATCTCAGGGAACAACCCCGATCACACTTTTACACACACACACAAAAAAAAAAAAAAAAAAAAAAAAAAAAAAAAAAACACCAAACAAACAAAACAACCACATCCACCGGCGGGATTTTTTTTTTTTTTTTTTTTTTTCTTCTCTACTCTACCGCTGGTCTCTTTTTCTTGCCTCCGTCCTGGGCGGCTCTTGACGGTGCTCCCTCTGTACTTCCTAGACCACCAAGCAAGTTGCCTACTCCCTGCTCCTCCACTGCAGCATATGGCGGCCCTCCAAATCGGAACATCACGGTGGCCTTCCGCTTCAGCTCCTTGTTTTCTGCCCTTAACACGCTTATCTCTGCTCGCGCATCCTTATACATGCGTTGGAGCAGAGCCAGCTGGGAGTTTAATTGCTGCACCTCATTTGTCCTACTCTGCAGCCGGTGCGACAAGTTTGTGACCGCCGTCATGGACTCCACACATGCCTTCAAAGTATACTGATTAGCCTCCACATCCGTTTGCACTGCCATTTTTTGCTCCACCGACTGCATCGGAAAGTTCAACGGAGCAAACCCAGTGGTGTTTGGTTGAGGTTCACGGGACACCGCACCAGTTCTCTCTCCTGTGGCCTCGTTGAGATCGGGAAAGAGAGTGAGCAGCCCACGGGAAGACGAGGCCATTTTCTGGGCAACAGAGTGTTACAGAATATCTCTCACAACAGAGTGTTACAGACTATCTTTCTCAGCAAAACGAAGAATTTTTCAGAGGTTTCTCTCAGTTCTTCTGTCTCAGTTTCTGCCTCCTCCGCTTCGGTTTATAAAGACCATGACACAGAGGCAGCCACGCGCATCGCGCGCCACTCGACGCTCGCCGACAACCTGGCACGCCTTTTCATGGCACGCCTTTTGATGACTCGGGCGCAACTTTTGATGGCACGCCTTTTTATGGATTGGGCACGCTTTTTGATGGCACGCCTTTTGACAGATTGGGCACACCTTTTGAGGGTGCGACTTTTTAAGGGTCCGACAAAACTCTGTAAACTGTCCCGACATTGATTCCGGTTAGCTCCTTCATGGGTCCGACAAGACTCTGTAAACTGTCCCGACATTGATTCCGGTTAGCTCCTTCATGGGTCCGACAAGACTCTGTAAACTGTCCCTACATTGATTCCGGTTAGCTCCTTTATGGGTCCGACAAGACTGTAAACTGTCCCGACATTGATTCCGGTTAGTTTCTACAAGGGTCCAGCAAGACTCCATAAACTGTCTTCTACAATGGTCCGACATGACCCCATAAACTGTCTTCTACATCGGTCTGACACCGCCATCCAGTGTCCTCTACACCGTTATGACACCACCATACAGTGTCCTCTACATGGTTATGACACCCCCATACAGTGTCCTCTACAAGGTTATGACACCACCATCCAGTGTCTTCACCAATGGTCTGCCACGACCATACAGTGTCTCTTATGCTCTTTTATTTTTATGTATTTTCTTGTTTTGTTACTCTCTCCAAACTCAAGTTAGTTAGTTCCTATCCCCCTTGAGTTTGCGGGGGGCTGTTAAAATCCACCTACTCTCCACCTACTTCACCCACTTAAACCTACTCCACTAAACCTAACCCACTACACCACTACCACCTCACCTACTCCACTAAACCTAACCCACTACACCACTACCACCTCACCTACTCCACTAAACCTAACCCACTACACCACTACCACCTCCACTTCACCTACTCCTTACCTACTACACACTCACCCTCTTCTATATATAGGAATCATGAATCATTGTAATAGAAATAAATACAACAATCAATAATACAATCATTTCTCTTTATACATTAAATTTCTACACTAAATTATTCCTGAAAACTGCTATTCATATCCATTGTGAAATGCTAACTGCCATGATTAAAGAGTTTAGGGAAAAACAACGTTCATCTCTAATCTCACGCATCTGCACCTCACGCAAGCAAGAAATATGGAAAAACTGCATATGCTGATCAATTATCTTTGTTGTCCATGACTAGTTGACAAAGATTTTTATATCCTGGAAATGTTCTCTTGCTTGCAGCAACAACAAAATGTGAAGA